>NC_050574.1:391603379-392297129 GCF_011100635.1 Trichosurus vulpecula
ATGTATATAATCAGGGTTGCCCTGGTGAATGTTTTGCAACCAGATCTCTGGAAAAAAAAAAAGTATTCACAACTTACTTTTAAATTTAATCTGCATTTTTGATATTTTCTATCATTTTAATTTACATAATAAAATAAGCATTTCCATAATATAGTAAAAAAGCTGAAACTGCAAATCTATCATATACAACTTGCTATTCCTTTGAAAAATAAAACAAAGTTATTATGCAAATTTCTTTTTTCTCTACCACTTTCTTAAGGCTAGGCTATCAACAAAACGTAAATCACATTCTCATTTGTAGTTCTTATAGATGTCTGAAATGTAAATGTTCAAATTGAAAATTAAATATTTGGCTCTTGCAAGCAAGTACAAACTGATTCTGGGATAATCCTAAGTATAATCCTCATGTAGCAAGATGGATAATATCTCATACTGTTATTTTATACTTTTGTTATTCCCTGGCAATTTATCTGGGGAAGGTTCTTGAAGAGCATATTTCATGCAGCTATTCCCCCTTCAATGTGTGCACATCTTTGTTCTATGAGCAGTTTGTGCCTTTGAGTCTGGAAACTACCTTAGAGATGAATTGAATGTGAAGAATCTACCATTTAGGAGTGAAACCTGTGTTCTTTATAGGAATCATTCCCTACCTTTTCAGATGTAGTGATAGGAGATGCCATTTTTTGCTAATGAATATTTTTCCTATGTTCATTTCAAATAATTTATTCTGAAGAGTACTACAAGTGTTATTCAGTAACCATTTTTATTGGGAAAATTTAAATTTGCCATTGATCTACAGTTTCATTTTTCTGCTTTATCTCTTCTAGCTTTAGATATAAGGACCGTATTTGTCTAATAAGAGGAGTTTTTCAGGGTCTTTCTCTATTTTGGCAAGCAATTTATCTAATATTGGAATAATTATTCCTTGAATATTTAATAGAATTTGGTTGCAAATGCATCTGATCCTGATTCCCTCCATCACCATTCCCAGGAAGTTAATTTGTGGCTTATTCAATTTCTTTTTCTGAGATTGGGTCAGTAAAATTTTTATTTTTAATTTGTTATTCAGGATATTTTATTTTTATTTAAATATTCATCTGTATCATTTAAATTATCATTTTTGCTGGTATAAAATTGAACAAAATGACTTCTGATCATGTATTTTATTTTTTGTCTCTGTTCTTTATGAACTTTCCTTTTCATATTTTTATATTAGTTGTTTGATTTTCCTCTCCTCTCCAGCAGATTAGCCAACTTTTAAATCTCTTCTCTCATTCTTAGAATTTAAATTTGCTTTTCTAGCTTTTTTCTCCCCAGCCAAATGTTCAATTTGTTGTTGTATTCATTCTCTTGTTGATGAAAATGTGTGGAAAAATATATTTCTACTAAGAACTTATTTGACTGTATTACAAATTATAAAAGTTTTGGTTTATTGTTTCATTGTTTTCATTTTCTTGGATGAAATTTTCCACAGTCTCTTTGATTTGTTCAATTATCCAAATATTCTTTACCATTCAATTATTTCATCTTTGGTTAAGCTTGTCTACCTTATTCTAATGTTATTTATTGATTTTAACATTTATTATATTATAATCAATAAAGTATGTGTCTGATATTATTGATTTTCTTCATTTGTCCATTAAGTTTTTTTGCCTTTTCACAGGTTAATTTTTGTAAAGGTGCCATGCGCAAATGTAAAATGCATTTTCCTTGTTATTCCTATTCACAATCACTAGAAAGCTAGCATATACAACAATTTAAAATTTTTATTCATGTCCTTGCCTTCTTTTCTTTCTTTTTTGCAAGATTTGTCTAGGTCTGAAAGGAGCACACTGTGGTTCCCAATTATTACAGATTTGCAGTCTGTTTCTCCTTATATTTCAATTAATGTTTGCTTTAAGTACCTAACTACTATATCATTTAGTACATATATTATATATTATTTCAAGTCTACAATGGCTTTAAGCATCATAATGAAATCTCCCTCATTATCTCTTTTAATTATGTGCATTTTCAATATTGAACATCATGATTACTGTGCATGTTCTTTTGAAATTCACCTCAAGCACAATAAAATCTATTCTAGTCTCTGATTTTAATTTGTTAATGCATTTTTTCATAAATATACGTATTGTTAATGAAAATGGGAAAATCTTTCCCATCCATTAATAGGCCTATGTGACCTGCTTGCATCACATGAAAGCCTGAGTGACATGAGTCTGTGGTGGGAGGAGATTGCTGAATGAGTTGAGCTGGAAGGGGTGGAGCAGGAAATTAGACAAAGCAGTCAGAGCTGGGAGACAGAGAGCAGGCAGAGAAGCTAGCATGAGTGACGGAGGGATTGATTTTGCTTAATGGAGTTTGTTTTGTGTTTTGGAGGCCTAATAGAGGAAAGTCTTGGGGATAGTGGTTCCCTCCTGCATTGATAATGTGTATAGATTTCTTTGTTGCTATGATGGAGTTGGCTTTCTAATGTTTGAATGAATGTCTTGGTTTCACCTTCCGTGGAGAGACTCTTTTATATCTTGTGATTCAAACCTGGGAATAGAATGGTGATTTCATAACAGCCGCTGTAGTTATCAGATTGGTTTTATATTTGGTGATGAGGATGGAATAACAAAATATAAAACCTCTACTTGGAGAAAAGAAGGCTCTAGGGAAAGAAATGGATATCCCAGGATGGAAGGACTTACCTTATTCCTCCCTGGCAAGAGAATGGGCTAAAAGTACAGGACTCTGTGAAAACTGGGAACCAGGGCTACAGAAGGGAGAACCCAGAGATTTAGAAAGATGTTTGCAAGGAATACCAATAGAACCAGGGAAAGAAATGGCAGGAGTGTGTAGAAGAGGATGGACCTTGCTAATAAATTATCATGTTATATGTAAAAGTAGAGACAAATTGCTTGAGGAAAAGGTTCAGATGAAAAAGGAGTTAACTGGTTTGCATGAGAAGCTTTCTATGCTACAACATTCGAATTTTCCTTTAGAAGAGCAAGCTATAAAATTTCAGGTGGTAGAAGAAAAAGCAGCTGTGAATTTAGCTCAGAAAAATAAAGGAAAAATTAACAACAGGAAGGTGCATACAGCCCTTGCACAGGCTGGGCTTGATTGGCACCAAGACACCTGGCAGGAAGATGAGTGGGAGGAAAATGAAACAAAGTTAAATGAGGAGACTTTTAGCCATGCAGATGTTCATCCAATACTAAGAAAGAAGCAGGAGAACTTGGGGGGAGGTAGCGGGAGCACACAATGTTTAGAGAAATAATTGAGGATTTTACTCAGCAGGTGGTTACAGATTTTTTTGAGTCAATTCACCCCAATATGGAAGAATCGTTAGCATGTTGGATGGTGAGAATCAGTGATGAAATGGCTAGTGGAGTAAGGATAGATAACATAGATTCCCTGAAATTTATGGGTATTATTCAGAATCCTTTTGTACAACAAACTTATGGGGATTACCATATGTAAGGAGGTAACAACAGAAGAAATCTGTTAGCTTAACCTACAACAGGATGCAACAAACAGTATCCTACTGACTCTATGTGGCCTAGTGGAGACAGATCCTGCTATTTGCTTAGAGACTACATGAGAAAGTTAAAAGAAGAGGTAATGGAGAATGCAATTATGATTGGAGATTGCTGTACTTCTTTAACAGTTTCTCAGAGAAATATAATAATGAAGATGGCTCCTCCTGCTTATGAGCACTTAATTCTGACTTTACTAATTGGGGAAATAGGGCACCCTCTTTCAGAGGTGCTGGATAAGATTTCACAATTAAGAGACTTGGGGGAATGGGGAAAACATAAATTTCCTCAAGAGAGAAGATTAAATAGCCAGCAGATCCAAAGTCATAATAGATTAACAAGGAAAGAATTGTTTACTGCTTTGTTAAGAGTAGCCATATATTTTGGAAGTATAGATAATATCCCAACTAATTAACTATATAAGATGTACCTAGAAAAAGGACCTAATATTAGACTGAATAGGGAAGTAAGAACTGCCCCTACAGATCCTCATGATTTATTGTATCCAAGTTTGTTACACCTTCAGAGAGAATAGGAAATTGGCTAAGCCCCAGCTCAGTTTAAAGAAATACACAGCAGTAAGGAAGATATGAATTAATACAATTTTAGTGAATTCATGGACTCCAGAAGCACAGCTGACCCTATATTTACCCCGCTTCTGGTTGTTGTCTACTTATTCTTTTTGGGTTTTGAACTTGTTTGTTAGATTTGTTTCCTGCAAGTTTGGTGCCCTCTACTTGTAGATACCTGACTGCTTGAGCTGGATGTCACCTGCTGTCCAAGACTGTGCTGTCTTCAACCAAGCTCTGGATGCTGGCTAAAGAACTGACCCCTTGAATGGGACCTCTTGGGGCAGGGACAGCTCTATGTCCAATTTCAGCAAGAAGTAGCTATAGAAGAAGAGACCTTCATCTCTTACCCCAAGGGACTTAGGGCCCCATTAGTTTGAGGGGTGAATGGTGGGGTGCTTGTGCTCAAGCTCTACCCTAAGATATTATTTTATGCATTTATTTTGTGTTATCCCTGTTATATTGTTGTACAGTTCTGTTGACACCAGTTACCTCTAACCTCCCATTGACCTATATGGATCTTGGGGCTGAATGTATTGTTAATGTATTATTAATGAACATGGGAAGATCTTTCCCATCCATTAATAAGCCTATGTGACCTGCTTGAGTCACATGAGCCTGCGGTGGGACGAGCTTGTTGAACAGGTGGATCAGGAAGGGGTGGAGCAGGAAGTAAGATAGAGCAGTCAGAACTGGGAGAGAGAGAGCAGGCAGAGAAGCTAGCATGAGTGAGACAGGGAGTGATTTTGCTTAAGGGAGTTTGTT
Source organism: Trichosurus vulpecula (assembly GCF_011100635.1). NCBI lineage: Eukaryota > Metazoa > Chordata > Mammalia > Diprotodontia > Phalangeridae > Trichosurus > Trichosurus vulpecula. The sequence continues at coordinate 391,608,238 of NC_050574.1, forward strand.
TTGATGCCTAATAGAGGGAAGGCTTGGGGATGGTGGTGCTCCCTGCATTGGTAATGTACATAATGATGGATTTTTTTATTACTATGATGGACTTGGCTTTTTGTTGTTTGAATAAATGTTTTGGTTTTATCTTCCATGGAGAGAGTCTGCTATATTTTGCGATTCAGAAATAAGGTGGCATATTCATATTAGCCGCTGTGGGTATCGCATTGTCACTGCACTATCATACTGTTGGATTTTGTTGCCTAATGTATTATGTTACCCTTTTCATTTTTTGTAAGGTAAATTAATCCCATTCACATTCACAATGTTATTGATTGTGTAATTCCCTCCATCAGATCCTTGTATATTTTTTCATTCTTTTCCATAGTCCCCTTCTTTAGAAAGAAGAAGCAGATGAAAAGAAGGAATCTTACTGATAGTAGAAATCTATACTTGAAGTGGTCTCCTCCTAGTCTTCATTATTTTAATTCAATTTTATTTTATTTCAGTTCCAAATTCTCTTCCTCCCTGTATACTTACCAAACACATTGAGGAGGCAAGAAAAACAAACCTTCACACAAATTCCTCTCTTAGCCATGTCCAAAAAAGTTTTTTAAAAAAGAAAGAGAAGCAAATGTGCTTCATTCTGCATTCTGAGTTTATCAGCTCTCTATCTGGAGGTGGATAGCATGTCTCATTCTAATTCCTTTGGACTTATTGTTGTACATTTTGTTAATAAGAATTGCTGTTTTTTAAGTTGATGTTTATATATTACTTCTATTCTAGAATTTTTTCCTGGTTCTGCTCATTTCACTTTGCATCAGTTTATAGAAGTCTTCCAAGGTTTTACCAAAATCATCTCTTTCACAATATTTTATGGCACAATACTATTCCATGCCAATCGTATACCAAAATATATCCCTTCTCTCTCCACCAAGGTCAGATCTCTGGTTCTGATTATTGATTTTTCTTTTTTATTTATACTTCTTTTACAATCCAGTCCTGAAAGATGAAACTTGTTTTGATTGAGACTATTCCTTCCTTGATTCTGCCTTTCATCTTCAATCTCTTCTTTCCCCTCTCTGTCCAGATATCTAGGGGTACAGTGAATAGATACTGGACATCTAGTTAGGAAGAAACTAGTTTGAATCTTGTTTCAGACACTTATCAGCTACGTGCCACTAGGTAAGTCCCTTAACCTTTTAGTGTCTTACTTTGTTCATCTGTAAAATGGAAATGATATTAGAACTTAGAGGCTTATTCTAAGGATAAAATGTGATAATATTGTTAAAGTCTTTTGCCAACCTTAAAACATTATATACTTTAGCTATTACTCAGCCTGCTGAGGTTAATACATTTCTACACTAATATTTTCTTCTATACTAAATTATTTCTACACCAAATTTTGTATGTCTGAACTTCTCTTGTTAAGTACAAATAATATTGAGATTCATGAGACTGTTGCTTCCCTAGCTGACCTCCATGTTTGTGTACTCTTCTCACACATAGCAACTGAATATTAAGAGTTCTTCCCCCAAATTTTCTTCATTTCCCCCAAATACATTTCTCTTTCCCTCATTTTTCATCTCTTAAAACCCATTAAGAAGAAAAAAATCACATCCAAATCCTTGCATCCAAGCACAACTCACTAGAAGACATTGATATTCTTAAGTGACGTTGTCGTCTACTTTCACTATAGAATGTAAGCATTTCACCATTTTAATCACTTATAATTGTTTGAATTTACTAATTTCTACATGTATCTTGATTTCTGTGTTTGTACTTCAAATTTGTTTCCTTACTCTTGTATTTTTATCAAGAATACTTGAAATTCTTCTCTTCTGTCAATGATTTATTTTTTTTTGTACCTGTAGCTTTATATTCAGTTTTGCAGAGTAAATTTTTCTTGGTCATAAGGTTTTATGTTTTGATTTTGGAATAGTATGTTCCAAGATTATCTCTCTTTTTTATAGTTATTTCTCAGTTTTGTTTGATTTTTAATCTGATTCCTTGGGGTTAAACTTTGTTCTTGCTGGCTATTTTATTTTTTCCCCTTTTACTTAGAAGCGGGGAATTTTAGCTATGGCATTTAGGTTTTTTTTTTAATTTGATGTTTCATTCTAAATGTGATCAGTGGATTCTTTCTGATTTCATTCTGACCTTTGACTTTCATAGTTTTGGAAAGTTTTTTTGATTTCTGGAAATATTGTGTTGACATATTTATTTGACTTTTAGGACTCCAATGAGTCTTTTGTTGCTCTGTTTCTCCAGCTACTCTTGTAGATTATGGTGACATTTTTTCACCCTCCATTTTCTTTGCTTGTACTTGTTAGAGAATTACTTTCTTATTTTGAGTTTATTACTAGGGCCAATCCTAACCCTTAGTATACTATTATGTTCACTGTTTTCATTGTTTATTCATATTTCTACCCTCAGTTTCTGAATTGAGAGTATATATGAGGGCCAGGCTCAACTCTATTCTTCTTCTGAATTAACCTGTTTGGAACTTACTTGCAGTCAAAGTTCTGTTTGGTTCTATCCGCTCTGTTTTCTGATTACTGCTGCCATTATCATTCTGAAAGGGGTGACTGCTCTCTCTCTCTGTCTTAGTATCTGGCTTCTTTCTTAGTCTCTTGGTTATCAACTAAGGGTGATGATTTTGGTCTATTTCTATCATCCTGTACTTTCAGTATCATTTATTGTTAGTTGATCCCACCTTCTGTTGTAATCCTTTCAGGCCCTATTTGGATGTAGGAGATAGTACTGGCCTCAGGGCTTAATGAGAGTCCCCCAGTGTGAATACCCAGGCATCAATTTGGTTTTATTTCTTGCTGTGGTTCTCTTGTTTTGAACAAGTACACAAACATGCCTATTCCCTTGTAGTGAACTATGAGTGTAAGCTCTGGCCCTCACTTCACTCTCTCTCTCTCTCTCTTTCTCTCTCTCTCTCTCTCTCTCTCTCTCTCTCTCTGTGTGTGTATGTCTCTCTCTCTCTCTCTCTCTCTCTCTCTCTCTCTCTCTCTCTCTCTCTCTGTCTCTCTCTCTGCCTCTATCTCTTATAGGTCAGGGCTAGGATCTAGCTTGAGGTACCCAATTACTAAAGCTCACACTTGCTTCTCCAGTGCAGCTCCTTACCAATGCTCACAGGCTTATTTTTTAGAGTAAATCATCTCTTTCAGCCCATAGGCTTTAGGCTTGTTTGCCAGAGTTCTTGATACCAGACTCCATTGAGCTCTGGCAATTTTTTTGGCTCGATAGTGAACTGGATAAAGAAGCTTTCTTCCATTTTCCTTTATTTTCTTAATCATTTCTCTATTAGAGGTCATTTTCAGATATTTTCCAGGGCATATGTGGGCAGCATGGTTCATACACAACTTTCCACATCATGACCTAAACTACAAGTCTAATTGAAAATAGTTCTTGGGAAAAAGTATGTAAGACTTTTAGCTCAATTTCAGTCCATAATGAGATAAAGCAAAGAAAACTAACAAGATCTGAAGATAGCACTAAAAGAGCTATATTTTATTCTTCTGGTAATACCATATCTGAAATACTGTATTAAGTTTTTCCATGCCATATTTTAAGAAAGATATAAATACATTATATAGAGACTAAGGTAAGGTGACCAAAATGATGAAGAATATCAATATCATGTTATATGAAACTGATCACAAGGATAAAGGACTAAATTAAAAGAGAGGATTTTTTTTTTAAAAGCAACACACAAAAAAAAAACTAATAGAGGAAAATACAAGTTTAATGACCACATTTAAATATAATTCAATTAAATCATTTAATGCCATGAAACAAAATGACAGATGGAGAAGAAAGCAAAATACAAAAATCTGCTATATACAAGAAAGACTATTCATTTGAATGAATATTATATAAGAAATCAATTGGCAGTAGTTAAAATGTAGAGAATACTTAAGGGATAGTGATAAGTCTACTGAACTATTTGAAGGACTGTTATAAGGAAGAATGAGACAAAGAAGCTCAAATTAGAAGTGATAAGTACCCCCAATACACTATTTCAAAGAGACAAATTTGATTTGATATAAGGAATACTTACTATAGTTAAAGCTAACAACAAGAGGAATAGGTTGCTTCATGATTTAATATGCCCTAAGCATTGAAAGTCTACAAGCAAAGGTTGATTAACTACTTGCCAGGTATACTTCTTAAATTTTTTTAAAAAATTTATTTCATTAAATATTCTCCAATTAAATATAAAAATAATTTAATTCATTTTGAAAACTTTGAGTTCCAAAAGTTCTCCTTTTGTCCCATTCTTCCCCCAACCGTTGAGAAGGCAAGCATTATGATATCAAACAAGTGAAGTCATGCAAAACATATTTTTATATTAGCCATATTACAAAAGAAAGTACACAAGAAGAAAAACAAAGAAAATTGTAAAGAATGCTTCTATCAGTTCCCAGAGTTCAGTTCTCTCTCTCTGGAGGTAGATAGCGTTGTTCATCATAGGTCTATTGCACTTGTCTTAGATCATTGCTTTGATCAGAGTAGCTAAGTCTTTCACAGCTAATCATCCTTATGCTATTGCTGTTACTATGTACAAAGTTCTTCTGGAACTGCTCACTTCAGTTTTTATCAGTTCATATAAGTCTTCCCAAGTTTTTCTGACTCCATCTTGCTTGACATTTATTATGGCACAATAGTATTCCATCACAATCACATACCACAACTTGTTCAGCCATTCCCCAGTTTATGGGTATCCCCTCAATTTCCTATTCTTTACCACCAGAATTACTATAAAAATTTTGTACAAATAGATAATTTTTCCTTCTCTTTGATCTAATTGGGATACAAACCTAGTAGTGGTACCACTGTGTCAAAAGGTATACACAGTTTTATAGCCCTTTGAGCATAGTCCCAAATTGTTATCTAGAATGGTCGGACCAGCTCACAACTCCACTAATAGTACATTAGTGTCCTAATTTTTCCACATTCCCTCCAGAATTTGTCATTTTCCTTTTCTGTTGTTAGTCAATATGATAGCAGTGATATAGTAATTCAGAGTACTTTTAATTTTAATTTTTCTGATCACTAGGTTGTGATCTCATAGTTTAAGAAGTGCTGAAGGGATCACAAGTGAAAAAAGTTTAAGAAGTCCTGAAGCATTTTTATGTGACTATTGATAGCTTTGATTTTTTTTTTAAATCTGAAAACTGCTTGTGCATATCCTTTGACTATTTATCAATGGGAGGATGGCTACTATTTTTATAAATTTGGTTGTGTTCCCCATATGTTTCAGAAAGGAGACTTTTATCAGAAAAACTAGATGTAAAATTCCCCCTCCCCTCCAGTTTCCTGTTTTCCTTTAATTTGGCTGCAATTAGTTTTGTTTGTGCAAAAGCCTTTTAATTTCATGCAATCAAAATTATCCATTTTACTCCCGATGATCAGCTTATTTCATCTTTGGTCATAAACTGTTCCTTTATCCATAGATCAGATAGATTCATTTTTCTGTGCTCATCAAATTGCTTATGTTATTACCATTTATATCTAAATTATTTATCCATTTTGACTTTTACTTGGCATACAGAGTGAGATGTCAGTCTATGCTTATAGGGTCTCTGCTAAACTTTTTTTTCCAGTTTTCACAGAAATTTTGTCAAATGGTGAGTTCTTACCCCAAAAGCTTGAATCTATGTTCATTTAATACTATTTGTTGTGTACTTAATCAATTCCACTTATCCACCATTCTGTTTCTTAGTTAGCAACAGATTGTTTTCTTGATCACCCCATTGTAATATAGTTTGAAATCTGATAGTGCTAGGTCACTTTCCTTAATTTTTTTTCATTGATAACCTTGATATTTTTGACATTTTGTTCTTTTAGATGAATTTTTTTTAGCTCTATAAAATATTTCTTTGGAAATTTGATTAGTATGGCACTAAATAAGTAAATTAACTTAGGTAGAATTGTCATTTTTATTAAACTGGCTCAGCCTGTCTGTGAACAATTAATATTTCTCTAATTGTTTAGATTTTATTTGTGTGGAAAATGTTTTGTAATTGTTTTCATAGAGTCTCTGGGTTTGTCTTGGCAGATAGACACCCGAATATTTTATGTTGTCTGCAGTTGTTTTTAATGGAATTTTTCTTTTTATCTCTTCCTGTTGGTAGTAGATAGAAATGCTGATGATTTATTTTATATCCTGCAACTTTCCTGAAGTTCTTATTTGTTTCATTTAGGTTTTTAGTTGATTTTCTAGGGTTCTCTCAGTATACCATAATATAACATATAAAGAGTGATTGTTTCCTCGTTGCCTATTCTTATTCCTTCAATTTCTTTTTCTTGTATTATCGCTAAAGCTAGCATTCTAGTACAATATTGAATAGTAGTGGTGATAATGGGCATCCTTGTTTCACCCCTGATCTTACTGGGAAAGCTTCAAGTTTATCCTTATTACATATAATGCTTATGCTTATTTTTAGATAGACATTACTTCTCACTTTAAGGAAAGCTCAATTTATTACTTTTTTTCTAGTGTTTGTAATAGGTACAGATGCTGTATTTTGTGAAAGCTTTTTTGTTTATCTATTGCTATAATCCTATGATTTTCATTGTTTTAGTTTTTGATATGGTGATAGTTTTCCTAATATTAAATAATCCCTACATTCTTTGTATAAATCCCACCTGGTCGTACTGTATTATTTTTGTGACATATTGTTGTTATGTCCCTGCCAGTATTTTTTTTAATTTGCATCAATATTCATTAAGAAAATTGGTCTATTATTTTCTTTCTCTGTTTTTGTTCTCCCTGGTTTAGGTCACAAAACATATTTTTGTCATAAAAGTAATTTGGTAGGACTCCTTCTTTGCCTATTTTTTTTCAGGTAGTTTCTACAGTGTTGGGATTAATTGTTCCTTAAATAGTTGGTAGAATTAACTTGTAAATGCATCTGATCCAAGGGATTTTTTCTTAGTGACCTCATTGATGGCTTGTCCAATTTTTTTCTATGATGGGGTTATTTAAGTATTCTATTTTCTTTTCTGTGAATCAGAATTTGTTAATTTATTTAGACTATCAGTTTTACTGTCATATAATTTGCTAAATATCTCCTAATAATATGTTTAATTTCATCTTCATTGAGTGTGCATTCACTCTTTTCATTTTTGATACTGGTAATTTGTTTTTTATTTCTTTTTTTAATCAATTAACCAATGGTTTACCTATTTATTTTCATAAAACCAGATCCTAGTTTTATTTATTAGTTTAATTTTTAATTTTCAGTTTTACTAATCTGTCCTTTGATTTTCTAGATTTCCATTTTGGTGTTTAATTGGGGGTTTTATATTTAAATATTTTATATTCTTTCCTTCCTTCCTTCCTTCCTTTCTTCCTTCCTTCCTTCCTTCCTTCCTTCCTTCCTTCCTTCCTTCCTTCCTTCCTTTCTTCCTTTCTTCTTTCCTTCTTCCTAGTTTATTTCTTTTTTCTGATGTACCCACTTAGAGATATAAAATTTCACCTAAATACTGCTTTGGTTGCATCCTACAAATTTTGGTATATTGTCTCATTGTTTTCATTCTCTTTAATGAAACTATTGATTGCTTCTATGATTTGTGCTTTGACCCACTCAGTCTTATGATTAGATTATTTAGTTTCCAATTAAGTTTTAATCTGTGCTTCAACAGCTCTTTATTAAACATAATTTTTGGTGCATTATGGTCTGAAAAGGGTGTATTTAATATTTCTGCATTTCTGCATTTTAATGTGAGGTTTTATGTCCTAATACCAGTACTTCAAAAGGAATTATTTTGTAGGCATGAGTTGGCTTTCCTGATCAGTCAGAAACTATCCAGTTTTGCAATTCTGAAATGCTCAGAGGAAGAACCAATGAACCTTAGCAGTGGGTAACTCCCTGATGAAGTATAACTAAGTTATTTGTCAATCTGAGATAAGTAGTGGGGAGATTTGCCATCTTCTTAGAACACTTATTGGAATCATATTGGAGAACATTTTTAGGATTGTCAAATCTCACAACTATTATCTGCTTCTGGCAATTCATGTTGAGACATATGATTTCATGAGAAGGGAATTAGGATATTGCTAAGTATTATGCAAGCCTGGGCAAAACAACAAAAGCCACAACAATATCAATTAGTAACCTCTAGGTTCGAAAAGGTATCACAATCACTGCTGCCAACTGAAGATCCAAGATTTCACTAGAGAAAAGCAGAAAAGCTGGATATACATATGATGTCTAAGAAAAGAATTCAGATTTATAGGCTATAGCTTAAAATACAATACTGACTCTTTGGTAGAAATGGAACTCAGCTTTTGAAGTGTAATAAAAATATGCTTCCCTAAGTTTTTAAGAATCAGATAGAGAAGGCTTTAAAATAAAGAGTCAGGGAAGGGAAAAGCATAAATCTAAGTCTTGGCAGGTACATCTTGTCCCATCTGCCAAGTAAAATATAAGTTCATTGAGAACAGAGATGTCCTTATTTTTGCTTTTGTATCCCTGATACATAGCACAATCCGTTACATATAGTAAGCACTTGATCAATTCTTCTCATATGGAATGGAGTGAAAGAAGACTACCACAAGAGATGACTGGTAATTTATATCTTAGTTCCCAAGAATGGAGCCAGCAATAAAATCCATGGTTTCAGATGTCTAAGTATAAATGAATAAAACATGATTAAATGATAAGATGAACTGGATATCAAAGTACAAAGTAGCAAATTTCACATTTTGGGATCATTGAGATTTGGAGGTATGAGATTCTTGAATAGTTTGTGGTTTGGTAAAGATAATACCTTATTCAAAGGAACAGAATAAATAAAGTGAAGGGATTGGGCAGAGTAGTAGCCGAATATAGTAAGTAGATACTCATGGGAGCAAATGTGGGAAGGAAAAAGAGAAACATCTTGGAGGGAATTTAGTAGAGGAAAAACAGATTCAGAACTAATATTATTTTGGGGTTCTAATGCATACTTTCTGTACAGAAGAAGGAATCGGATAATGAATTAAGAAAACAGGTCACAAACCTGTCACAGATTCATGATATTTTAATGTTGGGGAGATTTACCTATGCAGATATCCATTTTAATAGTTTTCCCTTGATGGGAAGATAACTTAAAGAATAATATCCAAAATGATATTTCATTATTTGCAATTATTTATTATTTAATGATTCTTACATTTTAGAAATGTGTAATATCATTTTTACTGTCATTGTGATATAATTTTTAAAAATCTAATGGTCATCATATTTATAGGTTAGTAGATTTCATTTTTTCCCACTATCATATCTGATATCATATTATACTATAACCTTCTCAGGAGTTATGGGCTCACAGATCAAGATCATGGGACCACAAACTTTAGCAACTCTCATCAAGCTAGAAATTTTTTAGATGTAAGACCTATGATTTCTGCTATCCAAGGACCAATCCTAATTTAAAAGAGCTCATCATTTGAAGTTTGACCCTCAGGTAATGATTTTTTTTTTGCAAGACTAACTCACAAAAATGGTCTATTGAGGCTTGGAAGACTTGCAATTTGTACCTGAAAAAGATCCACAACAACTAAATAACAGATCAACATATTATTGAAGCAAATTTTCTGCTTCATTGACACAAGATTCTTTATTGAAATATGATTAGAAAAATCAGTAATCTGTGTATAAATTATAAATCTCTGCTAAAAACTTTGCTCATGGCCACAGTTTCTAGAAATCATTGCCATTAGATGGATGATGATGATGATGATGATGACTAATAAATATTTCCTATCTTATTTATAGAAGCCTTGAAACTAGTTTGTTAGCCCAATTACCCTGATATTCATATTGACTTACAAAGTGATAATGCATGTGTGAGGCATACAATCAAACTCCAGGCCTTAGATCTTGATGCACCACATCCGCTAATCAAGGCATCAGTTCCTTCTTGGAATAGATCCAGTTGAGTTTTACCTTTGACTTAACAATATTTCTCCCTTAATCCCATCCCTGACTACTTTTCCCTTGAATTTGCTCCCCTCTCTGATCTCCATAAAATGACATCATCCCATATAATCAAACACCAGAATATTGTGATGCCATATTTGTGAATCTTCTATGTATACCAGCTATATTTATTCCCAACACTAGCTATCTAATTCCCCTACCCCAAACAAATTAAAAAAAAACAACAAGTGCAATCTGAGCACAAACTTGTAATGCAAAGCAAAATGGGACTTTTTGCTGTTTTATCTTTTGGAGTGCTTTTCAGCACTAAGACAATAAGTGCCTTTGATTGAGTCTTGCCTTTGCTTGAATCAAGTCTTTGATTGAATCAAGAGTCCCTGATTTGAAACAGTATATATATACTCTGAGGTTAGCATTTTTCTTTGGAGCTCACTCATTGGAAGAGTATTCCTCCGATTTGGCCAGATTAGACTCTGGATAGGCATTAAGGATTCCCCTGGGCTTTGATGTTGGTGTTTCTCTCTCTGGTAACTATGTATGTATTGCTATGGACAGATAGTTGGAAGCCCTGTCTTCTGATCTGTGTTATTTGCTCTGTTAATATATTTTCTGCTTGTAATTTCTGTTTGTGTTTTCTCTGAAGTTCAGGTTGCTGACTTTTCCCCCTGAACTAAGTGAATGATACATGTATGTTTAATTAAAGTGATATTATAAAGCCCTTAAATTTCCTTTCCTTTAGAAAAGCAGATCAAAGACCATGCTAGCAGCACTCCTGTGTGCTGGTGTTATTGGCCTTATGCCTCCACAGTATCTACAAGTAACATTACTGTTACGAAATCACATAGTTGGTAGGATCTGCAAATTAAAAGGAAAGTATGGGGTTTAGGGGGACTGAGATAGTGGTTGAACGTTTTCCACTTACTGGGTTGCTCTTTATACTTGTGGTGGCTATTGTTCTGTGGAGCCCCAGAAGCAGCAGCTGCCTGAGGGAAAACGGGCAAGTAGCTGTGACACGAGTAGTTTCCCAGGTGCCTAGAGACACATATGCATGAATGTTTCTGTATACTTTTGTTTAACTTCATTATTTTGAAACTATTATTTCACCTTTGTGGGTACTCTCTTCATAGTGACAGATCACAACTCAAGAGCTTAATATCTAGTATTTCTGAATCATTTCGTCAGAACAATTGATCACAGAATCACAAAATCTAAGATTTAAAAGTAACCCCTAGTACATGACATTCATGAAAAGAATCCCTACTATAACTTACCTAATTAGTAGTCAATCAGCTCCTGCCTGAAGATGAACAATGATGAGGAAACATCTTGAAGAATCCCACTTAATTTTTGGACATTTCCAATTTTGAGGAAGTTTTCCCTGACATCAGGCCTAAATTTTCTTTTTTGTAACTGCTACCCATTGTTGTAGGTACTGCCTTCTCATCCAAAAAGAATATGCTTAATCCCCCCTCCATATGACCACCCTTGAAATAGTTGAATATGACTATTATGCACCCCTGAATCTTCTCTTCTCTAAGCTAAATACGGTTAATGACTTCACTTAATCCTCCTAAGACAGGGACTCAAATTATTCACCATCCTAGTTACCATCCTTTGGTAACTTCCAGTTTATTATCATCCACATTAAACCATGGTGCCCAGAACATGGTATTCTAGGTAAGGACTGTCAAGGCAGAATATAATTTTATTATCACCTCTTCATTCCTAGAAGCTATGCCTCTCTTAATATTGCCCAAGATTGCATTAGCTACCTTTTTTTGCTGCTTCATCACATTACTGATATTGAACTTACATTTCATTAGATCCCAGATTTTTTTTCAGAACAACTGTTGTCTAATCATACTTCCACAATTTACGAAGTTGATTTTTTTTGTAATCAAGTGTAAGATTTTATATTTCTTTTCATTGTTGTTCAGTCATTTCAGTTGTTTCCAACTCTTTGTGACCACATTTGGGGTTTTCTTGGAAACAGAATTAAGTGACTTGCCCAGGTTCACGCAGCTAGTAAGGTCTGAGGCTAGAATTGAATTCAGGTCTTCTTGACTCTAAGCCTAGCCCTATATTCAGGGTGCCACCTGGCTGCCTATATATTTCTTTTTAATGTCATCTTATTAGATACAGTCCCAAAATCTAGCCTTTTTGAGGTACAGATCCTGATTCTATGCTGTAAGCAACTTGGATCTTGATTCTATCATGTAAGTTATTCCTTGCTGCTTAATATCATCTGTAAATTTGATGAGCATAGTATCTATAACTTTATCAAATCATTGATAAAATGTTAAATAGCATAGGGACAAGCACAATCTGTGAATATTTGTGTACTCCACAGGAGATCTCCTGCCATATTAGCATGAAACCATTAACATCTCTTTGGATTTGGCCTTTTAACAAGTTCTCTAGATACTGAAATTCTCCATCATCCCATAGCAAGACTAAGTATGTTAACTTGGCATAATAAACTCCATTTTGTTTGAAACCTCTATTTTATGATTGAAATGTTTTGATTAAGCAGTTTTGCTATTAGCTTTTTTTCTGTCAGTTGTTTCGATATCAACATAAACACTTGTGAGATATGGTTTAGCAAACTGTATATGTGTGCCCTATAAGCAACTGATAAACATGTAAAACCTCAGAGAGGATAAACCACCAATATAAAATATCGTAGACAATTTCATCCATTTCTTATGCAGCTACTTACCAAGCAAATTATGTGGTAAACAAATTAGGCCAGAACTTGAATGTTACCACCTAATGCTTCTCCCTAGAATTACAAAAACCAATTAAAAAAACCAGAGGTCCTAGTCCTTAGCTTGCTCCTGAATCATGACAAGGACAGACTTCTATATTCCCTGCACTTGAGACCAGTGCGCTCTGTTTTAGCTCAAGGAAGTAATGACAGATGAAAACTTGCAAGAAGACTGTGTTAGATAGAAACACATGGCCATTGGCCAGGAAGTGAGGAAATCTTGTTGTGAACACTGCTATGGGACACTTTTACAGGCCTTCTAGGATTCAAATGAGACACCTGTTCCCAGAAAGGTTGGTGTTTGTATAGTTAAATAGAAAATTACACCCCACAGAATAATAAAGTTTGATTACAAGCACTTGTGAGTGTAAGTCTGATTTAGTATTTTTGTCATACCATGCAGCACATATAAAAATAAATTAGTTTGGTGTGTGCACCATATGTTAAAATTCTCAATCTAGGTAAACTATATGTATGGCATTTCTCTAATCTACTAGTTTAGTAATCCTGTTTTAAAGAAAAAAGAATGAGGCTGGTCTAGCATGAACTGTTCTTGAAGGCAAGATGACTCTGTGTAATCAAATATTCCCCATTCTAAAAAATAGATATGATCCATACTAGAATTTTCCCAGTAATCAAAGGCTTAGTGGTCTATACCTTCGAGACATTATTCTTTGTCTTTTTTTTTAAATCAGGAAAACTTTTGCCCTTTTCCAATCTTGTGGTGCCTCTCATATTTTTAATGGCCTTTCAGAAAATCATGTCTTTCATTTCTTTCAGTATTCAAGGACATACTTCATATGGGGCAGGGCAAATAACTGCTCTCTCAGAATATTTGTTTCACTTATTTGTCCCACCCATAAATTCACTCTATCAATTTTGTCTGTCTTCTAATTGTTCCACTTACCTTTGCTTTCTTCCTTTTGCTACCTCTCTTCTCATTTTCCTACTTGAGCCTTCTCTTCAAGGTTTTCCCTAATCCTCCCTGGGCTCTGAACTTCTGGTTGGTGAAAATTTGCAATAGATAGCCCAACTCAACGTCACTCTTACCCAGCTATCTTTATAAAATACTCCTGCAGTCAACTTGCATTTCCAAATCTGTACTTCGTTTCCTGTCATTAGTTCCTGAGTTTGTTATTGAGAGTTCACATATCTAGCCTGACCTAGACACAAGTTGCTCCCTGGACATCTTCATATGATACTTCTATGAATACCCCATTCTTGCTCCTTTCCTTCTTTCCTACCTGTAGGTTAGGGGACAATGATCAAATCAACATAACCACTCCTAGAAAGGACAAGATAGCCAATTGCTTTGAAGACTCTCTTTATCATAGTAACACCCTTGCCACCATTTCACTCTCTATCACTGTCTTCCTCTAGTTAATTAGAATGTAAGTTCTTTGTGGTCAGAGACTCTTCTTTTTACTTGTATCTCAGATGTCTACACAGTGCTTGGAACATAGTCAACACTTAAATGCTTTTTTGTTTATTTACCATGCTTATTCCTTTCATAATCTCTTTATCAGTCCTTGATTGTCTTCCTCTTTCAACCTCAAAGTAGAATCTGAACTCATTTCTTAGTATGGATATTATTTTTTTTTCAAATTTTCTTCAATTTATCTCAAATTTCGCAAAATTCTTTAAAAATTCCACTTCTGATCCAGTTTACCACTCTGAATCCCCCCAGCCACCTAGGCAATTTCTATCTTATGCAACTCACATCCTGCTCACCTTCTACAATCTCTTCCCATAGAAGCCAGAAACAGCTATGCTAGTGATAAGGTTCCGCAAACTAACATAGCCTGGTCCCTAGACAGAAGGAATACATATTGTCATCAGGCCTAGACATTAACCTTTCTAAAATGGGAGAAGCTAAGAATGATTTTGCCCAAAAGCAGAATTCAGGATTACTCTTCACCATAGTGGGTCACTGAGGTAGGGCTTCTGTGGAATAGTCTTTCCATGCCCCGCCCCCCTTCCCCACCGGGGAATTTAGTAGTTGAAATATTCTAGACATACCTACATAAAAGTGTTTGAGAAATAAAAATATAAAGAAAGAGGGAAGAGAAGGGGAAAAGAAAGGGAATTGGACAAGTATTTATTAATTCCCTACTATGTGTAAGACACTGTGCTAAGCACTTTACCAATATTATCTCATTTGATCCTGAAAGAAAATAGTAATTGGAATTCTCCAGTCAGTCTTAAAACATTCTTAGATTCTGAATAGATAACATCTAAACCCTTGGGGAAAGCACTTATCTACTATTCCTTAACAGTGGCCCAGACAGAAGGGTTTTACTATAATCACACCAAGAACATGTTATCTTTGGATAATTGTTTCTTTAGAAATTTAAAGAGCTAGTAAGCCTTTAGTAACTTTTTCTTCCAGTAAATCCAGGGAAGTGTCCTCCTCACTTTTTATTGTTAAACAAGCTAAAAGCCACAAAACAAATTTTGATTAAATATCTGGTCGTAAGACATGTTTATTATTAATAGAGAAAAGCTATCGTTTCTGCTCAGAAGTTTTACAGATGATCAATATGAGTTCATTCCCACACTTGCAAGTATGTATTTTTAATCAGAATGTATTTTATGTATTTTTATGTTATATGTATTTTTAATCAGAAAAATGTGTAAATGACAATAAAATGATGAATTGATAGAAAATCCACTTCATATCTTAACATTCACTTGTCAAAATAAATGGTTTGTAGCCTTTCAATTAACTTAATATACAAAAGTGTCTATGATAATTAGACCCATGATAACAATTGTGCCAGTACTATCTAGTGATTAAAAAATTCATCTTGAGAAAAAGCTACTGTTATCATGTAGAGCATCCCCCTTACCTATACAGAAACCAGAAAAGTTATCCTGAGTTCAAAGTCTTCTGCCTTCTGTTAAATACTGCTGCTATTACTATTAATTTTGTTATAAATACAACCAAAATGAGCAGGGTAGAACTGCTACAGAGGCTGACAGAGAGGCCATTTGATATTACCAAGGATCACAGTTCACGAATTCCTATTGATGTTTATGCATTTACTAGTAAGTCAGGGAAAACAATTAATTCAAAACAAAAAGCATTTAATGAAATCCTATATGAAGATAAGTAATAGTAGACAATCCTCCTGCCCCTTAAACCTGAGGCATTATCTTTCAAAATATACAAGCTGCAGATAGAGAGAATCAAAACTTATAGAGATCACACAAAGGGGATTTTTGTAGGCAACACTTGTGGTGAATGCTTACTCATGATTGGGCATGCATATGGAGGCTGAAGTTTAAGTCTGTAGCGGTAATTAACCATACAGTTAAATAAATAGGGATTATTCAAACTTCTGATGACTCAAGTTGTCATTGTCTTCTAAAAGGCCCCAGTACTCTGGTCCTGCTCCATTTTTTGACCTCGCCTCCTGCTGTGCTTACTTGAGAGATGTCATGCCTTCACTGTACCCTAACAGGGTTTCATATCTATTTCTCGCCCAGTGGAATCTGTTTTGCTATTTTGGTCTTCTCTGCCTTGTACTGCATTTTTGATTACAATTTTCCCAGGGTTATTGCTATTTGTTATTTTCCATTACCAGCTTTTTGACTTCTTCTCTTCAGGGCCACCTTCTGGCTATCTCAGATCATTTTTCATTGGGTAAGGTGATTAGAAAGTATCTCCATATTGCTTTTTGGCAGGGCAATTGGGGTTAAGTGACTTGCCCAAGGTCACATAGCTAGTACATGTGTCAAGTGTCTGAGGCCGGGTATGAACTCAGGTCCTTCTGACTCCAGGGCTGGTGCTCTACGCACTGTGCCACTTAGCTGCCTCTAGACTGATAGCTCTTTAACCAGAACCAGAGGCTATGAACCACCATACCCATGTACTACAAGTCAAAGAGAGTACCTCTCTTCCAAGACAACATTTTTTCTTTTAACCTTTATAGCTTGTCCTAAGAGTATAACCCTTCGTATTATCCTTAATGATAGAAATTGCTATGATTTTCTCTGACTTCTGATGCAAACGAATTTTTGCCAAAAAAAAGTGTAAGTGAAAAATACAATCCACACTTCCACTTTTGTTGTAAATGTCTATCAGAAGCAAAATCCCTACCCTAGCTTTGATACTATATTTTAGAGAAAAGAAAACCTTGTCTATCTCATTAAAATACCATGAATTCAGTAACACTTTTAAATTATTTTAACAATTTAACACTATTAAATGGTAAATACGTACAAATGTATTTTATCAATCACAACTGCAGCTACATAATTTGACCAAGATTATGCCTATATATTTATGTTTATGAGGATACGCATATCACCCAACTTATTCATTCTAAGGAAAATAAGATCACTTATTGATTTTACTGAAGCTGCATGTTTTCTTAGAATTGAATAGTGACCTTTGGTGAAAAAGGAGACCCATAGAACTCTAACAAGAACTCCACAGTTTCACAGGGGTCCGTGTCTCCTAGATGCAAACTACTCATCTACAGGAAAATTTAGAAGCAGTTGTTTTGAACAATAATATAATGATT
The DNA here is from genome assembly GCF_011100635.1 of Trichosurus vulpecula. Taxonomy (NCBI): domain Eukaryota; kingdom Metazoa; phylum Chordata; class Mammalia; order Diprotodontia; family Phalangeridae; genus Trichosurus; species Trichosurus vulpecula. The sequence continues at coordinate 391,625,460 of NC_050574.1, forward strand.
TGATACCCGGATTTTTAGACAAGGGAAATATATAGGTTAGAAATGTACTTAAAGACTAGTTTTCATTTTAAGACCATAATAATGCTTTATGTATTTTGAAGTATTTTCAAGAGATTTATGACATCATCATCAACACAGGTACTCTGTCCTTCACTGTGGCTCACTGTCACTCCAGGTCTTCATAGAGGATTTCATGTATTGCTGTGGTTATAAAAATTATTATCTATCAGACCAACTTTTGTCCATGTACCTTTATGAAGATAGCCAGGAAGAATCTCAGACAAAAATCCCATCATTAAGCCCATGTTAGGTGGCATAGTGACTAGAACACTGGCCTAGAGATCAGAAAGACCTGAGGTCAAATTTGGCCTTAGATATATCCTAGCTAGGAAAGTCACTTAATCTCTTTGTCTCAGTTTCCTCATCTGTAAAATGTGGTTAATAATAGCACCTATCTTCCAGGGCTGTTGAGAGGTTGAAATGAGATAACATTGTAAAGTGCTTAGCACAGTGCCTGGCACATAGTAGGGACTATGTAAATGCTAGCTGTTATTATTTATTATTATTGTTATTATATTATCTTCCAGTTTTGTGGGATCTGCCAGAGTTCCCATTCCTTTGAGGTAACCTTTGAGAAATCAGAATGACTTCCATGCAATGATGAATTGGATTGTAGTAAAAAAAAATATATATGCAAATATGTCTAGTGCTTTATACTTTTCCAAGAATTTTTGCATCTCTTATCTGTTGTTATCAACACAACAGCCCTCTGAATTCTTCTTCTTCTTCTTCTTCTTCTCCTTCTACTGCTACTTCTACTACTACTTCTACTTCTACTACTACTACTACTACTACTACTACTGTCATTTAAGAATGATTTAAGGTTTGCAAGCTCTTTACAGAAGTCCCATTTCTTACTCACTAATCACCCTGAGAAATAGATTCTATTATTACCCCTATTTATAGACAGGGAAACCAAGGCAATCTAATTAAATGACTTTGTATAACTACTCAGTAACTAAGAGGCTGGATGTAACTTTGATCTTCCTGAATTGAATGCCAATGATGCATCCATTACACCATCTACCTACTTTGTGTGGGTCAAGTATGTAGGGTAGACATATTTGGTATACTCTAATCTATAACTTAGGCTACTAAACTACTGCTCTGCTCTTCTCTCATCATGTAAATAATTACTAAAATATTATTCTTATGTCATAGGTATGAAACATGTCCATCCCCTACTGTAAAATCTTTTAGTAGTTCCCTAGTACTTCTAGGGCAACTAGGTGGTGCAATGGATAGAGTGCCAGGCCTGGAGTCAGGAAGACTTGAGTTCAAATCTGACCCCAGACACTTACTAGCTATATAACCCTGGATATGTCACCTAACCCTGTTCGTCTCTGTTTATATCTGTAAAATGAGCTGGAGAAGGAAATGGCAAACCACTTTAGTATCTTTGCCAAGAAAACCCCAAAAGCGGTCACAAAGAGTTAGACATGACTGAAAATGACTAAACAACACCAATCAAACTTAATTCTTGACAAGTCTTAACTCAGATGCTTCCTCATGGTATGGAGGTAACTTGTGATTTCAAAGGCTATACTACCAACACTGCTAAAGCTGAATAGAATACACACACGCACACACACATACATACACATACATATATATGCATATATAAATATGTATACATACATACACATGTATATGTGCATGCATGTATATACACACATATACCTGTACACAAATGAGCATATATGTACACACATGTATGCACACATATATGTATGTGTATATATACACACATATACGTATATATGTATGTATGTATGTGTGTATACATATACGTATATATGTATATTCAAAGACCCATCTATTTATGTTCAGAGACTTATCAAAGACTGGCCATAAGGCTGTTCATATAGAGCAATTCTGAAAGATGTAAGACTAAGTTTACCAAGGTTTCAGTACATGACTATGAAGTGTTTTCCCATATCAAAAAAATAACAGAACCTTAAAGTCACTTTTAATAACTCAGGGCCTAAGGCTTAGGCCCTAAGCTGATTAGTGAGTTTTCTAAATATAGTAACAATGTTTTGGTCCTGAATTTTCTAGCTAATTGTATCAATGTTCCACTTTACTTTGCCTTGGAGATACAAATACAATTTTAGATGCTACTATATGTATTTCTCATTATTTAATGAAAAATATTTATCCTACTTTTCTTTTTATTTATAGTAAATATAATATTTTATCCTTGTAATGGGGATTGAAAATTTTCTTTCTCTTGTGTACAACAATGATGGGCAAGTACTTGGCTTCTCCTCCAGTTCACTTCTCATCCAATCTAGGATAGCAGCCTTTTGTAATTTGAATAATCCCAGCCATTTGTCTGTAGAGAAACTCTGGTATAGAAAAAAGTGGTGTGGAAGGGAAAGTGATGGATGGGTCCTAGGAACTCTGCCAAGTCTCAAGTCCAATAGAAAGTGCTGATTTATTCAGAAAGAGGCAGTTGGACAAGCTGCCTTACAAGATGCCTTCCAGTTCTAGTTCTATGATACTACTATGATGAGCCTATGGATTGATGACTTCTAAATTTCCTTTCATCCCTAAATCTATAATCCAATGTCTATGGAACTACTTTTCATCAACATGGTATTACAGAGAGAAACTCACTTAGGAGCTGAGATGGTCAGTGTATTCTTGAACACTGGGTAAACTTGTGTGAGAACAAAGGTTTGGTTGATTGTAGAACAAGAGAATGGGATGAAAAGAAAAACCTTTATTTCACTTTGCTTTGAAAGCTAGTCACAGGAAAGCCAAGATAAGGGAATATTGGAATATGGCCTATAACTATGAGACTGGCTTCTGACAGTAATATGACTGGCTGAGGATAGCAAAAGAGGAACATTATCATGTGTTGGAGAAAGTCAGGCCACCCTGTGGTGGACAACAAAGGAACCCACTATGGGAATGGGGAAGTGATGATAATCCTTCCATCTCCTGGGAGCTAGAGAGATGAGATTTAAAAAACAAACAAATGGGCAAGTAGCCAAAGGAGCAGTGGTGGAAGCATTGGCAATGAGCAACTGCAAATGCTGGATTAATAGACATGTACTGGAAAACTACATTAAAGGGAAAACAAGCTAGGATAATATTCAGGCATGACTAAATAAGGTGTTCTTAAAGTCTGGACACAAAGGAAATGTGGAGTTATTGTATCGAGTTCATGTGAATCTTACAAAACACATCAACCTTTGCATCACAAATGATGGAAATCATATTGAAGATGTTATTTGTTAATACTCCAATTAAATAAAATGTTGTTGAAAATTTCATTCATTTCATTTCTTGAAAATATGCATTTTTGCCTATGTGTCCAGACTTTAGGAACACCCTGTATAAAACAGATGATACAAGCCTCTCAGAAGAATTACTTATAGGGAGATGTCATTTTTCCTGGAAGACCTTCATGAATCCCATTTTTCCTTCCAAATATAAATATACCTATTGATTCTTTGAGATTTTTGAACCATGTCCATGTAAGTGTAATTCTTAATACTACCCTAAGTAGTGCCAATAGTGAAACTATACATCATTACCTTTAGGTCTTTTTCTTTCCCTCTTCTGAGCGTACAGTTCATAATTGGTATTCTTCAAGTATGCTTTTGAGCCCTATCTCCTTTTTCTGTCCCTTTGAAGGTGGATAGAGATTTGGAGTCAAAATGCTCTGGGTTTGAATCATAAATAGATACTTAATAAATCTTAACTGTCTGACCACACATTCTCCATTTCCTTAGCTTTCTCATCATCTATATCACACCCTCTAATTATGGGTATTCCTGAAGTTATGATGTGTCCTGTGCCCTCTTCTCTTATTTTCCCAAATTTTTTCTTGGTGACCTTATTAGTTTCCATAGGTTTAAATATCATTTCTATGCAGATGACTCACTAATCTATAGATCCAATCCATGTCTCTTCCTTGAATTTCAACACTACACCTCAATTGCCAATTAGACATTTAAAATTGAATTACTAGAGATATCTCAAACTTAACATGACCAAAAATGAACTCACCTTTACCCCCAAACCTATCTTTCTCTCAAACTTCTCTATTGCTTTCCAAGCCACCATCATCCTCCTAGACTCCCAGGTTCACAATTTCAGCATTATCTTCAATTTCTCACATTTCCTCATACCATAAATAAAAATAAATTTCAAAATCTTGCCATTTTTTAAAAAACATTCACATCTCTATCAAATTGTTTTCTCTCCTCACACAGCTACCATATTAGTTCATGCTGCATCAACTCTCACATACACTATGTTTCAGTTAACTCCTAATAGGTTTTCCTGTATCAAATTTCTCCTCATTCCTATTTAAGCTCTCTATACTACTCCTGATGTCATTGGTTCTGTTCAAGAACAAAGGACAAACAACAATCTGTAAGTAGTAGTAGCTGCCCCACTGCTATTTCCTTCCTTCTTCTTCCTTCCTTCCTTCCTTCCTTCCTTCCTTCCTTCCTTCCTTCCTTCCTTCCTTCTTTCTTCCTTCATAGTTTGATCTCTTAAACCTCACAAGATAACAAGGTATCTTCAGGTTTAGGGGCTAGATTTTTTTCTCCCCTACTTATTTACTCTATCATTGTTTTTTTTCCCCTGAAAACCTTGGACAATTAACTCTTTTGTTTCACATAATTTTCATTTATGATTTCCTGAAATAGAGCTCTGAAAAACCAGGTTTTGATAAAGCCCATTTAGATTCAAATGGAACTACAGGACTATGCCTTTAAACCCAAATCACTCTGGCTCTTACTAATTGGCCAATAACAGATCCCAGCCCAAGCCTCACTTGCTCATTGGTTGGGTTTTGATGTGTCTGAGTGAGAGTAAATAACAATTATTTCTGTTCTAGCCAGAAACCCTGAGGGTCTTTCCCTCCCAGATTGATTCCTTTTTTATATAATTAAGATTTTTTATTTTTAGTTTATAATGCTCAGTTCCACATAATTTTGAGTTCCAGATTTTCTTCCCCCGCCTCCCCAAGATGGCATGGAATTTGATATATCTTCTACATATGACTTCTCATTGAACTTATTTACACAATAGTCAAGTTGTAAAGAAGAATTAAGACCAATGGAGAAAGAAGAAACAAAACCAAAAACAAACAAACAAACAAAAGAAAAAAAAACAAAGGGAAAACAAAAAAAAGGAGAGTGAACAGCGTGCCTCAATCTGCATTCATACTTCATAGTTCTTTCTCTGGCTGTAGATAGTTCTCTACATCATGAGTCCTTTGGAGTTGTCCTTGCACCTTATATTGCTGAGAAAAGCAAAGTCTACTAGGGTTGGTCATCACAGAATCCATAAATCTGTGGTTGTGTATAATGTTCTCCTGTTTCTGCTCCCCTCACTCAGCATTATATCATGTAGGTTTTTCCATGTTATTATGAAGTCCGTATCATTCCCATTTCTTATTGCACAATAGTTTTCGACTACCTTCATATACCACAATTTGTTCAGCCATTCCCCAACTGAAGGTCATCCCCTTGATTGCCAATTCTTTACTACTACAAAAAGAGCTGCTATAAATATTTTTGTACATATGGGTCCTTTTCCCACTTGTGTGATCTCTTTGGGATACAGCCTTAAAAGTGGTATTGCTGGGTCAAAGGGTATGCACATTTTTATAGCCCTTTTGGGCATAGTTCCAAATTGCCCTCCAGAATGGCTGGATAACTTCACAACTCCACCAGCAATGTAACAGTGTTCCAATTTTCCCACATCCTCTCCAGCATTTATCATTTTCCTGTTTTGTCATTTTAGCCGATCTGACAGCAGAGATGTGCCACCTAAGAGTTGTTTGGATTTGCATTTCTCTAATCAGTAGTGATTTCGAGCATTTTTCAATATGACTATAGATATCTTTAATTTCTTCCTCTGAAAACTGCCTGTTCATATCCTTTGACCATTTCTCATTTGGGGAATGACTTGTATTCCTATAAATTTGGCTCAGTTCCCTGTGTATTTTAGAGATGAGACACTTTATCAGAGACACTGGTTGTAAAGATTTTCTCCCAATTTTCTGCTTCCCTCCTAATCTTTGTTGCATTGGCTTTTTTTTTTTGTACAAAAACATTTCAATTTAACATAATTGAAATTATCCATTTTGCATTTTGTAATGCTCTCTATCTCTTGTTGGGTCATGAATTCTTTGCTTTTCCATATACCTGATAGGTAAACTATTCTTTGCTTTCCCACATTGCTGATCATATCAGCCTTTATTCCTAAATCATGAACCCATTTTGACTTTATTTTGGTATATGGTGTAAGATATTGATCTATGTCCAGTTTCTGCCCTACCATTTTCCAGTTTTCCTAGCAGGTTTTGTGAAATAGAATTCACTTAGCCCAGAAGCTGGATTTTTTTGGGTTTATCAAGGAGTAGATTGCTATAGTCATTGACTACTGCATCTTGTGTACCTGTCCTATGCCACTGATCCACGGCTCTGTTTCTTAGCCAGTACCAGGTAGTTTTGATGACTGCTGCTTTTTTGTACAGTTTAATATCTGGTCTGGATAGGCCACCTTCCCTAGCATTTCTTTTCACCAATACCCTAGATATTCTAGACCCCTTGTTCTTCCAGATGAGTTTTGTTATTATTTTATTGAGCTCTGTAAAATAATTTTTTGGTAGTTCAATTGGTATGGCACTGAATAAATAAATTAATTTAGGTAAAATTGTCATTTTTATTATATTAGCTATGCCTAATCATGAGCAACTGGTATTTTTCCATTTATTTAGATCTGACTTTATTCGTGTGAAAAGTGTTTCATAATTATGTTCATATAAGCCCTAGGTTTGTCTTGGCAGATAGACTCCCAAATATTTTATAGTATCTACAGTACCTTTGAATGGAATTTCCCAGATTGATTCTTTTGAGAAGTCAAACAATCTTTTTGCCTCAGTTTTTACCTAGCCTTTAACTACTGAATAGGTGTTGCCTCAGACAAACTGAGACCTGGGAAAGACCTTAACTTAAAAAGGCCCAGGTCTCCTGCTGCATCCAGGGCCATTGCCAATCCTCTTGACTTGCCACTGTCCTTTAATGACTCTAGAGGAGAGAATGAGGCTGATGAATTTGCACAGCCCTGCCTCACTTAAATCCAATTTACCTCCAAGTCAAGATGTCACCCTCCTGATATTACTGGTCCTCTTTGAGAAAGAAGGACAAACAACAAACAACTCTATACTACCATTAAGATGATTTTCTTTAGGCCAGGTTTATCATGCCACTCCCTTACTCCATAAACTCCAGTGCCTCTCTATTGCCTCGGGGTTTAGCTTTTAAAGACTTTCACACCTTGTCCCTAACACATCTTTAAAGACTCAACATATATTATTCCCCTTCTCTACTTTGGGATTCAGCCAAACTGTCCTTTCTATTCCTCAAAAAAGGGAGCCTATCTATAAACGTCATGCCTTTGCACTAACTTTCCCTCATGCCTGCTTCATAGAAATCTTTCCTTGAAGACATAGCTTAAGAATGACCTTCCACATGAACCATTTTCTTTTTTTTTAATTTGTTTTAAAAATTTATTTATTTAACATATTTAGTTTTCAGCGTTGATTTTCACAAGAGTTTGAATTACAAATTTTCTCCCCATTTCTACCCTCCCCCCACTCCAAGATGATGTATATTCTGGTTGCCCTGTTCCCCAGTAAGCCTTCCCTTCTGTCATCCCACTCCCCTCCCATCCCCTTTTCCCTTCCTTTCTTGTAGGGCAAGATAAATTTCTACGCCCCATTGCCTGTGTATCTTATTTTCTAGTTGCATGCAAAAACTTTTTTTTGTTTGTTTTTGAACATCTGTTTTTAAAACTTTAAGTTCCAAATTCTCTCCCCTCTTCCCTTCCCACCCACCTTCCCTAAGAAGTCAAGCAATTCAACATAGGCCACATGCGTATCATTATGTACAACCCTTCCACAATACTCATGTTGTGAAAGACTAACTATATTTTGCTCCTTCCCAACCCATCCCCTTTGATTGAATTTTCTCCCTTGACCCTGTCCCCTTTCCAAAGTATTTGTTTTTGATTTCCTCCACCCCCATCTGCCCTCCCTTCCATCATCCCCCCCTTTTTTATCTTCTTCCCTCTTCTTTCCTGTGGGGTAAGATACCCAATTGAGTATGTATGGCATTCCCTACTCAGGCCAAATTTGATGAGAGCAAGTTTCATTCATTCCCCCCTCACCTGCCCTCTCCCCTCCTCCCACAGAACTGCTTCCTCTTGCCACCTTTATGCAAGATAATCCACCCCATTCTATCTCTCCCTATCTCCCTCTCTCAATATATTCCTCTCTCATCCCTTAATTTGATTTTATTTCTTTTAGATATCTTCCCTTCATCTTCAACTCACTCTGTGTCTGCTCTCTCTCTCTCTCTCTCTCTCTCTCTCTCTCTCTCTATATATATATATATATATATATATATACACACACAAATACACATTCACTTATATATATATACATATATATATACATATATAAACATATATATATATATATATATATATATATATATATATATATATGCATATTCCCTTCAGCTACCCTAGTACTGAGGTCTCATGAATCATACATGTCATCTTTCCATGTAGGAATGTAAACAAAACAGTTCAACTTTAGTAAATCCCTTGCAATTTCTTTTTCTTGTTCTTTTTCTTGATTACCTTTTCATGCTTCTCTTGATTCTTGTGTTTGAAAGTCAAATTTTCTATTCGGCTCTGGTCTTTTAACTGAGAAAGCTTGAAAGTCCTCTATTTTATTGAAAATCCATATTTTGCCTTGGAGCATGATACTCAGTTTTGCTGGGTAGGTGATTCTAGGTTTTAATCCTAGCTCCATTGACCTCTGGAATATCGTATTCCAAGCCCTTCCATCTCTTAATGTAGAAGCTGCCAGATTTTGCGTTATTCTGATTGTGTTTTCACAATACTCAAATTGTTTCTTTCTGGCTGCTTGTAGTATTTTCTCCTTGATCTGGAAGCTCTGGAATTTGGTGACAATATTCCTAGGAGATTTCTTTTTGGGATCTATTTGAGGAGGCAATTGATGGATTCTTTCAATTTCTATTTTGCCCTGTGGCTCTAGAATATCGGCAGTTCTCCTTGATTATTTCTTGAAAAATTATATCTAGGCTCTTTTTTTGATCATGGCTTTCAGGTAGTCCAACAATTTTTAAATTATCTCTCCTGGATCTATTTTCCAGGTCAGTGGTTTTGCCAATGAGATATTTCACAGTCTTCCATTTTTTCATTCCTTTGGTTCTGTTTTATAATATCTTGATTTCTCATAAAGTCACTAGCTTCCACTTGCTCCAATCTAATTTTTAGGGTAGTATTTTCTTCGGTGTATTTTTCAGTATTTTTTTGGGTCTCCTTTAGCAAGTCATTGACTTGTTTTTCATGGTTTTCTCGCATCCTTCTCATTTCTCTTCCCAATTTTTCCTCTACTTCTCTAACTTGCTTTTCCAAATCCTTTTTGAGCTCTTCCATGGCTTGGGACCAGTTTATGTTTTTCTTGGAGGCTTTTGGTGTAGGCTATTGCACTTTGTTGACTTGTTTAGGCTGTATGTTTTGGTCTTCTTTGTCACCAGAGAAAGAATTCAAAGTCTGAGGCTGAATCTAGGTGTGTTTTTGCTGCCTGGCCATATTCCCAACCAACTAACTTGACCCTTGAGTTTTTCACCGGGGTATGACTGCTTGTAGACTAAAGAGTTCCATTTTCCACCTTTGGGGGGGATGCACCAGCTCTGCCACACCAGCACTCCTTCTTCCCCAAGAACCCCCAACCCGGACTGGGCTTAGATCTTCAGCAGGCTGTGCAGTCCTGCTCTCATCCGCCACTTAATTCCTCCCATCAGGTGGGCTTGGGGCCGGAAGCAACTGCAGCTTGTAGCTGCCCCACCTCTGCTGCCAGGGGTGGTAGCCAAACCAGGAACTCCTTCCACTCCTGCAGCTTTTCCCACTAACCTTCTCTGCTGTCTTTGGTGTTTGTGGGTTGAGAAGTCTGGTAACCACTGCAGCTCACTTATTCAGTGCACTAGGGCTCGCTCCGCCCAGCTCCTGGTCTGGTTGGTCCGTGCTGCTCACACTGGGCTCTGCTCCACTCCCAGCTCCCAGCTCCCAACTCCCAGCTCCCAGCTCCCAGCTCCCAGCTTCCAGCTCCATGTGGGATAGACCTCACCCAGAGACCATCCAGGCTGTCCTGGGCTGGAGCCCTGATTCCCTCTGCTGTTTTGTGGGTTCTGCAGTTCTATAATTGGTTCAGAGCCATTTTTTATAGGTTTTTGCAGGGACTCAGTGGGGAGCTCACACTAGTCCCTGCTTTCCAGTCGCCATATTGGCCCATGACCACATGAACCATTTTCTGATCCTCACCCCCAAATTGCTAGAGTCTTCCCTACTAAACTATCTTATATTTAAAACCTTTGTATTTGTCTGTTTCTTCTCTCTTTATATTTATTCTGTGCGTAGTTATATTTGTAGTTGTTGTCTCCCTAATAGAATATAAGCTCCCTGTGATTAGGCATTATTTAATTCTTCATAATTGCATTGCACTTTGCTCAGCACAGTTTCTCACACATAGCAGACAATAAACTTAGACAATAAAAATTTGTTGATTGGTGGACTATGACGCTAAGTGTGTCACCTGTCCACTCTCAGCTACAGTTTCCTTATCTATAAAATGGGGAAAACAATAGCATGGACCTCACATTGTTGTTGTGTGGATTACATGAAATAACACATGTAAAGTACTTTGCAAAGTGTAATGTACTACATAAATTTCAGTTATTATAATTACCAGTATTATCCTCATTCACTTTTGGTCTATTGTAATCTATTAAAAAGACTTTGTTGGAGGTTTATTCCCTTCCTCTGCTCTGTCCATGGTAGCTGATTATTCATTAACAGTCTCATAACTCCTGATAATGGTCTATGTTTCTGGGTCTGATGATGTTGATATGACATAGAATTACTATTTCAATGAATGGTATGTAGAGAGGGGGAAGATGGGGAGTAGGTAGCACTTGTGGAGAGGTGAGGGAATCAGAGTAATGTGGTTTCATGAAAATTAGGTTAAGCCCATACCAAAACATGGAAAAATTGCCTGTAGAGGGCTATCTGTGTCATGTTAAGAGCTCTATTTTGCATGAATCTCCCCCGACAAATTTTCTTTTGGTTATATATTTTTCCTGAAAGCCAAATCTAGACCAAGAGGGTCCTAGAGAGGAGAAATATGGCAGATACCTTGGATTATTAAGAATGGCTAGAATGCTAAAATGGCTTTGGTTGATAACTATGTACAACTTAGATTTTTGGCAAAAAATAAATTCTTTTTATATTTTACTCATCCTTTCCCAAACTGTACCCAAAGATACTAGCCTGCTCATCCCCTGATGGATGCAAACAATGGCTGTTCTAGGGCAAGTGCTCCACCCACAGCACCAGGCGTCCAACTCCAACTCATTATTTTAAAACCCACAGTGGCATTCTTTTCAGTAAAAAATCAGCTGCACCACTATGGTTATATGGAACTATGATGCCCTCTAATGGTCTATTTAAAATATACACCTTTCTGTACAGTGAATTTGGGAGGGAAATGTTGACAACAAATTGGAATGGTGTTGATAAACTGTCTCATTGTAAGAACTGTAGTTCAAAATAAATAGATATTTATCAAGCAATAACATCAAATAAATAATTACAAATTACCTTCCAAAAGTGGAAGTTTCTATAAGGTCCTAAGTTTTACTAATGGCTAAATTCAATTGGTTTTTCCAGCCAAAAATGTCTTCCTCTTATTTGGTTAGATACGTACTGGCAGAATCATATCTGACTTAGGAATAATTTTAGCAAAATTGTATTTATACTTGTTAATATTAAACAGATTGTGGAGATAGAAATTGTCTACCATTAAGTTGAGATTCTGGGATTGCATACTTATTTTCAGAGTTACTACATATTTTTTACTTAATAAAGACAATTTCATTTCACTACCTTCATAAATATTGTCAAAATAGAATGCATAAAACACAAGGGAAAATTTTACCTAAAAAAATCACAACTAGCATTCAAATTTTATTTTCTTTCCTCCCTACTGTATCTTTGTTTAAAGTTAATTTTGCTCAGAATTAATTTGAGACCTTCCTACTGATGTAAGAATAAATTTCTTGTTCTTATGTCCTTTTCCTTACTATTGGAACAAGGTATAAATCAAGATAAATTCACTTTTTTTTAATGCAATTTATTTATTTAACATATTTGGTTTTCAGCATTGATTTTCACAACAGTTTGAATTACAAATTTTCTCCCCATTTCTGCCCTCCCCCCCCACTCCAAGATGGCGTATATTCTGGTTGCCCTGTTCCCCAGTCAGCCCTCCCCTCTATCACCCCCCTCCCCTCTCATCCCCTTTTCCCTTCCTTTCTTGTAGGGCAAGATAAATTTCTACGCCCCATTGCCTGTGTATCTTATTTTTTAGTTGCATACAAAAAGTTTTTTTTGTTTTTGAACATCTGATTTTAAAACTTTGAGTTCCAAATTCCCTTCCTCTTCCCTTCCCACCCACCCTCCCTAAGAAGTTGAGCAATTCAACCTAGGCCACACATGTATTATTATGTATAACCCTTCCACAAAATTCACTTTTTTTTAAATTGTGTTTTGACACTATTACAGTACAAATTTCCAAACTACCTGAAGTTCTATTTCACGGTATTTAGAATGGCAAGGTATCTTAAATTCATCCAGTCTAATTTCCTCATTTTATAGAAGACAAAACTGATTTGAAGATGCTAAATGACAGCCATAGACATGCAGGAAGCAATGAAAATAGCCAGGATTTGAACCCAGTCCTTTATTTTAAAATCCAATGCTCTTTCCTTTTATGGTACTTAGACCTGATTTTCAATCACTGGTAATTCAAAATCCTGAAATACCAAGGCTTTATAGGTCATAGAACATTAGAATTTAAACTTCAAAAAGACCTTAATGATCACGGTCTCCAGGAAGTCTTTTCCAGTACTTTTTAATTTTAGAGCCTTTACTCTGTTGATTATTTTCCATTTATCCAGTAAACATTTTATTTGTAACTAGTTTTTTGCCTGTTGTTTTCTCCCATCAGATTGTGAACTCCCTTGTGGGGTAAGTAGTTTTCCTCCTTTCAATGTACCCAAGCACTGAGCACAGTGCCTGTCGCATGGTAGACATTTAATAAGTGCTTCTTGACTTGACTGGACCTAGTCTGCATTCTTCATCACACTGATGAAAAAAAATGAGGTTGTTTAGGTTTGACATGTGTAAATATTATCATATATCCTGTATTTTCTTGTTTTTAATGGCTGTGACTATCAATGAAACCTTTATTTTAATTAGAAATCTTCTTCTTTGGGTTCCTGGTTTTATAATTCATGATATTTCACCATTTTTATTACAACATACCCCATATTTCTATTTCCTGGCAGTCTTCACACCATGCCATGAAAGCATCTATCCCCTTCCTCACCCCTCCTTCCCACCTCCCTCCAGCTCTGGCAACAATAGTCAAATTAATGCACCATTCCTGGAAAGGATGATATTCTAATTTCCCTGTGACTGCATTCAACATCCCTGTAACTTACTTGACAAAAGTTAATCTCCTAGGCCACCACTCCTCAAATATATTGTCTTTAGTTACTAGAATACAAGCACATTGCTTTTTGTATTAATAGTACCTGCATTTAGCAGCGCTTAACACATGCTAAACACTTAAGAAATCCTTTTTCATTCATTCTTTCATTCACTACCCCCTCCCACATACACACAGGCCTACTATTTTTTGGTTTTTTGGTCCAGACCTGTGTTTTCCTTAGTAAAGTCCTGGTAAGGAAATTCCCCTTCTGCCATTACTCGCTTCTAAAACTATTTAAAAGGAGAAGAGAGTAACTATTGTTCAATTTGCCCATTTTAGAACTGGGAGGCCTTCAAAGTATCATTGGTTACATACTAATTTAATTTGGCATTGATAGATACTAATTATTGCATGCTGTGAATACATGCAAACTTATGAGGGCACAAATTGTGCATTTTATATATTCATATTCGTATACCATATTCCTGTCATGCATTTCTAATAAGGCAGTGAAAGGTTACAGGATTTTATCTGAATATGTAATGATATTGACAAGTACTCTGCTTTAGGGATAGGGATTATTAAACATACAATAGAAGAGCTACTACTGTTGTACTTCGGAATGATAAAAAAAACAAAAGAAAATAAAACAAAAACAAAAACCCTGCCTTTCTGTAACATGAGCTGTGCTTGTAATGTCAGCAGTGGGCAAAAAAAAAATCCTCACAAAACTTATATAAAAGCACTGAATAGTTGTGCATAATCTTGGAGCATTTTTTCATGCTGTTTGCATTTTCACCAGGTGCTTGTAGAGCCAATGGATGTCCATTTTTGCTTCGTAACTTTGAGGGCTTTGATCATATATGGTAGCGCTTTAAATCAATTTCTTGAGAAGTATCCTTTATATTCATTTAATATTCCCTTTTATCACATCACTCTTAGTATGCTTCCCTTTCTCCATCATTTTCTAGGCAGGAGACAAGCATTATTCATTGAGCATTCCCATTTTATAGGTCAGAACACTGAGGCAAAAGGTGATTAAATATCTTATTTAATCTTATAATGAGTTAGCAGCAAAAGCATGACTCAACAGCCTTTAGGTTCCCTGAACCCCAACATTGATGAAAAGATTACTTACATGTTTCTTCCTACTGTAGAAATCTCCATTTTATGAGACAGGGAAATAAGGAAACCACAAATCACATAAAATGACCACCAACTGCTAAGCATTTTATTTCAGGTCAACTTTATTACCTGACTTGGAGTTAATGAAGATTCTACTATTTAAGGAGCAGAAAAAGTGTTTATTAACTTGTATTTTATTGACTCAGATTCAGAGGTACAGAATAAAGTCTCTAGGAAGCTAGTAGAATCTGAGAAAAAAGATAGGCTAAATTTTAGGGAAGTCTTGGGCAAGCATCCTGTCATGTCGCAATGGCCTCCTTCTGGCCTCTGCCACTAATAAGATCTGTGCAGTGTCTGACTGGATGACAGCTTCAGTTCACATCTAGTGAATTTCCCTCCCTTCATTCCTACATATATCCCCACTTGTCATCATTAGAGACTTAGCCAAAAATGTCACTCAAGGCCATCAGTTCACTTAAAAAGAGGTGCAGAGAGGACTTACTGTTGACACTCCTTGCTCCTCCTCTAATAAAGAGATCTGACTCCTTTCTATACAGTTTTGGCCTGCCAGCCCATTTGTTGAGTGTGTGGCGGCCTCTGCTGGGATACAGCTGCATCCAAACGTTACGCTACCCTAAGAAGACGACATGTGGATGCTTAGGAGAGGTAAGAGAAAGAGAAAAGAGTGTGTGTATATATGGGGGGGGGGGGGAGGGA
This sequence comes from Trichosurus vulpecula, assembly GCF_011100635.1. Classification (NCBI taxonomy): domain Eukaryota; kingdom Metazoa; phylum Chordata; class Mammalia; order Diprotodontia; family Phalangeridae; genus Trichosurus; species Trichosurus vulpecula. The sequence goes on from NC_050574.1 coordinate 391,640,977, forward strand.
GAGAGAGAAATCTGCAAGAGGGAAGCAGTGCATCCTGGAAGGAGGAGCTGAGGAGGGAGCCGCTGGGATCCAAGGCAGAGAGCGGGTGAGCGTGCCCTCCCTCCATCCCGTTCCACTTGGGGAAGCGGTGGGAACTTCAAGAGATTCAGTATGTGTTGGTGACAACTGAGATATCTGCACCAGGCAGCTCGGGTTGGGGAGCAAAAGGGTACGGGGCGGGGAAAGGGAGAGAAAGGAATTTGCAGAACATCTACTAACCTCTCTTCCCATGTCCAGCGCAGTTGGTAAGCGGGGCAGGGCGGTGGGGGGTTCGTTGTGGGGGAGAGACTGGAAGGGGGGCGGGGGTGGGACACGATTCGACCCTGTGGGGAACAGATGAAGGGGGTGGCGAGAAAGGGGAAGGGCGCGGGATGGAGGGGGGTTCTCAGCCTCCTTCTCAGGGGAGCAAATGACCCTTTGGGACAGGGAGAGCCTGGCCAATGCTGGCTGAAGTGTTTTCGAATAGGGCAGAGATAGACCCCAGACAGAGGGAACAATGTGTCGCCTTTCCTACTGGGAAGTGCCTAGAGCCTGGAGCAGAGCAGTATCTGGTAGAGAGGAGGGAATTGACGGAAGGAAGGAACCCGGTGCCAGGGAGAGCCCGGGAAGAGTGCAAACTTTGCCTAGCCAGACTCCATGGGGCAAATCAGATCCCGGAGATGGGAGGGTAGGCATGGAAGAGGGATAGGACGGGATAGCGCAGCCTGCACTGAACGAGGAGTATAAAGCTGTCGGATTGCTACCCAGGTGCGGAGCCGCTTCCAAAAGGCTTTTGCCCACCTCCCCCACCCCAGAGACCGTAGCTGCAAAGGGAGAAAAGGCTGAGAGAGGTAGTTAGGAGGGGTTGTCGATCTTGGAAATACCAATCTTTTCTCGCCCCCCACCCCCACCCCCACCCCGCCTCCAGTGCCCTTGATGTTTAAAGTGCTGAGGGTAGAGGTGTATTAAGCGCGCTAAGGGCTATGGCCAAGAACTGCCTGCTTTATCTTTTTTATATCTCCCAGCGCTTAGCCCATAGTATGCGCTTATTGAATTTGCCAACCTCCCTCCTTCCCTTCCCTTGCCCTCCCTTCAGGGCACCTGGGTAAGTTTTCCCTTTTTTGGCTTGCTTTTTAAGAGTTGAGGCTGGGAGGCTGGGACTAGGTGCAGCCTGGTGTATTGCAGTGCGATTCCAAAGGGGCAGCTAACCACGGATCAGTTGGCAGAGGCTTTGGCTGTGGAGCCTTTACCCGCCCTTTGCACATTGGTGAGAGCCGAGATTTGCAAGGAGGGAAATCTATGGATAAAATAACACCGAGTAATTCAATGAGATACAGAAGAAAAGGGAGATCTGGAACTAGGTAGGGAACCCGGGAGGGGAACTGAGAAAAGAAAGGCAAGGTAAGGGAGAATCCAAAGGTGGGGTAGATTATCTGAAGATCAGTGAAATTCCCCCAGGAGGGAGAAGCAGGGGTCGAGTTAGAAAAAAAAAAAAAAAAAAAAAAAAAAAAGGAAGACTGGAGTAGATACAGTGCTCCGACTCCGCAATCCTCCTCCCGCTTCCCTCCCACCACCACACACCCTGGCACACACGAGGATGGTGTTCCCGGCTGGAGAGCTTACGCAGCGATCTGGAGACCCCCTAGGGCGCCTTACCTCTTTCCTTTAGCACCTAGTGCAGAAGATGCTGGAAGAGAAAGAAGTCCCCCCCCCTTTTGTTTTGCTCCTTTCCGTCACCTCCCCTTCCCTGGCAGTTACATGCCTGGTTATATGCCAGTTACAGGGGGACCCAAAGGCGAAAAGGCAGGGTGTAGGTGACCTCTGACTCTGAAGACCTCCTGCATTTAAATCTGCCTTGGGGTCGGCACTAGGAAGTATTTTGAGCATTTTCGGAAGGTTTAAAGTCTTTATTGTGGTCCCTCACTCGGGGGAATTGGCATCAGCGGTTCTCAGGAACAAAGTACAATGAAAGCAGGCAGGCTGTATGTATGTACAGATGTGTGTTGATTTGGATTGCACGAAGAAAAGCACATTGCCTGGATGAGAGTCCTTAAACAAGAGAAAAAGGAGAACTACAGTCTCCGATTTCTTAACACGATAATTAGGGATCGCAAAAGAGCCGAGAGACAGATTTCTCCAAAATATAATAATTATTAGGTTATTTAGTCATTGAGACAGCCATCCAAGAAAGTGGCAACCTTTCTAATAACCTGTTATTATATTACAGTAATCCTTCTCCTTAGAATGTTTCAAAAAAGTGGTCTTTGTCCTCTTTGCCCAAAATTTCTCATGACACCTTTCAGTAAAAGGAGTAAGCTAGCTGGCTTTAACATGTAGGGGGAATATTTTTGAAAGGAAAAGAAAATCAGGTACTAACAGATGCATAAATCACTTTCCCAGGATAATATTACGAATTTAACATGAGGATCATTTAGATAATTATTACTTGAGCAAAGAGTAAGAGGTTAAAATTAAATATTTGGGTTAATGGTTTAAAAATCAAAAGCATGATTATGCATATTTTATGTTTAAGTGAAAAAATAAAGCATTATGCTAATTTCTTTGTACTGTATTTTATTGCCTTCTGAAAATGAAAGTCATGAGGGAGGGAGTATGGAACTGTACTTGTATAATGACACCAAAATGTATCCTAATGTTTCTTTATTTATGAATAGTTAAAAAATGAGTCTTTGCAGTGTGGTTTGCTTCCAAGCTGTTTATCACCAAGACATTCATGGGCATATGTTCTTTTCTTTTTCTTCATTCTAGCCTAAGGATCAAGGTGGAAAAGAGCATTTTCCCCCAAAATTCAACCACTTCACTTCTTATTCTTATTGGGAATGGACAATGGAATGTTTTCTAGCTTTGTCATGATCAAAAACCTCCTCCTCTTTTGCATTTCCATGAATTTAGCCAGTCACTTTGGGTAAGTCATCTGGTTTTTCCAATTCTTATATTTTCTAACAGCAACAAACATGTTCAGTTAAAGAATTTGTTCAGTGGATCATAGAACTAGAAGGTATCTTATAGGTCCTTTAACCTAGGCTTCTGGTTTTACTGAGGAGAAAAATGAATTCTAGATAAATCAAGTGACTCATTAAAGGTCTTCTTGGTGCAGAGCTGAGATTTGAACCCATATTCTCTGACTTCAAATTCAGAGTACTGAAGAATTAATCTAGAGTTCTTTGCCCACCTAGACATCTCTGTACCCTCAGCGTCCTAGTGGCTACAAATAGCATTAAATGAAACTTTCTTTGATAGATTGACCACCTGAAGTGTGGTTTCTGAAGAGAGTAGGAGAAAAGAGGACTAGGGTAGAGAGTAGTGGTGACTTTATAACCTTAAGAATGGAAATAATTAGGTTCAAAATCATAAATGCTTCTTCTTATTCAGGTTAAAAGTTATATTCAGTAGATTTATGCCTCATTTACACAATTTTTTTGCTAGAAAATATGGTTCATGAAATTTGATAGCTATTGTTCTCTCATTCACAATAGTTTGTGAAACATGTGGTGTCATTTGAAGGTTGTAATTGACTGCTTATGACATTGAAAAGTTGTGCCAAATTTACTCAATAACCTTGGATTTGTTTCGACTTTGAACGTCTAAAAAGTCACCTTGAAGCCTTATATGGTGAAGGATACTTTGCATTGTTATTTCTGTTATGGTCTTTTTTATGATTTTTAGTGTCAACATCATGGGTATTTTAAAATATCCTTTTCCCAAAAATGACATTTTCATCATTCCAGCGAAAGTTATTCTTTTCACACAGAGACCTTCTCACCCTCTTTGTGTTGTAGAGACCAAGGAGGGGAGTATTTCTCAGCATGAATGAGATGAAATTAAAATAAAGAAATAAAAGAGAGTATCATGGAAAGCTTCCCAAGCTTTAGAACTATCAGACCAAAGAATCATCTTCTGAGGTGGACTCTTTTAAAACTAAAATGGACAGGGAAGTTGAGAGCCTAGGATAGGAAATGATGCTGCTCCCCCTGACCCCTAGTGCAATGATACATATTTTCCCTAATATCTACTAATCTAATCTACTAGGAGACTAGCATCCTGAAATGCACAGTTTTCCATTCAACAAATTAGTGTTCTTCAGAAACTAGCAATAGGCTTTTGGTAAATACCAATGGCTTTTAGAATTTACTGTAAACAATTATTCTGTGAGAGTCATATACATCTTAATTAATGCTATAAAAGTTATTTATAGCAGTAGTTCTCAAATTTTTCAACCTGTGTTTTTCCTTTGTTTTTGCATATTCCTCACCTTGGCTATCCCCAGGGAATATACCACCATAGTTGTAACATCACCCCTCAGAAGCATTTTAAAAACAGTAAATCCATTTTTTTTATCCTACAGGAGGCCCCACAACTAAATAGCTATCAGGAGTTTGAGTTGTATGTACTATGTCAGTTGAAAATCTTGTAATTTCCCAGGGAACCTAACAATATGGGGAGAATGATACCCAACTGATGAAGAAAATATACATTTTAATATTGACTCTCTAGTTTTCTTCAGGGAATAGCTTAGGTAAGAGTAGTCATCTCTAGTAAGGCTTAAGTATCAACATAGGAGCATAGACTTAAAAGTAGAAGGGACCTTGGGGGCCATTTAGTCCAACCCCGTCATTTTACCGAGGTACCTAGCTAGAGTTCTATACCTAGAGTCAAGAATACCTTAGCTCAAATCCTTCCGCAGACACTTACAAACTGTGTGACCCTGGGCAAGTAATTTCATCTTCATCTTACTTTCCTCATGTGTCAAATATGGCTAATAATAGTACCTACTTGCCAGCGCTGCTGTGAGGATAAAATTAGATACTATTTTGTTTTGCTTTTTTTTCGCAGGGCAATTGGGGTTAAGTGACTTGCCCAAGGTCACACAGCTAGTACATGTGTCAAGTGTCTGAGGTCGGATTTGAACTCAGGTCCTCCTGACTCCAGGGACGGTGCTCTACTCACTGCGCCACCTAGCTATTTTTAAAGCTATTTTAAAAGCCACTATTTTTAAAGCACTTTGCATACCTTAAAGTGCTACATAAATGCTATCATCATCATCATCATCATCACCATCATTATTACCCATTAGATGAGAAGACTGAAGGTCAATAAATATGTAGCTTGTCCAAAGGTGCATGTGTAGTAAATGGCACAGTTGAGATTTGGACTGAAGGCCTCCGACTCCAAATCCGGTAGTCTTTTTTCCAATTACACTTCATTATCCATTAGTCCCTTAACATGATATTAGATTAATTCATTCATTCATTAAGTGTCTATTATATACAAGGCCATGTTAAGTCTTGAAGATGTAGAGATGAAAAATTGCAATCTTGTACATTAAGAAACATACAGCTTAATTAGGGATGGATGATATCTACAAAAAGAAATATGATATAGAGTATAATATAATGCTTTGAGGGTTGGTGGTGGGGTGTGGATAATGGAAAGAAAATCTGAGATCCAGGTGTATTAGTCCAGGAAAATCTGAGGAGGGAGTGATCACTTATAGCTGAGAGAATCAGAAAAGGAAAGCTCTATGGATGTGATTATACTCAAGCTGGGCTTTGAAGGAAAGGAAAAGGAGAATTTCAACAGAGATAAGGAGGGAATAAGTTCTATAGGGGCATTACCTTTGTGAACATAGAGACACTGAAGTGCGTACTAGGAGAGCAGGGAACAAAGAGAAGATCATTGTAGCTAGAATATAGCCTGGATGAAGAGGATTCATGTAAAATAAAGATAGAAGGATGTATTTTAACCAGATCCTGGTGACCCTTAAATACCAGGCTAAGGAATTTATATCATTCCCTTTAACCAATTAAGAACCAAGAGAACCTTTTAAAGAAAGGGGGAAAATGACCCCCCCTACATTGGTGTTAGTTGATTTGTTTTGCAGTTGTATTTGGCTCTTCCTGACTCCATTTGGGGCTTTCTTGGCAAAGATGATGGAGTGGTTCGTCATTTCTTTCTCCAGCTCATTTTACTGATGAGGAAACTGAGGCAAACAGGGTTAAGTGACTTGCCTAGGGTCACACAGCTAGTAAGTGTCTGAGGCCTGAATTGAATTCACAAAGATGAGTTGTCCTGATTCCAGGTCTGGCACTCTATCCACTGAACCACCTAGACCCTTTAAATTAGGCAACTTCTTTTGGCAACAGTGTGAAGGATGCTTGGAAAATGGTAAAGACTGCTGGCAGGAAGGCCAATTAGGAGAGAGTAACCGAGTTCTGAACTAGGGTATTGCCTGTGTAAGTGAAAAGGTGAGGACAAATGCTAGCCATATTGTAAGGATAGAATCAACAGGGTTTCCCAGTTGTTTTGGTGTGGTGGTTTAGGATAAGGAAAGGGAAGAATCAAAACTGATTCCAAAGTTTGGAGATGATACTGCCATCACCAGAGATAGGGAAGTTTTAAATATGGGGCTTAAATGCCAAACTTTAAATACCAGTTTGGAAGGAGGGAAAAGATATATATGACACACTGTTGGTAATATTACCTTACTTTATATAGTACATTTAACTTTTCAATGATTTTGCCTTGCAAAGTGTGACATCTGGGCTCTACATTGGGCTCTGCCACCGACTATATTTTTGATCTTGGACAAGTCATTTAAAATTTGTGAATCTTAGTTCTTTCATGTGTAAAAGTAGAGAATTGAACTCAAGAATCTTTAAGATTTCTTCCAGTTCTAAATTAAAATGAATGTGGTTCTATCAACCTGTGTTCTTCATATACACTCTGTAAACCAGATAGAATTATCCCTCTTTTACAGAGGATGACATTAAGCCATATGACAATGTAGTGCCTTGTCAAACATCATAAAGCTAATTAATGGTAGAGATGAAATTAGTAGGCATGTTTACTGAATGTGTCATTAATTCTTTATACTAGTCTACCTTGCCATGAGTCTTTGGCACAAGAAATATATTGCATGTAATATATGTCTTAAGAATAGATTTTTCTGATATAGTTCTAATAATTCTTTAATGTGTTTAACATCACAAATTCCAGGTTTTTCTCTTTTGGACAAACACTTTGAGTTCTTAAGTAAAACTGGTATATTAATTTATTTAGATTAGCAACTAAACTAATAACCTATTAGTCATCAGGGAAATGTTCCAAACCCCAGGAATCAAAAAGCTAAGAATTTATGTGTTGACATTGGTAATACATATATCCAATGCAACAAATACTAATTACCTATTTATTTTGTAGCTAAAATAATACATGGGTATATTTGGTAAACATATAGATACCTCTGTGTATGTATGTATGTATGTATATATGTATGAACATATGCTAATTTTACATACACACATATAGCAATATACACATATACTCCTTTTAATATATAATTGAGGTCAAAATCAATTAGTTTGTTGACTGTCTCATGATTTAACAAGTATTTAGAAAGTTAGCATTCTGGTGGTGAGGGTTACAGTTAGGGCCTAGGAAACTATCTTTTCCCTGATGCATTTTTGTCCTCAGTTATTTCTTTTTTTGGGAGATGAACTGTCTAATCACAAGTTACTCAGGTTAGGGTTTAGGCTTCATATTTTTACATTATAGAATATTTACAATATAGAATTATATTATATTACATTAAGATACATTATAGATACATCTTCAGAGTCTTCATCAGTCGTACCAAGCATATTCTTCAGTTTCCTCTGCTTTCATATTTCAAAGAAAAATAAGCAGGTCTAAAATGACCCGAGATTCTATCCACTATTTCCCACTGTTAATATTTCCACAGCCTTTCTTCCATCATTCCTTTTGGTGCTTCTTCCATAAGAATATAAACTTTCATCCCTTTAATCTTTCCATGTTTTCACAGAAGGTTTTTAGAAGCTAATGCAAGGATTACCTGCATTATTTCACATGTGTATTTTCTAAGTTCAAAATGGGGTTTCTAGTATATACAAATCTAAGATATATGCATATGAAATTCTAGGAACTAGAGCTTTGTTCTAATCTCAGCTAGAAGGGATAAAAATACAGGATGCTAAGCAGCATCATTGTCTATGGTCCTGGTATTAGCCTAGCAAAATTTTGAGTGGGACATCCCCAGAAGTTTGGCCCCCAGGTAAAATTTTTTATACTATAGAAATGGTCTAAAAATAACCTACTAAGTCAAAGGTAGTTATTGCAGTTTGTCGTGGTGGAGGGAACACACAGCAAAGACATAAGGGAAACTTGAAGTATTGGAAAGAAATGCTATATATTCCTACATATAGAATTGTGTAGAAAAGTGATTTCTTTTTTTAAAGGAAGTTAATGCAGTAAAAATGTCAGAAATCATCTTGTTTCTCCATTAGAAAAGAAGCTTGAGGAACTTTAATATTGAAACTTTGGAATCTGAATGTAGGGAATTTATATTCCTCGCTTAAAGCTTGTGTAATTTTCTAAGTTGTTATATCTTGAATAAGATGAGTTCTACAAGTGTTTTAGAGCATTTCAGGGTTGTATGCAACTCTGGTATTATTTTTGGTGTGCCAAGTTTATGCTCCAGTGAGAGTGCTCATAACTCTGAATATCACCTTTATTGCAAAATGAAAGTATCTGTATAATTTGGAAAGTATTATAGTTCTATAGAAAATACAGGAACTGAGCAACCAAATAATCTGCTTTCTGGTCCTTGTACTGGTCTAACTATGTGATCTTGGAAAAGTCATTTTATGTCCCTGTGAGTCAGTATTTTTTTTAAATCTGTGAAATGTGGAAGATAATTCCTGTCATATCAATATCACAAGTACAGAGTGTGAGACTAAGGAATATGGCTCTGAATGAGCCACTACAAAAAGACTTTTGGAGCCATTCATTTTAGATGATCATGGAGGGGAGGGGTTGGAAAAAAGTGACAAGATATGGTTACAAAGAAAGATATGATATTATCTTATTAAAATTCAGAGAGAATGAGGAAGGACAAAGGTTGACAGTCAGTCTAAGAAAAAAGATTTCCCCCCAAATAACAAAAATGTTAAAATTCACACTTCTAGAAAAGAATTAAAAAAGCTAGCTAAAAGAGATAAAAGCATTATAGAAATAAGGAGGAAGAAATAGGATGAAGGAAACCAAAGAACTTTTAAAACTCTTATATTTATAAAAATAAGGTGAAATATGTCTAGAAATTTATTTTTTATTCTTAGGAAAAGGACTGGAAATATAAAAAATACATGAAAATGTCATAAAGCAATATGATGATAAATTAAAGTAAGAGATATGGTGACAGCTATGATTTCTCCTACCTTTTCATCACCCTACAAATTCCAAGTCTATTTCTGTTCCTGGAACAGACTTTAATTTTTTTTAAATCCTTCTTAATTTACTTGATAGATGTTTGAATTATCTTTAGATTATACCGAAGAATCTTGGTTTTTGAGCTTGTTGTATGAATATGTGTTATATAAGTACATGCACACACACACACACACACACGTGCATGCAAACACACACATACACGTACACAGAAAAGCTTTCATCAAGCCATCAAATCTAAGAAAGTTAAATTGAAAAAAAGGGGGGTTAGAAGACTGTCATAAATTTGGAGGGTTGTTATACTTTGAAGTTTCATCATGAAAATTAAAAACAAAATAAAGGGAAACAGCACAGAAAAAAAAATTGTAGAGTCAATCTGTCAACCTGAGTCATCTCTGTGCACTTAAGGAAAAAGAAACACCTGACTTAAATCTAATCCATCCTCCAGAGTTAATAATTAGGGAAACAATAAAGCTAATGAAAGAAAATAATTCCTAAGCGTATGCCTTATCAAAAAGAAGTTGGGAACATTCTTCATGTCAATAAGCAGTTAGTTAAACATAGCATGACAATTTCTCAGCATGACACTATGGGAGTGAAGTTACATCTCTATCTGCCAGCTTCATCTGGCAATCGATTGAACAATGAGTCAGAACAAGCAAGAGAAAAAGAATGTGTGCTTCCTATCTGAAAAAGAAAAAAAAACGGTTGAACTCTATGAGATGCATCTCTTAATTAGTTTGAAATTTCAAAGGCAAGAGACATCACTGGAAATTATTGTTTTTTGAAGCCTCCTAATGGAATTATTGATATTTACAAAGGTTGTTATCCTTGTGGCATATTTAGGAAACTGACTAACGAAACATACAAAAGTAGAATCAAAGAAACTTCTAACCTTGATTTAACCATATTAGGAGTTGGAAACCTTGTCACCTTTGGAGCTCTTAAGACTTCTATGGGCCTTCCGGATCATTTGGTGACTTGTAAAGAACTTCTTATTAGAGATCTACCATTCCATTGCCAACTCTCCCCCAACCCCCTCCCCCCCATCTTAACTCTTAACAAAGAATGGGGAGGAGGAGATACCAGAGGCATCACATTACTTTGTATAGATTCAAAGCATTCTGAGTATTAAACATGGTTAATCCTTGACATTCAATCTTTATTCCTCAGTTATCAAAACCATTCACACTCTGTTTAACCATTTAAAGTCATTTCAATAACATGCAATTTTGTGGTAATTTAAAAATATTATTCTTTTGAACTATTAAGTTATATTTAGTTTTTTCTCATAGTACACGTATTCTAACCTCTGTACTCAAAGAAAAAAATGAGACAGTTAGATAACTGACTACGTCAGAAAATTGGACATAGCCTAAAAGACCAAGAGATCCAACCAACATGGGCCATGAGAACTTTTATCAGTGTTTACTTCTATGTGCTTTGCCAGTAGTGACCTGAAAGTGAAAGCTAGTACATTAAAAATAGTATTAGAAATTAAAATAGTATTTTTTCTCTTAAAAGTTGTCAAGAACATTTCAGAAACATTTGTTATATAGGCAGACCACACAAATCTCAAAACAGACTTCTTAAAGGAATGAGTAATGTTGGACCATGGAAAGTGAAGTTATCCAAGGTCTCTCTTTCATTTTGACCATTCAAAGTGGTATGGATTCTACAATTCCCTAAAGCAAGTCACTCTATATATTGCTCTCCCTTTTTGGAATTATGACATTAGGGAGTATATGTTACTTTCTTACTTGTTGGTAAATTTGTAAGGGAACTCATAGGGAATAAATTTTCTCATTTTAGTGGACCTTGTATTTAAAAAAAATTCTTCTTCTTAAACAGCTATTCACAGATGCCAACAAGTTCAGTGAAGGATGAGACCAATGATAATATTACAATATTTACCAGGATCCTGGATGGTCTCTTGGATGGATATGACAATAGACTGCGCCCAGGACTTGGAGGTGGGTATATGTTTCTTTCCTGAAGTGAGGTGAATACTGGGGACAATGAGTACACTTCTTGAATGCACAAAACTCTGTAGAGTGGCTCCTTTTACATTCTTAAACAACCTCCCAGACCCATTTTAACAGATAAACTAGAATAATAAGATATGTTAGGACTAGAAACAGGTAATGATACCCTTAAAAATGGTCATTTGTTGTGCTTTAATGTTAAAAAATTCATTGTATATGTTTTGACTGCTTTCACTCTTACAACAAGATATGCAGCGGATAATTCAAGCAATATTATCTTCAAAAACATTTTTTCCTATTAGGAGACAGAGGGTTGTTAAGGTTAAGTTACTAGCCTAAGATCACACAGATTCGCTAGGACTCAAATCCATTCATCTTGACATTATACTATATCATTCCAGGGATGCATATAGGTTGCTTTACATATTCTAGGTCCTAATTGTTTTAGAGAAATTTTATTGGTCTTGGAGAACAATTGTCCTTAAGAAGTATCCTTGCCCAAACAGGATCGCTTTTTCTGGGGCACTTAAAGAAAGACAAAAGCTTAGGTCAACCCTATATGGAGGGATCTTTTACAAATCAACTTTACACCCTCATTCCTGTAAAGATTTACTAAGAAATAATTCACTATTAAGTGAATAACCAGTAGGGGAAAAATAAATTCTTTTTGGAACAGGAGAGATTGTGATATTCCTTAATATCATTCAGTGTGATGAAAAGTGGTTTATTAAGAAACTAAGAAAAAGTGATAGCATTCTTAATTTCCTTTTATGTGGTTTGGCTGTTGTTTACAAAGTGGTCACTCACCATTCAAATATTATCCGGTGCCAATTTATAAAACATACAAAAATAAGAAACTCTAGGAGGAAAGAATTGGTGTGAGGTGAGAATTTTAGAAGGAGGGGATCCCAATTAGCATTCCCAATAAAACCACTGATCTAAAAGATTTAATGATGCAAAAATTACTGAATTCCATCTCTGAGTAAAATATCAATCAACTCCATATATATACATACACATACATACACACATATGTATATGTGTGTGTTTTGAATAAAGCATTATGTTAGACCTGGTGTGGAATATATAAAAGTTAAGCATTATTTCTATTTTCAAAGAGAATGAAATCTACTTGAGGAAATAAGACACACATGTGGAGAATTAACAACATAAAAATATAAGGCAAACCTGATGGGTAGCAAGCATCATACATAGGCTATAAATGCTACCAGAGTATAGATTTGAGAGAGCTAATTTTAGGATGGAATAGAGTAATGAAGTACTCTTTCCCTAATAGGTGCTCAATAAACGCTAATGAAGGGAAAACTATATGGAGGAAGTGAGATTAGAGCTGTGCCATTAAACATGGGTAAGGTTTGGGCGAGGAGTTATAAAGGGTAAGGGAAGCAAAATGATCAGATATGATTCTCTCCCTAACTATATAGCATCGAATATTTTAAGATATTTTTAAGGAATACCAAATGTGTTTCAAGTAAATGGAGTATATGGAAATACACTGAAGTCTTTCTATAAGACAGTTCCCTTAAGGTCCTATTGCTTCTTCAGCAGTAATATAAACCTGGGTAGGATTGAATACAATTATGCCAAATTATAGTTTATAAGCCACAAAATCCTAGGAGCCTCTTTTGAAATGCAACATTTTTAATAATTACAAAACTATTAGAGAATTACATTTTGAGACATAGAGCTATTTTATATCTCCATCTTTCAGGTATCTCAAACTGGATACCCACTAGACATCTTAAACTCAATAAATCTAAAATAGAACTCTTTTAGAAATCTTCCCCCATAAACTTCCCCTTCCCCTACATTCTCTATTACTATAGAGGGCAATGCTATCCTCTCAATCCCTCAGGCTCCCAACCTCGGAGTCGTCTTGGATTCTTCACTATCTCTCACCTCCCACATCTAGTACTTTGCTAAGGCCTATTATTTTCACTTCTGTAACATCTCTCATACACACTTCCTTCTTCTCTCTTTTGACTCTGCCTCAATTTAGGTGCATGACCTTCTCACCTCTTGACTTTATTATTATAATAAGCCTGCTGGTATGTGTTTGTCTGCCTCAAGTCTTTCCCCACTCCACTCCATCCAGCTACTAAAGTGATTTTTCTAAATCACTTTAACATAACACCCCTCCTTCAACAGAAAACTCCAGTGACTTCCTATTGCCCCCAGACCACTTTTTGCTATTCAAAACCCTTCATTACCTAGCTTACTACTACTTTTCCAGTCTTCTTATATCTTATTCTCTCTTTGATCCTAGGACATAGTAAGGTCTTAATAGATGTTACCTGATTAATTGATTCGATTAGTTTCAATATTATGGAATCTTTTTAAAAATCACATCTTCCTTCACTATAATTGTACTCCTGTTTATTGTGTTTAGTGAGTGATTCTGGATTCTCCAAGGGCTATTTTAGCCAAGATTCAGGGCTGTTTGTATTGAACAAACAGCATGTTCATTGACAAAAGGTCAGGGTTTGGAGAGGTTTATCACCAGTAAGACTTGGGGTGGTGGTGACTTTTTGACCAAAACTACTCTTTAAGACTGTCTAATGAGTTGTCAAGGAGTTACAGTCTTCGTTGTTGGAACATGGACCCACATTGACGAAATTATAGATCCTGGAAGAAATGAAGTATTTAACAACTGATCTGATATTACGAGTTCTGTAGCTCTCAAAGTACTTTTATGTTCATTGTTTTATTTGCTTGCTACCATCCTTACAAGCTAGGAAGTGCAGATGTGTTTATCATTACCAGACAAACTTAGAAACTGAGGCTCAGAGATTAAATGACTTGGCCAAGATCACATAGTTTATAAGTAATGAAATAGCAGGATGGACCCAGATCTTTTGACTCCAAATCTAGTGTTCTTTCCACTACACCAAGGTATCTTTTGTGATTAGTTCTTCAATGTTGCTTTAATATTCATATTAACTGGGTGGCAGTTGATGGAAGATCAACCTGGTAAACCAAACAGGGATGAGATTTTTTGGCCTCCTGTATGATATTACGTGCACTATCAGACAGAAATAGAGCCCAGGACACAAGTAGCCAGTGTCAATTGTAGTAAAAGGAGGTCTGGGATAATTGTTGAGCTTTGCATCTAGATATAAATAAGAGTCACCACCAGAAGCATATTGAATTTATCCGTGAGATTTGTGTTTTCCCAAGGTTTTCCAGGGGAAATTCACATTTGAGTAGAGATGTCTACAATTATATTAGAACATTTGATGGATGGCTGGAAGTTTTCACCTGGAAACTTTCTAGTTTTTTAAGGTAATCCCAGAATGCACTTCCTAACAATAATCGTTGGAGCTATAAAACCAGTAGGGGTCAAAGCAGAATGCCCTTCGTTGTGTAAAAGTACCAACCTAAAATGGTTTTATCATTGACCATCATTCAAATCTCTGTTTCTTAATATATGGTGATTGCATTATGGAAACTTCCCTTTTTATTATAGATGTAATAGCATCATGTTGTAGTATGTAAATAGAATATGGGACTTGGAGTAAGGGTGATCTGGACTTTTTTGTCACTAGATAATACCATCAGTGAATAATGTACCCACTCTGCATTTCAGGTAATTCTTTCAGATATATATCTGTATCTATATCTATATCGATATCGATATCGATATCTACATCTATATGCTAAGTTATGGAGAGCATTGTATAAATGGAAGGATTCCCCAGTCCTATGATATATCTGATCATTGATGTATTGACAAATTATCATTTTCTGAGTTGAAATATAGAAAGCACTCTGAGGCTAGTATACATTTTAGTTTGATTTAGTTTATACCTACTTTTGGGACACAAATACAAGAGTTTAAAATAAATTATAATACTCTTAGAGGTTAGAAGATGAGTTATTTGTTAATAGGAAAATAAAATATCTCTTATGTTAATAACTAAATCAGGGTTCATGTTTCTGTATTTCAGAGAGAATCACTCAGGTGAGGACAGACATCTATGTTACCAGCTTTGGCCCAGTGTCTGATACAGAAATGGTAGGTTACAGGGTATGGACCTTACCAAGGCCAAAACTACATCCATAAGATAAATGATAATATCTCCAGGGGAAAGATTTATTGCAATATAATAACCCTAATCCCCTTTATTTGGCTTAGGAGTATACCATTGATGTATTTTTCCGACAAAGCTGGAAAGATGAAAGGCTTCGTTTCAAAGGACCAATGCAGCGGCTGCCTCTCAACAACCTCCTTGCTAGCAAGATTTGGACTCCAGACACATTCTTTCACAATGGAAAGAAGTCCATAGCTCACAACATGACCACACCTAACAAGCTCTTAAGGCTAGAGGATGATGGTACCCTGCTGTATACCATGAGGTAAAATCCCATCTATACATTTCTTTAGAATCCTGACATTTTGGAGAGTTCCTTTTTAGCATCACTCATCTCTGGAGCCCTTTGTTTCTCCTCTAGGGAAAACAGACTAATTTCTCATTATTTTTCTGTTATGAGTTTCCTTAAGATTACATAATGAGTATCACTCAATAAATGCAGCATCTCCTATGAAGCCTTTCCATGAGCAGTTAGTATAGAGAGGCAGCTGGGTATCAGAGAGCAGGGAGTGCTAGACCTTGATTCCGAAAGACCTGAGTTCAAAAATCTCTCTTAGACACTAACTAACCAGCTTTATGACCCTGGAAAAGTCACTTTAATCTCTTTCAGTTTTAGTTTCCTAAATGGGGATAGTAATAGACCCTATTTTGTGGGGTTATTATAAGGATAAAAAAAAGGATAACATGTAAAGCTCTTTGAAAACCTTAAAACACTATGTGATAATAAAAATTATTATTAATTATATGTGGAATGACCATTGGGCACACAACCCTGTAGTAGCTACTGTGGATGCACAGTCAGTAAGCTCCTCTTCCTTCAAGTCTCTTTCAGCTCAGATCAATCTGAATTCTGTTTAAAGATTCTATTTTTACTTATAATTACTTCTCACAGAATCTTAGAATTGGAAGGAACTTAGACATTTGCCTAATCATAGAAATGAAAGATTCAAAACAGAAAGGAATTTAGGGCTCATCCAATCCAGTGTCATTTTATAGATGAGAACACTGAGCCCTGGAAAAGTAAGTAACTTGCCTAAGGTTATACAGCTAATAACTGCTTGCTCTTACTTAGGGCTATCCCCAGGGCCTAATGCAATGCATGGCGTATAGCAGGCATTTAGAAAAGAGTCATATTGATTGATTGAGCAATTATTAGATGCAACTCACCACTCACAATCTCGTGCTCTTCCACGATACCTTTCACGGCTTTTCTAAGTCAGGTAGTTAGTGCGGTGGATGGAGTGCCTGGCCTGGAATCAGGAAGACCTGAGTTCAAATTTGACCTCAGTTATTTACTGACTATGTCATGCTGGGCAAGTCATTTAGCCTCTATTTGTCCAAGTTTTCTCATATGTAAAATGGGGTTGATAATAGCACCTATACAATCTCTGTTTGCCTTAGTTTTCTCATTCATAAAATAAGGATAATAGAAGTACCTACCTCTCCAGGAGGTTGTTGTAAGGATCAAATGAAATAATAATTACAAAGCACTTAGCACAGTGCCTGGCACATAATAAGCACTACATAAATATTATTATTATTATATTTTAATAAAGAAATATTATGAGACCAGTAAGTTAGGTTTTCTTGAGTTATTTATAATTATATAAATATATATGTATTATATATATATATGTAATATATAGCATATAATATAGTTATTTTCTTGAGTTATTATAGATTCATTATTTTGGGTATATGCATTTATTTCTTTAGTTATGAGTCTAACATTAAAAAAGATGGCCTAGATCACATAAAATAAGCATATGTCATTAATTGTGTCTGTTTTTAAGACTATAAGAACCACCTTATATTTGCTTTTCAAAGAGAGCTTTTAACATTTTACCTCTAGGATTTGATAATATTTTCATGCTGCATATAAATCTGATTATTTCTAATCTTGAATGATCACACCTAATTTTATCCTGTGAATTGGTCACTAACTCTGAGTAAATCTATCATAAAATCAATTAATTGAACAGAGAGAAAGACTATATCATATTGCCTTAACAAGATTTTCACTAAGATAAAATACTTTGGAAAAGCTTAGGAAAAGTAAAGAAAAAATATTTGACCTAAGAAGATATTTATACACATAAGAAAATTGAAGTGATGTTGAATTCCTGCCCTTTATGTCATGATCTCACACAAAAAGATGATAATCTTTAAAAATGGACACTTGGTCTTTCGAAAAAGAATAATAGTACAAAAAGAATATCAAATAACCAATACCTCAAGGAGATTTTGATTCTCTCTATTACATTTCTATTGTCTTGGAGTTTTGATTTACCTTTCTTCCCCATAGAAAGAAAATGCAATTGGGCAGCTAGGTGGTGCAGTATGTAGAGCACCAGCCCTGGAGTCAGGAGGACCTGAGTTCAAATCTGGCCTCAGACACTTGACACATGTACTAGCTGTGTGACCTTGGGCAAGTCACTTAACCCCAATTGCCCTGCCTCCCCCCCCTCAAAAAATACACAAACAAAAATGAAAGGAAATGCAGTATAGTGAAAAAGAAAAAGGGGGATTTTCAAAAGCACTAGATTTCACTGCTACCTTCTTACCTCTATCATTAAAAAGCTGTGTTATCCTACACAGATCACTATCCATCTCCAAGGCTCAGTATCTGTCTTCATTTGTTTAATAAGAGTGTTTGAATAGAGCTCTAAGCTCCCATTAACACCTAGTATTCTTTGAATTCTGACTTCTGTGCCATGTGATACCTGGCAAGGCTTTAAATGTGGACAATTGTTAAAAAACAAGTGAGTGAAATATCAGCTCAATACCCAAATTATATAAAAAAAGTATTTTTCTCCTGAGACCATAACTATTACATTAAGGGAAAGGCAGAGCAGTAGCATAAAATTAGTGCTTTATTTTTTTTTTAAATGAGATCTTACTATAAAAGTTTTGAGTTAATTGGCCTAGGTTTACTTATAATCCCCTTGCCTAGGAATGAATTTGGACTTAAGAAGCTAGAATGGAACTGCAACTATGAATGGGGTTAAGGCCTAACCCTAAAGGTTATAAGCACTCAGGGTGGGGAGTCTCCAATCAAATTGTTACACGTCACCTCCACACAGTCCTCTCTTTCCTGCCACCCACCCACTCTGTTGATGAATAGATAGGTTCTAGATGGGCTTCAGAACAGTGTTGGCCCTCCTCCTTTATACTGAATGTCAATGGTAACTGTTTTCTTTGGAACAGCAACACTGAGGGTTTTCCTTTCCCAGCCGGATTTTTTTTTCTCTCTTTTTTTTTTAATTAAAGGGACCCTCCTTTCACTCACTTCTTAAAGAAGCTTATTCACTAAATGGGTGTTACCTCACTCTAAGTGAGTACATGAAAAGGCCTGAGCCTAAAAAGGCCAGGGTCTCCCATCACATCCTGGGTCATCTCCAGTCATCCTGATGAATATTAAGTCACTGTATCCAGATGGCTCTGGAGGAGAAAGTGAGGTTGGTGACCTTGCACAGCCCTCCCTCACTCCAATCAAAGTCAAAAGCAAACCATGTCATCATTTCCCTGATGTCATGGTCCTCTTCGAAAATGAAGGACAAACACAGGTTGTAGATACATCCCTTTAGGACAATGACCAAATTATCTTCTCCTTGTATTCTTAGTGCTTAGCAAAAGTGGGAGCTTAATAAATGTTTGTTGAATAAAAAATACTAATTCACTGCTTCCCCCAATTTCAATCAAATAATTAACATTTATTAAGTGCCAGTTATGTGCCTGACAATATGCTAGGCACTGGGGATGCAGAAAGGGCAAAACAGTCTCTGCCCTGAAGGAACTTACAATCACATGGGGGAAATAACATTTAAATGAATATCTATAGGCATACTTCATTTTATTGCTCTTCACATTCTTGTGTTTCTCAGATATTACATTTTTTTTAACAAATTGAAGGTTTGTGGACACCCTGGATTGCAAGTCTGCCATTTTTCTAAAGTCCTCACATCATGTCACTATGTCAGATTTTGGCAATTCACACAATATTTCAAACTTTTTCATCATTATTTTATCTGTTATGGTGATCTATAATCAGTGATCTCTAATGTTAATATTGCAATTTGTTTTGGGGTGCCTTGAACTGCACACATTTAAGAGAGTAAATTTAATTGATAAATGTGTGCGTTCTGACTGTTTCACCAACTGGGTTCTTCCTCTCTCTCTCCCTACTCCCTGAGACACAACAATATTGAAATTAATAACCCTACAATGGCCTCTGTGTTCAAATGAAAGAAAGGGTCAATTGCTGTGGCAAATTTCATTGTTTTCTTATTTCAAGAAATTGCCACTGTCATCCCAATCTTCAGCAACCACAACCCTGATCAGTCAGCAGCCATCAACATCAAGGCAAGACCCTCCAACAGCAAAGAGATTATGACTCTCTGATGGCTCAGATGATGGTTATCTTTTTTTTTTAGCAATAAAGTATTTTTTAATTAAGGTATGTACATTGTTTCTTTTTTAAACAACACTATTGTGCATTTAATAGACTACAGTATAGTGTAGATAGAACTTTTATATGCACTGGGAAACCAAAAAAATATCACTTGCTTTATTGTGTAATTCACTTTATTGTAGTGGTCTGCAAGTGAACTCATGATATCTCTGAGGTATGTCTCTAGAAAACAGCTATATATAGGCTAAATAAAAAATGGTTAACTGAGGGAAGGCACTGGAATTAACAGGGTTGGGGAATGCTTCCTGTAGAAGGCAGGATTTTAGTTGGGACTTGAAGGATCCTAAGGAGGTTATTTATGCTGGAGCTATATTCCCTAAAATACAGTTCACCCACAGAGTCCTCTGTAGCTACTGGGACAGCTAGATGGCACAGTGGATAGAATACAAGGCCTGAAGTCAGGAATATATATCTTCCTGAATTCAAATCTGGCTTCAGACACTGTGTGACCCTGGGCAAGTCACTTAACCTTATTTGTCTCTGTTCCTTATCTATTAAATGAGCTGGAGAAGGAAAGGACAAAATCACTTCAATATTTTTACCAAGAAAACCTCAAATGGAATAGTGAAGAGACAAATACAACTGAAATGACTGAACAACAACCAAATCTTTGACACAAGATGGTAGGCATATTTCCAAAAAACTCAACATGCAAAAAAGTGTTTTCATCTTTGAAAAATGGGTATATTTGTGATGGCTAGTGAATGTCTGTAAGTCTTTTTGTTTTTCAAAATGTTTTTTCATTTGTTTCATTAAGTATTTTCCAATCACACCTAAAAAAATTAACATTTTTTTTAAATTGTGAATTCCAAATTCTGTTTCTTCTTCCCATAGTCTGGACACATAGACGATTGACAGCAATATGGAGTTATTGCACTGAGTTCACATGAATCTTGCAAATGAATTGAAGATGCTATTTATTAACATTCCAATTAAATAAAATGTTGTTGAAAATTTCATTCATTTCATGTCTTGAAAATATGCATTTTTGCCTATGTGTCGAGACTTTAGGAACACCCTGTACATGTGAAGTAATCCAAAATATATATATCCATATTAGCCATCTTGCAAAAGAAAACACAGGAAAAAAAACAAGAAAAAGAAAGTTTAAAAAATATGCTTTAATTTGCATTCAGATTGTTCTCTCTCTGGAGGTAGATAGCATTTCTCATCATGAATACTTTGAAATTGGTTAGATCTTTGCCTTGATCAGAGGAGTTAAGTCTTTCACAGTTGATTATCCTTGTAATATTGCTATTACTGTGCCAAATGTTCTCCTGCTTCTGCTCACTTCACTTTTTATCAGTTCATAAGTCTTCCTGAGTTTTTCTGACACTGACTTGCCTGTCATTTCTTGTAGCACAACAGTATTACATCACAATCATATACCACAATTTGTTCATCTATTCCTCAATTGATAGGCATCCCCTCAATGTCCAGTTCTTTGCCACCACAAAAATAATTTCTATAAATATTTTTTTACAACTAGGTCATTTTCCATTTTCTTTGACCTTTATGGAATATAGACCTACTAGTGCTATTGCTGGATTAAAGGGCATGCACAATTTTATACCTCTTTGGGCATAGTGCCAAATTGTTCTCCAGAATAGTTGGTCTATTCACAACTCCACTCATATTTACATTAGTGTCCAATTTTTCGGCATCCCCTCCAGAATTTGTCAATTTTCTTTTCTGTAATGTTAGCCAACATGAGAGATGTGAGGTGGTTTCTCAGAGTTGTTTTAATTTTCATTCTCTAATCAATAGTTATTTAGCGTATTTTATGTTTTTTTTAGCTTTGATTTCTTCTTCTGAAAACTGCCTGTTCATATTTTTTGACTATCAACTAGAGAATTACATGTTTTTTTTTTAAATTTGATTCAGTTCCCTATATATTTCAGAAATGAGCCTTCTATCAGAGAAACTTTCTATAAATTTTTCTGTTTCCTGTTTTCCTTCTATCTTTGGCTGCACTAGTTTTGTTCATGCAAAAGCTTTTTAATTTCATGTAATCAAAATTATCTATTTTACTTACTGTGATCCTCTCTATGTCTTGTTTTTCATAAACTCTTCCATTATGCATAGATCTGACAGGTACAATTTTCCATGCTTCGCTAATTTACTTGTGATATCACCCTTTATGTCTAAACCATTTATCATTTTTTGACCTTATCCAGGTATATGGTATGAGATGTTGTCTATGTCTAGTCTTTGCCAACTGCTTTCCAGTTTTCCCAGGAATTTTTGTCAAATGGTGAGTTCTTATCCCCAAACCTTAGATCTTTAGATTTATCAAACACTAGGTTACGATGGTCATTTGCTACTGTGTATTATTTACCTAATTTATTCCATTGAACCATAACTCTATTATTTTGATTATGACTTGTGACTACTCTATGATATAGTTTGAAATCTGGAATTTGTAGACCACTTTCTTCACATTTTTTTCATTGATGCCCCTGATATTCTTGACACTTGTTCTTCCAGAAAAATTTTGTTACTATTTTTCTGCCTTTATAAAACAATTATTTGGTATTTTGATGGGTATCACACTGAATAAGCAAATTAACTTAGGTAGTGTTGTGAGATTCTGGTTTCTAATCCACTCTATCTGCTTCCATTTTTTTTGGTGAGTTCATTCCATTCACAGTTTTTATAACTTATTGTCCCTTTCTCTCTCTCTCTCTCTCTCTCTCTCTCTCTCTCTCTCTCTCTCTCTCTCTCTCTCTCTCTCTCTCTCTCTCCCTCCCTCTTCTGCCTCTAAAGTCTGTTTTGTTTCTAACCACTGCCTTCTTTTATCTGTCCTCTCTTTTATCACCACCTCCTTTTATTTTATCACTTTTCCCTCTGACTTCCCTGCTTGATAAGACAGATTTCTATGACTAATTGAATATGTATGTATGTGTATGTGTGTGTCAATATACATTTATATCCCTTAGATGTGAATGAAGTTCCAGTATGTCCCCATTCCCCCCACCATTTCCCCCTCTACTTTAAAAGCTCTTCTTTGCATGTTTCTTTTATGTGAGATAATTTTTCCTATTCTTCCTTTCTCTTCCCCTTCTCCCAGTTCATCCCTCTTTCTTACCTATCCACTTTTTCATGCTATCCCAACACAATCACTCTCTTTCCATGACCTCTTCTAAAGTAGAATCATTCTAACTGTCCGAATAATGATAAAGCTATTAGAAGTTTCATGTATTATCTTCCCATATAGAGAGTTTAACTTTATTTCATCTCTTGTGATTTCTCTTTCATCTTTACCTTTTTAAGCTTCCCCTGAGTCTTGTATTTGAAAGTCAGATCTTCAATTCAGCTCTCTTCTTTTCATTAGGAATGCTTGAAAGTCCTCTATTGCATTAAATATCTATTTTTCCCTTGAAAGATCATACTCCATTTTATCTGGGTAAGTTATTCTTTCTTATAATCCCAGCTCTTTTTGCCTTATGTAATCTCATGGTCTAAGCATTTCACTTTAACATAGTAACTGCTAAATCTTGTATGATCCTGACTGTGGCTTTCTGGTATTTCAGTAATTTCTTTTCTTAAAATAATTTATTTATTTAATATTTTTAGTTTTTAACATTGATTTGCACAAGATTTTGAGTTACAAATTTTCTTCCCATTTCTACCCTCCCCCACTCCAAGATGGCATATATTCTGATTGCCGCATTCCCCAGTCAGTGCTCTGTTCTGTCACACCACTCCCCCCATCCCCATCCCCCTTACTTTCTTGTAGAGCAAGATAGATTTCTATACCCCAATTGCTTGTATATCTTATTTTCTAGTTGCATGCAAAACCAACCTTTTTTTTGAGCATTCGCTTTTAGAAATTTGAGTTCCAAATTCTCTCCCCTCTTCCCTCCCCACCCACTCTTCTTAAGAAGGCAAACAATTCAACATAGGTCACATATGTATCAATCTGCAAAACACTTCGACAGTAGTTATATTGTGAAAGACTAACTATATTTCCCTCCATCTTATCCTGTCCCTGTTTATTCAGTTTTCTCCCTTGACCCTTTCCCTTTTCAGAAGTGTTTGCTTTTGATTACCTTCTCCCCCTATCTGCCCTGCCTTCTATCATCCCCCCTTTCTTATCCCCTTCGCCCTACTTTCCTACAGGGTAAGATACCCAATTGAGTGTATGTTATTCCCTCCTCAAGTCAAATCCAATGACAGCAAGATTCATTCATTCCCCCTCACCTGCCCCCTCTTCCCTTCCAACAGAACTGCTTTTTCTTGCCACTTTTATGTGAGATAATTTATTCCATTCTATCTCTCCCTTTCTCCCTCTCTCAACATATTCCTCTCTTACTCCTTAATTTAATTTAATTTTTTAGATATCATCCCTTCACATTCGTCTCACCTGTGTCCTCTGCCTATATATATGTATATTCCCTTCAACTACCCAAACACTGAGAAAGGTCTCCTGAATTATGAATGTCTTTCCTTGTAGGAGTATAAACAAAACAGTTCAACTTTAGTAAGTCCTCTATGATTTCTCTTTCTTGTTTACCTTTTCATGCTTCTCTTGATTCTGGTATTTGAAAATCAAATTTTCTATTCAGCTCTGGTCTTTTCACTGAGAAAGCTTGAAAGTCCTCTATTTTATTGAAAATCTATATTTTGCCTTGGAGAATTATACTCAGTTTTGCTGGGTAGGTGATTCTTGGTTTTAATCCTAGCTCTTTTGACCTTTGGAATATCGTATTCCAAGCCTTTCTATCCCTTAATGTAGAAGCTGCTAGATCTTGTGTTATCCTGATTGTGTTTCCACAATACTCAAATTGTTTCTTTCTGGCTGCTTGCATTATTTTCTCCTTGACCTGGGAGCTCTGCAATTTGGCAACAACATTCCTAGGAGTTTTCTTTTCGGGATCTTTTTCAGGAGGCAATCAGTGGATTCTTTCAATTTCTATTTTACCCTCTGGTTCTAGAATATCAGGGCACTTTTTCTTGATAATTTCTTGAAAGATGATGTCTAGGCTCTTTTTTGATCATGGCTTTCAGGTAGTCCAATAATTTTAAAATTATCTCTCCTGAATCTGTTCTCCTGGTCAATGATTTTTCCAGTGAGATATTTCACATTCTCTTCCATTTTTTCATTCCTTTGGTTCTGTCTTATAATTTCTTGGTTTCTCATAAAGTCACTAGCCTCCACTTGCTCCAATCTAATTTTAAGGTGGTATTTTCTTCAGTGGCCTTTTGGATTTCCTTTTCCATTTGGCTAATTCTGCCTTTCAAGGCATTCTTCTCCTCATTGACTGGAGCTCTTTTGCCATTTGGGTTAGTCTATTTTTTAAGGGTTTATATTCTTCAGTATTTTTTTGGGTCTCTTTAGCAAGTCATTGACTTTTTTCATGATTTTATTGCGTCACTCTCATTTCTCTTTCCAATTTTTCCTCTACTTCTCTTACTTGCTTTTCCAAATCCTTTTTGAGCTCTTCCATGGCCTGGGACCAGTTCATATTTTTCTTGGAGGCTTTTGATATAGGCTCTATGACTTTGTTGACTTCTTCTGGCTGTATGTTTTGATCTTTGTCACCAAAAAAGATTCTAAAGTCTGAGTCTGAGTCTGAGTCTGAATCCTTTTTCTCTGCCTATTCATGTTCCCAGCAAACTACTTGACCCTTGAGCTTTTTGTCAGGGTATGACTGCTTGTAGAATAGATAGCACTTAGTCCCAAGCTTTAGGGGTTGCACTGCTGTTTTCAGAGCTACTTCTACTCCACCATCATCACTGCAAGCTCTGCAACAGCAGTGATCCTCCTCCCCCAGGAACCACCAACTAGGACCACGACCCAGATCTAAGCAGGGCAAAGCACTCCCTGCACTCCCACTTTGATCCGCCTCTTGAATCCTACCCCTGTGTGGGCCAGGACCTCTGGAAGCAGCTGAATGAGGAGTTCTGGAAGCAGCAACAGGAGCTTTCTGCTGCTGCCACCACCACCACTGCCCACCTCCGCTGCCCCAGTGCTGGGGACAGAGCACCCTCTCCCCAGTCCAGCAGCTTTCTCACTAACCTGTTCTGTGGTCTTTGGCATTAGTGGGTTGTAAAGTCTGGTAATTGTTACAGCTCAGTGGTTCATGGCTCTAAGGCCTGCTCCAGCCGACTCTCTGTCTGGTTTGTCCTAACATGGCCCACGCTGGGCTGTGCTCTGCTCCACTCCCAGCACTGTATGATAGACCCTTCCCAGTGACTATCCAGGCCATCCCATGTTGGAGACCTGTTTCCCACTGCTATTTTGTAGTTTCTACAGCTCTACAATTTCTTCAGAGCAATTTTTTACAGGCGTTTGGAGGGATCTAGGGGAGAGCTTAAGAGAGTCTCTGCTTTCCAGCCACCATCTTGGCTCTCCCACTCCACTATCTCAGTAATTTCTTTCTGGCTGCTTGAAGTATTTTCTCTTTGACTCAGAGGTTCTGGAATTTGTCTATAATATTTCTTGGAGTTTTCATTCAGAGATATCTTTCAGATGGTGTTTGGTAGATTTTTAAAAAATTTCTATTTTACACTCTGGCTCTGGGATATAATGATAGTTCATTGGTCCAGTTTCTTTTTTTGTTTTGTTTTGACAGGGCAATTGGGGTTAAGTGACTTGCCCAAGGTCACACAGCTAGTACATGTGTCAAGTGTCTGAGGCTGCATTTGAACTCAGGTCCTCCTCACTCCAGGGCTGGTGCTCTACTCACTGCACCACCTAGCTGCCCCCATTGGTCCAATTTCATTAGTGAATTTTTGTAACTATTTTTCAATTTGGCCAAATGTGTTTTTTAAAGTAGTATTTTCCTCAGTATGTTTTGCCCCTATTTTACCAAGCTCTTAATTGTCTTCTCATATTTTTTCTTCCTTTTCATGACCTAATTTTTGTCCTACCACTCTTATTTGATTTTGAAAATGTTTTTTTTTTCACTCTTCTAGGAATTTTTGTTGGACTTGTGTCCGTTTCACTTTTTTCCCCCTTTGAAGCTTTCATTATAGCTATTTCACTGGCTTGTAATTTTATGTCTTCAGCTTTCCTGTCACCATAGTAGCTGTAATATCAGGCTTTTTTGTGTTTCTTTTTGTTCTTTATTCATTTCCCCACCATATTTCTTTATTTTGAACTTTATATAAAACTTAGGCTCTATTCCCTCATGTTGAAGGTGAGGGAATTCTCAAGCTCAGTCTTTTTTGCACTGATGTTTTCTGAGCTAGTTCTGAGAGTTCAAAATTTTTGGTGCTTCCAAGGCGGTATGAACTGGGGAGAGGTGTGGTCATTGCTCTCTTGGTCTTTACTCTGGTCCTTATTCAAGAAGGGCTACTGATTCCTTGGGATTGCCATTCATACTGCTCCTTGGAGCCCAGTTCACCTGGGACTGGAAGTGATACTGTTATTCAGGGTCCCTGATCCCATGTGAGCAAAAGTGATACTGCCCCTCACAGCTTCTTCTCTGTCTTGACTAAAAATCCTCCTCTCTACTTTTGAACTATGACCCAGGAGTAGGTACAGGCAATGGGGTTTCCATATAACATCTACTCCTAAATCCAGTACTTGCATAGGCTTCCTTTATAATCTCTTTCTGACTAGGTCTCAGGTCCCCTTACCAACTCTGGCTCGAGAGTTCCTTAAGCTGCTTCTGCCTTTGTTGCCTCCACCTAGTACCATCATTCATGTTTCAACCATGTGTCACAGATCTCTTTTTCAGACCTCCTGAATTGTCTTGGGCTGGAAGAATGTCTTTCTCTGAACTTCTGTTGATTCTGCCACTCCAGAATTTTGATTTCTTGCATTATTTTGAAGTTGTTTTGAGGGGAATATTGGGAGAGCTCAGCTGCGTGCTTTCTCTACTCTGCCATCTTGGCTCTTTCTGTCACTTACTTTTCAAAAATGAATTCATCTTCTTCTAACCTTCTATTCAAAACATTTTAAAATGGAATTTCTATAACAGTGTCAGCTAAAAAGTTTTGGGGAATATAAATAGTTCCTCTTCTATTTAGGTTAGTATTTTTTTTCAGGAAACTTTCTTCATTTGAATGACTACAGGTAATGCTAAATAACTGATTAGGATTTCAAGGTCATCCAATTGAGTCGAATTCTTTTTAAAGGGTTATAGAAAGAAGGGTGTGCTATAACTTATAATTCACAAGTTCTTCAAATTTAAAATGTATTTTCCAGTTATCAATCAGTTAAAAAAATCAACTCAATACTCTTTAGCCTTCTTCCACATGGAAGTAGTGCTGAAAAGGCAGTGTAGTAAGACTGTAAACTTCGGAATAAGTCCTGATCTCCATTGGTTTAGTTTCCTCACCCACAAGTTCCCTACAGCAATGCTATCAAGTTCAAATAGAGACAGAAACCATGAAACTGAACGTTCACATCCCTATGGGTGCATTTTGGCTTAGAAAATCACCTATTAACATTATCTATGTTTTATTGCATTTTTATTGATTTAATTAAATATTTTCCAATTACATTTTGATCTGCCTTGGCTGCACATGGGAGTCTCTCAGGTTGTATCCTGTGGGCTATATGTTTAATACCTCTGCCATACATCAATGAAATCTCAGTTCTAGTCACTAGTCTAATCTATCCACACATGCCAACATGACAAAAATGATAAGAATAAATTGTTAGCTAGCAGTAACTTCCTTTATAACCATTATTGCTTGATCATAACCAGATTGTTGAGGTCTTTGGTCTGTGCTATATTTTATTACCTATTAGACCAAATTAAAATGATGAAACCTGAAAGTATAGTATAAATTAAAACTCATGATACATTCAACACTGTATGCTCATAGATGTGAGAAATGAAGGAAGAAGACACGTTGTTTTATCAGGGAGTAAATTAGAAGTTTTCATAAATGGAGGTTGATAAGAATGGAGAGCATGACATACATACATACATATATATATATACACATATATACATATATATGTATATATATGTGTGTATATATGTGTGTGTGTGTGTATATATATATACACACACAGACTAGTTGAAAGAAATGGGGATTCTTAGCTTAGAGGGAAGATGGAGGCAGGAGACAGAAGAAATGTGAGTCATGGTCAAATACCGAAAGTCCATGAAGAAGAAGAATTAGATTTACTGTGCTTCCTCCCATGTGACGATTGGTAGCAATGCTGTGGAAATTGTGGAGAGGCAGATTTTTGTTCCATGTAAGGTTATGTTCCCTAAGAATTAGAGTCTTCTCAAAGTGGAATAGGCATAAAGGTGTATTTCTCTCAGTAAAGTAATTAAAAAAATCCAGAGTTGGAAGAGACCTTAAAGGTCATTTTGTTTCAACCCATATGTGAAAAAACAATCATTTTTATAAAATCCTTGACAAATAATCACCTAATCTCTCCTTAAGAACCTCTATTAAAGGTAGTCCACTACTTAGCAAGGAAGCTCATTTCACTTTTGGACATGTCTAATCACTATACAATTTTTTCCCCTCAAATCAAATCTAAATCTACCTATGCGGAATTTTCACCCATTCTTCCAAATTGCTCTCTTGGGCCAAGCAAACATCTAGACTCTCTTTCACGTGATGGTACTTGAAATACTCAAACACACTTTTTTCTTCATTCCTAAATTCCGTCTTCCAGACTAAACATCTCCATCTCATGATAATATGTTTTTTTTCATTTCTCCAATTAGCTGCGAAGCAGTTTGTCAATGTGCTGGTTAAAATATTTCATCCAGAACTGAACACAACATTTCAGATTTATTCTCTCCCAGGCCTGAGTTCAGTGGTAATGCTATCACCTTGTTCTAGTTATCTTCCTCCATTGAAGTCATGTAAGTTGAATTAGCTATTTGGACCCTCTTGCCATATTATCGATTCATTGTCTTTGGAATATTCTAAATCTCCAGGTCTTTTTTCATATAAACTATTTTTTAGCTATATCTTTTTCATTCTGAACAAATTTCTTTTTAACCCAGGTCAGATATCTGATATTTATCACTACTAAAATTCATCATCTTTTGATTTGTTCATCATGTTAATGTGATAAGTTCTTTCTGGATCCTTATTGTGACATTTAGTGTGCTAGCTGTCCCATCTTTATATTATCTGAAATTTTGATAAGTACCACATTTATGCTTTAATTCAAATGATTGATAAAGATGCAGCATAGGGCCAAGTATAGATACATGGGTCATTCCATTAATAACTGAAAATATTGATTTCTAGTATGGAAAATATAAAGAGAGTGGAGGATGCTTACTTAAAGATATGCAGCATTTGTCTAGAACAGAGGCAAATTTTTTTAAAGAAATTAATTTTAATTTTTTAAAACAAAACTGCAGTGAAGAATGGTATCAATAAAATTAAGAGAAATGCTGGCTGACTGCTTACATTAGGGTAATTTGTTCAGGTGCCTGAGCACTATATATCTCAGATGATATGGCATTGCCATTTATTATATTAATTCACTATAGCTATAAGTTGTTAATATTTTTGCCAGTCTCCCATCCTTCAAATAATTTATGATTTCACTGGCATAATAACTCCTTCTGCTCATGTCTGTGACAAGCTTTCTAGGCTTGAAAGCTTGGTGGAAAACTGAGTCAGAGGACCTAAGTTCAAATCCTGTCTTTGATGTTTACTGCATATATGAGAGGCAAAGAACTAAACTTCCTTGGGTCTCAGGTTTCTGACATATAAGATAATTGGTTTGGATTTAGAGATCTGTTCCATTTCTATATCTATGATACTATGAAGTGATTTTTCATAGATCACTGTAACCAAATAATAAATCACTTGGTGATGATAAGACTGTTCAAAATTAGCTAGATTGAATCCTAAATGAAACCTTAGCAACTTGGTATGACCTGTAATAATTTTGCTACACTGGTAGAAATTTAAAGAAGGTGAGGTCATTTGCACAGTATGATGGAAAATTTGAATATGTATTTAGTGAAGAAAAACTTAAAAGTATTTAAAATAAATGGAGTGTGCATATTGTTTGATGAGCCACTAGATGGCAGCATAATCATGTTTGGTGTATGGAAATCATTTCAGTATCTTACTGGAGCATTCAAAATTCACTATGTTTTCGCATTAAAAAGGGAGCTTATTTAGGGGTTAGGCAAATACTTTAGTGCATTTTATTAATAGTGTAATAATTTTAAAGGAAAATTATAGATGAGTAAATTCATCCAGATACCATATAATTAGCTCTAAAATCATTCAGAGGATAATGAAGAATGTTTAATTGTGAGATTTGTTCATTAAAAAAAATTGGTTAGTGAAATTCTGACTGTTCCCTTTGGA
The DNA here is from genome assembly GCF_011100635.1 of Trichosurus vulpecula. Classification (NCBI taxonomy): domain Eukaryota; kingdom Metazoa; phylum Chordata; class Mammalia; order Diprotodontia; family Phalangeridae; genus Trichosurus; species Trichosurus vulpecula. The sequence continues at coordinate 391,672,092 of NC_050574.1, forward strand.
AAAGAATCCCCAGTGAACTCCTGCCTTAACTAATATAGAATAGATTTTATGCCTAATGAGCCGAACCGGCATAAGCCTGTCCATTCAGAAAGATCCATCATACTGCCCAGAACTTGAGCTTGGAGGCCTTTCCCAGAGATCTGCAATTAAAACAGAAGCTCAATATTTAATGTCCTGTTCATCAGTTTTAGGATGACTTTAAAAAGTTTTCTTCCTTCAAAGAATTTGATTAAACCTGGGAGATGTAAAAAAAAAAAAAAAGGACCCTCTGATTTAATCTCTTTAACTGAAATTCAGTGGCTCATTTAAGTGGTAAAAAGTAATATGAGACTTGCCATATAATTGGTATATATGATTTTATAATTGTGGGGGGTAGAGAAAAGTTGGTCTTTGCATGAATTACCATGTAATCACAAGAATAAAAGGAATCTTGTTTATTTCTTGCTGTAAAATCAGGCTTTCGCTATTGGGGGGCAGTTTAGATTTTGTCATAACCTAAGCAATGAGATACTTTGTAATTTCAGAGTCCTAAGTAAAAACTTTATGGAGGGCCATATTACCTTTTGTTAATGGCACAATGGCTTTCTTTAATGCCATCAAGTAGAAAGGAAGCAAATGCCCACAAATGTATACGTATGCATATGCACATATATACCTATATGTGTCCATATAAGTATCTGCATGTGTGCATGTATACATATGCATGTATCAATCTGTATGTATATACATGTGTGTATGCAACTAATTGGGATTCTTTCTCTTCCTCCAACTCACTTTCATTACCTATTTTGGGTTTCCCATGCAGACCAGAACTTGTAATTCAATCTCATTAAGCTTAATACTATGCCTTCAAAAGTCAATTTCTCTTAGCTGAAGAGAGTATTAAACATAATCTCAGTGCTCTGTGGAGGCTTTGTGTTCTTAATAAAACTCAGTAAATGTGCTTGTTGAATTAGCAGAAGACCATGTCATGGACAGACTATTGATACTTCTAGATTGATCTCTAGGCTTTCTTCAGTCTGTGGACATGACCCGTGCATGGGTCATCCCCGTATTTAATATATTGATAAAGATCTTTAGTGATGGAGATGACACCACTGTGTTTAGTCATTCAGTAAACTAATTATTGTAGAAATATTCTTATATTCTCCAGATTGTTGGATGTTTGGTTTTGGTTGCATAGCCATAGCCATTGAGATGTATTTGAGCTAAAAGACTGGTTTTCAAGCAGGGCATCACCAATCCATTCGTAACAAACTTGCTTTCCTCTTAAACCTTTTCCTTTCTCACTCTTATCTTGCACTCATTGAGACCCAGCTGATGACCCCTGCACCCACTGGCCACTGTTCCTAGTACTTTCACTCACATACATGCCTCTGATTGATCATGGTTGAGGAATCAGAATCCAACTTGCTCCCAATTGCCCATTCCAGATTCTACCTAGGGGAAGATGCTTTTAAATATTTAAGGTAAGATCATGATAGTATCATAAATATTGTCATGTTTAAAAAGAAATCCAGTAGTGTTTACACTATCTTATCTTTCTCATTAGCTTGTAAAGAATTTATCAGCAAAGAGATGAAGAAGAATCTAATAATTTCCAGCAGTATAAGAGACAGAGTTAAATTGTTGGGTTCTGTAAAGGTATTCACATACATGGTTCTATTGTCCATTGCCGTATTTAGAATACAGAAGTAATGAAAATAACAGCTAAGGATCAGAAGACTGAGCAATTGCCAACTTGTCTATTGTCTAAATTCCTCATGAGTGAAAAAGAAAGTATATATGTGGATACACACATGCATGTATCATGTATATGCAGATATTTACATACACATTCAAATATGTATAATGTACCTAACATGTATACAAATACATACATGCACACATGTGCATGTGAACATACATGCATGAGTATAAAATGGGGCCATAAGAGTCACACATGACTGAACAACTCTTGTGTGTGTGGGGGGGCAGTTAGGTGGTGAAGTGTACAAGGAGTTTTTGGAAATGAAATCAATAAGACCAGAGCAGAAATCCTGATTCAAACATTTACTAGCTATGGTTGCCAAGCCACTTAACATCAGTCAGCTTCAATTTCTTTATCTATAAGGGGTAGTTGGTGGCTCAGTGAGTAGAGCACTGGCCCTGGAGTCAGGAGGACCTGAATTCAAATTTGGCCTCAGACACTTGACACACTTACTAGCTGTGTGACCTTGGGCAAGTCAATTCACCCCAATTGCCCTGCCCTCCCCCCTCCAAAACAAAAAACAAACAATTTCTTTATCTGTAAAATGGGAGATAATCAAATTTACTTTCCAGGGCTGTTGTAGGGATCAGATAACTAATATTTGTAAAGCATTTTGCAAACCTTAAAATAGTATAAAATGCTAATTATTATTAATATTTTTATAATCATCAACATTATAATTATACTAGTGGAATAATGGGTTTTGTTTATATTGGAATTGAATGTTTGGTTGTATAGACTTTAATACTTCGATCAGTCTGCTAACTTACCAATGTAGATATTGCCTTCACTTGTGCAAACTGAAGTTCTACACACGTCCTGATCATTATGAGTGTTGTTCATATTCTCTTAGAAAGTCCCCAGAGAGGGTATCCACCCAACACGCTGGAGGCCTTTAAGTCCTTTTTAGTTTCTGTGCTTTGGGTTGTTCAGTTGCTATTCCTCACTAACGCTACAAGACTGGTCCATCTTTTTTTCAAATCCTCTTTTTGCTTGATGATATTTCTTGAGCCATTTCTTCTTCCATAGGAGTGGAACTTAAAAGTTGTTGGGGTAGTCAAAGGAAGGCAAGGAGAAATGTAGAGCACTGCAGAAAATATCTCCAACGTCACATTGGGCTTCTCTTATTTTACCACCAGGATACACTTTCTTTAATGCTTAATCAGATTAGTGCCATGTTTTATTTGTCAGTGATGAATAACTTGTCATGTGAGCTCTTAGAGAACAGCAACTGCTTTTTTTCTTGCCTTTCTTTGTAACTCCAATAGTCAGCACAGAGTCTGGTACATAGTAGGACCTTAAAAATATTTATTGACTATGATTCTTGTCTGTTCAGGAAAGTGAAGGAGGTAGAAAATAGCCAATAGTTCTAGTTTAATGACATAGGAAGAATGCAAAATTTGAACCTGGGCTCAAGTCTGAGTTTGGTTATTTACTATTCAAATGACCTTTAGAAATTTTCTTACCTACTCTGAGCCTTGATTTTCTCATTTTAAAATGAGGAGATGGACTAGATCAGTGGTGTCAAACTAAAAAATGTGGGCCACTAAACCATACATAAGCATCCCTATGGCTTCATTTTGACTTACAAAACTACATATTGGTTTATCTGTGCCTTATGGAATTTTTATATTTTTTGTTAAATATTTAGCAATTATATTTTAATCTGGTTTGGCTGAAAAGGGGAGTGTTATACACTGCAACGAGGCCTGCCTTGTATTTAATACCTCTTGCCTTTATAGATGACCTCTGTAGTCTCTTATTGGAAAAATAAATTATATAAACTAACAAGTCTGATGGATCCAAATGCACAAATTGTTGTACTTTTAATACAAACTCTTTTTCAACCAACAAAAATTTGTGCAAATACTTTCCACATGGAGGCACTCTTTCTACTGAAAAGGAGAGAAATAGTTTTCAAGCATGTCACCAGTATTTCACTTTTATATAATTGGCTATAGCAAAATACTTTTAATGAAAATAAAATACTTAATTTCTAACACATTTGCTTGTGAAGACATGAATAGCAAGAGATAATTGTTATATATGGCTAAAATAAGTACTAACCTAAAGTCACATAGTAGATGTCTGTCTTCTAAGAGGTCTAAATCCCTACTAGGGACACTCTGTAGCCAACAAATCTTGTGGTAGCAAACACTGAAAATTGCAAGTAGAGGAAAATGTGTACCACAAGAATTAATATAGATGATGCATAGGAGTAGGTATTCCTAACCTTTTTTTGAATTTCAAGGACTCCTTGGTAGTTTATAAATCCAATGAAACTTCAGAAAATAACATATTTAAATGCATAAAATAAGATACATACAATTACAAGGGGAATAAATTAAACTGAAATAGAGCTATCAAAGTATTTCTTAAAGTATTAAAAGACTTTAGTTTAAGAATTGATCTACAGTAAATTCATGTAGAGGTGTCAAATGCTTTGGCAATATGTAGAAAAGATTATGAATGGATAGTTCTAGTGGCAATTTTTGAGAAAAGCTGCCATTTTTTAACTTGGCATGAATGAATGTATGATGAATGAAACATTTATTAAGTGCTTACTATATGCAAAGCACTGTGCTAAGCTCTGGGGATAGACACAGAAAGTAAGACAGTCCCTGCTGTCAAGGATCTCACATTCTCATGGGGGAGAGGACACATATGGCAAGTTTCAGCTCTAAGGCAGATGTGGAAAAATCCCACAGTCCTTAGGGTAAGGTAGAAAAGCAGGTGTTAATGCCTCTTTAAAAATGTTGTTTCTACTGATAAAAATGATAGCAGTTTCTGATGTTAAACCATTTAACACTTCCAATGACATTGGGTGCAAGAATTTTCCTTTTTGAGTTTTGAGTGACTGCAACTGTAGTACATTCAGGGGCAATTTCTAATGTGTGCTTCCATGATGGTTTTCTTCACAGAATGATGCTTGAGGGGACTAAGCTAAAAGCATCACTGTTCCCAAGGGTCTTGGGTTCAGATCCATCATCATGTGAATGGAGATAGTTGTTATGGTGATGGTGATCATCTGACTTGCCTGTTTCTCCCTCTGAATGACTTGCTATTTTGCTAGCTTGCCTTGTGTGTTGCAGGTAGTTGGCTATTGATGAGAATGGCTGGCTCTTCTCTGTGGATAAGAGCTGTGAGGGTAGGACTGTAAAGAGGGCCTGTAATCTAAGAGGTACTGCCACTTTCAAGACTCCTGCACCTATATGACTATGGCAAATGGGACAAACAGAGGTCATGAAAAAGGCGATCCTCTTCTCTACAATGACTTCTCTGATTATGGTTGTAGGGCTTGGGATAGAAGCAGATTTAGTGGCATTGGAGGTACTTCTATTCCAAAGGTTCTTGCATTCAGAGTCCTGGGATGTCCCCAGTAGGGTCTGAACGGAGAGGGTGGTCAAGTGGTGGTGATTTGATTTGCCTGTTTCGTGCTGCCCCCTATCTTTCTCAGGATGCCTTGGATTTCAGCTATGCTGGTTTTCCTACCCACTGTGGGACTTGGTTGGTAGCTGCTGGGGAATGGTATAAATATGTGATATAGTATTTGTCATTTCACTTAATATTTGGCATTCTTTCATGCTGTGAAAGGAATGTGTAGTTTAGTTTCAGAATACACTTGCACTAGCGTATGTTACAATGTTCCCGATAGAATTTAAATTTTATAATCTAGTCCAATTGGCAATGTGCTAGGTGCTAGGGGAGACAAAGACAAAATGAAAAATAGTCACTTCTGCCAAGTAGAGCTTATTCTTCTGGGGAACTACAATTAATCATTTCATAGCAAGCATTTACTGAGGGCCTACTGAGTGCCAGGTACTCTGCTAAGAACAGTTGCATCTTGAAAGAAATCGGGGATTTTAAACAGCAGATGTAAAATATATGACACATGGTCTTGTGGTCTGGTATATAAATACCAGCACAGAAATATTAGTATAGTGATTTCAACCAAAAAAGTCATTTGAAAGGATAAAGGTAAGGTATATGATGATACCAATATTCAATCTATGATAAACCATGCTAACCTTAGAAAGCAGTTGGACATTTGCCTCATAGATAATGGATTCTCCCACATTGTTAGACATGACGGGATGTCGATAGAGGTCTCATACCCTTGAAGAGGAAAGATAACCTGGTGTCATAATTGCTTTTATATGGAGATAGAAATTATCCCAACTCTGTTTTTTTGTACCCAAGCATAAACTGGGCTAATTTTCTTCACCATCCACCCCTTCTCCAACCCAAGGATCCTAGTAGGATGTACATTATTGATAACTATGTGATTTATATTTAGCAAACCTAGAAACGCCAATATTTGCCATACCTGTTTGTTTGGATTGGCAGAAGAGTCAAATGCTTGATTAATGTGAAGCTTCAAGTCTATGATTACATATTTCTCACAACCGAAGGAAGCTTTACTCCACTTGCCCCTGAATGTAGAAGCACTTGAACTGTCATACTGTATCTAGTAACATAAGTTAGAGTAGCAGCAGTAAGACAGCTGTGAAGCAGGTGTCTGGCAGACCTCACTTTTTTCCTTTTGGTTATATAAAAAAGGATGACAGATGCCGCAGATTTATTTGGCGTGGATTCTGAGTGATTTCCATTCTCTTGAGCTTGCTTAGTTATAAGCTCTACAGTGGTTTGCAAAGAACCTGAGTTATGTAGGACTGCCAGCCTGACAAATGAAGATTCCAAAGATGATGGAATCAAATTTACCTTTGTTTCCTCATTTCTTTTATTTATTCTTATCACCACTGAAAATTTCAGCACCCTGAGGGGACATATTAAAGTTATTTAATGTGGGAGGATGAGGGGACTTTGTTTTCATAATGGGTTTCTCTGAGGATACTGGTTTTATGTCGAGAGCAATGGTGGAATTGATTTAAGTCAATGCTTAATGTCAAAAAGGAAGCGCGTTTATTCTTTTGGGCATATACATCATAGCTGTGACTGTGTCTGTTCACTCAAGTTAATGAAAATTTAAGTTAGCACAAAACAATTTGATAATTCTAATGACTGCCTAAATTCTATGCTCATTATATTTTCTCCTTACATTTTCTTATAGATAGATGGACAGATAGATAGACGGACAGATAGATAGATAGATAGAAAGGTAGGTATGTATATATATATATATGCACTATATAAATGTCAAGCAGTAGTAGTAGTAGTAGCAGCAGTAAATAGTACTAGACATCATTGTCATTGTCATTGTCATCATTTTTGTCACTTGATAGCCAACATTGTCCACTAATCTGTTTTCAAATTCCTGATTCCTTTCTGTTAACAAAGTCTTTCCTCTTCCCTACCTTTCTTCAGGTCTTCATCACTCCATAACTACATTGCTGCAATAGTCTATTGGTGAGAGCCTCTGCTTTCAGTCTTCATTTGCCTACTCATTCTTCCCAGAGTTGCTAAGTCAAACGAACAAAAGAAATAAGATTATAGACTTAGAGCTAGAAAGACCTCAGTGTCATCTAGTTCAGTCTATGAATTTAATGAGGAATTAAAGACCCAGAAGTGTCTTTAAATGAGGAGCTGGGGCCCAGAGAGGTCCAATTTCACACAACTATTAGGCAGAAAAGCCAGGATCTGAACCCAGTTCTCTGAGTACTCTTGCCAAATCCAACCCTTTTGCCTAACTACAGTTTTCCCCATACTCCTGTCTATAAACCTGTGGTTTCTCATGTCAAATCCAAAATCCTGCTTTCCACCAACTTATTTTTCTCTCATATAGTCTTCCTACTCAAGACAAGAAAAAAATCTGCTTGTAGTCCTCGTCATGTGATTTAACCATTTTAGGTGCTATGCATTTTCACATACCATTTCCCTTACCTAGATTGCCTATCCTAACTCTCTCCAGTAATTCCTGTCACCTTCCCCTGACCCATATAAATATTTTATGATAAAAGGTAAATGGTATGGTAAATGGTATATGGTAAATACTTCAATGGTACTAGGATTGTGTGGATTTGAGTATTCTCTCTAATAGGAATTACAAATTGCAACACATACAGACACTCTTATCCTGAGTAACTCTTGTCTACTTCCTCTACTTCTTCCCATAAGTCCTCCATTTAAATTGTTGGTGGCCTTCCTCTAAGTCACTTAACATCCTGGGCTTTGGGACCATCTTTCTGTTACCATTCACTCTTGCAACATGATATTTTAATGCTACCTTTTGTGCATAATTCAATGTAGGCGTCATGTAGCAGACTATACTGCCACACACCTCTTCTTTTGCTTTGGGTGGCGCAGATGTTTTTAGGCATGCAGAATTACAAGGAGAAAGCTGGTGTTCAAAACTGGGTTCATTTTTCAGTGAGAACTTTGAGGTTGTAAAAAACATTGAATGATTTCTCATTTGAGATTCAGCCTGATCCATTCCTCCTACTTACCTGAGGCCCATGTGACGTTTTTATAATGCTTTAAGATTTACAGAATGCTTTACAAACATTAACTCATTTGATTCTTACGACAGCCTTTGGAGTTGGTTTTATTATCTCTGTCATATAGATGAGGAAAATGAGATAGTTTTAAGTGACTTGACAAGGGCTCCCAAAGCTACTAAGTGTCTGTGGCTTGATTTGAACCCTAGCCTTCCTGACTCTAGGTTTACTGTTTTATCCATTTGTGCCACCTAGTTGCCAGTGTACCACATCAGTGCTCAATGCATTCAAGTGCATTGCATAGCCTAACCTGGACAATAAGCATTAATCATGGCTTTAATTAATTAATTAATTAAATTAATATTTAATTAATAATGGCTTTTCCTATGTGGGTTTTTAGGTAGAACTCTTTTGAATGGTTGCAAACATCATTTAGTGAACTTATTCACATTGTGGGGCTTTGTTCAAACAGTAAAATGTCATCTACAGATTTGCCATATGTGAGGAACCCATCTTTCATTTGAACTCTTTGCAGAATACACTCCCCACCAGTGGTAAACACATTTTATAAGCTACAAAATCATCTTTTATACCTTGCTAGAAATTAAAAGTCAGAGAACTGTCAAAATTATTGCTGTTGCTGCATCTATCAAGGTAGCTCGCATAATTCTAATTCATTCTCTAGAAATTTATTGTTGGAAAAGATATGTTAAAACTGCAAATTGTTCTGCCTAATCAAAAGTCTCTCATAGTCAGCAAATATGTAAACCTAAAGTAAGGAGCAGAAGTAGATTGGAAAGTCTTGTATTTTCTATTGCTTTTGGTACATTTTATGACTGTAAAGATGTAGTCTGCCAAAGAATAGAGTTTGCAAAAGTCTTGTGAGGATGTCATCAAAATATATAGAGATCATTCTCATAAATATTTTGTAGAAATAAGAAATTAGACATAGTTTGATACTTATTGAAGTTCTCAAAATTCTCTTTTTGTAGCAATATCTTTATTTTTATACTTATTCAATATCTCCCTCCCCCTTTCAGATATCTTGAAGATTTTCCTCAACATCCTCAAAAAACATGTTACCTCTAGCATTGATCTTCTCTGAACACTCTGATCCAGTTGAGTTTTCCTTGGTGTCATTTCCGCATGGAGACAATTTTATTAGCACAAAAATGTGATGGTCTGACAGTTATAAAGGGATAGAAGAGTTTGGTTTATAAATGCTGACATACCATTTTCCATTTTTCCTCTGTTTTTACCTTTAAATTTTCTTTAAATGACAAGCTTTTTGTTAATTTATTTTCCCCTCAAGTACTTTTACTTTATGAGGAAACATTCCAAAAATTTTTCATCATTTTTCTCTGTAAAGTTTTGCTAGTAAAATTATATTTAAAGAACTTTTATCCTTGGTTGTTCTTCATCATGCAAAGACTATGTTTGTTGACTGAGGCAGTTTGTAGGCTTTTTTGCCCATTGTGGCAAATGCCTCCCATGCTTCTATAGGAAATGGTGAAATTCTGGTTAAATGTCTAATCCTTATTATCCCCCACCCTTTATACTAACAATTTTTTAAAAAATCTCTGATTGGCATGGTTTTAAGTACATGATATTTATTTTATTCTAATATTTATCCTTACTTGTAACTTGTTAATTTTTATCTTTATTCTAAAGTGTCCATTACATGACTTTAAACAGACAGCTGAATTGAAAATGAATACCACATTATTAACCAGTCACTTTCCATCTTTAAGGTATAGCTCATTTTATTTTTGTGATATTATTGGCACACTTTATTTAAAGCACTTTCTGGCTTTCTCCCAAAAGAAAATATTCCTGATATGGAGGCATGATGCTTCTTTATAGAGTACATAGCTATGGGTTCATTCATTCTTTACAATAAGATATATTTTCCGACTTTTAAAAATCCTCTTCTATTCACTGAAATCACTATTAAAAAATATGTTAATTTGAAGGGTCTTAATTTCATTGTAGAGATTCTCTCTGTCTTTAGCATATATTTGTACATAAACTGTAATTATTTTCATGGCAGCCATTTTGCTTATGGCTCATCATGAGGCCTGAAAGCCAAGAAATATAAGCACCCTTTGAAATAATGTTTTTTATTTGCCTATGGATATTTGACTCCAACTCCTTCTGTTGACTCTCTGAAGAGTACCTGTGAGCTTACCTTTTATTTGCTTCTTTATATCTTTTGATTTCATTTATTCACATGATTCTTTTCCTCTAGTAGTATGTCAACTCAGTGGTCATTAGACAAGAATCCCTTGATACGAGGACTGACAGTCAAACTAATATTTATTATCTGCCCAAAACACTCTGATTCTTTGTAACTTCTACTTCCTTTCCTGCCACTGTCATTATCTCTGTGGAAGTGGCATGAAGTCACACAGGATTGAAGATGAATTTATATTTTTCTTTTATTTGTGGTTTACCATAGTCAATGAATTTGTAATCTTATTTAGCTAAGCTGATCCGTAAATTGAAGACATGATCTAAAGTCTGTGCCATATTTAAAATAACAGGTTCATGTGTCAAGATCTGGACAGGACCTCAAAGGTCAATCACAACAAATTCCTCTTTTTAGAGATAAGGAAATTGAGATGAATCTTGTCTGAAGTCATATAGGGAGCAATAACCAGAGGTGAGATTTGATTCCCTCTCCCTGTAAAAGGAGTGCTGTTTCCACTTTACTACATTGACATCGCCAGGCTTTCCGGCTGGCATTGTCTTCAAGAACTGATGCTTAAATGGACAGCTAGATGGTGTAATAGATAAAGAGCTAGAGCTGGACTCAGGACATCCTGAGTTCAAATCCAGTCTCAGACACTTACTACATGTATGATCCTAAGCAAGTCACTTAACCTTTGTTTGCCTCAGTTTCTTCATCCATAAAAAGGGGGTAATAATAGCATCTACCTCTCAAGGATATCATGAGAATCAATTGGGATAATAATTTTAAAGTGCTTAGCTCAGTGCCTCATACATAGTATTATTTAAATGTCATGATTATTATTATCATCGTAATCTTTATTGTTATTGGAATAAGTCTTTTATGAAAGACTACCTTTAAAATCTCATCTAAAAAGTCAAATCTCCCAGGAAGTTTTCCAAGGTTAACCCCACCCCACTCATTTGTGCTGTATTACTCATATGTCAATTGGACTGCGTTAGTTTGATTTATGAATGTTCTCACATTTTCCTTTTTATGTGTGAGGATATTAATTGTAGCTCTAATTAGGCTATAATCTCCTTGAGGATATGGCATGTACCATTTTTATCTCAACACAATGACTAATAAAGTAATTTTCAGGTAGTCCTCCATAGTTTGGTTTTCACCTACTTTCCCAGCTGTATTTCACACATTCTGTATTCCAGGGCTATTCTCCAGGCCTAGCTAGAATTTACTCACTCTTCATCTACATATTTCAGAATCCTCCTTTTTCTTCAAGGCTTAGCTCAGACTAAGGAGTCATGCCTTTACTTTTCTGTGACCTTCCCAACAACAGAAAGTATTATTTTTTTTTCTTTCTCAGATTTCCTCAGAGCACTTTTTCTGGATCTCTTCTTTGCTCTTATGGCACTCCAACTACTACAATATTATACTTTCCTATGCAAATGTCATATTTCTCAAGAGGGAAGGAACTGTGTAATTACTCATCTTTATGCTCTTAGGACCAACACAATGCTTATCATAACCTAAGTGCTTTAAAAGACTTAATGAACTGAATGGGAAAATGGTTGCCTATTTTCATCAATCCCAAATTCCTTTACTTGGCTATCCTGAAACTATCCTTTCCCTCTTCTGTTCATGTTTATTTATGCTTCCACTCCATCCCCAATGGCCTTGCCAGGATGCTTCTTTTTTTTCTATGCAAATTCCCCTGTTTTATGCTGTTCGCCTTACTTGGCACATAATCCTTCCTCCCCTCCATCTAGTCAAATATTACTTGATCTCTAAAGTGCCTTTTAGCCTTATTTTTGTCAGCTGTTTCATTTCTCTGTGAAGTTTTACCTAAAGACCGTATCCATAACTGATATCCCTCTTCTTGGAACTCTTAGGTCAATTTCAGTCAATTATGCACTTAATAACATTATGTATAAATCACTAATTAGTTCATATGCATTTAGTGTGTTTAACCCATCTAGATGTTAAGCTCCCTGTGAACAATATTCAAATGGTGTGCTATGGTTGCAATTTTCAGTTGAAATCTACCATAAATCTGAGGACATAGTAAGTATATTGGGTAGGTAGGTGGCTCAGTGGATAGAGTGTTAGGCCTGGAGTCAGGCAGATTCATCTTCCTGTGTTCAAATCTGACCTCAAATACTTATTAGCTGTGTGACCCTGGGCAATTCACTTAACCCTTGCTTGCCTCAGTTTCCTCATCTGTAAAGTGATCTGGAGAAGGAAATGGCAAACCACTCCAGAATCTTTGCCAAAAAATATCCCAAATGAGGTCATGAAGAGTCAAATATGAGTGAAAAACAACTGAACAAAATACTTGAAAAACTCCCAGCTCCAGGTTTCACACAAAGACTTTACACAAGGAACAATGGTTTCTAAGACTATCAATTTTGCTATGATGCAAAGCTAATTGGTTCCTTTTTTATTAGAGGAGCTAGGTGGTACAGTGGATTGAGTATTATATCTGGAGTCAAGAAAACCTAAATTCAAATCCATCCTCAGACATTTATTAGCTTTGTGACACTGAGCAAGTCACTTAACCTCTTTGCCTTAGTTTCCTTTTCTATAAAATGGGATAATAATAAAATCTACTTCTCAATGGAATTATAAGGATCAAGTAAGATATTGTTTATAAAACTCTGTAAACCTTAAAACACTATATAAAAACTATATATTGTTGTTGTTTGTTTGTTTGTTACTAATATTACTGATGCATTTTCCTGAGGGTCCCAGGATTCTGGAAACCTTTCCCCTGGTGTGTCATGGAATGAAGTAATGACCACTAAACCATTTTAGAAAGACATGAGGAGTCTTAGAAAGGCTTAGGAATATGGGTCACCACCAGGAGAGTCATATTTGGAGGATGTGTGCAGACCTGGGTTATGATAATGGTGTTTTCAATAAGCAAAGTTTTTAAGGTATTGATGCTTATGTTGAAATACCCTGTATGTCTGGAGGTTGTTGCCTTTACTCCTATAGCCCCCAAATTCACAATCTCTATTGCTATAGTAATAACTGTTTTTAAGATTACAACTACCAAAAGATTGGGGGTTGTCATATTTGCCAGGTTAGTGAGTCAGTACCTTGACATATCATCAACCTCATATCTTTCCGGTATTATAAACACCTGTTCCAAAAACATCTTTAATTGAAGTAGCACTCAACTTCATACAGGTAGCATATTACCAGAAAAGTAGTACCTGCTGTCTTTGGTGTTATTCAGGCCCATTTCATCTGCCCTTGTCCCTAGTACCAGGCAAATCTTAATTCAAGCGATGAAATGCTGGGCTATCTTCTACGAACTTTTGGCGCCTCTCTTTGGCCATGTATTTTTTCTCAGTTGTTTTTTGTCTGTCTTGTCAGGACTGATGTCTGGGAACACTATACAGCAACATTGGTCACTGATACACTAAGGAGACTAAGGCCTTCTACTAGCTTCCAGCTTCAGGGATGCAGGTTTCTCCTCCCTCTTGAGTGGCTCCCGCCTCTCTCTCTCTCTCTGTCTCTCTCTCTCTCTCTTTCTCAAAGGGGGAAGGCAAGGCTATTGGGGTTAAGTGACTTGCCCAAGGCTACACAGTTAGTAAGTGTGTGAAGTGTCTGAGGCCGGATTTGAACTCAGATCCTCCTGACTTCAGGGCTGGTGCTCTGCTCACTGAGCCACCTAGCTGCCCCTCCCCTCTCTTTATAACCCTGAATCTCTCCTAGGTGGCAAGGTAAATATATAGCTAGACATGGAATCAGGAAGACCTGAGGTACTTATTATCTTTCTGACCCTTAGAGAGTCATTAAAAGTACCTCAATCTCAGTTTCCTATCTGTATAAGAAGGAGTTTAACTCCATGGCCTGGGACATTCATTTCAGCTAGACATCCATTATTCTATGATCCCTCTTTCTGTTCTTCAGACTTAAATTGTATCAGAATATCCACCATAAATTACTTGGGAAGGGCTGCCCACCAACTTCACTTCTTTAGATCTACAGCTACTAAGTGTCCAAAGCAGGATTTATACTCAGGGATTCCTAATTCTAAATCCAGGGCTATGTACCTACATACACACTACATTATTAGCTAGGTGATACAGCAGTTACAGGCTTGGCCTGGAAATTAGGAAGCTCTGAGTTCAACCTCTGCTTCAGATACTTACTAGCTGCATGACCCTGAGCAAATCACTTAACTTCTGTTCAGATTCAGTTTCCTCCTCTGTACAGTGAGTATGATAATAACATTTACTTCATAGGGCTATTTTGAGAATGGAATGAGATAACATATGTGAATTGCTTTGCAAACCATAAAGTGCAATATATATGCTAGCTGTACTTACTGAATCATCTTTTAAAGATTTACACTAGTTCTTCAGCCTCTGAGTTGCTGTAATACACTAATGAATTCTATGGAAAAATACCCCCACTATGCTGTACATAGCTTGGAAGCAGCAACATTCCATCTGTAGCAGGGCTGTATGAAGACTAGAAATTCTGCTGTGAATCCTTCATAGCGTGATAGCTGTCTTTCCACTATCAAAAGAACTTCACATTCCAGTTCTCTAAGTACCTTCCCCTCCACTCATTCCTTCATTTCTCAATAAGTAATCTAACTAAAAGCTGGTTTATAGCAAAACTGTGTGGAGCTGATCTGTAAACACTAAACTACAATGGACTAGGAAATCCAGTACATGATCCTGTTCCTTATGGAATGGGGAAGATCGTGGAATCATGAGGTCATGCTGTAGATGAGAAACTCAAAGAAGGAAAGAAGGAAACATTTATTAAGCACCTATTATGTACCAGGTATTCTTCTAATCAGTTTACACATATTTCATTTTCTCCTTATAGCAACCCTGGGAGGTAGGTACTATTTTTATCCTTATTTAAATTTGAAGAAAATGAGGCAGACAGAGGTGATTTGCTCAGTCACACAACTGGTAAAGTATCTGAGGCTAGATTTGAACTTAGTTCTTTCGGACTCTAGGTCAATCTCTACCTACTGTACCATCTAACTGCCTAGCTCATCTAGTCCAACTTTCTCATTTTACAAATGAGGATACTGAGGTCCAGAGTTCTTAAGTAGCTTCATCCAAATCACACAGGTAGCATGTGGTAGACCTGGGACTGAGACTATGATGGGATGGGGTTGTATCAGTGCTAATGTGGCCTTTTAGTCCTACAAAGTGAGTGGTTCATGATGTTAATATTCCTCTCCTTCTGTACCACCATTTTTATAGTTGATTATAGGTGATCTGCAATCACCACATTTATATTATATATCATAGGCTTTTAGATTAAAAGCTGGAGAGGACCTCAGAGGCCTTCTAACCCAATGTTTTCATTTTTACAGCTAAGAAACTGAGACAAAAGGAATTAATTTGCCCTGCCAAAGGTCACAAAGATAATATGAGAGCCTTCTTTGCCAGACCCTATATTATTTGTATAAACTCTAATAAAGTTATTTGCATTCACCTTTTTTATTGCTAGTATTGCTTCCATATCACTATCCTTGATTAAGCATTCTCTTAGTGATTAGGAAGAAGTCTCCAACTGCTTGGTCAAATATACAGCTTCGATTATACCTAATTCCCAGGCACATCCCAAATTCCACTCATTCTGTGACTATACCCAGATTCACAGGCAAACGTAATAAGCATGGTCCAAAAAGTTACTTGGATACACACACACACACACACACACACACACTCACTCACTTACACAGATATACAAACACCAGTCACAGGCTTGACCACCTTTCCACAGGGGTCATTTTAGCAGCAGAGTTCAAAGATATACAGATGGGAAATGCCTATGAAATTTAGACCATTGAAGCTACAGTGCTCTGTTCAGTCCTCTAGGCTCTACCCCCTTCTTCCTATAGGTAATCACTAAGCACCAGTATGATCAAAGGATCAGCACTAATCCTTCGGATAGCTCCATGCAGTTTTAACTGCCTGGCTGATTGCAGCATTCATTCTTGAAGGTCCTCCATGCTCCCAGGTTCTAAGGCCTGCTGCTTTTTTCCTGTTGTGTCAACATGAAGTTATTTAGGCGCTAAGAGAACTGTCTTCAGTAATTATTAAATTACAGCAAAAATGGTCCTTCCCTAATTAAGATCTGGTTCACAAGAGCTTATCTGTGATAGTTAAAAAGCGTTAGCTTGAACACATAGTGACACTAAATGATAAATCAGTAATGAAATTAGTTGCTCTTCTAGAGATCAGAAGCATTTGGGATGGCAGGATGGTAGACTAGAAAAAAACAAACACTGGCTCTGGAATCAGAAGACCTGGTTTAAATCCTAATTTTGCCACTTACATGTAGTATGCCCTCAACTTAATTGCCTGTACAGTCTGGGCCTTATTTGTAAAATGAAGAGTTGGATCCATGGACTTCCAATGTTTCCTGCAACTTGAAATCCTATGAAAATTTAAAAATATTAGACAGGAAGAAGTGTCAGCAGCACAGACTTAATGCAGACAACAATAGTATTAATTAACCAGTGATGTAAGAAGCTAATAGCTCCTTAGCTATTAACCAATCCCAACATCTGAATGGGATAATTTAAAAAAATCATCATAGTTGAGAAGGCAGCTTGGTACAATGAAAAGAATAAGAGATTTAGAGTTAGAGACATGGGTTCAAATCCTGCCTACCACTTGCTATCTACTTGATCCTACATGAGTTACCTAATTCCTCTGAATATCAGTTTTCTTATTTATTGAATGATAGTATTAGATGAAATGGCCTGCAAGTTCCCTTTCATTTCTAAATCTATAATCCTATGCTTGGCAGAAAAGCACAGAATCACAAGTAATATAGCAAACCATGATTTTTTCTCTATTAAATACAGACGTTACAATGCCACCACTGCAGAGTAGCTACCTGTCAGCAAGATCTTTTAATGCTGTTTACAGTTTTTTTTACCAGAAAGATTCAATAGCCTGCATTTGTTTGGGACCCTTTCCCAAAAGAATGTTACTGCCAAGTTGCCCAATAGTTGTCAGGTTGGTAAAGGTAAAAACAGCAATTAAATAAACTAATCCTAAAAACAGCTTCTTGGCCTATTGCTACTTTCAAAGTTCTTCTAAAGAAGAACCAGCAAACTAAAGCAACAGCTTCTGGTGTGTGAATGACAGATGCAGATTCATTAGAGAATACTCTTTACTCATCTTCTCTACATACCTCTCCAGTTTTCTGTCTTTGTCAATACTTGGCAGCAGATAGCAGTTGTGGGGTCACAGAGTTCCATTGATGCCACCACACATCCCAAATGGTACTACAGAACTTAATAGGATGCATTTTTCCTGAGGTTACTAACATGGATATTTTAAAGCCTAGACCCACAGTATTCGAGAAAAGTTAAACACACCTTGTTCTCAGATTTCCTTTGTCATTTTATTTGGGAGTTGAACTTGATATTCCAGTGCACTCCTTGTGAGGAAATTCCCTTTACCAAATGCAGACTGCTGCTTATTTTGTACCTTAAGTGTCTTGGAAGGTTTCATGCATGACTAAGAGGTTAAGTGTTGTGCCAGGGTCACATAGCCAGTATGTGTCAGAGGAGCGAAGGTCTAGATCAAGGCTGTCCAACCTTAAGTTTTTATTGAAACAATAGACAATATATTTTGATTTGCTATTTTAGTGAGAGCTCTGCAGTAGCTCAGCTTCCTTTACTAAGGCACTTATGTAAATTTCTATGCTTGTAGGTGAGCCACATAAATTGCACTGTGGGTCGCATTTGGCCCGCACAGCATTTTGGACAGCCCTGATCTAGATGATGCAAATCTAAGTGATATAATGGACACAGTGCTTGATTTCAAGTCAAAAAGGCCTGGGTTTGTATCGGCATCAGAAATTTAAAACATACATGTCTCTGGATAAGGGCTTAACTTAAGCTCATAGTCTCAGATGCTTCCATTATCAAATAAAAATATTAATGACATTTATTTTTCGGGCCATTTCTTCACCATATAGCCTATTGTCTAGTCACTATTCTCATCCCATTCTCCTCAGTGGAATATTGAACTCTGCCTCTGCATCCTCTGGTTCTCAGAGGTGATCTTTGACTTATCTGTGCTACTTCCTCTGTGCTACTGCCCAGCTATCTCTACAACTTGCTGCCACATGTACTTCCTGGCTTTGCATGCTATTTTTTTTCCTATCAGAATGTAAAATCCTTGAGGCTAGGGACTGTCTGCTTGCTTCTATTTGTATCTTCAGTGCTTAGCATAGTGCCTGGAAGATTGTTCATGTTTGTTAATTGTTCTATCTATCTATCTTCTTCAATTTTCCTGACTCAGTTGCTATGAAGATCCAATGAGATTGCATATATATGTATGTGTATGTATGTATATATGTGTAAAGATTTGAAAACCTTAAATTGCTATATAAAATTATTATAATATTAATTATAATTTTTGTTATTATTCCTGACTCTGAGGCCAGTTTTCTATCTACTATGCCAAGGTTGACTCTTTTTATTGTCCTTATTAACAAGTTGATGATAGGAAACATTTAATAAATGGTTGTTATATTGGACTTTCATCTCTCATTTTGAGAAGCAATGGGGGTCTTATAGAAAAAATTTAGAGCTCTAATCCAAGAGGCCTTGTTCTGTGTCCCTGTTCTCTCATGAAGTTGTTGCATGACATTGAACAAGTCCATTATTTTCTCTGTGCCTCAGTTTCTTTAATTGTGATAATACTACCTGTTCTACTTATTTCACACTGCAATTATAAGAATTAAATGCTAGAAAAAAATAAAAAAGAATTAAATGTTAAAATAGACATGAAAGTGAACTGAAAAACTGACAGTGCTGTGTGAAGTATTGTTATTAGGTTACTTGATGCGTACAGGTACACTTTTGAGGTAGAAGTAGTGGGTGATAGTGGAAGGAACATTGCAGTCAGGAAATTTGGCTTTTTGAGTATTGGTTCTGCTACATTCTGGGTGATTTAGAACAAGTAATTTAGTTTGTCAAAGGCTCAGTTTATTCATCTGTAAAATGGAGATAAAAGCTTTCATCACCTACCTCATAGAAAAGCCCTGGAATATAGACGTGTGAATTTTTGTTTCACACTATTGATCAGAGTCTCTGGTGTATTGGCACTGTTTTTCACTTGAAACCATTTCTTTTTCTTTCACTTCAGAGCATCTCTCTTGGCTTTATTTATGAAGGATGCTTATTTCCTGGAATTTGGGGTACACATGCACAACACAAAGAAATGAAAACTCAGTAAGCAGCATGGTAGAGTGGAAGGGGCACTGACTTGGAGTAAGACAAAGTGTTTTCATATCCGGACTCTGATGACTATTTTGTGATGTTGAAGAAGTCACTTAAATGCCCAGGATCGGTCTCAATTTCCTTATTTTAAAATTAGGGGGCAAACTAGACGGCCCCTGAGGTTCTTTCTAGCTCTGGTTCTATGACTGAGCTACAAACATCTACTTTGTCAATTGCACCATTCATTTACCTGTGGAGCTTTGTACCTGTCCAGGTGAAAACCAGCCACCTAGCAAAACAAAGCTGCTATGATTGTAACCCTTCACCAAATAAGAAAAACACTCATTTGACAATTAAACAAAATTGTGAAACTTATTCTACCCTCTCTATGACTAGCAAGAGCTTCTAGCACCCTTCCGTAATAACACAAATGCAGTGAGAATGTTAATAAATGGGATGTTTGCTCTATAGTAATTTTTAGCCCAAGTTTATCAACTGAGGATAGACACATGGACAAGCCCATTACATGGAAAGGCACAAAATTAATCCATTAATTCTGGCCTCACCTATGGAGACTATAACTCATGCTGAAATTGGGTCACATACTTTGGCTACTTTGTTAGAAGATGACATTCATTAGGTCATTTCCACAAATTTTTTTTTTTTGACATTGGGAAGACTAGATTTGTGTAAGCCAGAAAGCCTTGTGTGAGAATGCTAGAATTCGCAAGATTTTAACACAACAGTTTTATGTTCCCTCCATATTTTTTTTTGAGGATAGGGACTAGAACTGGAGTTTCACTGGAAAATCCTAGTTAGGCAATTCACCAATCAATGCAAGTTGGAATCTTTGCAATAATTTATATTCTCAGAGAGTTGAGGACAAATGATTCGCTTAGATACACAGCCAAACCCAGATAGGTCTCAATTAGTGAAAATAATTAATCTCTTGAACTGGTTGTATATATTTGATTTCACACTTCAAAATTAAATATATTTAAAATATTGTAATTGGTTCAAGCCAAATGGAAATATGCAGAGTGAACTTGGATAATGGAACTACTTTGTGTCATTAATTATTTTTACAAATTGTGACCCATCTTTAGATGTCAGAGGCAGGATCTGAACCCAGTTCTTCATATTTTTGAGATTAATTCTCTATCCACTATATTGTGCTGCCTCTCATCACTTTCTTTAGGAGCCACCTCCCCATCCCCAAAAATGGTTAAATGGTGAAAGATGTAGCTGTGACTCAAGTTCTGTTTTCTATAAGCTTTTCATTTCATTGAGTTGGAATTCTGATCTATTTATGAGATTAGATTGAGGTGTAAGGGGAAGAATATCATGTTTACATCTTGAAACATCAAGATAAAAATTCAGAAAAAAAGCCAATTCCAAGCCAGATGTCTTGAAAGTATCTGTGTTCCTCTAGTTCTTCTTATAGCACATGTTATGTTTTATCCTTGGAGGAAAAATTGGTTACAGAATAAAGCAAATCACTCTAAATTTTTTCTTAATTTTTCAGCCTAGGAAGTCTCCTGTCTACTTTTTTTTTCTGTTGCCTGTCTCCTTTAATTCATCTCTTTCCTCTTCCTCCGTTCCCAACTCACTTCTCTAGGTGGTCATCACAATGGGTTTTATTACATTTCTTTTTTGAGGCCAACTTTATTTTACCCATGACAGGGTTTATAGCAGAGAGAGGGCTGTTATATAAAGGACCTATGATTGATGAATTGAAATCTTCATGAAGGTAGGCATCCCATCTTATTAAACTTAGAATAACCCTTCTACACCACCTCTGAGCCTATTCCTATGCTCTCTAACAAAACAAGCATATAGTACATATCTGTTTGTTGAATTCAATGATTTGTTGATTAGGCTGAGTCCCAAAAGAGGTTAGGTAAGATGTAAAATAAGAGACTATGGACAGACACATAGTTGTATTTTTTTCCTAAATTAAACACTATCTGCTCCTCTGGGATTGAACTTCATACTTTTAGTACTCTAATACTTTTAACCGCATCATAATTATTACTTGGACAAAAATTAGAGTAGATAGACTATAAGACTGTGTAATGACAATTTAGATTTGAAGAAGGCCATGTGACCTGCTTACATCAGAGTAATCCTGAGTCACATGTGGTGGGAGGAGCTTGCTGAGAGGAAAAATAAGATGCGTCACAGGAAATGCAGAGACAGCAGTTAGAACTTAGGGCGAGAGCAGGCCTGTGTTGTGCTATGGGTGTATTTGTGGGAAGGCCCCAGTGGGTGGTGGGGTGGGGCAGATGGTTTTGGGATGATGAGGCTCCCTGCTGTGATATTGTGTTTTAAGTTCCTTGCTGTTATGGTAAGGTGGGCTTACTAGTTTTGTAAATTGCTTGCTGCTTGGATTGGATGTAATTATTGGTGATGGGATCTGGTCCTCTGGTGTCTGAATAAATGTTTTACTACTTCTACCTTCTTTATGGAGAGTCTTTCATATTTTGCAATACAGAACTACATAGGCATTTTCACAATTATCATTGATATTGTGTTTATTGCCTTGCTATAATACAGGCTTATAGGCTCAAAGAATAAAAAAAAACATAGTTAATAATGGTTATACAGTCAGTCAATTAGCATGTATTAAATACCTAAATACCTATCATATTACTATGTGTCAGGCATAAGGCTAAGCACTAGGGATACAAAAGATAGTAAAAAAAAATAGCCTATCTCTCTTGTCATTTTCAGTCATTTAGCTGTGTACTCATGATCATGTGAACCATACTGTCCATGGGGTTTTCTTGGCAAAGATACTGGAATGGTTTGCCATTTCCTTCTCCAGTGGATTAGGGCAAACAGAGATAAAGTAACTTGCCCAGGGTCACACAGCCAGTAAGTGTCTGAGGCTGGATTTAATCTCAGGTCTTCCTGAATCCAGGCCCAGTGTTTTCTTCACTGAGCCACCTAGTTCTCTCACACAGCTCTCCCCACCCTTACCTCCCATAATCCTTGTTCTCAAGGAGCTCAAAGTCCAATGCAGGAGACAATATGCAAACAAATATGCACAAATAAGATCTTACATTTCATCTAGCCCAACCACATGTACCCACAGAAGCAGGTCTAAATTACGGGGTTTATATCGTTGTTTACTTGGAAATTAGAATGCACTTCCCAATGGAAATCATTTTATGAATGATCTTTGGTTCCCAGGACACTCTATTTAACCCATCACAGAACTATCTTTTCATACTGATTGTATTATTTCAGCTCTAACCATTGTTATTTAAATGAGAAAGTTCACTCATTGAACATATATTCTTAGCTACAGAAGCTTTCCTCTCCCTTTTGGAAAAGGAAAATGGGGTTGAACCTTATGCATATTATTAACTTATAGAGGCAGCAAACAGTGGATAAAGTTTTGTCCCTGGACTCAAGAAGACTTGAATTATGTGACTCTAAGCAGGCCACTTAACCCCCATTTGTTTTAGTTTCCTCAACTGTTAAATAAGGATAGTAATAGCATTTACCTCTCAGGACCTTTCTTAGGGTAAAATGTGATAGTATTTGTAATGTGCTTTGTAATCCCTAAAGTGTTATGTGAGAGCTAGCTATTATTTTTATTAAGTACTTATTTCATAAGGTGGACTGTGTAGTGCCTGGCACATAGTCGGCAAATAAATGTATTCAATTGAATTGAAATATTGTGAAGAAATTGCTTTGTGAAAACAACATCCTAAATAAGTGAGTTATTATTATTGAAACAATAAGGTATTTTGGTAAACCTGAAGAATGGATAGATTGTAAGCTCTTTGAGGGCAAAGATTATCTTTTGCCTCTTTCTGTATCCCCAGCACTTAGCCCAGTACCTGGAAAATAGCAGGCACTTAACAAATGTTTATTGGATTGAATTCCATATCTGCAAAATGGAGATAATATACTCACTGTACACTTCTAAAGTTTGTTGTGAAGAGAATGTTTCTATTGCACTGTAAGCCTCCTGAAGGGAAGGACTTTGCATTATTCAGCTTTAAATACCTACTCAATGAATATTCAATTGAATTGTCAAGATATGCATAAAATATCTATTTTTCAGGGAAGATACCCACCTCTCTAGGCCAGTGACTGCCAATCATTTCCCACATTCAGAATTGGTCCCAATAAGTAGGAAGACATGAATGAAGGCTCCCTGACCACCTATTCTTAACTATTCAATATTAGCATCAGCATCATTGTTAGCATTGAGATAGTGCTTTAAAGCTTTCATCATTAGCATTAATATAGTGTTTTAAAACTTTTAAAGCACTTTTACAAATGTCAACTCAATTTATCATCACAACAGACCACAATGGCAATTTGCTACTATTATTGCCATTTCATAGATGAAGAAACTGAGATAGGCAGAGGTCAGGTGATTTGACCAGGGAAGTGCTTGAGGCTGAATTTGAACTTAGGTGTTCCTAATTTCAGAACCAGTGCTCTAACCATTGTGCAACCCAACTACATAAGATATTGCTAACTTTATGACTGTTCCTATATTCACTGAATATTTCTCTAAGGTTGGTCTAAAGAAAACTTGCTTGAATTGGTCTAGGAGAGGACCTAGGTGGGCATTAATGCTGCTGCAGCATCTTGCAGTGGAGAGAACACCCTAGTTTTGAAGGATCTGTGTTCAAATCTCCCCATCCAACACTTATTCCTGTGTGACCTTGGACAAGTCAATTAATTTCCATAGGTTTCCATTAGTTTCCTTCTTTTCTTTTTTTTGTCTTTCAAAATTATTTATTTATTAATAATATTGGTGTTACAGTATAAATTGTTTTCATTTCACTCTGCATAAGTTCATACAAATATTTGTATATCCCTTTGAAACTCTTTTTTCCTAATCTCTTGCAGTACAAATAGTAGTCCATCACACTTATATAGCCCTTTTTCAGTCATTCCCTAAATGAGATTCTCATAAATCAGGGAAAGGCTGGACAATTTGTGGTATGTGAATGTGATGAAGCAGTATTGTAGTGTAAGAAATCAGGGGAGAGATGCTATTAAAGAGATATTAAAAGATCTCGATTCAAGTGAGTATGATCAGAAGAATGGTTTATGGCATAACATCCATATTATGAAATGATTTATATACACATACATATATATGTTAATACATACCCATATAAGTATCTTTGTGTATATATATACACATATATACACACATGTATGCATACATCATAATTGCTTCAGAATCACATGTTTATAAACCCTTCAGATACTTGAGGTTGCCAAAATCTGATAGCTAAATAATTTCTGCACAAGTATACATGACTTATATAGCCAAGTAGTTCTATTTTTTTGACTTTATGATTTTCTTTGTTTATTTAATATATTTAGTTTTCAGCATTGATTTTCACAAGAGTTTGAATTACAAATTTTCTCCCCACTTCTACCCTCCCCCCTACTCCAAGATGGTGTATATTCTGGTTGCCCTGTTCCCCAGTCAGCCCTCCCTTCTGTCACCCCACTCCCCTCCCATCCCATTTTCCCTTCCTTTCTTGTAGGGCAAGATAAATTTTTACGCCCCGTTGCCTGTGTATCTTATTTTCTAGTTTCATGCAAAAACTTTTATTTTGTTTCTGAACATCTGTTTTTAAAACTTTGAGTTCCAAATTCTCTCCCCTCTTCCCTTCCCTCCCACCCTCCCTAAGAAGTCAAGCAATTCAACATAGGCCACATGTATATCATTATGTATAACCCCTCAACAATAGTCATGTTGTGAAAGACTAACTATATTTTGCTCCTTCCTAACCTAACTCCCTTTATTGAATTTTCTCCCTTGACCTTGTCCCCTTTCGAAAGTGTTTGTTTTGATTACCTCCACCCCTATTTGCCCTCCCTTCTATCATTCCCCTCCCCCTTTTTATATTCTTCCTCCTTTTTCCTGTGGGGTAAGATACCCAATTGAGGATGTATGGTATTCCCTCCTCAGGTCAAATCTGATGAGAGCAAGGTTCATTCATTCCCCCTCACCTGACTTCTCTTCCCTTCCTAGAGAACTGCTTTTTCTTGCCACTTTTATGCGAGATAATTTACTCCATTCTATCTCTCCCTATCTCCCTCTCTCAATATATTCCTTTCTCATCCCTTAATTTGATTTTATTTCTTTTAGATATCTTCCCTTCGTCTTCAACTCACCCTGTGTCCTCTCTCTCTCTCTCGCTCTTTCTCTCTCTCTCTCTCTCTCTCTCTCTCTCTCTCTCTCTCTCTCTCTCTCTATATATATATATATATATATATATATATACACACACACATACATATATGCATACATACACATTAACTTATACATATATATAAATATATATATGAGTATATATATATATATACGCATATTCCCTTCAGCTACCCTAATACTGAGGTCTCATGAATCATACACATCATTTTTCCATGTAGGAATGTAAACAAAACAGTTCAACTTTAGTAAGTCCCTTACAATTTCTCTTTCTTGTTTACCTTTTCATGTTTCTCTTGATTCTTGTGTTTGAAAGTCAAATTTTCTATTCATCTCTGGTCTTTTCACTGAGAAAGCTTGAAAGTCCTCTCTTTTATTGAAAATCCATATTTTACCTTGGAGCATGATACTCAGTTTTGCTGGGTAGGTGATTCTTGGTTTTAATTCTAGCTTCATTGACCTCTGGAATATTGTATTCCAAGCCCTTTGATCTCTTAATGTAGAAGCTGGCAGATCTTGTGTTATTCTGATTATGTTTCCACAATATTCAAATTGTTTCTTTCTGGCTGCTTGCAATATTTTCTCCTTGATTTGGGAACTCTGGATTTTGGCAACAATATTCCTAGGAGATTTCTTTTTGGGATCTATTTGAGGAGGCGATCGATGGATTCTTTCAATTTCTGTTTTGCCCTGTGGCTCTAGAATATCAGGGCAGTTCTCCTTGATAATTTCTTGAAAGATGATATCTAGGCTCTTTTTTTGATCATGGCTTTCAGGTAGTCCAATAATTTTTAAATTATCTCTCCTGGATCTATTTTCCAGGTCAGTGGTTTTTCCAGTGAGATATTTCACATTGTCTTCCATTTTTTCATTCCTTTGGTTCTGTTTTATAATATCCTGATTTCTCATCAAGTCACTAGCTTCCACTTGCTCCAATCTAATTTTTAAGGTAGTATTTTCTTCAGTGGTCTTTTGGACCTCCTTCTCCATTTGGCTAATTCTGCCTTTCAAGGCATTCTTCTCCTCATTGGCTTTTTGGAGCTCTTTTGCCATTTGAGTGAGTCTATTTTTTAAGATGTCGTTTTCTTCAGTATATTTTTCAGTAGTTTTTTGGGTCTCCTTTAGCAAGTCATTGACTTGTTTTTCATGGTTTTCTCACATCCTTCTCATTTCTCTTCCCAATTTTTCCTCTACTTCTCTAACTTGCTTTTCCAAATCCTTTCTGAGCTCTTCCATAGCCTGGGACCAGTTCATATTTTTCTGGGAGGCTTTTGTTGTAGGCTCTTTGACTTTGTTAACTTCTTCTGTCTGTATGTTGTGGTCTTCTTTGTCACCAAAGAAAGAATCCAAAGTCTGAGACTGAATCTGGGTGTGTTTTCACTGCCTGGCCATATTCCCAGCCAACTAACTTGACCCTTGAGTTTTTCAATGGGGTGTGACTGCTTGTAGAGTTTAGAAAACTATGTTCCAAGCCTGGGAGGATGTGCTAGCTCTGCCACACCAGCACTTCTCCTTCCCCAAGAAGCCCCAACCTGGACTGGACTTAGATCTTCAGCAGGCTCTTTGCTCCTGCTCTGATCTGCCACTTAATTCCTCCCACCAGGTGGGCCTGGGGCGGGAAACAACTGCAGCTGTACTTCTGTAGCTGCCCCACCTCTTCTGCCCCTGGGGTGGTGGCTGAACCGGGAACTCCTTCTTTCACTCTGTCCCCAGCAGCTTTTCCCACTAACCTTCTCTGTTGTCTTTCGTGTTTGTGGGTTGAGAAGTCTGGTAACTGCTGCAGCTCACTGATTCAGGGTGCTAGGGCATGCTCCGCCTGGCTCCTGGTCTGGTTAGTCCGTGCTGCCCACGCTGGGCTCTGCTCCACTCCCCTCCGCTCCCAGCTCCCAGCTCTTTGCAGAATAGACCTCACCCAGAGACCATCCAGGCTGTCCTGGGCTGGAGCCCTGCTTCCCTCTGCTGTTCTGTGGGTTCTGCAGTTCTAGAATTTGTTCAAGGCCATTTTTTATAGGTTTTTGGAGGGACTTGGCAGGGAGCTCATGCTAGTCCCTGCTTTCCAGCCGCCATCTTTGCTCCCAGTTTCCTTATTTTCAAAATGAGAAGGTTGGTTTAAGTGGCCTCTGAGGTCTCTTCCTGCTCAAGATCTATGATCTATGAACCTAATGTGGTATTTATGAGACCTGTGCTCTTCTATCAATTGTGACCACTTGTTTGTCCTTCCTTTTCCATGAGGGTCAGTAATGACATCATGGATGAAGTGAATTTAACTGAGGCAGAGTTGCAAGCCTCAGTCATTAAAGTTCAGTGGCAGGCTAACTAGTGATGGCCCAGGATACAGTGAATAACCTTAGTATCTTTGGTTCCTGACAAGTTTTAAGTGCTCCCCAGTGACTGCTTCAGCTGCCTTCATGGTCATTGGAACAAATTGATCTCATCTGCCCATTCCACTGGGGAAAGTGTTCATATATTTGGGTTAGATATCCCTCTAACTGACTGACAGGTTTGAGGCCTGTCGGTTACCCTCAACCTGGTTTAGCCATCTGTCAAGACAATTTACCAGGATGTGGCCATTGCACCCACTACAGCTTCTTTGAGCCACAAGTGAGAGTTGGGTGAATCAGGTGGACACCAAGGGTGGATGAGCAGTCCCAAAAGGGGTTTGGCAAGTCTTCACAGCAGAGGTACTAGTCCTGTCTTACCATCCTCTAGACCCTGGTTACCACTTAGAGGCATGGCCTAGGCACAATATCCACCACTTATGCATATGAGTATATGGTAAAAGGAGGGAGTATGCTTCTTCATGGTTTTGCCAAGAACATGTTTTTCATGTCCAGGGAATGAAGACTTCACAGTATGTGTAATTAACAACAGTTACTGACATTTCTATAGCATTTTAAGATTTTCAGAATACTTTACATAAGTTCTCCCACTTGAGTCTCATGACAGCCCTATGATATAGATCTTATAAACATTATTATCCCTATTTATCAGGGAAGGAAACTGAGGCCATATGAAGTGAAGCAACTTGCTCAGTTACACATTGCATAGACATGTCAGAGGTGGAATTTGAACCTAGACATTACTGACTCTACTCTTGGCTGCTATATAGCACCCCACTTAATAAACCCAGCTTGAAAAGAATGTTGGCTTTGAAGTCAAAGGTACTAGGTTTGAATCCCGGCTCTATTACTTTCACCTTGGATGCCTCAGTTTTCTGATCTGTAAAATGTGGACTCTAGACTCAATGACCTATAAGATCTCTTCCAACTCTATATTTTTTAGCCTTTGATGTGAAAGCTTAAAAGAGAATAATGTAGGAGAGCCAATTAAGTCATACTCTGAGGGTGAAACCCAAAGGTCAATGAATTTTCAGGAGGATACATCAGTAAATGATCACCTAAATTAAACATCACCTGATCTTTACATGGTCTCATTCAATTCAAATCAACAAAAATGTATTTAAAACATTCTATACATCAAGGACAGCCTGGCACAGTGGATTGAGAGCCCACGTGCAAGTCAGGAAGATGTTTGTTCAAATTCTACCTTTGAATCTCTGACACATTCACCATTTGTTCTTAGTAAGTCACTTACCTTCTCAGTGCCCCAAGCAACTTTATAAAGTTATTTGTTATAGGGTAGGTGCCAGTATGCTTTGGTAGAAAGTTTCCTCACTGGCAATCCTGCATAAGCATGAAAGTATGGACCTTGTCCAGACTATGTAAGGTACTGTGCTGGGAACCAGGGAGATGCACATATAGAAAGGAAAGAGATTCTGCCCTCCAGGAACTCACAATATTGTACCATGACAACACAGACATTGTTTTTCTTTTAAAGACAACTCCTCATGAAATCCTCTCACAGTGGAGAGAATCTTAAATCTTCCAAAACAGAATTTGCATGTTGCCTGAAATTTTCTTCTAGAACCCCTAAGGAGCATCCGAGTTCTTAGAGAGTCTCAGTTCTCTGTGTTCTAAGTCCAATCATCTTATTTACCCTAATAATTGACCAAACCACACACCTCATTTGGGAAGTCAATTTATTTCAATATGTGGACTCATACTTGTGTTGAAATGGGAGTTTGGGAATTTGTTTATAAAGCAGTCAGAAAAACCTAAATCCCTTGTCAGCTTTATAAATGTGTGGTAAAACATCCTTCATCCATCTCTCCATATGTTCCTTCATTCAATGCACATTGGTTAAGTGACAGCTACGGGTCAAGCTCTATGCTTGATGTGCAAGATAAATTATGCAGGATCTCTGCTATCATAATGCAAATACATAGATAAATATAATGCAAACTGCAAGATAATAAATACATGAATGCAAAATCATTATGAGATTGTGTGCAATAGAGATCACCTATAGCCAGGAAGATAATGGAAAATGTGACATTTGTGCATGGTCTTAAAGAATGCGGTATCATGAAAAAAGGCATAGTGTGGGCAGCAGGAGGAAAGAAGATCACATATTACAAGTTTATAGGATGGCACAGAGGCAGGAAACATTAGACTATATTTGCAAGCTCATGGTCCAGCGAATTTGACTGGATCAAAGGTTATGTTGTATAGAGGTACATGAGAGGAAGATGTGTCGATTGGAACTAGATTATGGAAGGTCTTCAATGCCGAGAGAAAATGTATAGATATTTTGGATTTCAATTAAAAGTCATTGAAGGTTTTTGAGTTCTGGTAAAACTTTATAAAATTTCTCACACTATAACCATATTGAGTCATCTCTGGTTATATCTTTATGCTGTGTATTTAGCTTTTCATCTATTACGGCAATTCAGTCATATCCGGTGGCTGATACAGCATATGGCACACTTAAGTGCATGCATGTGTATATGTAGAAAATATTTGTGTTTTGTCCAAATATGAGATTTCATAGGAAAAAGAAACTCCAAATGTGGAAAATAACTTCGCCAAAGTTGATTGGAAACATGTCTGTAACTTAGAACCGTAGAGAGCTACCCAAGACATTGAGAGGTCAGGTGACTTATTTTCACATGATCACAGAGCTAGTACATTTCAGGTTCAGAACTAGAAGCCTGATCATCCACTTGACTACCAAGACTATGCCTCTATTCACTATGCCAAATGGTCTCCAAAATGTGGGCAAGTATGGTTATAGCCATACCCTAAGGGGTCAGTGACTTCTTCAGTCCTGTCCAACTCTTTTTGACCACATGGACTATATTACAGCAGTACTGTCTATGGAGTTTTCTTAACAAGGATACTAGAGTGGATTGCCATTTCCCTTTCCAGTGGCAAACAGAGGTTAAGTGACTTGCCCAGGGTCACCCAGCTAGTAAGGGTCTGAGACTGGATTAGAACTTAGGTCTTCCTGAGTCCAGATCCAGAACTCTATCCACTGAGCCATCTAGCTGTCTTACCAATCTGATGGTGAGAAAATAGATGACATTGAATCTTTCCCATAACAGCCCAATAATAGGGTATTTGTTTCCAATATGTACCCTTACTCTCCCCTCAATACTTCCCCATTATCCCTCCTCTCTACCCTTTATGAATTACCTATCCAACTCTCAAGGTAGCTATGACTTAACCAATGCCCTATAACCAACAATGGCAGTTTCACAGGTGCCATTGGAAATTTCTATTCCCTCTTCTCCCCAACCCTCTACCTTTGTCTCCAGATCACCTTGAAGTTGCTATAGGCAAATGGATCTAACAGGTACATTTTTCCAAGCTCCCTTAATTTACTTATATCATCTTTTACAACTAAATCATTTATTCATTTTGACCTTATCTTAGTATACAGTGTGAGATGTTGTTCTATGCCTAATCTCTGCCAAACTGCTTTTCAGTTTTCCCAGCAATTTTTGTCAAATGGTGAGTTCTTACCCCAAAGCTTGGATCTTCGGGTTTATCAACACTAGATTACCATGGTCATTTATTACTGTGTATTATATACCTAATCTACTCCACTGAGCCATCACTCTATTTCTTATCCAGTACCAGATTGTTTTAATGATGACTGATTCATAATATAGTTTCTAATACAGTACTGCTAGGTCATCTTCCTTCACATTTTTTTGAATGATTCCCTTGATATTCTTCACATGTGTTCTTCCAGATGAATTTTGTTTTTGTTTTAGCTTTATAAAATAATTCTTTGTTAGTTTGATTGGTATGGCACAGAATACATAAGGTAACTTAGGTAGGTCATTTTTATTATTAGTTTAGCTTACCTATGAACAATTACTATTTCTCCAGTTATTTATATCTGTCTATTTTGCATGAAAAAAAGTTTAGTAATTGTGTCATATAACTCCTGTGTTTGTCTTGGCAGGTAGACATCCACGTAGTTTATGTTATCTACAATTATTTTAAATAGAATTCCTCTTTCTATCTTACTGCTGGGTTTTATTGGTAATATATGGAAATGATGATGATTTATGTGGGTTAATTTTATATCCTGTAACTTTCGTAAAGTTGTAAATTGTTTCAACTAGTTTTTTAGTTGATTTTCTAGGGTTCTCTAAGTATACCATCATATCATCTGTAAAGAATGATAGTTTTGTTCCTAATTACCTTTTTTATTCTTCTATTTCTTTTTCTTGTAATGTTTCTATAGCTAGCATTTCTATAGTACCATATTGAATAATAGTGGTGATAATGGACATCCTTGCTTTACTCTTGATCTACTGGTAAGGCTTCAACCTTGTCAGCATTACAGACAATGCTTGTTCTTGGTTTGAGATAGATATTACCTATCATTGAAGAAAGGCTCCCATTGATTTTTATGCTTTCTACTGTTTTTAATAGAAATGGGTGTTGTATTTTGTCAAAGGATTTTTTTTTTGCATCTGTTCATATAATTATATGAATTTTGATGTTTTGGTTATTGATATGGTCATTCATGCTGATAATTTTCCTAATATTGAACCAGTCCCATTGTTCATAGTATATGATCATTGTGATATAATGCTGTAATTTCCTTGCTAGTGTTTCATTTTTTTATTTATTTATTTTTGCTTTGATATTCATTAAGGAAGTTAGTCTATAATAGGGGTGGAGAACCTGAGCCTTGAGGGCACATGTGGTGCTCTAGGTCCCCAGGTGTGGCCCTTTGACTGAATGAAATTTGGATTCAGTCAAAGAGCCACACTTGAGGACCTTGAGGGCCACATGTGGGGCTTTGAGGCTATAGGTTCCCCACCCCTGGTTTATAATTTTCTTTTTCTTTTTGTTTTTGTTCTCCTTGATTTAGTTATCAAAACCATATTTGTATTAGAAAATGAATTTCTAGGATGCCTTCTTTACCTATTTTTTTTCAAATGGTTTCTATAGTATTGGGCTTAAATATTTGGCAAGATTCCCTTGTAAATTCATCTGGTCCTGGGGATTTTTTAGGGAGCTTGTTGAGGCCTTGTTCAATTTCTTTTTCAAGATAGGGTTATCCAAATATTCTATTTCTTTTTCTGTCAATCTAAGCAGTTTACATTTTTATATTCATCCATTTCACTCAAATTGTCAGGTTTAATGGCATATAATTGGACAAAACAACTAATAATTGCTTTAATTTCATCTTCATTGGTGGTACATTCAACCTTTTCTTTCCTTGATACTAGTGATTTGATTTTCTTCTTTTTAAAAAATCAAATTAACCAACAGTTTATCTTTTAAATCAAATTAACCAGTGGTTTATCTTTTAAATCAAATTAACCAATGGTTAGTTTTTTGTGTCAGCTGAGAAAAAGACATACACCTTTCAATTTCCATTCTGTTTTCTCCAGAGGCCTATCATAGCTCACTTTTTATAAGATTCTATTCATCTCTTTGACTTCTTTCTTATTTATTTTATGATTAGATTTATCTAATTCTTAGACGAAAATGTTGCTATTTCCTCCTATAATTTACTTAACTTTTCCTTTAAGAATTTGGATGCTATGCCATTTAATGTGTATATATTTAGTACTGATATTACTTCATTGTCTATCATGCCTTTTAGAAAGATATAGTTTCCCTGCTTGTCTCTTTTACTTAGATTTATTTTTGCTTTTGATTTGTCTGAGATCACGATGAATACACCTACTACCCCCCACCCACCTTTTTCAGCTAAAGCATAATAACTACAGCTTAAGCCCTTTATTTTAACTCTGTGTGGGTCTCTCTGGTTCAAGTGTGTTTCTCATAAGCAACAATATATGAATTCTGGTTTCTAATCCATTTGGCCATCTGCTTCCATATTATGGGTGAGTTCATTCCATTCACATTCGTGGTTATGATTACTAATTGTGCACTTCTCTCCATCACATATTCTCCTGTTTATGCTTCTCTGTTTTTATCCTGTCCTTCTAATGTCTGTTTTGCTTCTAGCCACTGCCTTTTTTCTCTTATCCTCGTCCCCCACCCCCACCCCCACTCCACTGTTGGTAAGAAGATTTCTATTATCAATTGAGTATGCCTGTATATGTATATGCATACATGTATGGGTGTGTTTAATTCCCTCTTTGAATGCATTTAGATGTAGGTGAGGTTCAAGTATCCTCAACACTGATCCTACCATCTTAACTTCCTCTTAAAAGCTCTTCTTTGCATTCCTCTTTTGTATGAGGTAATTTTCCCCATTCTTCCTTTCCCTTCACCCATCTCCCAGGGAATTCCTCTTTTTCACCTATCCATTTTTTTATATCATCCCAACATAATCAACTCCTGTACATTCTTTCTATGTAGAATCCTTCTAATTGCCTTAATAAAGTTATTAGAAGTTTCAAATATCATCTTCCCATAAAGAAAGGTAAGCAGTTTAACCTTATTAAGTCCCTTATGATTTCACTTTTTTTTTACTTTTATGCTTCTCTTGAGTCCTGTATTTAGGAGCCAGATTTTCTATTCAACTCTAGTTTTTTTTTTTTTAAATCACGAATGCTTGAAACTCCTCTATTTCATTAAATATTCATTTTCCCTTGAAGGATTATGCTTTTTTTGCTGGGTAGGTTATTCTTGGTTGTAATCCCACCCTTTTGCCTCCCAGAATGTCATATTCCCAGCCCTTTGCTCCTTTCCCATGGTAGCTGCTAAATGTTGTGTGACACTGACTATGGCTCCATGATATTTGGATGGCTTCTTTCTGGTTGCTTGAAGTATTTTCTCTTTTACTTGGAGGCTCTGAAACTTGGCTATAATATTTCTGGAAATTTCATTTTGAGAACTTTTTCATGAAGTGGCCAGTGTAGGATATCCGCACAGGTCTTAATAATTTCTTGAAATATGATGTCTAGTCTCTTTCTTTGATCATGGCTTTCAAGTAGTCCAATAATTCTTAAATTATCTCTCCTTGATTTATCTCCAGGTCAGTTGTTTTTCCAATGAGATATTTCACATTTCCTTCTATTTTTATTTTTATTTTGTTTTCTTGAGGTCTCATATATTCATTAGCTTCCACTTGTCCAATTCTAATTTTTAAGGAATTATTTTCTTCAATGAGCTCTTGTACTTCTTTTTTTCATTTGGTCAATTCTGCTTTTTAAGGAATTATTTTCTTCAGTATATTTTATTCTTCTTTTACTGGGCTGCTAACTGTCTTTTCAAAATTTTCTTTCTTTGCTTTCATTTCCTTATCCAACTTTTCCTTTATCATGCTTATTTGATTTTGAAAAAAAGATAGCTTTTCCAGGAATTCTTGTTATACTTGTGTCTAATTCCCTCTTTCCTTTCTATGAGGCATTGCTTGTAGCTGTTTTGACTTCATTGTCTTCTTCTGAGTTTATGTCTTGATC
This sequence comes from Trichosurus vulpecula, assembly GCF_011100635.1. NCBI lineage: Eukaryota > Metazoa > Chordata > Mammalia > Diprotodontia > Phalangeridae > Trichosurus > Trichosurus vulpecula. The sequence continues at coordinate 391,707,601 of NC_050574.1, forward strand.
TTCCCTGTCACCATAGTAGCTTTTTATTGTCAGATGTTTCTTTTTGTTTGTTTGCTCATTTTTCACCCTATTTCTTGATTTTGAACTTTATATTTAATTTGGGTTTTGTTCCCATCTTGGAGGTGGTGGTGGTAAGGGGTAATGTCTCAAGCTTCAGGCTTTTTTGCACTACTGTTTTCAGAGCTAGTTATGAGGCTTAGGAATTTTTTGGTACTTCCAAGGCTGTGTGATCTGGGAAGATGTGTGATCACTTGTCTCCTTGTCTGCATTCTGATCCTTACTTAGGGAAGGATGCTGATTCCTTGGGATTGCTGGCAATAATGCTCCCCAGGGCCTCTGCTCCCTTGGGAACAAGAAAATGACTTTCTCAGGGACCCTGACCTCTTGGGATTTGAAATCATACTGTTCCTTAGGTCCCTGAACCCTTGTGACTAAAAGCAATATTATCTCTCAGGGCTCCTTCTCCCTCTTGACTGAAAGTTCTTCTCTTCACCCTGAACTATGACTCAGAAGTGGGTATCCACAATGGAACTGCCAAACAGCATCTGGTCCTGCATCAAGTGCCAACACGGTGGTTTCCTATTATCACTTTCTGAATAGTTCCCAGGTCCCCTTGTCATTTCTGGATTGAAAGCTCCTAAAGCTGCTATATTAGAAATGGTCCCACCATTTCTATTTCATCCATATGAACTTTGGGTCATCCCCCACCCTTATGTCATAGCTTTCTCTTTCAACCCTCCTAAGTTGTCTTGGGCTTAAAGAATATCTCACAGACTTTTTGCTAGTTCTGCCACTCCAGAATTCAATTTGAGGCATTATTTTAAAGTTGTTTGGAGGGGAATGTTGGAAAAGCTCAGCTGAGTGCTTTCTCTACTCTACAATCTTGGCTGTGCCCCAGGAAACTCATCTGTCTTTCTCTTAATCCATCCTCACATTGTTGGCAAAATAATTTTCATGACTAGGTTGCTACTTAGTAAACTCCAGTGACACTCTACAGACACTAAGATCAAATACTTTTTATCTTTATCTCACCCTCTTAAAGTTAGTATTTTGTAAAACTTTTAAAGTGTAGGGAATTTATAGTAGAGTAGAATAGTTATATAATTTATAAATGAGTAATTAGAAGCATTAAGTGCATGAGCACTTTTTTTTTACTGATAAAAGTGTGATTAATGAAATTTTAAGACTAATGCAAGTCTTGCATTTCTGATTCACGTACCTACATTCATACATATGTTAAATATATTTGTGTATACACATATAAATATATACATGTATATACATATGTCATTGTCTATGAAAACTATCATGCTAATTTAAAATGGATTATATATACATATATATGCATATATATTCAGGAAATAGTTTTCTGTCATCTGAGATAATCTTAATACCATATTGAATCTACATAATAATGTTCATGCAGTGAGTGTGTTCTGTTAAGAAATTTGTCTAATACATACTGAATAGGAAAACTGATGAGAAACGTATGACTGAATTACTAGTAATCCTTCTTTGTACACTCATTTTAATGCAAGTGAAAATTAACACTATTTTTTCACAAAACCCAACATTTATAGGTAAAAGAAAGTTTCATCCCACAAAATAAAAATTGGACAGTAAGTCAAGAGGGGTTAGTCTTAGCTTTGCCACAAAAAGTGATGCATTAACTCCATGTGCTATCTATTATCTAATTTTATCTCTTGAACATCCCTGAGAGGGAAACAGCTATTACTATCTCTGTTTTACAGGTGGTAAAACACAGTGATTTTAGGCTACCTGCCAGAGGCCATATAGCATCAGAGTTTGGCCTATGGCTCAGGTTTCTTATGTTCCAAATGGAGTGTCCTCTCCAAAAAGATTACTTTGCCCCTCAGTAGAAAGAAAACCATGTAATGGTTTCAGAGATGAGAAAATAATTTCTCCACCACTTGCACCTGCAAACCCTCACTGAAGTAATTAGCAGTAACCAATTCAATAGTCCCTTAATGTTTTTAGAACTCTCCTCACCTAAAAATATGACTGCCATTCACAAATTGTAGCACATGTGTGCTATAAAAACAGAGTTTAATATCATAGTGGGAAATGGAAGTAGCAATGAAATGTTTGTGTTCATGTCTTCATGTAGTGCTTTGCTCACTTTTCAACAATAAGGGAGCTCAATTGTATAAAATGGATTTTTTTCTGATATTAATTTTTGCAATTAAAAAGGAGACCTTTATGAAATTCTTTTCAACAACCCAAAATCTAAATTGCCCACACCACTATGATGAGCATATTTAGATTGGAACATATCCAAGAATATAAGGGCTCATTCAGAGAAAGAAATGAGGAAAAACATCTTTTTGATATGATAGAAGACCAAATCTACAAGGAGAATTAGAGAAAGATGAGAGAATTTGCTTCATAAATTTTTTGTTATGACAACACTTTGAGAAAACAAATACAGGATGTCCCAAAAGTCTTAGTGCAGTTTTAAGCTATTAAGAATTGAAACAGTATATAACATAATTTCCTTTTTCTATGCCATTTTTCTCCATATAAGCTTCATTGTTTTTACACCTAGCTGGATTATATGGTTTCTCCACAATCCCTACCTCTTGTTTTGCTAATAGCAAACAGATTTGCTAATACTACTTGTCAGGAACTAATTAAGACATTAATTAGATTGGGATTTTAGACTCTTTTCCCTTTTTAATACTCAACCAGCTCTTTATTTGTCCTCCTCCAATACACCTATTATCAGGTCATGCCTCTGTTTCTTGCCAGCCAGATCTAGAAAACATTACCACATATGAAGCCAATATATATGAAGCATCAACTCCCATATATGCCACTAGTTGCTAGATACTATCTAGGAAAATAGGAAAGTCATCTGTGACATCTCTTGGAGGAGCCTTACTACTTCTGTCATCAATGGTTTTAAGTGCCATAGTATTTCTACACTAGTTAATAGCCCTAAAATATGTACAATGAACTGCTACATTTTACTAGAGACCAGTAATCCATCATTTATACTCCTATCTCTGACAAAGAAAGCAAAGGAGTTCATATGAAAAAGCAGTGTTGGGATAAGGTCACACATTCTAGTTTATCCAAATAGCTGATGGTTGTGGATCTGTCATCAATTAACTTGTTTAAATATCTTTTTGTGTATTAATGGTTCTGGTTTGCAGGACCTCTATGGACACTAAGCTCTATAGGCTTTCACTTGCACCACTTCTTAAAGCAACAAATAGTGCTTACTTTTTTCTTTCGTCCTCTCTCTGCTTCTTCCTTGCCATACACTCCTTCCTTTTCCAACTGTTCCTCAACCTCCTCCAATTATCCCTCCTATTTCTTTCCATTGCCATTTTCCTTATTTTTCTAACTCCTCTTTTTTGTGGTGTGGAATCAATTTCAAGACATCTATAGAATAATGGTCTTAAAGTGTGTTCTAAACACACTTGAGTTCATATCCTGTCTCACACTAGATGTACAACCCTGAATAAGCCACATTCTCCATGTCTCAGTTTCATCATCTGTAAAGTAGAGGTGATAATAAGTACCTATCTCACAGGGTAATGTTACAAGGTTCAAATGAGATAATATGTGTAAAAAACTTTGTAAGTAGCAAAGTATTTTATGAATCTTAGCTATCATAATTTCAAGATTCAAGGGTATCTTTAGTCCTGAGAAAAGCAACATTGTAGAGCAGAAAGAACACTATGTCAGGAAACTTGATTTCAAACTCCAGTTATAGCATTTCTTCACTATGCAACCATGGATGTCAATAAGTCTTTCTGAGTTTCAGCTTTCCTGCTTGTAAAATGCTGATAACATAATTTATACAATCTACTTCATGGAGTTGTTGGGAAAACTCTTTGTAAATCTGAAGGCACTTAATCAATAAGCTCTGATTATAAAGGTATTTAAAATTATGGTGGATACCTCATCCAATTATAATTTGATTAAAAAAAAACCACTGTCTCCTGAGGCTTTATCTTTCTAGACTTATGCATCTTGGTTTAAAAAAAAACCCAAAACTGTCTCATCCAGAAGCACTCTGCCTCTTATGGAAAAGTCTATCTTTCATGTGTAAATGGGTGAATCTAAGTGATATAGTGGAGAGAGTGCTGGGCCTGAAGTCAGGAAGAACTGAGTTCACATCTGGCCTCAGATACTTACTAGGTGTATGACTGGGAAAATCATTTAATCGTTTTGCCTCTGTTTCCTCAAGTATAAAATGTAAAACAACAACAACCCATGGTTATTGTAAGAATCAAATCAGAAAATATTTGTAAAGTATTTATTATAATGCCAGTTATATAGTATATGCTTAATAAACATTTATTTCCTTGCTAAATGTTTATAATAATGAAAATAATGCTAGCTTATATTGGTATAGTACCTTACAGTATTGAATATGGTTTCACATACGTAATTTCATCCTCACAAAAGCAGAGTGAAGAAGGCAGCTATTTTTACCACCAGCATCCTTTTGATTGATAGGAATGTTGAGGCATATAAATGTCATATGATTTTTTTTAGAGGCTTGCAGATATATTCCATTCTCACTTCCATAAGAATAGTAATTAGCAGAAACAGTCAAGGTCTAATTTTTAATCCAGGACTCATTCATTGAAGTATGCAACTTGTAGGAACAGTAGATTATTTTTTCGAGAGCTGCAGATGGTCTGCCATTCTCCACTGTCTTCAAACGTTCCTTTCTCCATATTAGAAATAATTAAAATATTTAACATAAAAAAAACAATGGGGATAGACTAAGAAGAAAAACTGTCAAATAGGGGGAAACAGTTACAGCAAATATTAGTGATGAACTTCTTATATCCAAGACACAAAAATATGAAACCTAGAGCCACTTTCCAATAGATAAGTGCTCAAAGGATATAAATAAAGTTTTAAAAGAATTGCAAAATAAAAACTACCATTTGAAAAATGCTCAAAATAATTAATAGTAAGAGAAACACAAATTAAATAACTCAAATTAAAAAACCTGGAAAGAGTCAATATTGGCAAAACTATGGAGAAACAGGCACCGTTTATGACACTGTAAATTGGCCTGTCTCTATAGCAAATTGAAAATATACGAGAAATTTTCTGTAAACTAATTCAAGTAGAGATTACTTCATTCACTGTATTTTTATTGTGAATGCCTGGATCATAGTAAGCACTTAATAAAATTGTTGATTGATTGATTAAACAGGTAATATCCTTTGATAAGACAATCCAATTTCTGGGTTTTTGTCCTAAAGGCATCAAAGATAGAAAAATAATGTCCAATATATACCAACATATTCATAGCCACATTCTTTATTGTTGAAAATAGTTGAAAAAAATCCTGGTAATTGGGGAATGGCTGGAAAAAAAACTATGGTAAATCATGTCATGGAATATTATTGTGTAGTAAGAGGTCATAAGTAGAGGAATTTAGAGAATTATGGAGAGATTTGAAGGAACTGATGAAGATCAAAATGAAAAAAAGAGACTATGTATATATACACATACATTTGAATATTTTATATGTAAACAGCCACATATACATACATGGACTACAGCAATGTGAATCAAAATATCATGAAAAGGAAGTCAAATGATAAAAAAATAAAGAGTTCTCTAGCATTGATGATGATACATTTCTCCTTTCTGGGTAAAAGCAAAAACAAACAAACAAAACCCCAAGGAACTCATAGTGCAGAATAGAAGCAGCATTGGTTAAAAACAAACAAATCACTATTTCCCTTTAATTGTTTTTTTTTTCCACAACACAGTTCACTTTGGAAGAGAAAGAATGTTTTGGTTTGGTTTTTCCTTTAGAGATGATTATGATGTAAAATCAAAACTAGCAATGTTTAAAAAAAAACAGCATATATTGGCCTGATCATGCACTAAATCTCTAAGTGTTTGAGCTCTGTTCTAACTCCATAAAGTAAATACATTTAGTCATAATGAAGTCATGAAATGCAAATATCAAAGGTTTTATGTCAACAGTAAATTGCTCATTTGGCACATATACAGCGTATTCATATTTAGACATAAGCATCTAATTTGGAATAAGCAATTTGAGAATCTACCCTGTGGCAAAACTTATGCTACTATTAGAATTCTACTGTCTATTTAAATTCAAAACTTCCACTGTAAACTTATTGCATTTAATTTTGTTTTGCTTTTGAAGACTAACCAAAGGAAATTTTAAGAAACTCATAAAACAATTTACTAATTTTTAAGAAGTAGAATCAGTTTCCATATATAGAACTGCATGGAGGAATTATATAATGCAAATTTATATTAGTAACTCTTAACAACACTGGAAATTAGCTGGAATATGGCCTACCCCAGCACAGAATTTGGCGTTAAGAAGGGGCAAGAAAATTTTTAAGGAAGAATCAAAAGAGCAGGTGGAAATTTGACCTTTGTCGATCATATATGATAAGGTTCTGCTATCCAAATATATAGGCAACAAATGGAAAAATGTGAAACCAAAACCAAGAGTCATTCCCCAACAGAAAAGTAGTCATGGATTATGAACAATTCTCAAAAAATTTGCAAAATGCTGATAATTATGAGATAAAGTGTTCCAAAGCACTAATGATATTATTAATACAAATCAAAATAATCTTGAAACATATCCATAGTCCTAGAAAATTGACAAGATAATGAATATGGGAATAATTAAGGTGAGAGGGGCTGTGTAAAGATAGGAACACAAGTGTATAATTGGTAGAGCTGTGAGTGGGTCCAACCATTCTGGGAAGGAATTTGGAATTATTCTGACAAAGTGACTAAAATATATGTACCTGTTGACCCACAGATACCACTGTTAGGCATGTATCCTAAGCAAATCAGTGATTAAACGAAAGGGCCCATATGCACTAACATTTTTATAACAGGAACTAAGGCAGATGTCAATCAACTGTAGGATGTCTAAATAGATTGTAATACATTAATATTAATTGTGTGGTAAGAAACAATGAATGTGAGGCATACATAAAGGATGGGCAGACATATGAACTGCTCCAAAGTACAGCAAATGTAACCAGGAAATAAATATATGCCAAAATTATAATATAATTTTTAAAAATAGGAAAATCAAAACTAAATGTTATACAATTATAATGATTAAGTTTGGGTCCAAAGAAGAGACAGAAGAGGACATCTCCACCTTTCACTGTAGATTTATGGGGTGCTGGTCTAAGGGTGTGATATATTGTATTTAATGTGAGACTTTTTTGATATACTGATTAATTTTGCTGGAATGTTTTTTTCTTTATTATAAGAGATCACATTTTAAGATGGGAAAGGGGTATGACATACTGGGAAATGTAGATGATTTAAAAACTAAAATTAGCACTAAAAGTTATTTTAAAAATTAATCTGGCTTTTGTATTTTAATATGTATATATGTATCTATTTATAATTGAAAACATCATATGCATATGATATATTTTCCATTTTAAAAATACAAACATATATCTTCATCCCTTTCCAAACAAAGTATCTTAACTAATTTTGATGGTGGTATGGTTGGAAAAGCAGTAAAGATATCATAAATTACTTTATAAACAACTGAGGATTCATACAACATTTCACAAGTTAATATAGATAATCTCATTTAATCCTTCCAACAATACTGAGATAGTGTCAAGTCAATAAACATTTGATAAGCATAATGCTAAATACTGGATGTATAAAGAAATACAAAAACAATCTCTTTTGTCAAGGAGCTTAGTCATTAGGCACCATGCAAGAACCTATGTACAAACAAATTATATAAAGTATTGATTAGTGATATTAGAGGGAAGGCACTAGCATTAAGGGGGCATAGGAAAGGCCTCCTGCACAATGTAGAATTTGAGCTGGATCTTGAAGGAATTCAGAGAAGCCCCAAGGAGGAAATGATATAGAGGCGGGGGTACAACTAGAGAAAATGTATGAAGTATGATTATTATAATCCCATTTTACAGATAAGGTTACTAAGGTGAAGCAACATGGCCAAAGTCACATAGTTAGTTGATAATGCAAGTGCAAATCAGCTCTTCTGATCCTAATTCGTCAGTTTCACCACACTACCAAGTACATGAGGCATTACCACCACTGCATTTGGAAAATTTTGGTTAATATTATTGTAGAAGTTGCAAATGAGTGAAGACAGTTAACATTAATTAGAGCACTGTAAAACTCAGAGACAACAATTCCTAAACATTATCTGGTAATCAAATAGTTTTTCCCTTCCCCCACCCTTTTTTGTTTTTTAGATTGACCATCTCTGCTGAGTGTCCCATGCAACTTGAAGACTTCCCAATGGATGCACATGCTTGTCCTCTGAAATTTGGAAGTTGTAAGTTCTTTTTGCAAGTAAGAACTATGGCTATAATTTCAGCGAGCATCCTAGATCCTTTAGGTGGACTTTTTTTTCCCCTAAATATGGTGGCCCATGAATAAGAACACCCTCCAGCAAATATTTTTGCTTACTCTTACCTTGCCCTTCACATATTAGCAGTCTTATTTATTCATGCAAAAGACATTTGACTGAGTGTCTTTAATGTGCAAGGTAGTGTAATTTAAATCTGCCTAGTACTTTGACAAAATACTTTCATACAACCCTATGTTATAATAACCTAAAAAGGTAGGTGGGGGAGATCATCCTCACGTCACAGAAGACAACTGGTTAAATGTCCAGTTCAAATTCAGATGTGATGAATAACAGAACTGAGACCTGGACCCCGGTCTTCAGATTATAAATTCAGTGTTCTTTCCATTACACCATGTTGCTTTTTAATGTTTTCATACTAAACCAGTGAGAGGTCTCCAATAATTTGGAGCAGCCTTGTGACGTCTCTTAGAATCCAGAAGTCACCTCTTATTCATTTCAGTACAATATAAGCACCTCTTGGGAATTTAGTTTTGTTTTTGTTGTTACTGTTATCTTTACTGTTATGTAGGCTTGGACATTGAGTGAGCTAACCTCAGAAACTTCAGGGACCAAATCTGGTCCACCTTACTTTTAATTAAAAACTCTAGGCTACTCTTGGGATTGTCTTTGCTTGCCTTGTGTTTCCAATAATCAGGAAGACCTAGGAACTAGTATATATTTTTAGGATCAACTCCTAGAGTTGAACCAAAATAGACATCTCTCAAATTTAGACACCTATTCAATGTAAACCAATATTTTTCAATTACTCAGTATATGCGAATCATCATTGTAGGTGCAGGGAAGGGGATGAAAAGATTGCTCCATTAATTAAAATAACAAATGTCTATTATATACGAAGGACTCTACCGCACATAAGGGACAGGGAGAGGAACTACGTATATGATTTTATTGCTATTAGGACTTTCTCTATGAGGAAACTCTTATCAACCAAGATTGATATTTTCTTGTCCGTTCATAGCTTTAGTGAGGCCCTGGGACACTGAGAAGTTAAGTGATTTATCGAAGGTCACTCAGACACTATGGGGAAGAGAGGAAAGGCTTGAACCCACATCTTCCTGACTCCAAGGCCCACTTTCCAACCACTATACCACACTGACATTCATGAGGAATACAAAGGTTTTGTTGTTGTGTTTATCATTCCATCAAGAGTTTATATTCTGCCAGGGATGGGGGAAGGAGAAAATGCATAGGGTAGGGATGTGTCTACAAGTATAAAATAAGGTTAAGAGAATGGGAGGCAAAGGAAACAGCCAGACAAAGTTCGGTAAGATGATTTGTAAAAGGAAAAAAACACTTCTATCTAGGAACATACTTCATGAAGAAGGTGCACCTAAGTAGAGTCTTGTCAGAGTATACTATGTGCAAAACCAGGAAAAAAATATTTATGTAAAACATAACCTGCTTAAATCGAATGGGAAGGAAACTTCAAAAATAATTTTATAATGAGATGAGTGAGATATGTGTAAAATATAGGTCCCAATACAATTCAGTGGGAAGATTTGAGGAAGAAAAACTTTCTTCACCTAGAGAGGGATCAGGGAAGGCTTCCTTTTTTTCTAACTAATGTCATCTCTAAGGCAACCTTTTCCCCTACTCTAAGGCTGTCTGTAGTTTAGTCTCATTGCCACATTATTGGAAAACTTCCCCTCATTTGGAAATAGTCATAACTTTACATCAGGTGGGAATGATTAATTATAAATATTATAATTATAATAGTAATACTAATAACTTATTTTCCCATAGGAACTCTAAGGTTTGCAAAGTGCCTTACATATATGACCTCATTGGATCTTTAGAATGACTTTGATATAAGTAATATAAGGTATTTTTTTTCCTGTTTTCCAGATAAGGAAACTAAAGTACAGAGAAATTAAATGACTTGCCCATCATCAGATAGTTATGTATCAGAGATGGGATTTGAACTCTCATCTCCCCTCAATCTTCATCTATGAGTATTTCTGACACACCATGCTTTAATATTCCATGTATAAAGAAGCAACTAGGGGATAATAATGTACTTATCTTCTTATTTTGTAATAAATCAGGGATATCCCATAAGTAGTTCTCTGATGTCTCAATAACTTATGTTATATCATATGATTATAAAGACTGATACTCCATAAGACTCATTGCTTTAACTCCTCTTTCATATGGCAAGTCTATCCTTATTTTCTATGTTCAAACCTTGGAAAGGTCTATATTCACTTACCTAATAAAGCTTTAAAATATTACCACTTACAAAGCTTTCCAAAGTAATTCACTCAAATGTAACTCAGTTTTTTCAATGGACCCCAAAATTTCTTTTTTATTCTTAATGAGCTTATCTTAATATACAGGTCAATGGGAAATTTCTTATAAGAATTGTAGAGCACATTTTAAATATAATTAAAATTACAATGCGGTAGAAAAATATACTACTATTCAAAATAAATATTACTTCCAAATAGTTCTGTTATCATTGTTAAATAATTCCCTAGAGTCAAATTACTGCATTTTTGTAGACTCTCAAATCATAAAGTAAGTCATCACTACAACTAGGAATATATCCTATATGTCCTGATGCCAAACCCGAAGCTCCCTCCATGATATCAGTGAATGTATTTAACCACTTGTCAGTTTTTTTTGCCATATTTTAGAAAACTTCAAATTCATTTAAACTAGAATTAGGTATATCACTTTCATGATATGCAATATCTATTTGATATTCAATAAAAGGAAATTGATTTGAAAGTGAAAGTTTTCTTTAAATGCGGTATCTCTTCCTTTGTTCCATTCACCATCTAAAGATAACCATTTTAAACATTTAAGAAAAACAGAATGATAAATGCAATTTTCATTTTGTTTATGAAAAACTAAATACTAACCCTAATCAATTATATGATTATTAAATAAGTTTTCTATTTAGAAATTACTTGAGAAATCAACTAGTCCAACCCTTTTATTCTACAGATTAGGCAGCTGAGGGAAAGAGCCATGTGAGCATTCCACAAAGTAGTAGCAGCACAAGAGGAAGTCCTCCTTCCTCCCAGGCCAGGTTTCTTCTTTCTACACCTGTAACAACAATGCTACTTGCAGCTGCTGTCGGGGTGCAAGACCAACAACACCAGCACACAGGAGGGCTACTAGCACAGGTTCTTTGATCTGCTTTTCTAAAGAAAAGTGACTTTAAAGCAGTCAACAATCTTTCTTTAATCAAACATATCTATGTATATATATATTATATATAAACATATCTCTCACACACATATATATGTATATATATGTGTATATATGTATGTATGTATGTATATATGTATGTATGTATGTATGTATATAATTCGCTTAGTTCGGGGGAAAAGTCACCACCCTGAACTTCAGAGAAAATGCAAACATAAATCACAAGCAGAAATTATATAAACAGAGCAAACAACACAAATCAGCAGACAGGGCTTCTAACTGTCTGTCCATAGTAATGCATACATAGTTGCCAGAGAGAGAAGTACCAATATCTGTGTTTTTCAAAGCTGGGGGCTCCTTAGTGGCTACCCAGAGTCTCATCTGGCTAAATCATGTGAATACTCTTCCAGTGAGTGAGCCCCAAAGCAAAAATGCTAACCTCAGAGTATATATACTCTTCTTCAGGGTCAGAGGGCATCACAACCCTCATGACCCAGGCTCATGACTCAGGCTTCAATGTGACTCAGGTTCAAAGCAGGTCACATGGGCATATTAAGGGGCAGGGAAGATTTTCAAATTGCATTAACATTACAACACCAGAATCCCTCTGTAACATATCCTTGCTACACAATCCTACTGAACTCTACTAGATATGATACATAACCTTTGTATATATTGGTCACAAAGTAGAGGAAAATATGAGTACCCATATTGTGTATGGTGGATTTAATAAACTGCTGTTTAAGATGGATATAGAGATAAGACTTTTTTTTCTTCCTCAAAACTTAATTTCTGAAATCAAGTGAAAATTGCTTGGCCAACAGATTAATCTTAAAAATAATCTAAGGGGACTGTGTGGCTATTTTAACATACAGATCTCTTACTCAGAATGTGGATTCCAGTGTTGAAATATACGTCTCTTGTTTTAATAATTGAAACAATAAATTCCTGAAATCCTCTGCACAATTCTATAGCTATCTAATAGTATCTGCTAACAACTTGACTGAAGCAAATAATAATTTTAGAAAATATATATGCATATATATATGTATATATACATATATATATTGTTATTCAGTCATGTCTGACTCTTTGTGATACCATTTGTAGTTTTCTTGGCAAAGATACTGGAGTGGTTCACCATTTCCTTCTTTAACTCATTTTACAGATGAGGAAACTGAGGCATCCAGGGTTCAATGACTTGCTCAGCATCCCATAACTAATAAGTATCTGAGGCCAGATTTGAACTCAGGTTCTCCTGACTCCAACCCCAGTGTTCTATCCACTGTGCCACCTATGTCTTAAACCAAAATGCCTCAATTTGTTTTAAAAGATCTTACTAAGTGTCCTCATATTACTAAATTCTAGACTGACTCATTCTATTCTAGTACAGGGGCTCTTCACCATTTTTTTTCGTGTCAGGGACACGTTTTACAGTATGGTGAAGCCTGTGGAACCCTTCACAGAATAAAGTGTTTAAGTATATTAAATGCACAGAAATATAATGGAAAGCAATTATTTTAAAATAAAATGATCCAGTTTTTTCAGTTTTCAGTTTACCCCAATTATGAACCCTAATTTTATTGTCAGTTAAACCAGAGCTAGGGTAACATTCATTGAATTTTTGCATAGCAACTTTGTAGATTACCCATAAATGACAGTATGTGCATGTCTCTTGTTTTTGCCCATAGAAGTACTATGAAATTTGAATAGTCACAACAATTTTAAATCCTGTCTTTTGGAATGGATGTGAAGTATCCTGTACCACTTTTTTCTTCCATTTTTTAAAAGTAGCATGATTTTTGCCTTCTATATTACTGGGGCAAGTGTTGAATGTGTTGAAGTCTAGGCTTATATCTCTTTAAAAATTTCCTTCTTCTGAATTCTACTCTAATGCCTGTTCTGTGATCCCAGGTTCTATGTCTTGTGGTCAAGTTGCCTTCTCCCCACACAGAGCTCCTGCTAACTCAGAGATATCTCTGATTATGCCAATAGCAATATATCCCAGGAAATGCTTACCAACAAGGAAAATCATAGAAGTGGTTAGAAGATTTTATCTGTGAAAAACTGAGATTTATATTCTTCCATCCGTACACTCCAGTTTTATATGGCTACTTTCATATGCAAAGGCACTCACTGTTACACTAGGCATTAATATTAGGTATCCTCTTTTATAATATGATTCATATCATTGTCATATTGTCTCATTTGTACCACCGTGTCTGCGTATTACCACTTTTCATGAATCAAAACAAAATAAGAATTTACTTCTATTTCCCTTCATATCTTATATTCAATGGAGACAAAGCTATGTATTTTGTTTCAAATTTTCTGCCACATTTCCTTTTATTTAATATTTAAATTGACTTTTTAGGTGTTGATTTGATTTAGATATTGGCATTTCTAAACATAAATGTCATTAATTTTATTAGTATGGTGCCTGTACTCAGTTGATTCCAAGAATATTATCACCCTAAATCTTTATATAAGTTCAAGTTCACTTAGGGGTGAGAAAATTCAAATAAACTCCTCTTTTCTGTAGAAGTGGAATCATGTACATGCATTAGGGAGACCTATGGTACAATATTGTTTTCTAATCTTTGAGTTCAGAGACTTAGAGCTAGAAGTCAGTGAATAAGCATTCATTTAGCATTTATTTAATGCCAAGCACTGGGCTAAGCATCAGGCATACAAAAGAAAAGGCAAAAGACATTCCTTGCTCTTGAGGAGCTCACAGTCTAATGAGAGAGGCAACTGTGAAAACAACTATGTACAATGCAGGTTAAATTGGAGATAATCAACAAAGCGAAGGGATTGCATTAAGGCAGATCAGGAGGCCAGCTCTAAGAGAGATTGTTAAATTTTCAATGTGAGCATTTACACCTCAAAAATTGGTAGTGCTCTAAATCAGAGCTGGATTTATTGTCATGTTGATTGTCTACACTTCAGAAATGGTTAATAATGCAGATTAGACTTAAAAGTGTGCTAGTGTGTGTGTGTGTGTGTGTGTGTGTGTGTGTGTGTGTGTGCACCCGCATGTGCAGCTATTTTTGTTCCTAGATTGCTGGGTTGTTCAACATTTACCAGAGCTTGTTTTGTTCTATAAACATTGAATTCAGCAGGAGGTTCAGGGAATGAAAACATCACCAGCCTGGAGGGCTAGTGATGAGCGTTTAATCATCATTATCATCATCATCATCGTCACATATAGTGCTTTAAGGTTTTAAAAAAAGTACTTAAATCCACCATCACATTTGAGCCTTAGAACAGGCCTGGGGATCAGGAAAGACTTCTTAGAGAAGGCAGGATTTTAGTTGGCACTTGTCGGAAACAAAGAAAGCCAAAATGTAGAGCTTAGGAAGGAGAAAGTTCTTGGCATGGGGAGACAGAGAGTCAAAATGCCTGCAGTCAGAGGATGAAGTTTCTTGGGTGGGAAACAAAGTGGTCAGTGGTTAGAGATTATTTACTCCAATCTCTTTATTATATAGATGAGGAAATTCAGACCTAGAAAGATTAAGAATGGACCACTAAGAGTCACATATATAGTAAGTAGCGAAACTAAGATGGAATCTCAGGACTTCTCACTCCAAATCCAACCTTTTCCCCCCATGGTATCACGTTGAGTTCATTTGTATATGTTATATTTTGAGATCCCAAAGTTGGTAATACAATGATTTCTCAAGTAGTTTCTGCAGCTACAGGGGAAATAATATTGATAAAATGCTTTTCCTTTTCCTGTTAACCAATACCCAACAAAATAGCTCTTCTGGATTCTAGAATCATATCCTATTAATGTGGAAAAATATGGGCAGCATAACTCCATGTTCAAGTGCAGTTGATAAGTAACTGAATGTATCCTCCATCATAGAACCTGAGAAGACTAGCACTTTAAATGTTTGTCTTGGGACATGTTGAAAAATTGGATATCACTTAACCAGCATCTTGGAATTCTTATGAAAAATTTCTCCCCTGAAGTAAACAAAATATAATGCCATGAACAGATTATCAATGTACTCCTTACACTTATCACAGCCTAAACACATATCTTAATAAAATCTCTCACTTCTTCTGCTTCCTATAAAAGAAAGACACTTTATGAAATTGCAGAGGCATTAAAAGAAAATCAACATTATCCATAATTGCTAATTTTTTTTTTAAATTTCACACCTGGAATCAGATTTTTGGTGAAAATATTAAATCATCTAATTCAATATTAAATTTTAGCACTTTCTTAGAAGATATATTATAGAATCACTTTTTAGCAAAGTTCATAAGTTATATAATATATAATACCTGCCATATAATACCTCATGGCAGAAACATGTTTGACATTTATAATGGCCCAAGAGAAGGCTCTGGATAAATGTGACTGCATTACCACACAGAGTCCATCATTGAAAAAAGGAAAGAACAGTTTTTGTCAAACTCTTCCTAGAATTTGTACAGATAGCTCTTTTGGCAAGAGTGTCAGCAAAACAAGGGGAATACATGCTTTTCAATATCTGGAGGTCCATTTAATCTACCCACCTCCTATTGAGACTGTGGAATGTACTACCAATTAGTTGCTTAAAGTTTAAAGATGTAGGATTCAGATTCTGAAAGAAGGAACAAGACAATGTGCTTTTCATGGGAAGTTAGAAAGAACTTCAGAAAAACTTTCATAGCAATTCCTGTTACCTGGTATAAATTGATCTTCAGTACTTTTATATGACAAGAAAACCTACAATTCAAGGGGCTCAACAAAGCTAGGATATCTCACAAGGGTGGGGAACCTGTGGCTTCAAGGCCACACCATGGCCTTCTAGGTCCTCAGATATGGCCTTTTCACTGAGTCCAAGTTTTACAGAACAAATCCTTTTATTAAGGACATTTGTTCTTTGAAGTTTGGATTCAGTCAAAGGGCCACACTTGAGGACCTAGAGGGCCACATGTGGCCTCAAGGCCATAGGTTCCCCACCCCTGCCTTAGGATGATATATTAATTTAAAATGACAGTCAACTTCAATTGTGGCATATACATAATGAATATGGATCCATTTCATAGTGTTACTGTGTATTTTTGACCATTACAAATGTAATATTATTTTAATTGGCTAAAAATTATGCCTAGAGTCCCCAAACTGAATTTAATATTAAAGAAAGTGTAAATATTTGTAGCCTATGTCAGACTACTTGTAATATGCTAACAAGAGCACTTAGTTTTGTATGGAAAGAGACCAAGCACCATTTAATGCTCTAGAGAAGAGATTCTTATATTACCCAGGAGAATTTTAATCATAATTCATCTGCGCCAAGGAGGAATCTTGTCCCTTACTTGGTATTCATCTTGTCCTCATCTTCACAAACTCTTTTTGTCCTCTTTAGTAACAAAATCCTCAAGTCGTTCAGAGCTTTAGCATTTCTATCATTTATAGAGCACCATGTAACATTTAGCTACTGATTAAGTACTTGCCCAGGTGTTCAAGTTCTGGCATGTCTTTTAGAAATCTGTTTGTGGATGAGATTCCTAAGAAGCCTCACTGGTGTCAAGCAAGATAATGTGTGTAAAACTGAGCAAACCTTTGAGAAGCATCACCTTTAGATGACTTCTCATAATTTGCTTGCCATCAGTTATTTGCTATAATGTTTTCAAAATTTAATATTACAAAAGAATGTCATCCTTCTAAGGCTGATTTCCTCCATACCATGTAAGGCAATAGGTTCTTAACTTTTGTTTCTAGCAAATGTCTTTTTGTATATTTTATTTTTTAAAGTTTTATTTGTTTTTTTGTTTTCAACGTTCACTTCTACAAGATTTTGAGTTCCAAATTTTCTCTCCTTCCCTTCACTCCCCCTGGGTCATTACTTTTTAAAAAGTATTTGAATATGCCTTTCCAAAATACAGAGTACTGGGGAAAAAATTAAAACACGTATTTTAATATTGTATCAATTACATGAAAAACACATTATTTCTATCATTGGTTTCATGAATGTTGTAAAAAAAGTTGATTTCTTCCTTTTTCATTTATACCTTTTGGGGAGAAGAACCCAATCTTTTTTCCTTTTCTCTTGTACAATACCAACATTTCCTTGACTATGAGGGTGGACAGAAATTTAAGAGAATGCCTAAAGTAATGGTATTATAGTGGAAAGAGGAATCATTAAAAGAATTCAGAGGGGCAGCTAGGTGGTGCAGTGAGTAGAACACCAGCCCTGGAGTCAGGAGGACCTGAGTTCAAATCTAACTTCAGACACTTGACACCCTTACTAACTGTGTGACCTTGCACAAGTCACTTAACCCCAATTGTCCTGCCTTCTCCCCTCCAAAAAAATTGAGAGAAGTAGCATTAAAGTCTAGAAGAATCAGGCGGTATGGTGTTGTAGAAGCTAAAGGAGAATAGAGAGTTTTAAAGGAAGGAATGGGTGCTAAAAAGTTAAGACAAGTTTTGGTCATTAGAGCACTTCCAGGGAGTACTTTCATCAGAGTGATGAGCAGCAAAGACAGATTGGAAATGGCCAAGGAGTGAGTCAGTGATGAAGAATTAGAGTCACCAAATGATGAGCACTCTATAGAGAGAAATAGGACAGTAGTTCAATTATACAACCATTAATCAAACACTTACTGTGTGCAAAGGACTCGCTAGGATCTGATGAAAGAAAAGTGAAAAATTGTATTATTGCTGCTCTCAGGGACATTATACTGAGGGGAAGAATAAGATGTGCAGAGGGATAGCTATAATACAAATTAGAATATGAATAAGTACATTGAAAAGGTCAAGTAGAGTGGTATTGGTGATTCAAGATTGAAGGATAATTTCTAGTTAGGCTGATGAAAGAAATCTTCATGGCAGATTTCTTCCTTGTAACACTGAGACTGACTGAAGGGAGGCAAGCATTTTAATAGTTGGAGAAGTGAGAGGGATTCATTCCAGGCACTGGGAATAATATATGTAAGTAACTGAATCAGGAGATGGCAGAATAAGAGATCAGATAATGTACAGTTCAATTTTTCTGAATCTTAGAATGAATGAAAAGGACTAGGACAAAATAAGGGTAAAAAGAGAGGTTGGAGCCAGATTGTGGAACATATTGAAAGTCAGACTATGACATCATTTTGGGAGGAAAGGGGCTTGTTTGGTTTTATTTTTATTTTAGCATGGAGTTTGTTTTGTTATGGTGATTTAGTCATGTCTGACTCTTCTTGGCCCTATTTGGGGTTTTCTTGGCAGAGATACTGGAGTGCTTTGCCACTTCCTTCCCCAGCTCCTTTTACAAATGAGAAAACTGAGGCAAAACAGGTTTGAGTGATTTGTCCAGGGTCACACAGCTAATAAATCTCTGATGTCAGGTTGGAACTCAGTTCCTCCTGACTCCAGGACCTATGCTCTATCTACTGCACCACCCAGCTGCACTGTAGAGAGGGAGCAGGGGAATGAATTCATCTCTCTGTCACATTAGTCAGATGACTTTGGTAACAGTTTGAAGGACTGATTTTCAAGGAAATAGATCAGTTCATAATTAGTAAGATGATAGTGGTTATCCATGCTAGAGGTGATGAGGGGCTGAACTAGGAGTTAGCAATGTTACTGGAAAGGAGGCCCCGATTTGAGATGTATTCAGGGAGCAGACTTAAAAGAACTTGGCAACTGATTGGTTAGGATTTGTGAAAATTCAGAGGACAAAAGAGGATTCCAAGCTTGAGAATCTGAAATGGTGGTATCGTTAACAGTCAGGTAGGCAACTAGCATTTTTTAAGTGCTATTATTTCCCAGGCACTGTGCTAAGTACTAGGGATACAAAAAATAGGAAAAAAATCCTTTCTCTCAAGGAGCTTACAATCTAATAGGGAGACAAAATGCAGATGATCCTATAAAAACAAAATGCATGTATATATGATTGCAATATAAATATATTTATTTTACATGTGTATCTATATGCTTGTACATATACACATATGTATTCACATGAATATATATGTGTGCCTATATGTATGTATGTATGTGTGTGTGTGTGTGTATAAAATTGGTAGTGGTCTCAGAAGGAAGGCACTAAAATTAAAGAGGATTGGAAAACACTTTCTGCAAAAGGTGGGAAAGTAGTTAAAGGAATATAGGAGGTAGAGATGAGGGTTGATAGAGTTCCAGGCAGTGAGGACAACCAGTGAAAATGCTTGGAACTGGGAGATGGAGTCTCCTTTGAAAGGAATAACAAGGAGGCCAGGGTCACTGGATTATAGAACATTTGGAGCAGTGTAATGTATAAGACTGGATAAATAGGAAGAGACCAGACTTATGGAGGATTGTAAAAGTCAAACTGAGGATTTTCTATCAACAGAAATAGCGAAATTGAGTGTTTCAGGGGAAAGTGATGAATATGCTAAGTTTGAGAAGTCATCAGGCAAAGAGGAAATTATATACTGCAGTACTGAAAAAAAAAACCAATTGGTAGATACGATTGCTGAGCGACTCACAAATAGTATTTGAAAGACTATACAGCTTGAGAGACACCACAGGGCAGAAGAAGGCCAAATGCCTCCTCTATCCTGTTTTTTTTGGAAGAAAGAAAATGGAATATTTAAACTATAAGACAGTTGAGTTTGACTTAGCTTTGTGACAAAATCAGGAGCTGAATTGGTTATGGAACTCAGTGGAAATGAAATTCAAAGGAAGGGAGGTTATTGAATTAAGGTTGTTGATTAAGGGACTAGAAGTGTATCTACGGGGCAACAAATATTCTAGTTTATCTTTTTATTCAAGGAGAATGAGAAGGATCTCCAGCAGCAGTAAGGGTGGTCAAGGTTGTATCTTACTCATGAAAAAGATATAACTCTAAGAATGGGAAGACATGTGAGAAAAGGAAATTAAGGATCACGAGGGAGCTGCTTTTTTTTTGTTTTACAATAGAATGAAGTTTCCATGCTTGATAGTGGAAGAAGGAATCCGTAAGGGAGAGGATGAACTATGATGGGGTAGGGCAGAGATGTTTTAGATTGATGGCATGGAAATGGGTTCTTGACTCATTCGTTGATAGTTTAAGGTGACATGAATGGGGTTTAGGTACTTCAGAGGCGAAATGGAGGGTTTTGCTAGCAACCAGACAGGAAAACTACTGAGCTGCAAGAAGCTGGTAGAACAAATCAGTTCTAAGGTTCCAACAATCATTTTGATGTGATGGATGCTTCAAGACTCAGTTCCCTTCATGACTTCCTGGGGCCTTATTGTTGGCAGGCAAGGCTGGTATCATTGGCGATGAAGTAGGAGGCTAAGCTTCAGCCATTGAAGAATATCAGTGTTGAGCAAAGCTTTGTTTGAGGGGAAAGAGCCACTGAAGGAATGATTAAAGCTATAAGACAGAAGAAGAGGAACTCCAATTCCTGGAAGAAAGTGAAGAAGCTAGGATTAGAGACAGAGAGTGTGATGAGGGGGCATCACGTATCCTCAGCAACACCGAAGGGGGAGAGGAGAGCTAGGGAAGAAAAGCGATATTTCAGTGAAATGCAAGAAATTCAAAAGAGAATAAATGGCTTTGATGTTCTCCATGAAGGACCTGAAGTCATCGACTCATATTGATGGGGATGGGGTAGCTTTGCCATCTTGGAAATGGAAAGGGTTTGGAACACCTGTGAGACATATAATAATAGTTAAATAGGGATGAATTAAAGGATTTCTGAGCAGCATTGAAGGTCCTGCTAAGGTTAGGTAGAGTCTGTAATGAAACTAAGTGGCAATTACATTCTTTGTCTAGAAATCTTTTCCATCACAGGAATGGGAGAGAGATACAGAAAGTGAAGGAGAGATTTACTCAATGCCGAAGATTGGAAGCCATGTCCAACAGGTCGAGGGGACTAGGAAATTTGGGGTTCAAGAAAGAGTATCCTTTAAATCACTGTCCTGAAATTGCAGATGTGTAGGAAGCAGGCCAGGGGAACCAAAAAGGGAACTGATAGACTAGAAGAATCAGGGGCAAACTCAGTCAAGTGGATAACAACAAAGAGAAGATTAATAGGAGTGGTGTTCTGCTTTGATTATCTATGTTTCATGCTGTAATTTAAGGTGTTAAATCAGAGAGAAAGTAACTATACACATCTATAGAAAGCAAAATAGATAGGGGAAGAACTTTTGGTCACATGAAAAGCTTCATTTTTTCATTCTCTGCATCCCTACATGCCCCTTTCCCTCTCCTTTACATTAAACTTGCTTTCTTTTTTGTTGGACAAACAGGGTCAAAGGCATATATGATATTTCTATACCCCACACCTCCACCGCCTTTCAGAAGGTAAAAAACCCACTCTTTCCCTACTTCCTCCATTTTTAGTGCTTAGTTCCCTAGACACATGGTTTGCTTTTAATTAAAGATGGTATTCACCACTATTTGTCTCAGAAGGAGTGCATTTTCCCTAGAGGTCCTAATAGTTTCTGAGATCTATAAAGTGGCTTCTCAGGTCTAGAGAGGAGCTTTGATCTATAGCCTTTGGGTTCAAATTCTATTCCCACCTCTGAAATTTATTTCCTTTCCCTCATTTACCTTCTGGGACCCCAGTAGAAGCCACACGTTCAGTCAGATTTTTGCCAACAGGTTAGATTGATTCCTTGTCTGATTTTCGGAGGAATGGAGGAAGAATTTTGCAGCACCTAATGCTTTAATGCTTTTCCTATTTGTAGGGAAGTGTGTCTCTGGCTGAAAGGCATTCTGTGAATACAAATGACTGCTATTTAGGATTGGCCTGTTTCACAGGGGGAGTTCCAAAATAGGTTTTATTGAGTGTCAATGTTATTGAGCAGATGAGCTGGGAAGAGAAACAACATAGGACAGCAGGTGGACAGGGTCACAGAAGCGTGACCACATGGGTGATTCAGCAGGTCAGGAAAGAAACCAAAAGCTGAAGGAGCTTGTCTTTAGCCACGCAGAAGCAGCATGGCTTCATTATCACCTGCTGTCCCAGCTCTTATTAACGTCTTCGGACAGAATTTGGTACCTTTATTTTGGACAGGAAACAATCCATATCTCTACATCACTGCCTTACATTATTCAGAGTGCTGTAAAATTTACATGAAGTAGAAAGGACACAAATCTTGTTCAGGAGTATCTGGTGTCATTTTATATCTGACTTGCCAAGCTATCCCTCGTGACATTTCACAAAGAAATTACACTGATGATTGTGAAACCAGAAAATCTAGCAGGATCCAAGGCAAAGAAATAAAGCTACTGAACCCCTTAAGGATTAATAATTTGTACTGAGGGCCCTGGTTTTCAGACACTCTCAGAGGCAGGCTGGTATAGCAGATAGGGAGTTGGCCTCAGAATCAGGAAGGTCAGGTTTCAAATTCTGCCTCTGACTCATGCTGGCTGTATGTAATGTTAATGGAATATGAAGATCTTCCCTGTCCATTAATAGGCCTATGTAACCACATGTGTTCCACCATGGATGTCTTGCTGCTTTCAGTTCTAGCTCAGCTCACATCTGTAATACATCCTGAGTCATGTAGAGTCCATTGGGGGGGGAACTTGTCTAAGAGGAACTTGTCTTTGGGTAAGCTTGCTTGCAGGAAAACTTTCACATCTTTTGATATTAAGCTAATTAGGCATAGAGTCAACCTGGCTTGTGATGCCTTCTGGCTCTGAGCCTATCAGCCTAAAGTGTGTGTGTGTGTGTGTGTGTGTGTGTGTGTGTGTGTGTATGTGTATATATATATATATACATATATATATGTATATATATATACACATATATATATGTATATATATGTATATATATATATATATATATATATATATATATATATATATATATATATATGTATATATATCTCCTGAGGTGAGATTTTGCTTTGGGGGTTCCCTCATGAGAAGGACCTTTTGATTCCCTGGACAGTTCTCTGAGTAGCCATTTTTAAGAGCTCCCCCTCCCCCCGCTACTCAGATGTTAGTGCTCTCTGGGTCTGCTGGTGTATGTATGTGGTTGTATTACTTTGTTCAGACAGTTGGAGCCCTGTCTGTTGATCTCTGTGCTATTTTCTCTGCTTGTATGTTCTACTTATCTGTAATTAAAGTAAGATTGTTGACCCCTTTAAAAGTTGCCTTTCTTTTGAAAAGTAGATTAAAGGACCTGTCCTAGCAGGCCATCCTTGGTGTGCCAGGGTGCTTGCTAATACACTATGTGACCTGGAAAAAGTAATTTGACCTCTCGGTGCCTCAGGCAATACTTGAGGAATAAAAGAGCTGGTAGCAGTCAGCACTGGAAGATGCTTTTGTATACCAATGAAATAATGTGTTCAATTAAAAAAATAAAGGGAAAATTACCTATGATATTCTTAGATAAAAGGGGAACCAACTTTGCTTGATAAAGAAGCGCATTTGTCAGAAATCTGTGATATTGAGACATCCTATCTTAGTAAAATAGAAAAAAAATCTTGCAGCAACTTCAATTTTAATAATCAAGTAATGTTCCTGGCATTGTACTGAGGCATTCATGACACTATTATTCTCTGTATCCTCAGATAAGCAACAATAGTTAAGATATCATTTGTTTTCAAGTACCTTTTCCCCGAATATGGTAAAAATAAAATGAAATACTCAAGATCAATGTGACATGGATGTTTATGTTGAATTAATTTAACCATTATTAAACATCATTCCAATCAATGCTTCAAAATAGCCTTGTTATTGATGAATGAGGGCCTTACCAGTCAAGTTAAAAATGCCTTCTCCTTAATATTGTGATACTTAGATAGCTCTGTAGTTGTGTCTCTGGGTGTGCTTGCTCCCTTTAACTCTGTAGAAAACAATCCCTCCATGAGTTCTTAACCTTTATGAGTATTGTCCTTCTCTTTCCAAGTCATTCAAGGTCTCCATCAGGATATTTTATTGTCTAGGTAGCATTATTTTAGTAATTAGGCTGTTCACTTATTGTCTTTCAGTCTTGCTGGATGACTGAGTGACCCTCTTTTCCAGCCATGTATGATGATGGTGATTAATCAAAGTGTTGCAAAGAGCTTTCCAAATATTATCTCTGTTCCTCACAACAGTCCTGTTTGGTATATGCTAACATTATTCCCATTTTACAGATGAGGAAATGGAGGCAGATAAATGTTAATGACTTCTCAAGGTCGCAAAGCTAATGTTCAGGGTAGGATTTAGACTCAAGCATTTCTGAGTCCAGTTCCAGGTCTTTATCAAATAGACCACCTAGAATACCCTCAGTGACTTGGCATGTGCAAGTCACCACTGGGAATGTGATGCAGCATAACTATGCATAGCTTGTATCATTCCATTGTAGTTACTTTTAATGTTTATCTTTGTATTATTATTATCTCCCATGATTGGAAGACATATAGTATCAACACTAGTTGGTTCCAACAGGCAGCTAGGTGGCACAATGGATTATGTATTCGTTTTGGAATTAGGAAAACTTGAATTTGAATCTGGCCTCAGTCACTTATTAGCACATCTCTCCCAGGGTTGTTGGGAGGATAAAAGTATTTGTGAAATGCTTTACTTATAGTAGTATGTGAATGCTACCTATTATTATTGCCTTTATTAAGTACTTATTATGAGCCATGCACTGTAGTAATCACTGGACATATAATAACGAGGCAGGGGAAAGAGTTCTTCCCTTCAAGGAGCTCACATTCTAATGGGGGAAGAGACAATATAACATATTGGAAAACAGTTTATTGATTTCCTTTCATTTTAAGCAGTCCATGCATTAGGTATCATTTTTTTTTGGAATGTTCACACTATTACCTGGGCTTCCTTGTGACTGGTATGTACTCAAAGATGGCTGGCTAAGAATCAGGGTACATTATGTAGTCGGGGAACATAATTTTTCATGTGATGCTAACTTCCTCATTAACATCATAATCCAACCAATTGAGTCAATCAACCCTAATGCCATTTGGATAGAGTATCTATCTAAAAGCAAAATAAAAATCCTAGAAAAAAATTCTCTAGTACTGACCTAGATGTATTGTTGATAATGGTATAACCTTCTTAGAACACTATTAATCATCTCTAAAAATGAACCCTGACAACCTGGCAAACAAGCTTGTAAAAGCCCTTTTGTACTTTCGTATTTTTCTGTTTGCTTTACAAAAAAAAACCTTTATGGGAAGAACAATTTACCGGTGACCATTTTAACAATCATCTCTGAAAAGTTTTTGAGCCTCTATAATGTGTCGGCAAAAGCAACATTCAAAGGCATGACCTCTACCCTACCAAAATAACATTAGACCACCACGATTTCATTAAAAAAATTCAATTGGAAGTGACAAAAGTCTCCTGGGTTCACAAACCTCTTAACAAAGATAATTGGTATTATCATCATAATTTTTTTTAAAAGCATGTGGCACTGTGTACTTTCCATTCTCCTCAGAAGCAAAGTCACAGTTTGTGCCTTTGAGTGGAGCTCTAAAGTTGTCAGATTTCTTTAGCTCATTAACCAGGCTTGTTCCTCAGGGGCTTCTATAACACTGCTTTATCACACCACCCCCTTGAGTACATCCCCCTATTTACCTCTAGGTCTGAAGTACCAGTTATGTTTTAGAAAATGTAAATGCATACCGTTTTAGGTTACAATTTGTCCTACCCAAGAACAAAATGGTTTAGTGGGAGTATAGCAGTCTCACATTAGTGCTCTTAAATCCTTAATACACTGTAAGGTTTAATGTAGGGACATTCACTAAACAATGAAATTTCTACATTTTTTTCTGCCCTGCAACCTCATTTATATGGTTCCTGCCTATCTTGAGTAACCAGGCCATTTTGCAAAAGCAGTTATTTTGCACAAAGGAATTTTCTCTGTCAGAGAAGAAGGTTTCCCACCTTTTAGCCATATACCTTCAGCAGAAGTTGCAATGTCAGCTTGCACAACTGAAAATCATTACATTTTTAAGACATTGACAGCCTAGATCTCATATAAGAGGCAGGTCCCAAAATATTCCTTTGGAATGTCACATATCTGGAGAGTGTTTGGTCCTTTTCAATTTGTATATAGGAGGTTCCATGATACATAGAAACAGTATAATGGCTTTATTCTAGAGTTATTGAAGGTGTTTTCATAGCAACCCTTATGTTAATTCAGAATCTAGCTCATGTGGTACATTCTTATTTCTATTCACAAATGAAGTATAAAGAGCCCTAAACTTGAAGTCAGAAGGCTTGGATTAAAATCTTAACTCTGCTGCATACAATCTATATGACCATGGGCTGCTATTCTTTAGGCCTCAGTTTCTTCATCTGTAAAAAGGATCAAGGATTAGATCAGATGATCACTAAAGTCACTTTCAAATCTAACATTGTCTGATTTCATGATTCTGCGAATAACAAGGAA
This sequence comes from Trichosurus vulpecula, assembly GCF_011100635.1. Taxonomy (NCBI): domain Eukaryota; kingdom Metazoa; phylum Chordata; class Mammalia; order Diprotodontia; family Phalangeridae; genus Trichosurus; species Trichosurus vulpecula. The sequence goes on from NC_050574.1 coordinate 391,734,497, forward strand.
GCCAAATGATTACCCAAAAGTGACACAAAGAACCTGAAATTAGAATGGAAGATGCCAACCTCTAAAGTATTTTTATAAGTCAACCTAATTGTACTGATATATGCCTATATTATGTATATATAATATGTGTATATATATATAGATATAGATAGATAGATATAGATGGATGGATGGATGGATAGATGGATGGATGGATGGATAGATGGATGGATAAATAAATGAATAAACACCATGATAATATCTTTATAAGGTCATCATAAAGCACTGGTTTCTGAGTACTCTAATCTTTCTAAACTATAAGGATACTGAAGGATTATAGATCGGCATCTGGTCCATTCTGACTACTCTACACATTTATTAAATCACAGGGCTTTGACCTAATAACTTCAGAACTAGACCTGATGACTCATATCGTTATTCTTATTTGTTGCTAAAATACCCTAGGCTCTGCCCAACAGGAAATTAAATTATCTTTTAAACTGTCACTTTTGACTATTATTTCCAGATGCATACCCTAATTCTGAAGTGATTTACATCTGGACCAATGGCACTGCTAAATCTGTGGTGGTAGCAGAAGATGGATCCCGCCTAAACCAGTATCATCTGATGGGGCAAACTGTGGGAACAGAAAACATCAGTACCAGCACAGGTATGAGAAAAGTACTATTTGCATTTAAATTAGTTCCAAGGTAAAATATCACAACACTTTTCAGTCCTTCTTATAGGATCTGCCCTTCTCATAAGATCTACATTCCTTTATAATAGAAATAGAGTGCAAACATATGGAATCATTGCAAGAGAATATGGCTCATAGACTCACAATTATTCTTAAAACATACAGACTGACACATGTACTCAGTAGTCTGCTTAGTCCTAGGAAATATTCCTGACTTATTAGTTTTCAGAGTTCATTTTTGTTTTTAATGGAGGATGTCAGGAGAAAGTCTTCAAAACTTATGGTTGAATTGCATGGCATTGATTTGTTGGACAAAACCAAGCTACTGAAAATAGAGAAGCTAGATATAGGAGCATTCTTAGCCATGGATTATTGTCCAGCAAGAATGCACTGGCCTTCAGAAGGAAACCAAGGTACCACGTATAGCAGGATCACAAGAAACAATGAAACATCAGTCGGGAATGTGAATAGTTGCATACCAACTGGTATTTAATGGTGAGGAGAGGGATAGCCCTGCTTTGTCAGGAAGAATGTGGGGTTAGTCATATATGGCCCAGTGAGCTGTTTGTTTGTTAAGAGTTGAGGAAGAGTCAGTGTGCTACAAGGGTTTTAGAAAGGGAAAGATTTATTTCATCTAGAAGATCAAGGAATACTTTATAAAGGAGAGGGTACCCTAGAAGGCTTGTTAAGGGGTGATATGGCATGAGGATGGTATTCACAGAGGTACCTGAGGCTGAGTGCATAGGACAAGACCGAATTATAAGTGGATCCATTTGGATGTTTTATTTAAAAAAAGAAAGTGATTGCTATGGAAAAAGTTTGGAAAGGTAACCTGGAAACATGTTATGGGACACGTTGAATGCCTAGCTAATGAGCTACTATTTTATCCTGATGAAAATGGGGAGCCCATGAAGATTTTTAATAGGGAACTGCTTTGATCTTACTTGTGGTTTAGAAAAAAAAATTATTTATTTATTTTTGTAGTTGTGTGAAATTTGATTTGTAGAAGGAAGATACTAGAGACATAGGATTAGTTAAGAGAATATTAGAGAAAGTGAGTAAGAATGAATGAACCAAGAATCAGCATGTTGACATAAGGGGAGGAACTGGAAAAAATGAATATATTTGTATTGAAATCAATTCAGATGGAAATGATTTTGAGCAATGATTATTCTTTATATTTCTGTTTATAGTTATTTCTAATAAAACTTTTGCTTTTTTAAAAAGATGGTATTATAATAGTCCAAGGAGAAGGTTATGTGGACCTGACATAGCACTGTGGCTATGAAAGTGGGCAGAAAGGGACCAATATAAGACATGTCTGCAGAGGTGAAATTGACAGAATTTGGCAATGGTTGAATAATCAGGGAAAGTGGTAAGAGGCAAAAATTCAAGAGTGATTCTGAGCCTTCCATCCTGGGTATCTGGTGATGGTGCCATCAATAGGAATGGGAACATTATTAGGAGGATGGGGCAAGATTTATGGAAGGAAAGTTGTTACCTGCTCCATTTGGAAAACAACAACAAGGTGTAAGTGGCTGACAGAGTTGTTAATCATAGTAGGCATGAGCTTATAACAAAAGAGAATGGGGTTCAACACAAGGTAAAAGGTCATGAATTCTCTAAAATTTCCAATCATTTGTGACCAAACACAGCCTTCCTGGTCACTGAACAGTAGTGTCTTTGAGACTGCCTTTAAAATTAAATCCAAGTACCTAAGCAATTTCCATTAGAAACCACCCGAGGGGACTTTCAGGTGAAGGAACAGAGATTTTAAAATGGAAAGGACTTTAGAGATCATTTGGTCCAAGCCCCTCATTTTTAAGATGAAGAAACTGAAGTCCAAGAGGTTTAAGTGATTTACCCATAGTCACACAGTTAATTAGTGACAAAGCAAGGATTTGAGTTGTGTACTCTTAGGCAGCACGACATAGGAGATCGGAGATTCCTAGAATAAGGAAGAGTCATATTCAGATCCTACCTCCAGCACTTATTAGATGTGTGACTTAGCAACAAGGCACTTAACTTCTTATTTTCCTCATCTGGAAAATAAGGCCTACTTGACAGAATAGTTCTAAGATTCAAATGAAATAATGTACACGAAGTGCTTGACAAATCTTAATCGGACCACAGAATGGCAGTTCGTATTGGTGACAGAGCCCACACTGGATAGAGAGCTAGCCTAGAAGACATGGGTTCAAGTCTTTCCTCTGAACATACTACCTGTATGACCCTGGAAAAGTCATCTGAGACTATAACTCTTACTATTATTTTTAGTTCAAGGGAAGCTGCCAATCTGCTCTGGTAGAGAGATTTTCCTCACCTGGGAATTCCCTATATCAGTGAAGTCACAGGTTCAGGCCATATCCCCCATTTTTTTTATACTTCCACTCCTCTACTTTGAAAGGAGAAGGGGAGGAAAAAAGGAACTGAATGATGGGTACAGTCTTATATTTAGAACAGAGGCTTGATTTTTAAAGATGAATGACCAAAATGTGTACACTCCTTTTGTGTCCATGGATGAAATAACACTTTTGTTTCCAGTCTGTAGGTCACCTACCAACAAGAACCTGTTTGTTAGGCAGTCTAGGGAAGTATGAGTAAACCTGTAGTAGCAGTTTCATTATTTGATGAATATATTAGCTTGAAGGTGAGAAAAAAAAACAAAGAAATATATTTTCATCAGACATGAGGAAATGACATAATGTAAGCAACTATTTTTTTTAAATGGCAAGGTGATTTTAGCCCTTCTACATCACTTCTCAATATTAGTGATACTATATCAAGTGCATTACCCCATCCATCTTCCAAACACACACTTTTAATTATCTTTTACTCTTTCTACTCCCAACCCTATGACCCTCTATCTCTCCTGTACAATCACATAACTTCACAACCTGTACCTACACGACCTCTTTTTAACAAGCTTAACCAGATTAATCTTTTATTATTTTTTTCTCTCGAATGTATCAGAAAGGTGGAAGCAGAGTATCCTGGGACAGGGACTGAGTTTTGAAATAGGGGATAAGGGTGTTAGTTATGGTTCCGCCAGCTGTGGGATTTGAAGCTTTAAGACTGCCTTCAAAATTAAATTTAAGTAACTAAGCAATTTCTATTAGAAAACATCAGAGAGGGATTTCAGTGAAAGAACAGAGATTTTAAAATGGAAGAGACTTTAAGAATTTAAATAATTTACCCAAGGTTACACAGTCAATAAGTGGCAAAGTAGGGATTTGAATTGGATACTCTTGGCAAAATGACGTAGGAGATAGAGTGCTGACCCTAGAATCAGGAAGATGCCTCACCTATCTTGTCATTAAGCTGAGGAATTTGAACTACAGTATTCAAAGATTCTATGATAATATAAGCACACGTATACAACCCAGATCTCATTGGCTACACTATTGTAGATCAACATGCCCAGCAGATAGGGTATATTCTATTTGCTAACTGAAAATATTGCATCTGTGACAATGATACCAAAGCAATCAAGAAAAAAAAGATGAGAAAAAAATTTCTTTACCTGACCACCCCCCCAAAAAAAATACCTTTGGGAATCTAAAGTTGAAAGAGACATTAGATAACATCTAATCAAAATGCTTTATTTCCCAAATCAGTGACTGAAGTTCAGATGAGTTAAATGATTAACTTGAAGATATAATTATAATAAGTTGCATGGTTAGTATTAAACCCAAGTCCTCAGGCTCTGAACCTTTGGTTCTTTCCATTAAGCCTCACTGTCTCACTTGAGCAAACATTTTCATCACTTCCTTTTATTAAGAATCCACTTGTGAATGGTGCCAGAGCACATACCTCTTCTAGGCATGAATATAATCAGTCTTCACTCACATCAGTTCCTAACTGAAAATATCTCCTGAAAAAGACATACTGACTTCCGTACCTTTCTATTATGTGTTCTATTCTTTCTTTAGCCATTACCCCTCCACAATTCCAGCACTAAAATACACACCTCCTGATACTCTGGTAAAGTTGCGATACAATATGGAAATTGAACCCCTCTTATAGCTAAGTATCAATGACTGCATCCACCATCCCTTAAGTATCCACAAATCCCATTCCTTACCAGTTCACCATGAGGACAGCATTATTGTCAGCAATGAATGGCAGTTCACCTCTTGCGTCCCACAAAACAAAGAAGATCCAGAGAAGATATTGGTGCATCATCAAGGAAACTTTACTAGAAGCAGAAGGGGGAGGAAACAGATCCCCACTCCCACTGACAGCAAGGAATCTCTCCTATTGAAGACTGTTTCTGCTTTGGTTTTCTTCCTCTTCCTCTTCTTCCACCCTAGGGAAGAATACTGGAATTTTAGGTAGGATCCTTGGAAATTTACACTCACAGTCTTCGTGTTTACCACCCTTAGACCCAAATCCAGTTTCTTGTCTTTGGATTTGGGCTAATAAAAGAAGAAACATTCACATACATCAGTTTTGTGTGATGCACTGAGTTACATCAGGGCAGTCTATATTCTGATTGCAGGGTGGATGGCTCAGAGAGCAAGACACAGATTGTAACCAGGGATTAGTAAAAAGCAGAAATCCGATTTTACTCAGAGAAAGCCTCATTCAGCAATGGATTTGGTGGTCTTCATCAAGCTCTCCAGAAGCTGGTAATCAGGGTCACTTGGGAAATATGGTCTAAGATATTCCATTTATTCTCCTCTCTCCTCTGACTCTTCTCTGTTTTTTAAAATGAATGAATTTTGTTTGGATAAAACCAATATTTTCCAATAAATACTCAGTGAATAACACCTAAAGAAAAATTCCCTCCATTATATTCCCACAAGTAAGCAAACCTACCTAGTTGAGTGATTTTGATTAAAAGTACATGGCATTTCCTACTTTTGTAATTTAGCAATACTAAGAGACAGTGAGCCAATCAAGAAGCATTTATTTTTAATGCATTTTATTTACCTTGTTAAATATTTTCCAAGTACATGTAAATTTTTTAACATTGTTTTAAAAATTCAATTCCAAATTCTGTCCTTCCCTTTTGCCTTTCACCCCGTTCTTGAGAAGGCAAGCAATTTGATATTGATTATACATGTGAGATCATAAAGAACATATTTGTATACTAGCCACTTTGCAAAAGAAAACAGACACAAAATAAAACAAGAAAAATAAAGTGAGCAAGTGTGCTTCAATCTGCATTCAGATTTCATCATCTGGAGGCGGATGGCATTTTTCATCACAGGTCCTTTGACATTCAACAAGTATTTATTAAGCACTTACTATATGCCAAAAAACAGAAAGGATGAATGTTTTAACTTAAATATCTTAGTATCAACATTGTTCAATGTATATGAAATGAATTTTATTGCCCTGTAGTGCTGTCTTTATGTGTGTTGTTGGAGCCTTTGTGTTTATTGCCCTTATGGCTGTACTTTCTACAGTCTGTATCACTTCATTCAAGTCTTCTCCTATTTCTGTCTCCTATTTTCTTCATTTTCCTCATTGCCTATGTCTCAATAATATGCTATATGATATACCATTACTTTTATACATAATTTTATTTAGCCATTATCCAAATATCAAACCATTATTTCCTGCTTATTGTTATTATAAATAATTGTGACATAAATAATTTGTATAAACAATTTAGGTCTTTTCTTGCTGTCATTAAATTCCACAGAGCTGGAGTTCTTAAAGTTTTGTCAATTTAATAAAGTTTTTTTGATAAGTTTTTTCAATATAACTGATTTCCTTTGCAATACTATATATTTTATTTTATGAATTTAAAAGATTATCCTGATAAGGCTTCACCAGTCTTCCAAAAGGGTCCATCACACACACACACACACACACACACACACACACACACACACAAATATAAACACATCCATACACCACACGTGCATTATTCTCAGCAATGAATGGCATATTCATTGGTGTATGTGTATACACATATTTGTGTATATATGTGTGTATACATACATACATACATGTATGTATGTATGTATAGAATCTCTGACCTAGAGTATAAGTCCAGTGTAAGGATCTCTGGTCAAAAGATACAAATAATTTGGTAACTTTTCTTACGTAATACCAAATTGTTTATGAGACTAATCTGATTATTTAACAGTTTATGCTTATTTTCTGAAAGGCCTCAAAACATCAAACAAATTTTCCCATCTTTATCAATTTGGATTTCTTTGATGATCAATCATGTTGACCACTTTACTAGTTTATTGTTTCTATTTCTTCTTTTGAAAGCCGTTTATTTATATCCTTAACCACTTGGATGTCAGACTTTTATCAACTATGCAAGATTTTCACCATTTTTTTATAATTATGCATTTACAGTTTAAAATATTAGTATTAAAATAGAAAATATTAAATGTATATCTCTAATATAGTAGTAATGATTTCCATTTGCAAAGTATATTTTTAAAATTTTCTCTAGTACTAACCTGTGACTGAGTTAGTGTAGAAAAATTCTTGTGAGAAAATCCAGTCCTTTCCCTTCCACTCCCCCAACGTTACTGATCTGAAAGTCCTGAAACTTATAGTTTTAGAGAGTTGCTGAGGGCACTGAGAGGTTAACCGCCTTGCCCAGAGTCACATAATTAGGTATTTCTAATTCTGAGGACCTCAATCTATTCACTATTACAAAAGACTCTTATGTAATCGAGGTTGTCTATTCTGTCTTTTATAAATTTTTCTGGCTATGAATTTTTATGTTATTCACAGTTGTGAAATTTTATATAACCTTTCATTATCCTCTAACCTTTTTGTGATATGCCTCCTTTTCCCCACTCTTCTTTAAAAAAATGTTTAATACAAAACTATAAAGGTATGAAATGAACTTTGCTTTGCTCATTAACAGCTCCTATAAACACCTCCATTGTCATTTGCACTAATACTCCAGCTGAAGAAATTGTATGTTTTCTAAAGGTTCCAGTCCTCTCCATAAGGGAATTACTAATTTCATGTTTATTTTTTTTATTTTTAGGTGAATACACAATAATGACAGCACATTTCCATTTGAAAAGAAAGATTGGTTACTTTGTCATTCAGACTTACCTTCCCTGCATAATGACAGTGATCTTATCCCAGGTGTCATTTTGGCTGAACAGAGAATCAGTCCCAGCTAGAACTGTTTTTGGTAAGTTTACATATCTATGTTTTTGTAAGGTACTGGGCAGCATTTCCTTGACTGGTTATTTCTTACACATCTTCCCTCATCGAAATTTTCACAGATTTTAGGTTGCATTCTTAATCAGGCATGGACACATTTCCTTCTCTTGGGATTTTTCTCTATTAGAGATTTCCTCCAGCTAGTTAATGACCAAATAAACAAAGAAAAATGAGGCAAATGTGGAGTTTGTTCTAATAGGGAAAATTTTGGTGGCCTTTATTGCAATATGATAACGTATTCCATTCCAGATTATTTTCTTAAGAATATGTTTAGCATTTCAGTGTTACTTCAGCAAGCTCTGGTATATCTAAAGACTGAAGTCCATTTGCATAAGACTCTTCCTCATTACCTGTATGAGGAGTGGGATATCAGTAATCAATCTTTCTACCAATTAGGTGAGTCTGGTACTCATGGGCTTGAGACTTGAGATACCCTCACTAGTTCTGCCATGCTGGAAAGTCTTTGCCCACCATCTAAGGCAACCTATATCTGTTTTGGGATCATCAACCTAAGTACAACTGCACAGTTTACATTATGCCATCATCACTGTCCATATCTATCTGATAAGACATCCCCAGGAGTATGGCTTCTATATGATGAATTCCTTGGGCTAGGAAACAGATAAAAAATGATCCTCCAGTCTGTAAACCACTTCTGAAGTGAAGATGGCAGAGTGGGAAAAAAGAGGTGGAGGATTCTAAAAATGCTGCAGTTTTTACACCATCTCTAAACATTAGCTTAGCTCTTGGTCCTCTCTTTTATTAACAAGAGTTCATTTATCATTATTTTCAATGCAGTAAATCTCTGCATATAATGGATGATTAATAAATTTATATTGGTTTCAATTGTTAAATTTCATTACTTGTAATAGACAGCCACCTTGTCATTTTACACTGATGATTGTGTGGTTTGTCCTTCATTCTCAAAGAAGACCATGACATCAGGGAGATAATGACATGACTTGCAAATGAATTGGATTTGAGGGAGGGAAGACTGTGCAAGGTCACCAGCCTCACTTTCTCCTCCAGAGCTATCTGGGTCCAGTGGCCAGTTATCAATCAGGAAGACCATCTCCATGGCCTAGGATACAGTAAGGCCTTGAGATACCAGACAGGATGCAATGGGAGACCCTGACCCTTTTAGGCTAATGTCTTTTTGGGTTCTCACTTTGAGTGAGGCAGCACCCATTCACTGAATAGGACTCCTTAAGAAAGAGGCCTATTTTTTATTAAAAAAATCAAACCGGGAGGGAAAGACCCTCAGGGTTTCTGGCCAAAAAAGAAGTAGTTACTATTTACACTCACCCTGAGCCTGGAGGGCCCCAAACAGCGAGCATTAAGTAGTGTTTGGGCAGGAACCTATGGTTGTCCAGTCAATGAGATCCAAAGTGAATTTGGTATAAGGCTTGATCTTTGAGAAAGAAATCCAGCTAGTAAACCCCAAGTTAACTAGGGAGGTTTTGGCTTTCCTTTGGGCAGAACCCTCTCAGGTAATACCCCATGTGAGGAGAGGAAAGGAGGATCTGAGTAGACCAACTGGAACTGGCCCACTGAGTCCCATTCAGGCAGCTCTGACTATCACAAATTGTGGTTTGTTTTTCTTTTTCAAAGAGGACCATGTCATCAGGGAGATGATGACATGCAATTGAATTGGATTTGAGTGAGGGAGGGCTGTGCAAAGTCACCAGCCTCATTTTCTCCTCCCATACTGATGATAGCTACATTTTATCTTAGCAAATTGTTAAAATAAAAAATTATTAAGGTAAAAAAAAAAGGTAATAGAAGTTCTCATTTTTTTTTCCTAGAAAGTTATCTTTAAAAAAAGAACTATAGTTTTTTTTTTTTATTTTACTGTTTTTATTTTGGTTTTGGAGGCAATTGGGTTTAAGTGAATTGCCCAGAGTCACACAGCTAGTAAGTGTCCGAGGCCAGATTGAATTCAGGTCCTCCTGAATCTAGGGCCAGTGCTATATCTACTGTACCGCCAAGCTGGGTAAATGATACAGATATAAAACACATGCAAATATGCATATATTAATTCCCACAATGAAAACTTTGCATAGACTTATTTAAAGCTATATATGTTCACATGTATTTGTATGTGTATATATAAATAAAAATGTATAAATATGATACAATATTATTGTTTCACAGATAACACCCAGAAGGCACTGGAGGATTCAGACTCCAGCCTCTAACAGATTCGCTATTGATCTGGTCAGACAGGTAGACACCTTTGGAGGGGTCAATAATCTTGCTTTATTCTAGTCTAGTCTTCAGGGTTGCTGATAATGGGAGCACAACTCCTACAGCATTCCCTAACAATCCTTCTCACAGGGATGGGTGAGAAGGGGAGGCAACTACCCCTATGTCTCAATGGGGTCAATTGAGATGAGCACAGCTCCTGTGCTCCCCTAAATCTCCTCAAGCCTCAATAGAGGCCAGTTGAGGTAGGTGCATGCATTCTTCTATGCTTTACCCATAATTTCCCCCATGGGTTCCCTATGGTTACCCCACTCACTGACGAGTACCCACTTGCTTTATAGGGCAACAAAGAAGGCATCTTGCCACCATTAAACTCACAGGTTTACTTCAGCAATATTGTTATTCTGCGCAAGTGTAGTAAATATCACATTATGTCACCCCTTACCTCATGGTGCAGTCACAATAGGACTGTCTTTCACTATGATTCTAGGAATTACTATCTAATATCTTTGGGGCTATTTGAGGAGTTATTATTTAACATCTGGAAAATAGACATTGTCATGGCCATGGATCCTGAGAAACTGAATTCTAAAATGGATAACAAAATCCTCCTTACATACAATTATATGACTAGCATAATATGATATAATATGTCCTTTCAGGCCCCCTCCTCCCACCCCAATCATCTATTACAAATTCTTAGAAAGTTGCCTGAGACATTGAGAGATTAAGTGACTAGCTCATGAGAGCAGTCATAATGTGTCAAGGACTAGATGTGAACCCAACAAGTCTTTCTTCCTTGATGATTAGCAATATTTTGACTATACCATGTTGTCTTTCCATTTTGTTAGTAAAATCAAAATGCTTGCGGAAGGGACTAAGGCTTTGTTTGTGAGGTTAGACTAGTGCAAGGTCACCAGCCTCATTTTCTCCTCCAGAGCCATCTGGGTCCAGTGGCCAGATATTCCTCATTACAACCAGACATGGCCCAAGATGCAATGAGGGAGCCTGGCCCTTTTAGGCTAAGGTCTTTTCAGGTTCTCACTTTGAGTGAGGTAATGCCCATTCAGCGAATAGGCCTCTTCTAAGAAGTGAGTCTAGGAATGGCCTCTTTAATTAGGAAAAAAAATCTAGCTGGGAGGAAAAGACCCTCAGGGTTGCTGTTCCAAAGACACCTTGCACTAGTCTAAACCCCAATCATCTTTGACATTTACTCTAAGTCAGGAGGGCCCAAAATATAGCCATTAAGTGGAGCTTGGGCAGGGAGCTATTGTGGTCCAATGTATGAGTTTCAGAGTGAATCTGGTGACCTTGCACAGCCCTCCCTCACTCAAATCAAAGTCAACTGCAAGAGATGTCATCATTTCCTTGATGTTATCATCCTCTTCGAAAACGAAGGACAAACACAACCTGTGAGTAGTCCAAGCTGCCTGAATGAGGACCCAGCTAGTTGGGTAACTCAGCTCATCCTCTCTCCCTCTCTCTCCCTCTCCTCTTCTCCAAAGGAAGGTAAATTTTGATGGCCAGAAGATGCTCAGTTTACTTGAGCTCTCTCTCTCTCTCTCTCTCTCTCTCTGTCTCTCTCTCTCTCTCATCTCTCTCTCTCTCTCTCTCTCTCTCTCTCTCTCTCTCTCTCCCTCTCTCTCTCTCATCTCTCTCTCATCTCTCTCTCTCTCTCATCTCTCTCTCTCTCTCTCTCTCTCTCTCTCTCTCTCTCTCTCTCTCTCTGTCTCGCTTTGTTTCTCAAAGACAAAAACTTAAATCTGTTTTACTCTGAAGCTCATAGATTGGATCACAATGAGTCCCTGCCCAAGCTCCACTTAATGTCTATATTTTGGACTCCCCAGGCTTAGAGTGAATGTGAATGGTAACTGTTTCTCTTTGGAAGAGGGTCTTCCCCTCCCAGCTGGATTTTTTTTTCTTTTTTTTCCTCATTAAAGGGGCCATCCCTTGACTCACTTCTTAAAGAGGCCTATTCATTGAATGGGCATTACCTAACTCAAAGTGAGAACCTGAAAATACCTTAGCCTGAAAGGGCCAGGGTCTCCCAGTGCCTCCTGGGCCATCTCCAGTCATCCTGATGAATATCAGGCTACTGGACCCAGATGGGTCTGGAGGAGAAAGTGAGACTAGTGACCTTGCACAACCCTCCCTCACTCAAATCAAAGTCAACTGCAAGTCATGTCATTATTTCCCCAATATAATGGTCCTCTTAGAAACAAAGGACAAACCCAGCAACAATTGGACTGGTGGAATATACATTTTACACATTACACATTTATATATCCAACTTTAAGATACCAATGATTCTAGTTTTCTAGAACTATTACAGTTATCTCTTCCACATCATGGGATTTAGGGACACGGCACCCCCACAATCTGGAAAATCCTTATCAAATATTTTGGCCCTCACTTTGTACCAGTGAAGTATGAATTTCTTCTTTTTCTTTTATGGGGTATTTACAGTACCTTGTAAAATTTGAATTAAGTATTTGGTCATAACTTCTATGTTATGTGTAGGCCTTTGCATGTCATCTGCAGCTTCCACAAAACTCCTCCAAAATTCTCATTTAATTTCTTATGCCAACCTGAGATATATCAAAACCTCTATGGGGAAAGTCATGATGTGAAAGGGATAGCTGTAATTAGAAGAATGTTTTAAGGTGATGAATATTTCTTTAAAGCATTCAATTAAGACCATGAAAGAACAAAATGAATGTAACAGTAATGAAAAAAGCAAATTTGGGGGATTTTAAAGTGGATTTTATTTACAATAAATCTGCAATTTTAACTTGGGTATCTTAATGATATATGTAGAAATATTTAAATTTCTGCACAGCATGTATTCTTCAGATATATACCATTGTGTTATTTTTGAAAAATTGAGGATCTAGATTTGACATGTTCAAGAAATAAAATATTATTATAGAGCTTTTAATACATTACAACAAACACCCTCTTTATCCAGAATTTTTGGGGAATGGAAATGTAAGGTGACAAATGTAAGGTCCAGTCCACAGCAGAGTTCAGAATTCACTTTGAGCCCCCAGGCAAATCACTGAAATAATTGGAGTTTCCTTGGACAACCCTTTCAGTTTCTTGTATCCACCTAGACTTAGAAGAATCAAGGGAAGAGACAGTCTATAGGAATTGATAAACTGAAAAAAAAATCCAAAACCCAATTTTATGCAACTATAAAAAATGCAGATAGGGAAAATTAAACAGATAACTGAAGTAGACCTCTGAGAGTACCATTTGCCCCTTTTTTAAAAGTAAGTTGATTGGAAATCTTCCTAAATAATATTTCATACATGTTTAAAAAGAGGATACAGAACATAATTGAACATAGTTGAACTTTTTTCTGATTGATTCAAGATCATCATTATAGACATTCACTATTCTACCATGCATAATATACAGAACAGTTTTATACATGCCTTTTTTTTCTTTTTTGATATACTCCTCTGAGGTTGGCCATTAACCGGTGTCATTCTTGTCGTTGTTCTTCCTACTAGTAGTCTCTCCATTCTGCATTTAATTTATTGTTTTGTTTTTACTATTCTATAAAATAAAATACCACCTGATCCAATTTATCAGGAGTTTTATTTTTATGAAAAATCATAGGATCATAGATTTAGTGCTTTTTTTTCAAAAATATTTTTTTCTGTCGCATATGACTTTTTATGACCCCATTTGAAGTATTCTTGGCACAGACACCGGGGAGGTTTGCCAATTCCTTCTCCAGCTCATTTTGCAGATCAGGAACTGAGGCAAACAGGGGGTAAGTGCCAGGGTCATATAGATAGTAAATATCTCAAGCCAGATTTAACTCAAGAAGAGGAGTCTTCTGATTTCAGGCCCAACACTCTATCCTCTACACCACATAGCTTCCTTTAGCCCTAGAAGGGATCTTCAATATCATCTATTCAACCTCCTTCATTTTATAGATGAGAAACTTGAAGCTTAGGGAGGTTAAATAATTTATCCAAAGTCATATGGGCAGTTAGAGGCACATCTAGAATTGAAGTCTATGTCTTCTGACTCAAACACTCTTCCTGTTCCACATTTAGGACTTAATTGGAGACCTCTGGAAACTTATTTGTAAAGTGGATAGACTTATGTCCCATGGCTTTGTGAAAGTTATTTGAAGATCTCAGAGACCTTTTCCATTTATTTTTGAGTTTTAGCAACAAATTAAATCCAATGAACATTTATTAACTGATTATTATGTGCCATCACTATGCTACACACTGAGTTTTTAGCTATTTTCTAAAGGTTTGAGGTAGTTGGAAATCTAATCTCTTAATTAACATGGAAAGGATCTAGCACCAGTAAAACATTATTTTACTTGCTATTTATTTTTGTGGAGAAGGAAATTACAAACCATTTCAGTATCTTTGCCAAGAAAACTCCAAATGGGGTCATAAAGAGTCAGAAATGACTAATCGACAAAACAACAATAACATTTGAAGAATTTTACCTTCAAATTGATAGATACCCTTCCTCCCATCCAAATAAACACAGTCCACAAATGAAAAGTAACATGGTTCAAGAATAGAAAAAAAATCAATGGATTTGGAATCAATGCTTTGAATCTAGACTTAGTTTTGCCATGAACTAGCTTAGGAAACTTTAGGTAAGTCCCTTACTATTCTGGGCCTTGGTTTCTTCATTTGGAAAATGAAGTTCTTGGACTACATGTTCTTTAAAGGTCTTTTCAGCAATAAAATACAGTCTATTTTAAATATACATCAACAAAATTAATGAAATAGTGTAATGAGAAGCTAAGATGCATCATTTGACCTACCTAGGCAACACATCTACTTTTTAAAAATCCCTTCTTGTTCTACATATTATAGGATATTAAAATATTAACATATGTTGTAATTCAATGGCTTTATGCAATGCTTCAGAGTCAAATAAATGAATATCGTTTATGCATGGCTATCCTTCCATGCCATTGCTACAGGAGATCTTTGTCTAGGAGCAAGGAAGTCTTCTTTCCGACTATGTATCTATTTTCCTGACTATGAGGTTCTAATTCATTTTTTTTACCTGCTTTCTCTTTCAAGAAATTTTAAAGATGAGTGAATAACTACGTATTTTTCTTGCATGGTTTATCTTATAGGGGTTAAATATTATTGATTGAGGTTATTAGGATTCCCTTTGTTCTAGTGGCATTGGACATTTTCTCCTCCATGTTTGGGAAAGTTCAAGCAATGTGCTCCTATTTCTACCATATGCCTTCCAGATTCTCTTATTTAATTGTATTTAGTGAAACTGTTAAGAGAAAACTGTATAAGGAAAGGGTTATATCAGGAAGAACTTGTACCCTTCATGATCAACAGCAATACCTGTACCCTTTAAAAGCTATTGATTGGGACACCATCCAATTCCATATAATCTAAATATCTGAGAAATAACAAATGTCAGTAAGTAGCATAATGTCTCTACTGTTAAATACATAGGAGGAGTGTCAAGCATCACTTTTTGCAGCCTTATTTTTTTATTTATTTTACTCTGAACTTAAGAAATAAATATTAATGCAATCTTATGACAGATTAGCATTCTAATTTTGGGTAAATGAAGGGCCAGAAGGCCCAGGTCCAATCAGTCTCTTCTCTCCAACTTTACCTCATACATATGCAGATTTAACTAGAATTTAAGGTATTTAAAAATAAAATGCACCTGTGTTGTTACACTGACTGACCATTAATTTCTCCTACTTTATAGACAGCGAACCTTTCTGTGTTGTATGTATGATGTATTGATGATAATCTTTTGAAATTTGTTATCATCCTCTAAACTCTATATAGCACTAACTAAAGATGGTACCAGGCCCACAAAGGGACAGGATCACATTAATTAATTAATTTATTTATTTAATAATAGATTCTATTTTTTCTTCAGAGGACTCAAGGTGCTGATACTAATCTGTTTCCTTTCTTCCCACCTTCATTGCCTGGTATTTCTGACCAAAGGAGTAACTACAGTGCTGACAATGACAACCTTGAGCATCAGTGCCCGGAACTCCTTGCCCAAAGTTGCTTATGCAACAGCGATGGACTGGTTCATAGCTGTATGCTATGCCTTTGTATTTTCTGCGTTGATTGAATTTGCGACAGTGAACTATTTTACAAAGAGAAGCTGGGCATGGGATGGCAAAAAAGCTCAGGAGGCAGCCAAAAACAAGGTGCTTATTTTGCTTTTTCCTTTTCATTACTAAGAATTTTATGTTTTCATCAACTTAAGTGTTTTATTTACTGCTGCAGCTGAATGGTTTAGAGAATGATTAACCTATTTATGGATTATCCACTATTTCTTCTACCTTCTTCTGATTTTAGACCAGTTAACCCTTGATGACTACTCATTCCAGATCAGGGTTTGCTTCTTAGGGAAGACTTAAGAATGAAGTAGTCCTCAAAAGAAAGGTGGGGAGAGAGAGAGAGAGAGAGGGAGAGAGAGAGAGAGAGAGAGAGAGACAGAGAGAGAGAGAGAGAGAGAGAGACAGACAGAGACAGAGACAGAGACACAGAGACAGAGAGAGACAGAGACAGAGAGAGACAGAGAGACAGAGACAGACAGACAGATAGACAGAGATAGAGACACACAGAGACAGATAGAGATAGAGACAGAGACAGAGAGATACAGACAGAGAGAAAGATAGAGAGACAGAGAGAGATAGAGACAGAGAGACAGAGACAGAGAGGGGGAGAGAGAGACAGAGACACAGAGAGACACAGAGAGAGACAGAGACACAGAGAGGGAGACACAGAGATAGAAAAGGAGACAGGGACAGAGGTATATGTGTGTATATACACACATAATAAGTTAGTGAGGGACATGGAGGACATCCTAGTGATACTGCATGTTGATAGTGCATATTGCATGTGTGGGGAAGAGGATAGTAAGGAATTTGGTATAACCGAAGGTCATGGCTGTGAGTATTAGGATGCACTGAGGATTTTTGAACAGAAATGATACGGTGAGAACAATGTGGGACAGTAACTTTGCAGTGGCATGAAGATGACCTAGAGGAAGGCAAAGACTGGAGACAATAGGACTGATTAGTGGACTATTACTTTAGACCAGGTTTGAGGTGAAATGGGTCCTTACTAGTTGGATGATAGTACGAAATAAGAAATAAATCTTAGAGGCAAGTGAAAATGGCAGCTTGATGATCCAGGTATCTACAGTCAACAATCGTATTTAGATAGAGCTTAAGCCAGTGCTGCTACTTGATACAACTCCAAACAGAGATTTGCTATCAGAGGAGGTTCAAAATAATGGGCAAAGTAAAGTTTGTGGATAAAGATGTGGATCTCACATGTTGACACATCACCTTTTTTGGATAATTAGGAATAATACAATAGCCTTGGGAAGATTCTCTATTTCTCATCATTGAATTTCCACTCTTTAACTTTACAGATGGTATGAATTTCACAAAACTCCCTACTTTCTTGAATTAATGTATTTATGTAGTATGCAACATCAAACTAATGAAATATATAATCAGTTGCACAAAATTACTAAAACCCAAAGGAAGTCTATAATAATAGTAGTCCTATACATTTGAGGAAGGAGAACTTCACATGATAAAGTAACTCATAATTAGAGAGACAGATGATAAGTGAGGGATACATTGCACAAAAATATTGGATAACAGTGAGTGTAATATTTATTTTTTGATTACACAAATAAACAAAAATTTGTTACCTAAAAGCTTTTGGAAATAGGCTGTGTTCATCCTTTGAATAATGATGAATCACAAAATGATACTTTATTTCTCTAAAAAGAGTTTTATACCAATAAACTATCGAACAAAATTTTTAATGAAATTTTACATTTCTAATAGTTGTGTAAAACCGTACCAGTAAACTCATGTAATGGTAATTCAAATAATACTAAGTTAATTTTGTAATAAGTCATAATGTTATAATCTGTTAAAAATTTTGTCATTACAATGTAAGTTCCTTAAGAGGACTGTTTTTTTCTATATCCCTGTATGTCCAGAAAATAGCTTGACACATAGTAAATAGTTAATTAATAATCTATATTTATCTATTTAGAAAAAAAAACTGACCCAAAACAGAGAGCCAATCTGTGGTAGGGCTTCAAGGTAAACTTGAAGTTGTAAGTCCTAGGTTTAATTACTGCTTTTCTAGCCCCATTTCTTTTTCTATGAAATGAGAGGATTGGACTTTATAACTTCTAAATTCTCTTCTAATTTGACCTCTACCATCCAGTGATCTTATGACTGATGTTAGATAAAAAATAGAAATTATTAAGACAACTCTGTCTTTTGCCATTTTCCTTGGCAGGTAGTAATGAGGCCATGGGCTTGACAGCCAACCTAGGGATTATATGCTCATGTAGCTTAACTTCCTTCATTCCTTTCTTCCTTCCTTCCTTCCTTCCTTCCTTCCTTCCTTCCTTCCTTCCTTCCTTCCTTCCTTCCTTCCTTCTTTCCTTCCTTCTTTCCTTCCTTCTTTCCTTCCTTGTTTTTCTTACTCTCTTTCTTTCCATAAGACCCTACCTTTTTGTAAAATTTATGAGGATTATGTTATGTTCCAATGAATTACTAGATAATTATATGGCTTATAAGGAATTACAACCTGAGTCACATAAATACTGAGGAGTCTCTCTCTCTCTCTCTCTCTGTGTGTGTGTGTGTGTGTGTGTGTGTGTGTGTGTGTGTGCATGACAGTCTGTCAATTTAATCATTCCGCAAACATCTTAAAAATAAAACAAACAACTCCAACTCCATCTTGTAGTATTGGGACACATTTTAACAACTAAAGTGGCAGTGGGAGAAAGGAGATAATTGTACCTGCTACACTTCTCTTCCCCTGTGCTTTCAAATAAGTTATAAGCAAAATGATCTGTTTACCTTTTTATTTTTCAGAAAAAGGAGCGTGAAATATTAATAAATAAATCAACAAATGCTTACAATACTGGAAAGATGACCCATCCTCCAAACATCCCAAAGGATCCAACTCCCTCAGGAATCTCAAATGCAACTCCTGTTCCAGTAAAACCGGCAGAGGAAAAGCCTCCTGAAAGTAAAAAGACTTATAATAGCATCAGCAAGATTGACAAAATGTCCCGAATTGTTTTCCCAGTCTTGTTTGGCACTTTCAACTTAGTCTACTGGGCGACATATTTGAATAGGGAACCAGTTATTAAAGGAGCCACTCCTCCAAAATAAGTTTCAGGACTCCCAAACCCTATGAGAGCCATACTTCCAGCAAAAGGATACCAAGGAGAAATTTGAGCTCTACAAGACTTTTGATATTTGGACAACATCTTTCAGGAAATTTTTGCATGTTTAATGATATGTACAAATAATATTGCCTTGATTGTTTTTACATGTAACCTCAGATATTTCAAAGAAGTGACATTGACAATGGCGGCTACACAATATTCTAGAAGGTCAGAAGATGCTGAATAGCACCCAACTGTTCAGGGTCTTACATTGCTAGTTTACAAACAAGACAAGTTATATTTTTTAACTGCTCCAAGTATTACATACCAATGTTTTTTATACTTCAAATGTCAATTCATACTAATTTTCCCAGCTGATAAAATATTTTGGAAATTGTTCCATGACTATTACCTGACCAAAAATCCAGGTCATAAAGATTGTAAAGAACATAATTCTCATTTTAAAGAAACTATGAGCTTTCACATACAGAATAAATTACCTTCATTAATTTTCACTTGGTTCTAAAATTTCAAAGTACTGCATGAGCTTATATTAAGAAATAAAATAAGAAAATATTTATGCAGACAAATTTTAATGACAGAAATAGATCATATGTTAGACTAAGAGAATATTCTCCCCAAAACAAACAACTCTGGATAAATTGCTCTTGGGAAAAAAAAAATCATGTTTCTCCCCATTAACCAAAATAAGTAGTACAGAAAGAAAGTGAAACATGAGCACAGAAAAATGGTTCAGAGACAGCATTGGAATCTTGGCCCATGTATTAAATGTATCTGAGACATACCATCTCCTCGCTACTGCCAGTGTGTTTTGCTTCAGTGGTGAGAATCTGTAATTAGTTATTTTCAATTTTATTGCCTTGTAAGTAATTCATGACTGATTCATTGCTCTAGTAGCTTTTGTAAATTAATCTTAAATGTTTATTAAATAAAAAATTCTACTCTTGTGGGTAAAATGTCATCTTTTATAGCAAACATTAAGATTTTGCTGGAGTTATTTTTTAAACAAATTCATGAAGAAAATTCATCCAATAAATAGCTTGACAAATTGTTGTCAGGTCATCTTTATTTCTTTGGGTCATGTTTTTATTTAATCAATCATGATGCTTGGTAACAAGTATAGTTTTCCAAAGTTGGAATTTACATTCATATAAGCTCAACAAAAGTCTAGAAATGAAAGATTGTTTTTCCCCATTTTTTTGAGTTAAATAGGATGTCCATAAATTGTCTCATTCATCCCCTGGATTATGCAGTCTTCTTTTTGAGAATTCCCTGAAGGAGGAGTAGCCATACAAGCTATGAGACATTTACCAAGTTATCAGTGCTACTACTCTCAGCTTATTTTCATTTCACATTAATATAATACAATTATTAGAAGACAGGAAGACACTGTCTGGGGCAAACTTTCAGGTGAGATATTGATGAAAAGATCTCTTTTACTTTTTGACTTTTGGTTCAACATACTTGATTAAGACAAAAGAGAAAGTCAAGATATATGTTAGTTCTGACTCTGTTTGTTTTATAAACAACATAGAAGAACCAAGAATTTTTTAACTGGTGGTGTAAAAATCAATGAAGACAGTAAATAAAGTTTATATTCCTGTAAAGTCCCATTTAAATACTCATGTTGAGCAAAAGCCTATGGACCAAATCATGGACTATCCGTGCTTTTGTTTGAGTAACAACCTAGATAAATTAGAGGTACTCAACAGATTGGCCACAAGGTCAATATTTAGGTCCTAAAAACTCTTCAGAACAAGGAACTAGTTAAGTTACAAAATGCAATCTGAATACATAAAAAGAGTGTCCAGATTGGTGAAATCACAGATCTTTCAAATATTCAATTACTTGTGACTAAATAAGACTGGTGTTACTGTTTACAATCTCACCTCATAAATGAGAACAAGTTATTATGTCCCCCTGTGTACTTCAAAGAGGTAGTTTGAACATTGGGGCTAAATTCATATTTTGAAGAGGCAATTTCTAATAGGTTTGACTACCCTGAATATAGTCATTGCATTCTTTAATCCGTCTTCTTTTTTTTTTCTTTTTTAAAAAATCATTATTTATTTATTTAATCTTTTTAGTTTTCAGCATTAATTTTCAGAAGAGTTTGAAATACAAATTTTCTCCCCATTTCTACCCTCCACCCACTCCAAGATGACATATATTCTGATGGCCTAGTTCCCCAGTCAACCCTCCCTTCTGTCACTCCACTTCCCTGCAACCACTTTTCCCTTATTTTGTTGTAGGGCAAGATAGATTTTTATGCCCCATTGCCCATATATCTTATTTCCTAGTTGCATGCAAAAAACTGTTTTTTTGAACATCTGCTTTTAAAACTTTGAGTTCTAAATTCTCTCTCCTCTACCCTCCCCACCCCCCTCCCTAACAAGGCAAGCAATTCAACATTGGCTTATGTGTATCATTATGCAAAACCCTTCCACAATACTGATGTTGTGAAAGACTAACTATATTTTGCTCCTTCTTATCCTATCCCTGTTTATTCAGTTTTCTCCCTTGACCCTGTCCCTTTTCAAAAATGTTTACTTTTGATTGTCTCCTCCCCCATCTGCCCTCCCTTCTATCAACCCCCCATTTTTATCTCCTTCCTCCTTTTAAACTGTGGGGTAAGATACTCAACTGAGTGTGTATGTTATTTCCTCCTCATGTCAAATCTGATAAAAGCAAGATTCTTTCATTTGCCCTCACCTGCCCCCTCTTCCCTCCCAACAGAAATGCTTCCTCTTGCCACTTTTATGTGAGATGATTTACCTCATTCTATCTCTCCCTTTCTCCCTCTCTCGATATATTCCTCTCTCATCCCTTAATTTTATTTTTTTAGATGGCATTCCTTCATATTCAGCTCACCCTGTGCCCTCCATCTATATATATATATATATATATATATATATATATATATATATATATATATATATATATATATATATATTGCCTTCAGCTACCCTAATACTGAGGTCTTATGAATTATACACACCATCTTTCTGTGTAGGAATGTAAACAAAACAGTTCAACTTTACTAAGTCCCTTATGATTTCTCTTTCTTGTTTACCTTTTCATGTGTCTCTTGATGCTTGTGTTTGAATGTAAGATTTTCTATTCAGCTCTGGTCTTTTTACTGAGAAAGCTTGAAAGTCCTCTATTTTATTGAAAATCTGTATTTTGCCTTGGAGCATTATACTCAGTTTTGCTAGGTAGGTGATTCTTGGTTTTAATCCTAGCTCCATCGACCTCTAGAATATCATATTCCAAGCCCTTCGATCCATTAATGTAGAAGCTGCTAGATTTTGGGTTATTCTGATTGTGTTTCCACAGTACTCAAATTGTTTCTTTCTGGCTGCTTGAAGTATTTTCTCCTTGATCGGGAAGCTCTGGAATTTGGCAACAATATTCCTAGGCATTTTCTTTTTGGGATCTTTTTCAGGAGGCGATTGGTGTTTTCTTTCAATTTCTATTTTACCCTCTGGCTCTAGAATATCAGGGCATTCTCCTTGATAATTTCTTGAAAGATGATATACTCTGATAAGTTTAGAAATCTAACTTGTCCTACGGGAAGTGGGAGGGTAAGGGGGGAAAAAGGGAGGGGGGTGGTCAGAAGGGAGAGGAGAAGTAGCAAGTGGGTTACGGTAAGATAAGGGAGGGGAATAAAGAGGGAGGGTTAACTGAGGAAAGCGGCTGTCAAAAGCAAAACTTTGTTGAGGAGGAGAAGGGGAAAGGGAGAAATAAAAGCATAAACAGGGGGAATTAGGATGGAGAAAAAGACACAGATAGAAATCATAACCCTGAACGTGCAGGGGATGAACATTCTCACAAAACAGAAGCAGATAGCAGAATGGATTAAAAATCATAATCCTACAATATGCTGTTTACAAGAAACGCATTTGAAACAGGGGGATACACATAGGATAAAGGTAAAAGGCTGGAGTAAAATATATTGTGCCTCAGCTAAAGTAAAAAAAGCAGGTGTAGCAATCCTAATCTCAGACAAAGCAAAAGTAAAGATAGATCTAATTAAAAGAGATAAGGAAGGACATTATATCCTGCTAAAAGGCACCATAAACAATGAAGCAATATCATTGCTTAACATATATGCACCAAGTGGTAAGGCATACAAATTCTTAGAGGAGAGGTTAAGGGAGTTACAGGAAGAAATAGACAGCAAAACTATAATATTGGGAGACCGCAACCTCCCCCTTTCTGAACTTGATAAATCTAACCTCAAAATAAATAAGAAAAAAGTTAAGGAGGTAAACAGAATTTTAGAAAAGGCACATATGATAGACCTCTGGAGAAAACTGAATGGGGATAAAAGGAATATACTTTCTTCTCAAAGTACATGGCACATACTCAAAAATTGACCATGTACTAGGGCATAAAAACCTCACAATCCAGTGCAGAAAAGCAGAAGTAGTCAATGCATCCTTTTCAGATCATGATGCAATAAGAATCATTTTTAATAAAGTACCATGGAAAAATAAGTTAAAAACTAATTGGAAACTAAATAATTTAATTCTAAAGAATGAGTGGGCCAAAGAACAAATCAGAGAAACAATTAATAATTTCATTCAAGAGAATGACAATAATGAAACAACATACCAAAACTTATGGGATGCAGCAAAAGCAGTTCTTAGGGGAAGTTTTATATCTCTAAATGCCTACATGAATAAAATAGGGAAAGAGGAGATCAATGATCTGGGCATACAGCTGAAAAAGCTAGAAAAAGAGCAAATTGAAAACCTCCAATTAAATACCAAATTAGAAATACTGAAAATCAAAGGAGAGATTAATAAAATTGAAACCAAGAAAACTATTGAATTAATAAATAAAAAAAGAGCTGGTTTTATGAAAAAACCAATAAAATTGATAAACCTTTGGCCAATTTGATTAAAAAAAAGAAAGAAGAAAATCAAATTACCAGTATCAAAAATGAAAAGGGTGAGGTCACCTCTAATGAAGAAGAAATCAAAACAATAATTAGGAATTATTTTGCCCAACTGTATGCCCATAAATTTGACAACCTTAGAGATATGGATGAATATCTACAAAAACATAAACTGCCCGGGATAACAGAGAAGGAAGTGATATTTCTTAATAATCCCATATCAGAAAAAGAAATTGAACATGCCATCAATGAACTCCCTAGGAAAAAATCTCCAGGGCCAGATGGTTTTACATGTGAATTCTATCAAACATTTAAAGAACAACTAATTCCAATACTTTGTAGACTATTTGGGAAAATAGGGGAAGAAGGAGTCCTACCAAATTCTTTTTATGAGACAAATATGGTACTAATACCCAAACCAGGTAGAGTTAAAACAGAGAAAGAAAATTATAGACCAATTTCTTTAATGAATAGCGATGCAAAAATTTTAAATAAAATATTAGCAAAAAGATTGCAGCAACTCATTACGAGTATAATACACTATGACCAGGTAGGATTTATTCCAGGAATGCAAGGCTGGTTCAATATTAGGAAAACTATTAGCATAATTGACCATATCAACAACAAAACTAGCAGAAATCATAAGATCATTTCAACAGACGCAGAAAAAGCCTTTGACAAAGTACAACACCCATTCCTATTAAAAACACTAGAAAGCATAGGAATAAGTGGAACCTTCCTCAAAATTATAAATAGCTTCTACCTAAAACCATCGACAAGCATTATTTGTAATGGGGATAAACTAAATGCATTCCCAATAAGATCAGGGGTGAAACAAGGATGTCCATTATCACCCCTATTATTCAATTTGGTACTAGAAACATTAGCTGTAGCAATAAGAGAAGAAAAAGAAATTGAAGGAATCAGAATAGGAAAAGAAGAAACTAAATTATCACTTTTTGCAGATGATATGATGATTTTTCTAGAGAATCCTAGAGAATCAAGTAAAAAACTACTTGAAATAATAAACAACTTTAGCAAAGTTGCAGGATATAAAATAAACCCACATAAATCCTCAGCATTCCTATACATTACTGACAAAGCCCAACAGCAAGAGATAGAAAGAGAAATTCCATTCAAAGTTACTGAAGGCACTATAAAATATTTGGGAGTCTATTTGCCAAGACAAACCCAGGGCCTATATGAACAGAACTATGAAACAATTTTCACGCAAATAAAATGAGATCTAAATAAATGGAAAAATATCAGTTGCTCATGGTTAGGCCGAGCTAATATAATAAAAATGACAATTTTACCCAAATTAATCTATCTATTCAGTGCCATACCAATCGAACTACCAAAAAATTATTTTACTGAGCTGGACAAAATAATAACAAAATTCATTTGGAAAAACAAGAGGTCTAGAGTATCTAGGATATTAATGAAAAGACATGCTAGGGAAGGTGGCTTAGCCACACCAGATATTAAACTGTACTACACAGCAGCAGTCATCAAAACTGCCTGGTACTGGTTAAGAAACAGGGGTGTGGATCAGTGGAATAGGTACACAAGTAGGAGAAATCAACAAGTTTAGCAATCTACTCTTTGACAAACCCAAAGAGGCCAGCTTCTGGGCTAATAATTCACTATTTCACAAAAACTGTTGGGAAAATTGGAAAATGGTAGGGCAAAAACTGGGCATAGACCAATATCTTACACCATATACCAAAATAAAGTCAAAATGGGTTGATGATTTAGGAGTAAAAGCTGACACTATAAGTAATTTGGGAAAGCAAGGAATAGTTTACTTATCAGATTTATGGAAAAGTAAAGAATTCGTGACCCAACAAGAGATAGAGAGCATTACAAAATGCAAAATGGATAATTTTGAT
The DNA here is from genome assembly GCF_011100635.1 of Trichosurus vulpecula. Taxonomy (NCBI): domain Eukaryota; kingdom Metazoa; phylum Chordata; class Mammalia; order Diprotodontia; family Phalangeridae; genus Trichosurus; species Trichosurus vulpecula. The sequence continues at coordinate 391,760,556 of NC_050574.1, forward strand.
TATGTCAAATTGAAATGATTTTGTACAAAAAAAGCCAATGCAACAAGAATTAGGAGGGAAGCAGAAAATTGGGAGAAAATCTTTGCAACTAATATCTCTGATAAAGGCCTCATTTCTAAAATATACAGGGAACTGAGCCAAATATATAGGAATACAAGCCATTCCCCAATTGAGAAATGGTCAAAGGATATGAACAGGCAGTTTTCAGAGGAAGAAAGTAAAGCTATCTATAGGCATATGAAAAAATGCTCTGGATCACTACTGATTAGAGAAATGCAAATCAAAACAACTCTTAGATACCACATCTCTCCTGTCAGATTGGCTAAAATAATAAAACAGGAAAATGATAAATGCTGGAAAGGATGTGGGGAAATTGGAACTTTGTTGCATTGCTGGTGGAGTTGTGAGCTGATCCAGCCATTTTGGAGAGCAGTTTGGAACTATGCCCAAAGGGCTATAGATATGTTCATACCCTTTGACCCAGTAATACCACTTCTAGGGTTGTATCCCAAAGAAATCACACAATCGGGAAAAGGACCCATATGTACAAGGATATTTATAGCAGCTCTTTTCGTGGTAGCCAAGAATTGGAAATCAAAGGGATGCCCATCAATTGGGGAATGGCTGAACAAGCTGTGGTATATGAAGGTGATGGAATACTACTGTGCCATAAGAAATGGGGATGATGCAGATTTCGTAACAACCTGGAAAAACCTACATGACATAATGCTGAGTGAGCGGAGCAGAGCCAGGAGAACGTTGTGCGCAGCCACAGATATATGGATTCCATGAGGACCAACCCTGACATACTGCGCTCTTCTCAGCAACCTAAGGGGCAAGGGCAACTCCAGGGGACTCACGATGGAGAATGCTATCTTCATCCAGAGAAAGAACTGTGAAGTTTGAATACAGATCGAGGCGCACTACATGCTCGCCTTTTTTGCTTCTCTTTTGTTTTTGTTTTTGGGTTGTTTTTTTTTGGTTCTGTTTCTTCTTTCTCATGATTCAGTCCATTGGTCAAAATTCTTCTCCACAACGTGACTAGTGCATAAAATAATTCAATGCGAAGTTATACATGACAGTTATATGAGATTCCATGCCGTCTTGGGGAGGGAAGGGGGAGGGAGGGGAGAAAATCTGGAACTCAAATCTATGTAGAACCGTGTGTGGTAAACTAAAAATAAATAAATTAATTAATAAAAAAAAAGAAAGATGATATCTAGGCTCTTTTTTTGATCATGGCTTTCAGGTAGTCCAATAATTTCTAAATTCTCTCTCCTGGATCCACTTTCCTGGTCAGTGGTTTTTCCGATGAGATATTTCACATTGTCTTCCACTTTTTCATTCCTTTGGTTCTATTTTATAATATCTTGATTTCTCATAAAGTCATTAGCTTCCACTTGCTCCAATCTAATGTTTTAAGGTAGTATTTTTTTCTTCAGTGGTCTTTTGGACCTCCTCTTCCATTTGGCTAATTCTGTGTTTCAAGGCATTCTTCTCCTCATTGGCTTTTTGGAGCTCTTTGGCCATTTGAGTTAGTCCATTTTTTAAGGTGTTATTTTCTTCAGTATTTTTTGGGTCTCCTTTAGCAAGTCATTGACTTGTTTTTCATGGTTTTCTCACATCACTCTCATTTCTCTACCCAATTTTTCCTCTACTTCCCTAACTTGCTTTTCCAAATCCTTTTTGAGTTCTTGCATGGCCTAAGACCAGTTCATGTTTTTCTTGGAGGCTTTTGATATAGGCTCTTTGACTTTGTTGACTTCTTCTTGCAGTATGTTTTGGTCTTCTTTGTCCCCAAAGAAAGATTCCAAAGTCTGAGTCTGAATCTGAGTCTGTTTTTGCTGCCTGTTCTTGTTCCTAGCCAACTACTTGACCCTTGAGCTTTTCTTCGGGGTATGACTGCTTGTAGGGTAGAGAGTACTTTGTCCCAAACTTGAGGGGCTGTGCTGTTGTTTTCAGAGCTATTTCCACACAGCCAACTCTGCCACACCAGTGCCTCTCCTCCCCCAAGAACAGCCAACTTGTACTGTGTCTCAGATCTTAAGCAGGTTCTACACTCCTGCTCTGATCCACCACTTAATTCCCCCCATCAGGTGGACCTGGGGCCAGAAGCAAATGCAGCTGTACTTCTGTCCTCAGAGCTACACTCCCTCTGCTGGCCCCCAGCCGGTGGCCGAAACCATGAAATCCTTTCACTCCGTCCCTGCAGCTTTTCACACTAACCTTCTCTGTTGTCTTTGGTGTTTGTGGGTTGAAAAGTCTGGTAACTGCCACAGCTCACTGATGCAGGGTGCTAGGGCCTGTTCCACCCAGCTCCTGTTCTGGTTGGTCCTGGTGAAGCCCACGCTGGGCTCTGCTCTGCTACTCTCCCAGCTCTGGGGGATAGACCCTTCCCCGTGACCATCCAGGCTTTCCTGGTCGGGAGCCCTGCTTCTCTTTGTTATTTTGTGGGTTCTGCAGCTCTAGAATTTGTTCAGAGTCATTTTTATAGGTTTTTGGAGGGATCCAGAGTGGGGAGCTCATGCAAGTCCCTGCTTTCCAGTAGCCCTCTTGGCTCCACCCCCTTAACCTGTCTTCTAAAGGTACAATTGTGATATGTGCAATTCTGTGGAGCTATTAGCTCTAGGTTCTGTGACAATGCAAAGTAGTAGGGACTTTTATCATTGAAACAGAATTCCCACCCTTCCTTTAACTTTTAATAATCAGTCTTTCATCAAGTGAGGTAAACTAAAGAATTACAATATTACTTGTTCTATATTTCATTTCCTATCCTTCATAATAGAGGGGTCAAACATGAAGGGCATGTATCACACAAGAGTGTTGAACTAGATTAAAATGTAGTTCCTATCTGATTTTAATATTTTGACCTAGTCATAAAAAAGAAATATGTAAACATATGTAAAGTGCATAACATAGTCAATATGCAACCCATGGAGATCTTTATTTATAGTTTAGTAGCCTCTATTCTACCTAAGTTTGACATTATAGCCTTATAGGCAAATGTATTTTGAAAAGTAGTCAAAAATCTAAAACCTGAGAAGTAGAGGCTATCAGGTAAAATCTCATTTTGTAATACATCATATCTGTGAGATTTTGAAAATTCCTAGAATCTTAGTATATGATCCAGTTTTATTATTTTCTTTTTTATGATGTTTTTGAGGGATTTTTCGACTATCATTTTAACAAATGAACACTACCTTTGTTCAAAGTCTTGTTACAACAAAGACCTCAAGAATTATTAGGGAATCTGAATGTCATAAAACATGTTAGAAATCATTTAGTACAATCTGTACCTGAACATAAATCCCTGAGGCAAATGATTTCAATCTCAAATAGAGAAGGGTAGGAAGGGGGTCACTAAACCTTCATAAGGATCCCTATGGGCTACATATTGTCTTAGAAAACCACATATTAATATTATCTTTGTTTTATTGTATTTACTTATTTTGTTACTTTTTTGTTTTATATTTATATTATATATTATCAAAATATTTGTTAAATATGTTAATCTGCTTTAGTCTGGACACCTTTAGTAGAGAGACTAGACAACAACGCCATCAAGAGGTCAGCCAACCTCTGCTTAGTCTCCAGTAGTGAAAAGAACACTGGACGCAAAAGTTGGAAGGCTTGACTTTGAGTCATGTTAATTCTAGGGGGTTTTATTCCCTACATATTATATACTAAGTATTTTTTTTAATTAAAAACAGATGCAAAGTTAAAAGGTTAATTAAATGAGCTGGGTATATTTTGGAGCCTTCTTACTTATGTATTATCTTCCTTGCCCAAGTGGATCTTGGGAAATTTGTTTTCTGGCACTCCTTTAAGGTTAGCTACCAGACCCTGGGCAAGTCCCTTAACCCTGCTTGCCTCAGTTTCCTCATTTGTAAAATGAACTGAAGAAGGAAATGGCAAACCACTACTGTATCTTTGCCCTCCCCCCCCATGGGGTCACAAAGAGTCGAACAACCAAAAGTGACTCAACAACAACTTTAGAAATACTTAACAGTTGTAATTACAGAGTAAAAGAGACAGAAAAGACTCACATTCAATTTTATATTGAGTTAAGAACCTCTCTCTAACCTAACAGAGGACTTCTATCTCCTGGAGATTCGGATGGTCCAAATCACTTATAATACTAGTTATGCCACACTGGAGGAGGCTATAGTGTTATGCATTATTGACATATCTGCTGGACTTTGTCAACATGTTTCTCCCTTTTCTCCTGAACTCTCCTTCTCTCATTGTGAGTTCCTCCTGAAACCACCATATTGAGGAAGGACCCAGATCATTCCCTCTTCACTCTAAACTTTGCTGGCACCCCCCCACACACACACACTCACACACACATAAACCACACCACAGTGATCTCCTCTTCATCCTTCTTGCCCCACTCTCCACCAGATCCACATATATTCAGCTTCCCTTTATGTGCTTGTTGTTAAGTCATTTTCAGTCACGTCCAACTGACAAAGATACTACAGTGGTTTGCCATTTCCTTTTCCAGATAAAGAAACTGAGGTAAACAAGGTTAAATAACTTGCCCAGGGTCACGCAGCTATTAAGATTTGAACTCAAGAAGATAAGTCTCCCTGATTCCTAGCCCAGTGCTCTATCCACGGTGTCACCTAGCTGTCCCTTTTATGGACTATCTTCCTGCATGAGAGCAGGAATTGTATTTCTTTTTGCTTCTATTATTGCCAAGTCTCGCAAATAGTAAATAATTAATTAATGTTAGTTGACTGGTAGACTTGCCTCTATGTCATGCTGCCCTCACTCTTTCTCTAGCAGCAGTCACTTCATTACTCTTCACAGTTAGTGCTTGACTAATCCACTGTATTTTTGCTCTATTCCCAGCAAGTGTTATGGATTCCTCTCCAAGGTTTAGTTCCCCATTTTTCAGCTCCATGAAGCAGATGGTGCTCATTAGCTACCCTCTTTAAGATGCATCCCTGAAAACTGGGGATAGACCAATATCTCACACCATATACCAAAGTAAAGTCAAAATGTGTTCATGATTTAGATATAAAGGCTGATACTATAAGCAATCTGGGAGAGCAAGAAATAGTTTACCTGTCAGATTTATGCAGAAGGGAAGAATTTATAACAAAACAAGAGATAGAGAGCATTGTGAAATGCAAAATGGATAATTTTGATTATATTAAATTGAAAAGTTTTTGTACAAAGTCAATGCAACCAAGATTAGGAGGGAAGCAGAAAATTGAGAGAGAATTTTTACAACCACTGTCTCTGATAAAGACCTCATTTCTAAAATATGCGGAGAACTGAGTCAAATTTGTAAGAATACAAATCATTCCCCAATTGACAAATGGTCAAAGAATATGAACAGGCATTTTTCAGAGGAAGAAATTAAAGATATCCATAGGTATATTAAAAAATGCTCTAAATCACTATTGATTAGAGAAATACAAATCAAAACAACACTTGAGTACCACATCTCATCTGTCAGATTGGCTAACATGACAAAACAGGAAAATGATAAATGGAACATTAATGCATTGTTGGTGGAGTTGTGAACTGATCAAACCTTTCTGGAGATCACTTTGGAACTTTGTCCAAAGGACTATAAAAATGTGCATACTCTTTGACCTAGCAGTACCACTTCCCAAATACCACTATGCCAAAGAAATCATACAAGTGGGAAAAGGGCCCATATGTTCAAAATATTTGTAGCAACTCTTTTTTTGTGGTGGCAAAGAATTTGAAATCAAGGGGATGCCCATCAATTGGGGAATGGCTGAACAAATTGTGGTATATGAATGTAATGGAATACTATTGTGCTATAAGAAATGAGGAGCAGATGGACTTCATAATAAACTGGAAAGATATGTGTGTTCTGATGCTGATGAGGGGAGCAGAACCAGGAGAACATTATACATGATTTCAGGCACATGGTATTTCTGATCACTAAATGTGATAGACTCGGGGTCTTCTCAGTATTGCAAGGTTCTAAGACAACTCCAAAAGACTCATGGAAAAAGTGAATCACATCTAGAGAAAGAGTTATGGAGTCTGAATGCAGATTGAAGCAAACTATTTGCTCTCCTTTTTTAGTATGTTTTTATTTTTTCTGTTTTGTTTCTTCTTTCTCATGATTCATTCCATTGGTTATAGTTCTTTACAACTTGACTATTGTGAAAATAAGTTTAGTGTGAAGGTTAAAAAAAAGATATATCCCTGAGCAGCTGACCCAAACACTGATCTTCAGCTGGCAGAACTACAGTTCTTTAGTGCCTCTAAGACAGGGAATTCCAACCTCTTCCAACAACATTCTATTGTTATTTGCTTGTTTTAACAGCCACCAAAATATCTCATAAGGAACTTGTAAGAAGATTTCTCTCCTGAAGGGTTTAGATGGACCTCTGTTTTCCACTTTATTCTACTCAGGGTTCATTCTCCTTTCTCCAGTGAAGGACAGTTTGTATACTATTCATGTAAACTATTAAGTCTTTTATGGTTCAGAGAGTCAATGCTACCCTTTTTATATTCTGTTTAACATTTTCCTCTTGGGCAGCAGAGCTAGTTAATGCAAGTTACTCTGGGTTGACCTCTAAAAGGGAGTGGGAGAGACTTTGAAAACAAGGAATTCTTACTCCAGAGGTATAAGGTAAAAAAATCTATTTTGTGTGTAGAACACAGGGTTAGGTGTTGGAGGATATTCTAAGTTTAGACAAGATACCATCTCTCCACCATGAAACATATAAAGTAATAATTCGGAGATGGGAGAGTTTATTTTTATTGTTGCTGCATTGTTTTAGTCATGTCCAATTCTTCTTGACCCCATTTGGGGTTTTCTTGGCAAAGATGCTTAAGTGGATTGTCATGTCCTCATCCAGATCATTTTATAGATGAGGAACTGAGGCAAACATGGTTAAGTGATTTGCTCAGGGTCACAGCTAATAAGTATCTCAGGCCACATTTAGATTCAGGAAGATGAGTCTTCCTGACTCCAGGCTTTGCACTCTATCCACTGTAATACCTAGCTTCTCAGATTACTTTTAGTTGTGAGATCAAGCCAGGTATAATGTTATTTTTATCTAAATATTAAACTTAATATATAGCCTAAGACTAACATGAGTGTTTTTACTAAGCATATAAACAAATTGCAAAGAATATTCACTGAATAAATAAATTAGTAACATTATTTCCCATCGGCATTCATTATATTTGGAAAGTAAAAAATAATTTAAAATTAAAACCAAATTTGAATCTTTTGTGGTCCTGTTCTTACAATAAATCAACTTGGAAACATATGGCGCATATAAATACATGCAAGCAGATTTAAAAGTTTATTCTAATTGAATGGTTACTGAGAGTTGCAGATTAATAACTTTTTAATCAAGCAAAGAGTGAAATTTATTGGTGTAAGCATGGACCTAGCCATAACTTTCAATGCCTTATTCAGTACCAAAGAATTACATGCATGAAGTACTAGATAAAATTAAATCTTTTAAATCACATTTATTTTTATTTACCAAATACAAGCAGCAATGTTTAATAGAGGGACTAAAGTATTTTGAAAAGGGTGCTGAGGTGGAGTAAAAAAAGCTATTTCAAATCCTTTCTTTGTCATTAGATGTGTGATTTGGGGTAAACTATTTCCTCTGTCTAGGTCTCAATTCTCTCAATTGAACAATAAGGTGGCTAGGCCACACTATCTCTAAGGTCTCTTCCAATTTTAAATTCTATAAGGTTTATCATTAGCACTGTTAGAGAGTTTTAGAAAACTCTTTTTTATGAATCCACTGCTAGGTGGAAAGAGAGAGAGAGAGAGAGAGAGAGAGATAGAGAGAGAGAGAGAGAAGAAAAAGAAAGAAAGAAAGAAAGAAAGAAAGAAAGAAAGAAAGAAAGAAAGAAAGAAAGGAAAAGAAAGAAAGGAAAAGAAAGAAAGGGAGGAAGGGAGGAAGAGAGGAAGAAATATAGTCAGTAAACCCCAAGTTAACTGGGCATCTTTTGGCTGCCAAAATTTACTTTCCTTTGGAGAGGAGGAGGGGTAGAGGGAGAGGTAGAGGACAAGCTGAGTTATCCAACTTGCTGTATCTCCATTCAGGCAGCTCAGACTACTCACGGGTTGTGTTTGCCCTTCATTTTTGAAGAGGACCATGACATCAGGAAAATGATGACATGACTTGCAGTTGACTTTGATTTGACTGAGGGAGAGTTGTGCAAGGACACCAGCCTCATTTTCTCCTCCAGAGCCATCTGGGTCCAATGGCCAGATATAGAAACAAAGTAGATGTTCATTGATTAAAGAACTGTGAAGCAAATTGTGGCACAAGAATTCATTGTATTGATGTAAGAAATAAGGAGCATTATGAATATAGAGAAGCATGGAAAGACATGAACTGAAGTAAAGTGAAGAGAGCAGAATTAGGAAAACAATATATACAATGACTATGATAACATTAACGGAAAGAACAATAATCACAAAAGAATTGAAACAAATCCTCTTAAAATTATGAAGATCAAGCTTTGCTACAAAGATATGGGAAATTTTACACATTCATCTATTCCTTTACAGAGGACAGAGTTAATTAGTTTGGGATATTACAAATAATTTCTGACTTTTTGATTGGTTGAATGGTTTTCCCAATTTTTTTTCTATTCTTTTAACTGCTTAATAAAGCAATCCTTTGTTTTAACAGATGGCTCTCTGACATGAAGAATAAGGACAGTTATAGGGGAAATTTAGGTGTTATTAAAAACAAAAGATACCGATAAATATTTTATAATTAATTGTTTAAAAAATCTTCAAAAATTAAAAAAGTTCTCTTGAATGTAATCAACATCCTATTGTGGGGAGTAAACAAGAAGCCCTATTATTAACCTACAGAGGACAGAAGAAAAACCTCTAAGATGCTTTTATTTCACATTTATGTTTGAGACCTGAATTATGTATATATATTCTGTGGCACAGACTGCATTGATAAAATTCACTAAATAGACACTAGTCAAAGGACCTCTTTTCTTTCTACTATGGAAATAGATTTAGTATATGACAGATACCAAGGCATCCTAGAATTGATCCAACTTCTAGTCTGAGAAAACCTTTCTAGTTACACTCTATGAGGTTATTCATTTTGCATGTTTGTGTTTTAATCTGAATATTAAAAAACTGGTAAGATGAGAATTTCTATATGTAGCACACAAACTTTGACAATTAATTATTCCACTTATTGTTCTAGGAGGGCTTATAGGCAGTTTTTCTCATACTCTTTCCCCAATCCTCATTAAATGTTTTTCCCAAACTGATCACCAATCACTTTTTCCTCCATATTACTGATAACCAATTAATGCCACTTTGTTTTTACAAAGGGATGTTTAATGCTCTCTTCAGTATAATACACATTTTACTTTATTCAACTAATGTTAAACTAAAATTGGAATGATCCTGTGCAAAAATGACACACAAATTCATTCTGTATTAAAAAAAATAAAAAGGGAAATTCACTGAAAAGGTATATCAAGAGTCGAAATACAGTAAGTTTCTAAACCAGGAACACACTTTTCTACCACCTCTGTCATTGGGAGAGTGGGCTTACATTTGTAGGAGTGACTACCAAACATTACACTCACCAAGTTCATTTCTGAGTTTGGTATAGCCAATGGATGTGTCACTCTCTTTCTTAAAGGGTATGTTGTCTCTGTTACCAGATCAGATCAGAAGGACCGAGTTAAACACGTTGCTCCTCAGGGCTGGCTTCTCAGCAGGCTTTTGGCTGCTATAACTATAAGCCATACTCTTCTATTGTCGTCAGTTGCTTTTCCTCTAGGGTTCTTCCTGTATTTTGAAGCTCACACACTCATAATATGGTCCTTTTTTGTCTCAGATATTTATTCTCCTGAGATCAGAAAAGAACAGAGGCAAAGAGACAAAAAGAAAGAGCAGGGCAGTACGTTTACAACTAATGGTGGTGGCTACCTGTTCTACCTGGAGGCTAAACAGCACTTCCTCCTCACTTGAAAGCCCCTCAGAAGAGAAAATGCCTTTGTTCGGCTCTTGTATGCCAACTCAGTTCTGGCAAAGTAGCTCATTAAAAGGTTGTTTGTCACTATGCTGAAAACCAATTGGAAACAGCTAGGGAACACCTAGGCTTCTCCATCACACATTGCCTGAAGAAGGCTCACTAAGATTCCATATCAATATATGAAATAAAGTATATTGTGCATTCTCCAAGGACTGAGTAATCATTGGCCAGTCTGATGCCCTTATGTATATATAATGTAGGACAGAGAAAGAAAATTATGTATGAACTAAAAATCATTAATGCACATAACTTGCTTTTTAATTTTAAGTACATAATGGATTTAATATGTAACTTTCAAAACTGTCCTGCTTCTCTGTGTCATCTTCTGGTCTTCCTATTATTGTCTTCTGAATATATGTATGTATATATATGCATGCATATATATACATACATATATATGCATATATACACATATATCTATATATATATATATATATGTGTGTGTGTGTGTATTATACGTGCATAGACATACACATGTATTTACGTCAATGACCTTCTTTTTCTTTTATTCATTTTTTTGGGCAACCCTTCTATGACCATCCTCAATCTACCACCTATCTTCCCTCATTGAAAATTTTCAAAAAGGAAGAAAAGCAAATTATTTGCAACAAATAAGGATAGATATATAAAACACATTTCCACATTGGCTGTGTTAAAAAACGTCAACCTCATTGTGCAGCTTGAGTCCACCATTTCTCTCTTAGGAGAAAGGTAAAATTCTTTATCACTGGTCTTCTGTTACCGTGTTTGGTCACCGAATTGATCAGAATTCTGTATTTTTTTCAAAAGTTGTTCTTTGCAACATAGATTTTAATTGTATATACTGTTCTCTTGTCTCTGCTCATTTTTACTCAAAATTATTCAATGGTTGTCTTTCCAGGTATGTCTGAAACCATCCTGTCATTCCTTATAATACAATATATTCCTTTACATGTATATGCCACAATTTGTTCAGCCATTACATCCATGGGATATTTTACATTCAGTTTAATATATTTTTACATATGTAAATATGTAAGTGTTCAGAGTATTAAGGTATTTTAACTTATCCTTGGATAACTTTTGCATCTTCTGTAAGTGAGATTCAACAGCCCCCTGCAGCCTTCAGTGCCTATACCACTTTCTATGAAGGAAGGAAATAATAAAATTCCCCAAAAGGTCCTGTTAAATTCTAATGTAATCAGAATTATTGCATTATGAAAGTTGTTGTAATTATAGAATAATCTGTATGTTGAGAATTATATCACTTATTTTTTGCATGTAACCTGCCCACGGTCACAAAGAAAACTTTTTTAAAATTTTCTATATCTCAATCAAAAGCTATTATTTGTTTTTCCTCCCTTATTTACAACCCCTATAGGTGACATTCTTTCCATATTATCTTGATGAAGTAGTTTGTAGAGAAATGTTTTATTACTAAAACCAATAAAGGAAACATATATACTGTCTTGGGTTGATCTTTGCATTTACTATTTACTGAGGGGTTAGTTTTCCACCTATAAGTTTGTAATGATTTCCTTTTTAAATTTACCCTCATATTCAGTAAACTCTCAGTCCTGCTGAATATTAACCTACTGCATTTACACATTGCTTTTGGTTTTTTTTTTTTTTTGGAGGGGGGAAGGCAGGGCAATTGGGGTTAAGTGACTTGCCCAAGGTCGCACAACTAGTAAGTGTGTCAAGTGTCTAAAGCCAGATTTGAACTCAGGTCCTCCTGACTCCAAGGCTGGTGCTCTATTCAGTGTACCACCTAGCTGCTCCCATTTACACTTTGTTGAGATTTAAACTTTACATATATTTAGTAAAATTAAATAGCTTTTCTAGCTCTCTGATCCCCTGCTTGTAGGTATGGCAATTTCATTATTTTAATGAGTTCATAATAAAGAGTAACCTTAGAGAAAGTGATAACATGACAAGAAACAAAAAATGTGTGTAAATTAGTAGACTATGCCAATGCTACAAATCAATAGGACTTAAAATATAGCTTCTGATAGTATTTTTTTAATTAAAAGAATAGTTTCAAACATGAGTAGTCAATTTTAACACTGATTTATTATAGAAACTGTACTCTCAGGCCTTGTCTTTCATGGAATAATTGAGTCTAACAAATGAAAGAGATCTCTGAGAATATATACTTTTGGAACCTCCAACAGTCTTAGTGCACCTTCAGCAAGTCATCATTTACCCTATTTTTGGAGACCATTAGTAACAAAGAACTCATCACTTCTCAAGGAATACAATTCCATTTTTGAGCAACTCTAATTGTTTAGAAATTTTCTTCAGGGGCATTCCAATAGAAAGATGCCTCTAGTTGGAAAAAATTCCAATAATTATTAGTTTTTGGATTGTGATCATTTAAGCAGTTTTAAAACATCCTAATTTTGACAACCAACCAGTCCACATTTTTTCTTCTTATTCTAGGATATTGGATGAGACTTTGACAAATTTGTGATGTGATCCATTGCAAAGGCAAGCAAATTGGGACTTTTTGTTTTCTTTTGTTTTGGATTGCTTCTTAGCACCGGGGCAATTAAGTGCCTTTGATTAAGCCTTGACTTTGTTTGTAGGAAGGCCCACACCCTTTTGCTAGTTAGGTCTCAAGAGGTATGAAACCCTTAAGAGATGTGAAACCCTCCAGAGGTGTGAAGCACTTTGACCCTGACCAAGTTTCTCTCTGGTAACTATGTATGTATAGCTTTGATCAGACTGCTAGAAGCCTGTCTGTTGATTTGTCTTATTTGATCTGCTTATATTTTCTCTGTAATTTCTGTTTGTATTTGCTTTGAAGTTCATGGTGCTGACTTTTTCCCCTGAACCAAGTGAATGATGTATGTATGTTTGATTAAAGTGGTATTGTAAACCCCTTAAAGTTGTCTTCCTTAGAAAAGCAGTTTGAAGAACCTGTGCTAGCAGCCCTCCTGTGTGCCATTGTTGGTCTTGTTGGGTCTTTTACCTCCACAGCAGCTGCTAGCAACATTGTTGTTACATCCATGGATATTATGTCCATAGCATCCCTATGTTGTTCAGTCGAAAGTTCGTGGACTTTGGAGTCAGAGGATTTGGATTCAAGCCTTGATGCTTCCATTTCCTATCTGTATGATTCTAGGCAATAAGTGTATTTTGCTCAGTCTCATTTGTACAATGACTGTATTAGAGACTAGATAGTCTCTGAAGTCCCTCTCAGTTCAAGCTGATGATGATGATAGTAATAATAGCTAATATTTATGTAGAGCTTTAAGGTTTTCAAAGAGCTTTACATATATTATATCATCTGATCTACGATCTTGTAATCAAGGAAATGGCACGTTATTCTCATTGGCCTCTAATGGCTTTCTCTTTTTGAAGATTGTGATATTAACCATCACTGATAAAAATGACATTTCTACATAGTACTGTTCAAGGTAAGTTTTAGATGGCAAGGCCTAAAATGAGTGTGTATGATTGATCATTTGTCCATAATGGTTTTTGATTAAGCATGAAAGAAAATATAATGCAGAATGTGAAATGATCCATTGAGTGAATGTTAGAGGACTTCCTTTTTATCTATCATTATAAACTGGTCATTTGATGAAAATTAAGGAAATATTGTATAACAACAGTATTTTGCCTTTGTATGATCTTTTATGTTTTGAAGATATAATTTACAATATCATCTTATGTAATGCTTCACAAAATCCCTACTTAATATTATACCCATTTTACAGATGAGGAAACTAAGGTAAAAGTAGATTTTTAAATTTCCTAAAAGTCACACAGCAATTCCACTGCTAAACTAGGTCTATAACACAGGTCATCTTACTCCTTTTGTCTGTACTACTTCCTTTCACCACATTATCCCTTGACACTCAGTAACAGCCAGGTTTATTTATTAACTATACTATATCTTCCTTAAGATATAGCCTAGCCACTTAGCCACTCTAAACTTTAGTTTTCTCAACTGAAAGATAACCACACAGCTAATAATATTTCACATTTATATAACATTTTACAGTTGACACAGCACTTTCTTGTACCAGTGTTGTGGAGTAAATAGTGCAAGTATCATTACTGTCTTTTTATATTTGATTAAAATTGAGTACCATGCTGATTATTCACTTGCCTTATAGTCACACAACTAAAACCTTGGGGGTAGTGTTGATGTAATGAAAGGGCTACGAATGTGGATGATGATGACGATGATTATAGGAAAATAGCATATTAGAACTGGACCTTGAAGTAAGTTCTTCTTGCTCTAAATACAGTACATTTGTCACTATTCAATATTTGAGGCTGGATAGAGATGTGGGAGTACATTTTAACATAATCTTTAGGATGCCTTACTGTCCTATGTACTATGATTCTAAATTGAAAATCTCATAGACTAAAAAGAATCAACCTTACTCCAAGGGCATTGTGAAAAAGACATCATTCCAAAATGAAGTACCATCACTGATCAACTGTAGTGCTAGAAAATGAATGTGATTGCACCTTCCTAAGAGCTGAAATGATTGATTCCAGTTATAGCCAGTTTATTCATGTGTGGTGCACCTTGAGTGCAGAGCTCAACTTTGGAGGCCGCAGTGAGTATTCAATCAGCATTAGATTGCATTGTGAAAGTAGTTTCTAATCAATGAGACATTTTCCACCAAATTGGAAATACCATGGATCTTTCAGAGAAAACAGTACTTTAAATATTTAAAAATTAGACTTAATGTCTTTTTATAATAATAGCACATCTGGGGCAATCAGTGCCATGAGCAAGTGCAATGATTTTCTGAATATGAAGTAGTTGGGAAGGATTTTGGTTTTTCCTACTTTGCAGTTAAGAGGTAAGATAACTCCATTTTGGAAGTACATGAAAGTATTCATTTCTGAGGATTTGCATGATTATGTTTGGGCACATTTGAGTTTTCAATAGAATATCTAAATTTCAAACTCGAATTTCCTATGCCCTATTTTCTAAATAAAGATTGAATCATATTGAAGATGTATTTTTAAATGTCTACACCTTCAAAATTCCACAAAAATAAATGATGAGAAAACTGATTTCCTTGGAATGTCTGACTTATAATTTCAATACCTAATATTTTATTATTAAATATCTTAATATTTAATAACATTTAATAACCCCTTATCTTTTTATTAGATTTTTTATTTTTAGTTTGCAACACTCAGTTCCACAAGTTTTTGAGTTCCAAATTTTCTTCCCCTTCCTCCCTTTCCTCCTTGCTGCCAAGAGAGCATGGAATGTGATATATGTTCTACAGATACCTTCGCATTAAACTTATTTACACATAGTCAAGTTCTAAGGAAGAATTATGACCAATGGAATGAATCATGAGAAAGAAGAAACAATACCAAGAAAGAAGAGAAAAAAGACAGCAAATAATTTACCTCAATCTGCATTCAGACTCTGTGGTTCTTTCTCTGGATGTAGATAGGTCTTTCCATCATGAGTCCTTTGGAGCTGTCTTTGAACCTATTGCTGAGAAGAGCCAAGTCTATCGAAGTTAGTCATCACAGAAGGAATATGACTGTGATTATGTACAGTGTTCTCCTGGTTCTGCTTCCCTCACTCAGCATCAGATCATGTAAGTCTTTACAGGTTATTATGAAGTCCATATCTTCCCCATTTCTTTTTTTTAATTTAATTTATTTGATATATTTAGTTTGGGGCATTGATTTTCACAAGAGTTTGAATTACAAATTTTCTCCCCATTTCTACCCTCCCACCCACTCCAAAATGGCGTATATTCTGGTTGACCTGTTCCCCAGTCAGCCCTCCCTTCTGTCACCCCACTTCCCTCCCATCCCCTTTTCCCTTCCTTTCTTGTAGGGCAAGATAAATTTCTATGCCGCATTGTCTGTGTATCTTATTTTCTAGTTGCATGCAAAAACTTTTTTTTTGTTTTGGAACATCTGTTTTTAAAACTTTGAGTTCCAAATTCTCTCCCTTCTTCCCTTCCCAACCACCCTCCCTAAGAAGTCAAGCAATTCAACATAGGCCACATGCGTATCATTATGTATAACTCTTCCACAATACTCATGTTGTGAAAGAGTATCTATATTTTGCTCCTTCCTAACCTATCCCCCTTTATTGAATTTTCTCCCTTGGCCCTGTCCCCTTTCGAAAGTGGCCCCATCTGCCCTCACATCTATCATACCCCCTTTTTTATCTTCTTCCTCCTTTTTTCCTGTAGGGTAAGATATCCAACTGAGTGTGTATGGTATTCCCTCCTCAGGTCAAATCTGATGAGAGCAAGATTCACTCACTCCCCCTCACCTGCCTTCTCTTTTCTTCCTACAGAACTGCTTTTTCTTGCCACTTTTATGCAAGATAATTTACCCCATTCTATCTCTCCCTTTCTCCCTCTCTCAATATATTCCTCTCTCATCACTTAATTTGATTTTATTTCTTTTAGATATCATCCCTTCATCTTCAACTCACCCTGTGCCCTCTCTCTCTCTCTCTCTCTCTCTCTCTCTCTCTCTCTATATATATATATATATATATATATATATATATATATATGTACACACACACATATATATATACATACACACATACACATATATAAATATATATACACATACACACACACACACACACACATATATATATATATGTATATATATATATATACACACATGCATATTCCCTTCAGCTACCCTAATACTGAGGTCTCATGAATTATATACATCATCTTTCCATGTAGGAATGTAAACAAAACAGTTCAACTTTAGTAAGTCCCTTGCAATTTCTTTTTCTTATTCTTTTTCTTGATTACCTTTTCATGCTTCTCTTGATTCTTGTGTTTGAAAGTCAAATTTTCTATTCAGCTCTGGTCTTTTCACTGAGAAAGCTTGAAAGTCCTCTATTTTATTGAAAATCCATATTTTGCCTTGGAGCATGATACTCAGTTTTTCTGGGTAGGTGATTCTTGGTTTTAATCCTAGCTCCATTGACCTCTGGAATATTGTATTCCAAGCCCTTCGATCTCTTAATGTAGAAGCTGCCAGATCTTGGCTATTCTGATTGGGTTTCCACAATACTCGAATTGTTTCTTTCTGGCTGCTTGCAGTATTTTTTCCTTGATTTGGGAGCTCTGGAATTCGGTGACAATATTCCTAGGAGTTTTCTTTTTGGGATCTATTTGAGGAGGCGATCGATGGATTCTTTCAATTTCTATTTTGCCCTGTGGCTCTAGAATATCAAGGCAGTTCTCCTTAATAATTTCTAGAAAGATGATATCTAGGCTGTTTTTTTTTGAACATGGCTTTCAGGTAGTCCAATAATTTTTAAATTCTCTCTCCTGGATCCATTTTCCAGGTCAGTGGTTTTTCCAATGGAATATTTCACATTGTCTTCCATTTTTTCATTCCTTTGGTTCTGTTTTATAATATCTTGATTTCTAATAAAGTAACTAGCTTCCACTTGCTCCAATCTAATTTTTAAGGTAGTATTTTCTTCAGTACCTTTTGGACCTCCTTTTCCATTTAGCTAATTCTGCCTTGCAAGGCATTCTTCTCCTCATTGGCTTTTTGGAGCTCTTTTGCCATTTGAGTTAGTCTATTTTTTAAGGTGTTGTTTTTTCAGTGTATTTTTCAGTATTTTTTTTGGGTCTCCTTTAGCAAGTCATTGACTTGTTTTTCATGGTTTTCTCACATCCTTCTCATTTCTCTTCCCAAGTTTTCCTCTACTTCTCTAACTTGCTTTCCAAATCCTTTATGAGCTCTTCCTTGGCCTGAGACCAGTTCATGTTTTTCTTGGAGGCTTTTGTTGTAGGCTCATTGCCTTTGTTGACTTCTTCTGGCTGTATGTTTTGGCCTTCTTTGTCACCAAACAAAGATTCCAAAGTCTGAGACTGAATCTGGGCGCGCTTTTGCTGCCTGGCCATGTTCCCAGCCAACTTACTTGACCCTTGAGTTTTTCAGCAGGGTATGACTGCTTGTAGAGTAAAGAGTACTATGTTCCAAGCTTGGGGTGATGCGCTGTTGATTTCAGAGCTATTACAGCCAGCACTGCCACACCAGCACTCCTCCTTCCCCACGACCCCCCAACCTGGACTGGACTTAGATCTTTAGCAGGCTCTGTACTCCTGCTCTGATCTGCCACTTAATTCCTCCCACCAGGTGGGCCTGGGGCCTGAAGCAACTGCAGTTGTAATTCTGTAGCTGCCCCACCTCCGCTGCCCCCAGGGTGGTGGCTGAACCGTGAACTCTATAACCCTGTCCCCAGCAGGTTTTCCCACTAACCTCCTCTTTTTTCTTTGGTGTTTGTAGGTTGAGAAGTCTGGTAACTGCTGCAGCTCACTGATTCAGGGCGCTAGGGCCTTTTTCACGTGGCTCCTGGTTTGGTTGGTCTGCGCAGCCCCCGATGGCCTCTGCTCTGCTTCACTCCGCTCCCAGCTCCATGTGGGATAGACCTTACCCAGAGACCATCCAGGCTGTCCTGGGCTAGAGCCCTGCTTCCCTCGACTATTTTGTGGGTTTTGCAGTTCTAGAATTGGTTCAGAGCCATTTTTAATAGGTTTTTGGAGGGACTTGGCAGGGAGCTCATGGAAGTCCTTGCTTTCCAGCTGCCATCTTGGCCCTCCTTCCCCATTTCTTATAGCACAATAGTGTTCCATTACATTCATATGCTACAACTTGTTTAGCCATTCCTCAATTGATGGGCATCCCCTTGATTTCTGATTCTTTGCTACCACAGAAAGAGCTGCTTTATTTTTGTACACATGGGTCCCTTTCCCACTTATGTGATCTCTTTGGGATACAGCCCTAGATGTGGTATTGCTTGTATCAAAGGGCATGCACATTTTTATAGACCTTTGGGCATAGTTCCAAAGCCATTCTCTTCATGATGGCTGGATCTATTCACAACTCCACGAACAATGTAACTGTGTTCCAATTTTCCCACATCTTCTCCAGCATTTATCATTTTCCTGTTTTGTCATGTTAGCCAATCTGACAGGAGATTGTCTTTTACCTAAGAGATTTTTTGATTTGCATTTCTCTAATCAATAGTGATTTAGAGCATTTTTTCATATGCCTATAGATATCTGTAATTTCTTCCTCTGAAAACTGATTTGAACATTTCTCAATTGGAGAATAACTTGTATTCTATAAATTTGGTTCAGTTCCCTGTATATTTTAGAGATAAGGCCTTTATCAGAGACACTAGTTGTAAAGATTTTCTCCCAATTTTCTGCTTTCCTTCTAATCTTTGTTGCATTGACTTTGTTTATACAAAAACTTTTCAATTTAACATAATCGAAATTATCTTTTGCATTTTGTAATGTTCTCTAACTTTTGTTGGGTCATGAATTCTTCCCTTTCCCATAAATCTCACAGGTAAACTATTCCTTGCTCTGCCAAATTGTTTGTAGTATCAGCCTTTATTCCTAAATCATGAACCCATTTTGACTTAAAGGTACACAGTGTAAGATATTGGTGTATACTCAGTTTCTGCCCTACCATTTCCCAATTTTCCCAGCAGTTTTTATGAAATAGTGAATTCTTAACCCATAAGCTGGACTCTCATTTTATCAAAGAATAGATTGATATAGCCATTGACTACTGTGTCTTGTGTACCTAACCTATTCCACTGATCCACCACTCTGTTTCTTAGCCAATACCAGGTAGTTTTGATGACTGTTGCTTTATAGTACAGTTTAATATCTGGTATGGCTAGGCCACCTTCCCTATGATTTCTTCTCATTAATGCCCTTGATATTCTAGAGGTTTGTACTTCCAGATGAATTTTGTTTTTATTTCATCCAGCTTTTGAAAACATTTTTTTTGTAGTTTGATTGGTATGGCAATGAATAAGCAAATTAATTTATGTTAAATTACCATTTTTATTATATTAGCTTGGTCCAACCATGAGCAAGGAATATTTTTCCATTTATTTAGATCTGACTTTATTTGTGTGAAAAGTTTTCCATAAGTATGTTCATATAGGCCCTGGGTTTGTTTTGGCAGGTAGACCTCCTAATATGTTATGGTGTCTACAGTAACTTTAAATGACATTTCTCTTTCTATCTCTTGCTGTTGGACTTTGTTAGTACTATATAGGAAGGCTGAGGATTTATGTAGGTCTATTTTATAACCTGCAACTTTGCTAAAGTTGTTTATTATTTCAAGTAGTTTTTTACTTGATTGTCTAGGATTCTCTAAGTAAATCATCACATCATCTACAAAGAGTGATAACTTAGTTTGTTCTTTGCCTATTCTAATTCCTTCAATTTTCTTTCTTCTCTTATTGCTAAAGCTAACACGTGTAGTAGCATATTCAATAACAGGGGTGATAATGGACATCCTTGTTTCACCCCTGATCTTATTAGGAATGGATCTATCTCATTCCCATTATATATAATGCTGGTAATGCTACTTATAGTTTTAAGGAAGACTCCATTTATTCCTATGATTTCTAGTATTTTTAGTAGAAATAGATATTGTATTTTGTCAAAGACTTTTTCTGAATCTCTTGAGATAATCATATGGTTTTTGCTAGTTTTGTTAATATAATCAATTATGCTGATAATTTTCCTAATATAGAACCAGTCTTGCATTCTTGGAATAAATCCTACCTGGTCACAGAGTATTATTCATGTGATGAGTTTCTGCAATCTTTTTGCTAATATTTTATTTAAAATTTTTGCATCAATATTCATTAGGGAAATTGGTCTATAATTTTCTTTCTCTGTTTTGACTCTTCCTGGTTTAGGTATTAGTACCATATTTGTGTGATAAAAAGAATTTGGTAGGACTCCTTCTTCACCTATTTTCCCAAATAGTCTATAAATTACTGGAATTAATTGTTCTTTAAATGTTTGATAGAATTCACATGTAAAACCATTTGGCCCTGGAAATTTTTTTTCCTAGGGAGTTCATTGATGGCTTGCTCAAT
This sequence comes from Trichosurus vulpecula, assembly GCF_011100635.1. NCBI lineage: Eukaryota > Metazoa > Chordata > Mammalia > Diprotodontia > Phalangeridae > Trichosurus > Trichosurus vulpecula. The sequence continues at coordinate 391,781,493 of NC_050574.1, forward strand.
TTCTTTTTCTGATATGGCGTTATTTAGGTATTTTACCTCCTCTTCGCTTAACCTGGGCAATTTATGTTTTTGTAAATATTCATCCCTTTCCCTCAGGTTGACAAATTTATGGGCATACAATTGGGCAAAATAATTCCTAATTATTGTTCTAATTTCCTCTTCATTGGAGGTGAATTCACCCTTTTCATTTTTGATACTGGTAATTTAGTTTTCTTCTTTCTTTTTTTTAAATAAAATTAACCAATGTTTGTTGATTTTATTGTGTTTTTTTCATAAAACCATCTCTTAGTTTTGTTTATTAATTCAATAGTTTTCTTGATTTCAATTTTATTAATCTCTCCATTGATTTTCAGTATTTCTAATTTAGTATTTAATTGAGAGTTTTCAATTTGTTCTTTTTCTAGCTTTTTCAGTTGCATGCCCAATTCATTTTTATCTATTTTATTCATGCAAGCATTTGGAGATATGAAACTTCACATAATAACTGAGTTTGCTGATTCTCATAACTTTTGGAATGCTGTCTCATTATTGTCATTCTCTTGAATGAAGTTATTCATTGTTTCTATGATTCGTTCTATGACCCACTCATTCTTTAGGATTACATTATTTAGTTTCCAATTAATTTTTAGTTTATCTTTTCATGGTCCTTTACTACAAATAAGTTTAATTGCATCATGATCTGAAAATGATGCATTGACTATTTCAGCCTTTCTGCACTGGATTGTGAGGTTTTTATAATCTATTACATAGTCAATTTTTGAATATGTGCCATGTACCGCTGAGAACAAGCTATATTCCTTTTTATCCCCATTCAGTTTTCTCCAGAGGTCTATTATATCTATCTTCTCTAAAATTCTTTCCACCCCCTTAAATTCTTTCTTGTTTATTTTTAGGTAAGAGAGGGGGAGGTTGAGGTCCCCTGCCAGTATAGTTTTGCTTTCTATTTCTTCTTGTAACTCCCCTATCTTCTCCTCTGAGAATTTGTATCCTATGTCACTTGGTGCATATATGTTAAGTAATGATGTTGCTTCATTGTCAATGGTGGCTTTTAGCAGGATATAGTGTTCTTCCTTATCTCTTTTAATTAGATCTATCTTTGCTTTTGCTTTGTCTGAGATTAGGATTGTTACCCTTGCTTTTTTTTTAAACTTTAGCTAAAGCGCAATATATTATACTTCAGCCTTTCACCTTTACCTTGTGTGTATCCCCCTGTTTCAAATGTGTTTCTTGTAAGCAAAATATTGTAGGATTATGGTTTTTAATCCATTCTGCTATCTGCCTCCATTTTATGGGAGAGATGATCCCATTCATATTTATGATTATTATATGTGTCTTTTTATCTATCTGATTTCCTCCCATTTACGCCTTTATTTATCCCTTCTCCCTTCCACTTTTCAAAAGTTTTGCTTTTGACCACCGTCTTCCTCAGTTTTCCCTCCCTATTGATACCCCTCCCTTATCTTTCCTTCTTCCCCTTGCTGCTTCCTCCCTCTCTTCTATCCAGCCCTCCTTTTCTTTCTCCTTTCCCCTTCTACTGCCTGTGGGACAAATTTGATTTCTGTACTTATCAGAGTATGTTATTCCCTCCTTGAACCAAATCTGATGAGCTGAAACAATGCTCATCTCCCTCCCTTCTTTCCCTCTATGTTTCTGTGCCTCTTCATGTGGCATAATTTACACTTTCCTACCTCCTCCTTACTTACCTCTTCTCCCAGAACAATCCCTTTGTGCCCCTTAATTATGTTTTTGTCATCACATTAGTTACATTATACTGAAACCCTCAGCGTATGTGTATCCCTTTCAATTGTCATAATAACTATCATTCTCAAGATTGACATGTATATATGTGTGTGTCTGTGTGTGTGTGTGTCTGTGTGTATGTATGTATGTATATGTATATATATATATATATATATATATATATATATATATATATATAATCAATGTAATCCTATATAAGGATGCAAACAATTTTCACTTATTGAATCACGTAGTTTTTCCCCCCATTTACCTTTTTATGTGTCACTTGAGTTTTGTATTTGAAGTTCAAATTTTCCACTAAGCTCTGTCCTTTTCATTAGAAAGGTCTGGAATTCCCTTATTTCATTGAATATCCATCTCCTTGCCTGAAAACTTTGCTCAATTTTATTTGGTAGTTGATTCTTGGCTGTAGTCAAAGCTCCTTTGCATTTTGGAATACCATATCCCAATTTCTCCTTTCTTTCATTATAGAAGTTGCAAGGTCCCGTGTGATCCTTACTGTAGTTCTGTCATATGTGAATTGTTTCTTTCTGCCTGCTTGCAGTATTTTCTCCTTGACCTGATAATTCTGGAATTTGGCCACAATATTCCTTGGAGTTTTCAATTTGGGGTCACTTTCAGGGGGTGATAGGTGGATTCTTTCAATGACTGTTATACCCTCTGGTTCTAGGACCTCCAGGCAATTTTTCTTGATGATTTCTTGGAAGATACTGTCCAGGCTCTTTTTTTCATCATGGCTTCCTGCTAGACCAATAATTCTTAGATTATTTCTCCTGGATGTATTTTCCAGGTCAGTTGTTTTTCCAATTAGATATTTCACATTTTCTTCTATTTTTTCATTCTTTAGATTTTGTTTGACTGATTCATGATGTCTCATAGAGTCATTAGCTTCTATTTGCCCAATTCTAATTTTTAATGTACTGTTTTCTTCATTTAGCTTTTCTATGTCCTTTTCCATTTGGTTAATTTTATTTTTCAATGAAACATTGTCTCCATTTATATTCTGAACCCCCTTAAACATTTTGCTAATTTTACTTTTTAAAGATTTGTTCTTGTCAGTGAAGTTTTTTTCCCATTTTTTTCCATTTTTTCTTTTATTTCTCTAATCTGGTTTTTAAAGTCCTCCCTTGAGTTCTTCCAAGAATGCTTTTTGGGCTGGAGACCAGTTCACATTCCATTTTGAGGTTTCAGATGTGGTTATAGTGTCCATGCTGTCCTCTTCTGAATTAGTATTTTGATCTTCCCAGTCTCCATAATAAGAATCAAGAGTCTTTGGTTTTCTAGTTTTTTTTCCCCTGGCTTCTAAAGTGGATCTCTGCTTCTGGGTCTCAGGGGGCTCTGTCCCAAGCTTCTTGTGTTGGAAACTGTTGGCCTGATAACTGGCTTTGTGTGCTGTGGCCTCTGATTTCATGAGGTGTGGGGAGGGGTAGTAGGTATGGCTGCTGGAAGTCTCCTCTTCCCCTGGGGCTGCTCTACAGGAGAGGTGGTCTCACCTGTAGTCTATGCTGGTGTCTGCCACTTCCCATGGCTGTGCAAAGGGACATCTGGGGTCCTGGTGTTGATGTTTGCTAGCTCCAACACCCTGAGGCTCAGGAACTCCCACTGTTCTGCTGAGGTGAGGTCTGCTGGGACACCTCTTTTCCTGCACTAGTCTCCTTCCACCACCACAAGAAGGTCCCTCTCCCTAACTTCTCTCACTAAAAGGTTACTGATGCCCCACTCCTTGCTCCTCTATTTAATGGTTTCTCCCAAGAGAGTATTATCTGGGTGAGGAAGCGACAGAATGAGAGCCTGTTTACCTGGTCATCATAGCTCCTGGAAGTTCAAGAAGGTGAGTTTCAAACCTTTAGACTGTGGGCTGGAGGCCTCAGGCATAGCTGCTCCTGCAGCTGCAGGCTCTGCACTTGTGTCTCCCATCACTCTGTCACTCCAACAGACTCCTGTCCTGGGCTGAGAGGCTTGGGCATAGCTGTGGTAGCCAGTACTTCTACCCTAGGGGTGTTTCTGCTCTGAAGTTTTTCATGCCCAGTGCTCTCCCAGACAGACATGCTGGCTGGGTTCCTCTGCTATTTCCTGTTGGTGTGGTCTGTTGCCATTTTGTGTGCCCAGCGCTCCTGCCCACTCAGCCTGCTAGACACTTCTAACTCTCTCAAATCTGCTCAGATTCACTTTTTTAGATGTATCTGACAGAATTTGTGAAAGAGCTCCAGCACCCCTCCTTTCACCATATATTGGGAGGACTTTTTCTTCAATGAAAAGGAAGTTGATTACTCATTCCTTGAATGTAGGTAACTTCTAGTCCAGGATATGGTAGATGGGATTCAATCATTCTCCTGGATTAGACTAATCCCTAAAGATTCTTTGAAGTTTTGTGATTCTTGGCTTCATGATTTTAAGGCCATTAACTTTTTTTAGCCACCAAAATGCATCAATCAACTCAGTCACCCAGAAAATTTCACTTTCAACTTTTCATGATATTTTTGCTGTTTTTATCATATTTATTTACCCTGCCTTACTGCAAAGTCTTCAGTTTAGCAGGGAAAGGTACTAGCCAAAGCAGCAAGATCCTGTTTAGTAGGAATAACGAATCCCTGAAGTGATGGCATTAAAATGGTGCCATTATTCAAATTTACAGCATATCTTTCCATTGGGCTGGAACTAATGACCGTATTTTGCACAATTATAACTTTGAATAGTGTGAATTCAAACACATATGATCACTTTATTATTCCCACTACTCGGGACCTAGACTTAGATGTACTTTATTACATGACATTCCATTCTCCATCCAGGGAGAGAAAGAGAGGACAAAATTAGAGAGGGAGCCATAAGCTCTGATTAAAGTACTACTTTACTTCAACCTGAGAGGTACTGTTGTCAGCTTCCAACACGGAATGAGGGAGTTGAAAGTGGTGACACTGGGCAGGATGGGGACTATGGACCACTTTTAAATCTGCCTGAACTGGGCGTCCCAAGTACCTTTATTATGTCTTTTATTATTTCAGTGAAATTTTGTGAATTCCACAGCTATTTTCTTAACTGTATTCAAAATAATTATTAAATCACATGCCAAATACAAATGATTGCTGAGGAATTTATGACTCTATTCCCCTCCTTTGAAAAAGATAGGAAATCAAACAAACTCTCCAAATAAGGGGAAGGGAAATTATGAGTTTTCTACTTTTTTAACCATTATACTGACTTCTTCCTAAGAACCATTATTCAGAAAGTACTTTATAGCATTTGGATTGTTTTTTTTTAGCTTTGTTCTTTTTTTTAGTCATTATTTATTTATTTAATATTTGTAGTTTTAAGCATTAATTTTCACAAGAGTTTGAATTACAAATTTTCTCCCCATTTCTACCCTCCCCTCCATTCCAAGATGGCATATATTCTGATTTCCCCATTCCCCAGTCAACCATCCCTTCTGTCACCCCACTCCCCCCTTCCCTTTTTCCCTTACTTTCTTGTAGGGCAAGAGAGATTTTTATGGCCCATTGCCTGTATATCTTACTTCCTAGTTGCATGCAAAAACTCTTTTTTGAACATCTGCTTTTAAAACTTTGAGTTCCAAATTCTCTTCCCTCTTCCCTCCCCACCCATCCTCCCTAAGAAGGCAAACAATTCAACATCAGCCACATGTGTATCATCATGCAAAACCCCTCCACAATACTCATGTTGTGAAAGACTAACTATATTTTGCTCCTTTCTATCCTATCCCCATTCATCCAATATTCTCCCTTGACCTGGTCCTCTTCAAAAGTGTTTGCTTTTGATTACCTCCTCCCCCCATCTGCCCTCCCTTCTATCATCCCTTCTTTTTATCTCCTTCATTCTTTTTTCCTGTGGGGTAAGATACCCAATTGAGTATGTATGCTATTCCCTCCTCAGGTCAAATCCAATGAGAGCAAGATTCACTCATTCCACCTCACCTGCCTACTCTTCCCTATTTGGATGTATATTCCCTTCAGCTACCCTAATACTGAGGTCTCATGAATTATACACATCATCTTTCCATGTAGGAATGTAAACAAAACAGTTCAACTTTAGTAAGTCCCTTATGATTTCTCTTTCTCGATTACCTTTTCATGTGTCTCTTGATTCTTGTGTTTGAAAGTCAAATTTTCTATTCAGCTCTGGTCTTTTCACTGAGAAAGCTTGAAAGTCCTCTATTTTATTGAAAATCCATATTTTGCCTTGGAGCATGACACTCAGTTTTGCTGGGTAGATGATTCTTGGTTTTAATCCTAGCTTCATTGACCTCCGGAATATCATATGCCAAGCCCTTCAATCTCTTAATGTAGAAGCTGCTAGGTCTTATGTTATCCTGATTGTGTTTCTGCAATACTCAAATTGTTTCTTTCTGGCTGCTTGCAGTATTTTCTCCTTGATCTAGGAGCTCTGGAATTTGGCGACAGTATTCCTAGGAGATTTCTTTTTGGGATCTATTTGAGGAGGCAATCTGTGGATTCTTTCAATTTCTATTTTGCCCTGTGGCTCTAGAATATCAGGGCAGTTTTCCTTGATAATTTCTTGAAAGATGGTATCTCGACTCTTTTTTTGATCATGGCTTTCAGGTAGTCCAATAATTTTTAAATTATCTCTCCTGGATCTATTTTCCTGTTCAATGGTATTTGCAATGAAATGCTACATATTGTCTTCCCTTTTTTCATTCCTCCGGTTCTGTATTATAATATCTCGATTTCTCATAAAGTCAGTAGTGTCCACCTGCTCCAATCTAATTTTTAAGGTAGTATTTTTTTCTTCAGTTGTCTTTTGGACCTCCTTTTCCATTTGGCTAATTCTGCCTTTCAAGGCATTCTTCTCATTGGCTTTTCGGAGCTCTTTTGCCGTTTGAGATAGTCTGTTTTTTAAGGTGTTATTTTCTTCAGTATTTTTTTTTGGGTCTCCTTTAGCAAGTCATTGACTTGTTTTTCATGGTTTTCTCACATCATTCTCATTTCCGTTCCCAATTTTTCCTCTATTTCTCTAACTTGTTTTCCAAATCCTTTTTGAGCTCTTCCATGGCCTGAGACCAGTTCATGTTTTTCTTAGAGGCATTTGATGTAGGCTTTTTGACTTTGTTGACTTTTTCTGGCTGTATGTTTTGGTCTTCTTTGTCCCCAAAGAAAGATTCCAAAGTCTGAGTCTGAATCTGAGTCCATTTTCGCTGCCTGGCCATGTTCCCATCCAATTACTTGACCCTTGAGTTTTTCGTGGGGATATGACTGCTTGTAGAGAGTATTTTGTCCCAAGCTTGAGGGGTGCGCTGTTGTTTTCAGAGCTATTTCTACATGGCAAGCTCTATCACACCAGTGCTCATCCTCCCCCAATAACCACCAGCCAGGGCCACAATTCAGATCTTAAGCAGGCTCTGCATCTGCCACTTAATTCCTCCCACCAGGTGGGCCTGGAAGCAACTGCAGCTGTAGTTCTGTAGATGCACCACCTCCACTGCCCCTATGGTGGTGGCCCAACTGTGAACTCCTTTCACTCTCTCTCTGCAGTTTTTCCCATTAACCTCTGTTGTCTTTGGTGTTTGTGGGTTGAGAAGTGTGGTAACTGCCACAGCTCACTGATTCAGGGCGCTAGGCCTTGTTCCGCCCGGTTCCCAGTCTGGTTGGTCCAGATACAGCCCACGCTGGGCTCTGCCCTGCTCCACTCCCAGTTCTGCTCTGTTCCCAGTTTCACAATGGACCTTAACAAGCAACCATCCAGGCTGTCCTGGGCTGGAGCCCTGCTTCCCTCTTCTATTACATGGGTTCTGCAGCTCCAGAATTTGTTCAGAGCCATTTTTATAGGTTTTTGGAGGGACCTGTGGGGGAGGTCACTCAATTCCCTGCTTTCTTGGCTCCACCCCACCATGTTTGGACTTTTTTAATTGAATCTTTTATTGGCTTTATTTATTTAAAGTCTTTTCCACTTTATTTAAATTTTTTTAATCTATTAATTGATTTATTTTTCGTTTTCAAAATTCACTTCACAGAATTTTGAGTTCCAAATTTTCTCCCCATCTCTCCCCTCCCCCAGTGTCAAGATGGTGTGCTTTCTGATTTCCCCTTCTCCCAATCTGCCCTCCCTTCTATCATACCTCTCTCTTCTCTTATCCCCTTTCCTTCTAATTTCCAGTAGGGTAAGATAGATTTTTATGCTCCATTGCCTGTATATCTTATTTCCTAGTTGCATGAAAAACAATTTTTAACATTCTTCTTTAAAACTTTGAGTTCCACATTCTCTCCCTTCCTCCCTACCCATCCATCCTCATTGAGAAGGCAAGCAGTTGAATATAGGTTATACATTGCTGTTATGCAAAACATTTCCACAATAGTCATATTGTAAAAGACTAACTATATTTCCCTCCATCCTATCCCACCCCCCCATTCATTCTGTTCTCATTTTGACCCTGTCTCTCCTCAAAAGTGTTTGCTTTTGATTACCACTGCCTCCCATTTGCCCTCCTTTCTATCACCCCCTCCCCACCTTCTATCCCCTTCCCCCTTACTTTCCTGTAGGGTAAGATAGATTTCCACACCCAATTGAATGTGTATGCTATTTGCTCCTTAAGCCAAATCCAGTGAAATACTTGGGCTCTTATCAGAGGGAAATTAAGCTTCAGAAAAACAACTTAGTCCTACCTTTTCCTTGTTTTGTCTTGTCTTCCCAACTTCATTGTATGCTTTAAAATCTGATGATTAAACTAGTCTACAATCTGGGAAATAGATTTAAAAGTTTGATAGTAGAGAAGGATAAAGTGTAGGAAAAAGAGACAGGACTACAAAGAAAGATAAAGGAGAAAGATGGGGGCATTAAGTAACTTCATGGGCTCTAGTGATAGCATCAGGTAGAAATGAAAGGTCACTTTCCTTCTAAAGGTGATTGACATATGCATTCACCAAAGGCAAAAACCTTGAGATACCAGTGGCTCTAGCTAAGAACCAAACTGAGTGATGATACCAACTAAAAAATTACATCTATATTTCATGATTAATCATTTAAAGTATCATTTAAAGAAATTTACAAGCAAAGATGGAAGTATGACTGGAGGTTTCATAGAACAAGCAAGAGTAGGAAATTAATTGCAGAAGATACTGCTGTAGAAACAAATGTTATTTAAAATACATTTTATTGATATTTTTTGCTTTGTATCACTTAGTTTTTTCTCCTGTATCCCTCTCTTTTGCTCCTCCCAATGATTTTCATGGCTCTTATTTTAGTGAATTGGTGCATTCTTTCATATAATTGTTAACTTGTAATCAATCTTGATAATTGCTTTCTCATGTACTATGCCTTGATTCTTTATCTATTAGTGAATGGCTTCAGGCAATATATTGCTATTAGTTGTCTATGTGTATGTATATACAACACACCCACATATACACATGTATATATACATATACATATACATACATACATATTATATATGAATATGTAATATGTATGTTTGCATGTATGTATGTATGTATGTGTGTATATTCCAACATTAAGAAATGGAATTACTAATGATCTGGAGCATTTTTTCATGTGATTTATGATAACTTAGATTTCTTCTTCTGAAAACTGCCTGTTCATATCTTTTGGTACTTTATCAAGTTCCTTATATATATGAGAAATGAGACCTCTATCAAAGAAATTTGCTGTAAATTCCGCCCCCCCCCAGTTTTCTGTTTTCCTTCTAGTTTTGGCTGCATTAATTTTGTTTGTGTGAAAGCCTTTAAATTTCTTAATAGTCTATTTTATATAACATAATCCTCTCTATCTCTGATAAAATCTTCTCTTATCCATAGTTCTAACAGGAACATTTTTTTCCATGCACCCCCAATTTACTTATTATATCATCCTTTATGTCTAAATAATTTATTGATTTTGATGATACCTTGGTACATGGTGTATTTTCTACCAGATTGCTTTCCAGTTTTCAAAGCAATTTCTGCCAAATGGTAAGTATTTATCCCCAAAGCTTGGATCTTTATGATTATCGGACACTAGGTTACTACACAATCTTTGCATAGTAGTCCCTGGCAAACTCTTTCTGACCATTTACCAGGTGTCTTTACTGTGTCTGGCTTGAGAGCTCCATAAGGTGGTACTACTTTTGTCACAACCACCTACTCCCATCACTGGTGTTTCATCCGCATGGGTTCCAGATCAGCCTCCAACACCATGTCACAAACCTCTCTTTCTGACTTCCTAAGTTGTCTTGCACTAGGAGAATGTTTCACTTTGATCTTGTGTTGTCTCTGTCACTCTACAATTTGATTTGAGGCATTATATTAAAGTTGCTTACAGTGGAGTGCTGAGAGTGCTATTCTCAGCAGGTTGTGTTTGCTTTTCACTTTTGAAGAGGATCATGACATGAAGGAAATGATGGCATGGCTTGCAGTTAACTTTGATTTCAGTGAGGGAGGGCTGTGCAAGGTCACCAGCCTCACTTTCTCCTCCAGAGCCATCTGGTTCCAGTGACCTGATGTTCATTAGGACGACTGGAGGTGACCCAGGATGCAGTGGGAGACCCTGGCCCTTTCAGGCTAAGGCCTTTTCACATACTCACTTGGAGAGAGTTAATTCCCATTCAGTGAATAGGCCTCTTTAAGAAGTGAGTCAAGAGGGGGCGGAGCCAAGATGGCAGCTGGAAAGCAGGGACTAGCATGAGCTCCCCACCGAGTCCCTCCAAAAACCTATAAAAATTGCTCTGGACCAATTCTAGAACTGCAGAACCCACAAAATAGCAGAGGGAAGCAGGGCTTCAGCCCAGGAGAGCCTGGATGGTCTCTGGGTGAGGTCAATCCCATGCAGAGCTGGGAGTGGAGCAGAGCAGAGCGGAACAGAGCCCAGCGTGGGTGGCATGGACCAACCAGACCAGGAGCCGGATGGAGCGTGTCCTAGTGCTCTAAATCAGTGAGCTGCAGCAGTTACCGGACTTCTCAACCCACAAACATCAAAGCCTCCAAGAAAAACATGAACTGGTCCCAGGCCATGGAAGAGCTCAAAAAGGATTTGGAAAAGCAAGTTAGAGAAGTAGAGGAAAAATTGGGAAGAGAAATGAGAAGGATGTGAGAAAACCATGAAAAACAAGTCAATGACTTGCTAAAGGAGACCCCCAAAATACTGAAAAATATACTGAAGAAAAAAACACCTTAAAAAATAGACTAACTCAAATGGCAAAAGAGCTCCAAAGAGCCAATGAGGAGAAGAATGTCTTGAAAGGCAGAATTAGCCAAATGGAAAGGAGGTACAAAAGACCATTGAAGAAAATGCTACCTTAAAAATTAGACTGGAGAAAGTGGAAGCTAGTGACTTTATGAGATATTATAAAACAGAGCCAAAGGAATGAAAAAATGGAAGACAATGTGAAATATCTCATTGGAAAAACCACTGACCTGGAAAATAGATCCAGGAGAGATAATTTAAAAATTATTGGACTACCTGAAAGCCATGATCAAAAAAAGAGCCTAGATATCATCCTTTCAAGAAATTATCAAGGAGTAACTGCCTTGATATTGCTAGAGCCACAGGGCAAAATAGAAATTGAAAGAATCCACTGATTGCCTCCTCAAATAGATCCCAAAAAGAAATCTCCTAGGAATACTGTCACCAAATTCCAGAGCTCCCACATCAGGGAGAAAATACTGCAAGCAACCAGAAAGAAAAAATTTGAGTATTGTGGAAACCCAATCAGAATAATCCAAGATCTGGCAGCCTCTACATTAAGAGATCAAAGGGCTTGGAATACGATATTCTGGATGTCAATGGAGCTAGGATTAAAACCAAGAATCACCTACCCAGAAAAACTGAGTATCATGCTCCAAGGCAAAATATGGATTTTCATTAAAATAGAGGACTTTCAAGCTTTCTCAGTGAAAAGACCAGAGCTGGATAGAAAATTTGACTTTCAAAATCAACAATCAAGAGAAGCATGAAAACGAAATTGCTAGGGAGTTACTAAAGCTGAACTGTTTTGTTTACATTCCTACATGGAAAGATTATGTGTATGATTCATGAGACCTCAGTATTAGGGTAGCTGAAGGGATGTATGTATGTATGTATGTATATATATATATATATATGTTTTTGTATATATGTTTATGTATATATGTATATGTGAGTGTGTATGTATGTATATATGTATGTGCACATATATATATATATATACATATATATATACATATATATATATATATAGATACACACACAGAGAGAGAGAGAGAGAGAGAGGGCACAGGGTGAATTGAAGATGAAAGAAAGATATCTAAAAGAAATAAAATCAAATTAAGGGATGAGAGAGGAATATATTGAGAGAGGGAGATAGGTAGAGATAGAATGGGGTAAATTATCTCACATAAAAGTGGCAAGAAAAAGCAGTGCTGTAGGAAGAGAAGAGAAGGCAGGTGAGGGGGAATGAGTGAATCTTGCTCTCATCAAATTTGACCTGAGGAGGGAATACCATACATCCTCAATTGGGTATCTTACCCCACAGGAAAAAAGGAGGAAGAAGATAAAAAAAGAGGGGATGATAGAAGGGAGGGCAGATGGGGGTGGAGGTAATCAAAAGCAAACACTTTCAAAAGGGGACAGGGTCAAGGGAGAAAATTGAATAAAGGGGGATAGGTTAGGAAGGAGCAAAATATAGTTAGTCTTTCACAACATGAGTATTGTGGAAGGGTTATACATAATGATACGCATGTGGCCTATGTTGAATTGCTTGACTTCTTAGGGAGGGTGGGAGGGAAGGGAAGAGGGGAGAGAATTTGGAACTCAAAGTTTTAAAAACAGATGTTCAGAAACAAAAAAAAAGTTTTTCATGCAACTAGAAAATAAGATACACAGGCAATATGTCATAAAAATTTACCTTGCCCTACAAGAAAGGAAGGGAAAATGGGATGGAAGGGGAGTGGAGTGACAGAAGGGAGGGGTGACTGGGGAACAGGGCAACTAGAATATATGCCATCTTGGAGTGGGGGGAAGGTAGAAATGGGGAGGAAATTTGTAATTCAAACTCTTGTGAAAATCAATGCTGAAAACTAAATATATAAAAAAAACTTGAAAAAAAAAGAAGTGAGTCAAGAGATGGACACTTTAATTAGAAAAAAAAAATCAGGCTGAGAGGGGAAGACCTTCAGGGTTGCTGTTACAAATCGAAACAGTTTCCATTGACATTCACTCTAAGGCAGGAGGGCCCCAAATACAGCTATTCTCAGCAATGCATGATTCAAGAGAATTCCAAAAGATTCATGACGAAAAAAATGCTATCCACCTCCAAAGACAGAGCTGATGGAAATCTGAATGCAGATCAAAGAATACTATTTTCAATGTCTTATACACATTACATATATATATATATATATATATGTTACACATATATATTATGATTCTTTTGTTTCTGCTTTCCTCATACTGTCACTTCTTATGTCTTAATATTTCTTTGTATTCTACATATTTGTCTTTTTTTAATTTAGGAAATAAAATAACCTCAAAGCAGGAGAACTTGTTTCCATTCCTTTCTGTGGTGCATACTGTATACAGGATCCTGGGTGAAAATCTGACTTCCCAGGGTCTTGGTATCCTCGCATGTAAAATGGGTGCATTGCAGTAGATGGCTTCTGAGGTTTCTTCCAGTGCTATAATTGTATGATCTTGTGGTGGAATAATAATTCATTCTATATGTAATTATTTAGCCATTTCCCAATTGTTGGATATGGAGTTTTCCCCCCAAGTTTTTATTTTTATATTAGAAATCATTATAAATAATTATGCTAATAATATTTTAGACAGATTGCTATTTTTTTCATGTCAAAATCATCTTAGAGTATGAACTTAGTTGTGCAATCTTTGTGGTGAAATCATCTGGTAAAATAGTAGGAAAATGTTGTAACTCTTACTGAATAATTCTATATTACTTTCCAAAAAGTTTGCACCAATTTACAGCTCCACCTACATGCAATAGTAACCCATTTTCACAGCCATACCAGCATTGACATTTATTATTTTAAACTATCTTTGGTAATTTTATATATGTAAGGCTATATTGAAAAGTTTTAATTTTTGTTTCCTTCACTTGCAAGAGTTTGGACATTTTCATGTGGTTATTGATAATTTATGTTCATTCTTTCAAGAACTACTTGATATAATATCCTTTAATCTTATTCTTATATATTTTTGTGAATTCCTTCCAGATTTTGGATGTTAGCGTTTATCATAAATGTTTGTCATAAACGATTTTCCCCATCTTTTTTTTCTGTTTTATTCTGGATGTAATGCTTTTTGTTGGGCAGTAGTTTACATGTGATCAAAACTATCTACTGTCTCAAATAGTTTCTTCTGTTTATTGAACAGCTAAGAATTTTGTCCTTTGCAACATTGCAGTAGATGTGGTATTCAATTGTAGTTATTAACTTCTGTCTCTGTCTCTGTCTCTCTCTGTCTCTGTCTCTCTCTCTCTCTCTGTCTCTCTCTGTCTCTCTGTCTCTCTCTCTCTCTCTCTCTGTCTCTCTCTGTCTCTCTGTCTCTCTCTCTTTCTCTCTCCAGCAGTTCTTAAAGTGTGATCCAGGGACCTCTGAGGTCACAAAACTCCTTCAGCATTTCTAAGAGTCCAAAACAGTTTCATAATGATATTAAAATTTTTAATTTCTATATGGTAAACATCAATATGTCCAATCTACTTAAGCAAAAGCTCTTTGGTGTCTTCAATAATTTCTAAGAGTCCGAAGGGGTCCTAAGACCAAAAAAGTTTGACAACTGATTTAGAATATGGATCTACTTGGCATGTGGTATAAAAATTTTGATTAAATTTAATTTTCTCCCACATTGCTATAAAACATTCTCTACAGATTTTTAAAAAATAATGAATTATTTCCCCACTGTTTTCTGTTCTTAGATTTATGTGTATCATTTATATTAAACCAAATCCTATGTATAAATTGTATATCTTTTAAAATACAATGAAGAAATGTTATAAATTTATTGATCTCTGGGATGTGACTGATAAATCATATACTCCAAATAATGCAAATATTTAAGCGTACTCATTTCCCTGACCTCCTTCTTCTATCACTCCCATAAAGTTTGTTTTATTGGAGAATGTACTGATTTGTTAAACACATTTTAGATAATCCTAGTCCAAATTTGCCACATTCTATGTTTGCCTTTGTCCCTACTTTCTATTTCAGTGCAGTGCCTCCCAGGCTTCTCTTACTGCCCTAGCATTTCTTGTTCTTCAGAGAGGAAAATCGACCTGTGAACTTATTGTCCCTGTAATCTCCTCCCTGATTTATTTACATTTAAAAAAATAACCAGAAGAGGTAAATTTTAAGGAATGTGCCACTATTGGCACAATTTCAGGCTCAACAAAGAAAACACATTTTAGGGAAGGGTGATTTTCTCCCCTATCCCTCTCAGTATGTTACTCTGCCTTCTAATTTGACTCTGCTATTTATCACCTGTGTGTCTTTCCCCAGCTTCCATGTCCTCACCAGTACAATGAAAGTGTTGTAGGAAAAATTTGAGGTCTCTACAGCTCTGAGTCTGAAATCTCACCATAAAGGCAATCACTTATTTCACCTATATTTCACATTAGTTCTAGGATAGGGAGTATAACAGAAAAATACTAGAGGGATAGTCGGTAGTTTCCAGTCCCAGATTTTATAAAGTAATTGTGAAATGTGATATGAATAATAATACCTGTGCTCAATCTCACCTAGATTCTCTGAGTTGTTTATGGGAGGACTTTTGAGTCTGAATAAGAAGGAAGAGATATAAATGTTAAGTATTTTTTCTTTGGCTCACTTTAAATAGTTCAGCCTGCTTATTGTACTAGTCTTGACTGCATGATTCATAGGATTGTCCCCTAACCTGCAATCACCATTCATCATCATCAATTAATATTTCCAATATTGAGTGCCCAGGGGGTGAACAGCCCTGTATTAGGCACCAGGCAACCTGCCAGACTGTCATCAACACTGCACCCCGACTGGCGGTTCTGCTATTAGAAAATGCCAGTGTTCAGAAAGCTGCAGGAAGCACTGACCCTTCGTCCAGAAGATCAATGACAAATTGATAATGGGTAGCTGGGGGTGCCCTTCTTTCATCCTCCACTCCGGGCGCGATGGGAAACGAGGCTGCCAAGAGATCCAGAGAATAATTTCTCAATGCAGCCGCAAGAGGATCCTGTAGCCAAGGAAGAGAATTTCTGCCAAGCAAGTCTGAATCTCGAGTCCTTCTCTCATGCTTTCCCTCCTCCTGCCAAACCCAGAGCCACCCACGCTGGTGCGTTCGGGACATTCCAGATCTAGGGCAGAAAGCTTCCTCCGTGCAGGCAGATGTTGGTTCAGGAATTATGCACCTGGACTCTGCTTTGGGGCAAAATTCAGAGCATATGTATCATGGGAGAAGTATTCTTTGTTGTGTTGGATTTTAAAAATTTTAAAGGCTATGCACGTCAGTGCGTGAGGATGTTTGTATGTTGTGTATGTAGAAGCGCGTACGGTACCTCCACTCTCTCCCCTCCCCCCCAAGATCCCCCCTCCCCTTTCTGATTAAATACTACATCTGTGATTAGTTCTACAGCAAGTAAAGAACTTGAAGTCCCACTCATTTTCCTCCCTCACAGAGTTAAACTAAGGACTCAATGTAAAGCAGTCACTCGCTCATCAAAGTTACCCGAGGCCTCCACTAGTGAAGGTGGGGGATGCTCAAGAAGGGGAAAGGAAATTACAGCTGCGCATGCTCGAGGAAAAAAATACAGCTGGTCAAGAAGACAATGAATCAAAGCCCGACAGCTCGTATTTTGACAGTTCTTGACTGTCACAATGATGTCTCCAGAGGAGCTTGGTTAGGATCTCTCTTTAATTCTCGAATTATTTCACCAACCTTAAAGCTGGCAGGGAATATTCATTCCTATGAAGCTGACCAGGTAAGTATAGGAAATTGGAAAGTCACATTCTCATCTTCTGCAAAGGAACTATGACTTTGAAGAGTTCCCGGGAGGGAACTCTAAGGTGTATTAATTGTACACAAATCACTTGCAATAGAGGAGAGGGGGAATCAAGCTATCATGATTCGTGGAATTAATAAAATTTCTAGAAGAAAAATGCATTTTCTGCCTGCACCTAATTGTCAATATGAAGAATTACACCAACGTCATTACGCATCAGTTTCCAACTGATTGAACAATCGAAAAGCTTAACATTTCAAACAATTAACCTTTAAGCACCCGCTGTATTACACAAATAATTTTGATAGACACTTAGGGATTCAAAACAAAGCCCTGCTTTCAAGGAGTTTATTTTCTATGGATGTTGGGGAAGATAAGTTAATGCAAGTTGAGTAACAAGAGAATCAGGAGTCTCATCTTGTACGACGACATCTGAATTGAGCTCAGAAACAAGCTCCAAATGCACTGGACATGAGGAGCCAGAGTATAAGTCTTGAGAGAATTGTCTTGTATGAAGGCACTTCATGGAGGCAGGAGACCAGGGACAGCAAATTGCTCAGTTTAGCTGGGCAGAAATGAGGTTCCTCTAATGTCCTAGCATTATAGTGGTGGTGAAGGAGCAATCATCCTTATATTCTAGTTGGTAAAAAGAGAGCTATTTGTTAATTTATTCAACAAATATTCATTGTGTATCTACAATGTACAAAGCAATATTGTGTTGTGTGGAGAACATAAATAATGGCTCAGTCCTTGACTACATGGAGCTTACACTTTATTAGTGGACTGTGGAACTGATGAAGAAAAAAGATTTTATGCAAACATCATTATATACTAACAAAATAAAGCATATATTTTACTGTTGTTCAGTCCTATGTAACTCTTGCATTTGGGGTTTTCTTGGCAGAGATATTGGAGTGGTTTGCCATTTTCTTCTCCAGCTAATTTTTCAGATGAAGAAACTGAGGCCAACGGGGTCAAGTGACTTGCCCAGCATCACACAGCTAGTAAGTCTCTGAATATGGAAGAGGAGTCTTCCTGACCCCAGGTTCAGCACTCTAAGGACTGCACAATCTAACTTCCCCAAAAGCAATTCATTTAATCCCATTTGCCTCAGTTTCCTCATCTGCAAAGTGAACTGGAGAAGGAAATGGCAAACCACTATAGTATCTCTGCCACGAAAACCCCCAATGGGGTCACAAAGAGTCAGACACAACTGAAAATGACTGAACAGCAACAAAATATATATCTGCATATATACATATATTCACATAGATACATATATACGTATATTTATATATGTGTAGGTATAATATATGTACATATATAAATACTCATATAGCATATGAAGCAAAAGATATTGTGTGTGTGCATGTGTGTATGTGTATGTGTGTGTGTAGCATGAGCAAATGTTTGGAGGAGGGAGCAAGCAGAAATGCATTGGGAGGTTAACCACTCCTTCCATTTGACTAGAGCACAAAGCAGGCTAAGACCCTTTAAATAAAAACGTCAGGTTTCACTTTTGCATTGTTCTTATTTAGAATATCATTGCAGATAATTCAGGGGCAAGGCAAAAGGAAAATACTAAATCTTTCAACTTGATCTTTTTTTCCCCAATTCTTTCAAATTTAAATTCTCTTTCAGGAAGATGTGGACAGTGTTTTTAGAGTGGTAATGTTATACATTTTCAGTACATACAGTTCCATGGAGCATAGTGTCTTAAATATAAAGCATCAAAGGATTATGTATTACCAGAGCCTAAATTCCAAGATCATAGTAAAGTTACTCTAGTAGTAATTAGAGAACACTAGCTTTCTGATGTGTCGTTGTAAAACAACTTTGTAAAGCTCAATACAGAACTACATTTTAGTCTATGAGTAATTAGTACATTTGGTCTTAATAGACAGTATAGAAAATGTTTTAAAAATTATCTTTTTTTTTAAAAATCACCAAACCCATCTTTCAGATATGCTTCCCCCATTTCTGCATTTCATTCCTTTTCTCTTGCTAACCTTACTTTAATATTCTTCCCCAAGGCCAAATAATCCCGTTTCCTGAAATATATATTCATATTCCTTTTATCTAAGGCATATCTTTTAGGTGGTCTTCCTAAAACACTTCTTAAAGACCTCTTTTTTAAACCTTTGGGATCATCCCAGTCACTTGGGCAAAAGGTAGAGTGCTAGTTTTCTATATAGTGTCAATCATACCTAGGGAGAATTTTGAGAGATGTGTCACTAATCCCTGCTACCTTTGCTGTCAGCAAATCATCACTTTGGGTGCATCCCGAACAAACTGTGTTACTCAGCTTCCTAGAAAAGAAGATATTTGCAAACAGAGAAGAGACAGCTAAATACACTGGGGTGAAAGGGGGTGGGGTGTTAGGGAAGAGAGCCTAGTTGATGCTTATTTTATCATCCAGGTGTGGTAGACGTGCAGGAACACACAGGTAAACGAGATGTTTCATCTAGAGGATGCAAACGGTAAATTTCATAATAGTATTCCTTAATGAAGATGACATTTGGGGGACGTGCTAGAGAAAAGAAGTGAGGGGAAACACAGGATAATAGGCATGGGAGACATGAAGAAATATCACCATCGTAGACATTTTAGTGACAATAAACAGAAAAACGAATCCAGTCTGGCACATCAGCTTTTCAGGAGAAAGTAAAAGCCATCCTTGGAACCCTCTTTTACTTTCCTGCTGATCCCCAGTTCTCCTCTTCCTGGTACAGTCCTGGTCCTCCCCTTCTAGCCCCGCAACAAACTCGAAATGCTGGAGCCAGATCTGGACCTTACAGCGTCAACAAGGAGGTTCACTTTAGTGACATTTACCTACCCTCTCCCAACCCATGTGCTCAAATCATTCACTGCACCGTTGCCCGCCTCAAGGGGGATTATGAATGAGCAGCCAACAACCACTTCTTTCAAGAATCTCTTGGAACTGAGAGATAACTCCATCCCCCGTGTCGCTTAGGATGGTACCAACCTGGTGAACCCGGCAACCGGGGCTGCTACCTTCCTTCCCTAGGAGACAGACACATTAATACTGATTGAATCGCAGTGGGGGAGGTGTCTATATTTTGGTTTGCCAGCGTGGCTTGCAGGAGAGAAGTCTTTTTTTTTTTTCAAGCGTGTGTGTGTGTGTGTGTGTGTGTGTGTGTGTGTGTGTGTGTGTGCTCGCGCGCGCGCGCGCGCCTGTCAGCGTCCTCACTTCTAAAGGCAAGTCCACCGGCAGCAATTCCACTGCTTCAGGGAATACCTGTTGGCCCGGGCTCCGTGCCAAGGTGTTACTGGGGACTCGGTTTCGCGTGGGTCTGTGGGGGGCTCCCCTCGCTGATCTTGGATATTGGTGCCTTGCTGTTGTTAGCACTGCAGCCGCTGCTGCCCTCATCTCCTCGGCTCCCGCAGTCCCAGTTGCTTCTCCTGCCGGGTGCAGAACAGGTGCCTCACTTAGGGGCTGGCGCCCCAGTTGCCACACTCCCCGGAGCCTCGAGAATCTGCCTGGGGCTCGGATCTAGGCTCAGGGTTCATGCCCCGCAGACAAGCGGGAACGGCTTTGCATCAATTGACCGACTGTTGGGGGGCAGTGGGGAGGCGAGAGAAGCAGAGGGGGTGGGGTGCGGAAAGGGCTGCAAGGAAAGGGCGGAAGCCTCAGTAGACCCTTCACACCTGTCAGATCCAAGGAAGCCCTGTCTACACTTGCATCGGGAAAGCTGAGTCCTGGTCTTGTCGAGCAAGGTGAAGAGAGCTGCAGAGAAGAAATAGGGGGTGTGCACAGACTCCCCGCAACAACGGACTCACTTCACCTCTTTCTCCCCACTCCGATTATCACCTCGCTGCTCCTCTCCTTGTCTCCTCACTATCTCTCCGTTCAGGACTATTCTGCCGCATTTCTTGCACCCAACTCCATCTACCTGGAAAGCACCGCTTCTTAAACCATGGCCCCTAAGCTGCTGGTGCTCTTCTGTCTCCTCTCCGGGCTCCACGCACGGTAAGCCTGCGCCGGGGGACTCGTTTCGGGATTTCCAGAGGGTGATCTTTTCCGGGCGCTGGGAATCTGTGATGAAAAGACTATCCCTAGAAAGAGGGTGTGGAGGGTTTGGGGCAGGGGCTGATGGTGGAACTAGAGGGAAACCCTGGTTGGAATCCCCGGCTCTTCTGTCCCATGTTAGTGGTTTTTTGTCGATGTTAGGCTTAGCACTGTAAGCTTGCTCGCTGACTGAGTGTAAGGAAAGCAAATCTCCACTTTGGAAATTATAAAAACCTTTTCATCGCCCCATCAGCCCTTTTCCAGCTCAGCACCTTCCTCCCCAAGGGAGTCAGCTGCAACCTTGGCCCACAATGTTTAGGACTCCTAGATTACTTGACTCTTCCAAAAATGGAGAAGGGATTTAGGGGTTTGAACAGCCTAAGATTAATTGGCAGCAAGTACTTGGTTTCCCCTTCCAGAAGTCGGAAGGAAAGTCTGCTGCTGCTTCCCAAATTTTCTCCTCATCCCTGGTCATATCAGTTGCTCTGAAATTGTGTTTCCATCCTGGGTTGGGGGGCGGGGGGCGGGGTGAAGAATGGACCGAGAGCTCTGTCCCAATTTGAATGGCAAAGGAAAGGAGAAACAGTTGAGAGCCAACCTTTTTTCTGAAGTGTTTCCCTTACCAGTTGTCCCCATATACACTCAACACACTTCTCTCAGGCTTCTCACCTCCCTGCTCCCTCTTTCCCTATTCTGGGAAGGATGTTATTACATTTGTCAAGGAAGGGATACGGATCCAAGTGTAAGCATCTCCTGTGTCTCCTTCATAGAAATGTGTACTCTAATCTGACTATACCAAGAAGCTAACTAAATTATAAGTGAGTTCTTCTCAATAAACTGTAGAGTAGCAGAAGGGTTAAACTCAGGCTGGAGTAATGCCAATAGATTTGGTTATAAATCAGCAAAAAAAGAGGTTCTTGCTTCCACCACAAGTGGTCAGCAGGGCAACCCTTTTATGACCTGGGGAGTGTTTTCTTCACTGTGACTTCTGTGAATATTTAGATGCTTAGTTATTTGGCTAGAATTCCTGATGGTATATATGTATATGTTTAAGTTGTTGCTTTCTGAAATCCTGAATTTTTTTTGGAGAAACAGAGTAACTTCTAAAAAGCACTAAGGAATATCACCTTTTATTGGCAGAAACTGATTCTTATTATTCTTTAATTCCTTCCTAGAAAATTTTAACATATAAGGAGGAAAAACAAAAAAGTCAAAAGGACTAAAGTTGTTTCATGTTTGTATCTGCCACATGAACCAAAGATTTAGCTTTCCCAAAATAAAAAAAAAAACACATTTCCCTTTCTTCCCAGAAGTCCAGGTGTAATATCAATTTCATATGCTTTTCCTAAAAAGGAATATTCAACCAGTGACTCACAGGAAACTTTATCATTGAGACATATGTCTCTTTTCTGTCTTTCAACTAAAGCCAAGTGATGGCTGTGAAGGAAGGGAAAAATGTCTGAGACTTTGTACATCAGCATGTGCTTTTGTGGAGGCAGAGTCAGGGAGACAGACAGATATTTTCATGTTATATTTCAATCTGAGATTTTGAAGTAAAATTTAGTTGGACAGTATATTTAGGTTGATTTTTCTGTGATTCTCATGTAATTTATGTTGAATGTTGTACTCATGGAACTCGTTATATTGAATATTGTATTTTCCCATGTTTTCCTTGCTCTCTACTCTTTGGAGGTATACAGTATTTATACTCTCTCTTTTCAATAACTAGTCATCTGGTTCTATGAGTTCAGTAATGAGGATATTCCATGCAGGGAAGATAATTACCATTTACCCATCTTATGGGAATCTTTTCCATGTCTTCCTATAAGTACACCACTGGGGGTAGGTAGGAGGGAGAGCGCTACCGTGTGAGGGATTTCCTCAATTTCTTTTGACACCCTGAGATCAAGACTGGAAAACATGGGTTATTATCCCTACCTCCCCCCTATAAAAACATTCCTCAACACTTTTTACACCCATATATCAGACTTAAAATATGGATTCCATGGGTCTTTCCATATTACCACCCTTCTAAAACAGTCAAACTTATTACTGTAAAATTTACTTGTCTAAATTTTGCATAGGTTCCTTGGATAAGACCATTAAAATAGTGGTCCTATATAGAATGACAATTTTCATTTTTGTCTAATTCAAAAGTGAGCTTCCAAATGTTTTCATGTCTTGAGAAAACCAACATGTTACTTTGTATATGGGGAAGGGTAGGAATTGTTTCCAAGGTCCTGCAGTTAAGGCTTTGTTCTTCTACTTGGGTATCATGTGTTAGTCTTAGTTTATGCTTTACATGATTAGTACTTTATATATTCCTCTTGGAAGTGATTTACAGTCTTTTAGAATTAGTATGATGTACAAATAAAAGCAGCTGACATTTAGGTTCTCTTTTATAACTGTTATAACACCAGTCTGCTTCTTTTTCACACTTCCTAGTAGCCACCTCGGAATACTTGTTTCTCCTAGAAATTCCCTGGAAAAAATATCTACAATTGTAATTCTCTGCATTCACATTTTGGGACTGGGGGCAGGACAAATGGACCCTTGACATCTTGACATGAAGTGATGACTATTATAAAGGAAGTAACCACAATCTCAAACACCTTAGTTATAGTTCAGAAAAGCTAAGACTTAATCTGCCATTGAAGGCTTTTAAAAAAGTTTTCAGAAATGATGCTTCATTATTGTCTGTGATCTTACAGCTGATGTAAGATATTAGAACAAATTCCATGTTAAACAGGCAAATGATGGTGATAGCATATCACTAATCTTTGATTATTTACTAATTTTTAAGACCATAAATTACACAGATGATGTTTAGTAGCCAGTAAGACAAATAAGAAAACACAGTTTAAGAATGTACATAACCTAGTTGACTGTAATTAATAGGTTATTTCATTTCCTTCCACCTATGGCCACCAACAGCTATCCTTTGAAATTTCTGTCAAAAGTTTACTAGAGCAAGATTGTAAGATTAAATCCTGGGAGTACATAGCAACAACGATTTTCTCCCCTGTTCCTGGCAAAGCCCAACCCAGAAAACCTGGTAACTGCATCACAGACATGCCTTCCAGGGAAGACATCCTCTTCACCTATATTTCATCATCTAGATCAAACAGTCCTTAAACCTTACCTTCTAAAACAGCCAATGCAACTGTTATGAGTAACTGGGACAGGGAGAGAAACAGTCCTGGCTGATTTTGTGGCAGGAAAATCAAGTGCATAGACTGCCATCATGTAGAGCTATACAGATTTAATTACAATTCATCAATGTCATATGATAATTGTATATGTCATTGTGGGTTTGGAAGGAAAGCATTATTCTTGCTTCTTTTCTACACTGCCTCAGTCTCTTTGTCCTTTCCTAATGCACACACACACACACACACACACACACACACACACACACACAAATACAAATACAAACACAGACACTTAGAGAATGACTCTCCAAAGTTTTATGATAACCTACTCTTTCTCCTCGCCACCAGAGGGAGAATTAGGCTTACTATAGTTAAGTAGTGAGTAGAACTTTTAGTCTCTTTTAAGAGACTAAAGCCATATTTACATAATTTCTAAAAGTCTTAATAGACTTTTAATAGACTTTCATTAATCCATACAAAACTGACCAAAGAGATAGTTAAAAATAAATTATCTTTGGGTAATGTGGATTATATACAGACCTGTTTTTGTTCACTGTTATAAATGAGGGAGAAGAGAGCAGAGAAGAGGGGTGGGGAGACAAACAGAACTTCCATTCTTCCAGCTAATCATCTGAGAAATGTTCTTGTCCTGTGGTGCAATGGAAGGAAACTTGGCTGTGAAGCAATAGAACCTGGATTTAAACCTCACCTTGAAATCTGATTCTTACTAAGTAATGTTGGTTAAGTCACCTAGTTTCCCTGGACCTTAGTTTCTTCATTCATAACATAAGGGTATTGGACTAGAATCAGGGGTGGGGAACCTGCAGCCTTGAGGCCACATGTGGCCTCGGCTGACTGAGTCCAGGTTTTACAGAACTAATACTTTTTTAAGGCGATTTGTTCTGTGAAGTTTGGATTCAGTCAAAGGGCCACACTTGAGGACCTAGAGGGCCATATGTGGCCTTGAGGCTGTATGATCCTCACCCCCGGACTAGATTGTCCTATGAGCCTGTAATCCTTTCAGGATCTTCTAAGCTCTACAGGAGTTACTTGGTTTAATGACATAACAACCACTACACCACTTACTCTGTCAATTTCTATGAGATATTAAAATTAATATCCCTAAATAACAGGGACCATTTTTACTTTAAAAGTAGAGCATACTTACAAATTTAATACTATTACTTAAATATATAGAAAGGTTTCATAAATTGTTTAGTACAATAGTCAGCTTTAAATTACGAGCTTTATTTGAATATTATACATTTTGTATCTTACACATGGCCATTTTTTTCAGTCCTCGGCCAAATCCCTCAAACCATCCCTCAAGTATCTGAGGTACTATCACCCATGTTTAGTAAACACGAGGTCAAGGAACAAAAACTTGTTTTAAATATTCACCTAAGTAAGTTTAAATTAGGAAAATGATTTTGATTTGAAAATATGATAATACAATAAAAATACAATATTTTAGAATGCCATATATTGTATTTTTAAAGCAAAATCAAAAGCAAATGGAGTTTTAGGTCCATGTTTGTATACATCTACACATATATTTATATAGACATACATGTGTATACATATATGCACACTTTTTTTTATTAGACACATGGTGTGACTTTTCCACACCATGGTACTGGTTTTATAAACATGGATAATTCAGTTGATTGTAATTCTGTTTATTAACATGTGTCCAGCAAGAACAGTCATATCTAATGTAAAAATATGTTTAATAAGAACATATATGTAGAGCTTATGTCAGATTGCACACCATTTTGGGGAGGGGGGAGAGGAGGGAGAAGGGGAAAATTTAAAACTCAAAAGTTTATGGATATGAATGTTGAAAACTAAAAATAAATAAATTAATTAGTTAAAAAAAAGAACAGTCATGCGAATACATATCTAGAGATGAGGGAGCTAAGAAATCTTCCATAGACAAAGTCTAAGCAAACCACATCGGACAACTATAACTCAAGACAAATCCACATGAGCCTCAACTATTATTTCTAGTGACATGCTTTCTAAGGATAACACACACACACACACACATGCATGCACAAACATGCACACACACATGTGCACACACACTTGTAGGTGCTAGGAAGCAAAAGAAAAATCAGCTCCAAGTAAATAACATTTATTTTTTCCATCTATTTGCACATGCTAAATGGAAATCCATTTGAAAACACCCACCTTAAGTTGACAACAAAATCTACTCTTTTAATGCCCTACATTATTAAATTTTTAATAGACAAGCACTCAGAAAATAAGCTGTTTACTCCGATTATTTGCCTTATGTACTTGGGTTCCTTCAACCTGTAGGAAGCCTTTCGTGCCCCGCCCCTCCCCCCCGCCCTCATTATCAGTGATCTCTGTCCCCTTCACATTTTCTTGTATTTGGATCTGTGTATACTTTGGATCTCATGCTCACTTTTACTCCCTAGAAATTAAGCTCCTTTAGGGCAAGGACTACCTTATTTTTGTCTTTGTATCCACATTGCCTAGTCCAGGGCCTGGCACATAATAATCAATTTATGAACAAGGCTGCATTGAGTTAGACTGAATGGAATATGTATCCAGCTGCTTCACAGTACTAACCTATATAGCACAATGTATTCTGGAAGTCTAGTGGAGTCTCCTTTGAGGATATATTCATTTATTAATGGGCCCAAATGATCAAAATGTATTAAAATTATTAAAATTTTAATATCCTTATTAGCCTGCTGTGCAAGAGATGAATCAGTTTGTGTGTTGGAAGGGCCAAGTAATGCTGCAGGAAGATTTTCACCTACCCAAGAACTCTATTACAAGTTAGCTATTATGAGGAAGACAGGGAGGGGGAAAATGCTGATCCTATAACACAAGTATATCTGCATAAATTCTCTGATTTCAGTTGCAGGGAGAAGTAATGGAGTGAAACTGTTTACCCAATTATTTTCAATTGGTAAAGCTTGAGCGGACTATTCTTAGCTTCAGCAATAAATGTTGTCTTTGGGGAAAAAACAATGAAAATTGTAGCTGAGAAACCTTGCAAAATACTCCTAGAAATGGTTATTCCTCCCAAGCTCACTTTAGTCAGATTGAATTCTCAAACATTGGCTTTGAAAGTGTGGTACCAAAAATACTGGTGGTCAGTAATCCTAGTGTTCTATGGGCTGGCTGTTTTGGTGGTCATCTTTAGAACATGATTTCTCCAATAGTTCTGTTCTGGTCAGTTGCATATAATAATTCACTGAAAGAAGACAGAAACATTATGAGCAGTCCCATTCTCCCCATCTCTCCTGTGAGATCCTCTCTCCCTCTTTGAGTGGAAAGCAGCAGCAGCTGGAATTAGTGGTGCCTGTGGTTCTCTTTTCTCATTTCTTCTACTTATCCTCCTCAAATAGCTCACAGACTAGAAAATGTAAGACCTATCAACAGGGAAAGAAATAGCTATATTCCATTTAAATGGCTTACTTACATTTTCATTACAGATCCAGAAAGATTGAAGATGATGAATATGAAGATCTATCTTATAATCAAAAGTGGGTCCTGGCTCCAAAATCTCAAGACACTGATGTGACTCTTATACTCAACAAGTTGCTAAGAGAATATGACAAAAAGCTGAGGCCAGATATTGGACGTGAGTTGCTGTTATTTGCTATTCCAAAAAAAAAGGACATCATAAGCAGGGTGTCCTAGAAAAAAATCCCAAGATATATATCACAATATGGTTTCTAATATGGAATGAGTTGATTTGGCCACATGGTATAATATTTTTAAGAATAAATTTTATTAATATATTTTGCTTTTATAATTTCCCTAATATCCCTCCTCTTCTCCTTTTAGAGAGGCCTCCCTCACAGCAAATTTTTTAAAAAAAGTAGAATAAAGAAAAAAAATCAGGAGGACTAATCAATCATTAAAAACTGTATTATATGTAATATTTCACACGTTTGGACCTCCCACTTCTGAAAGGAGTTAGGGGATGGTGGCTTCCATTATCTCTTTTTTGGAGCCAAACATATATTTTATGATTTCAAGACACTGAATTTGTTTTATTTTGTTGTGGTTTCCATTTGCATTGTAGTAATCATTATTTACATTCTTTTCTTGGCTCTGCTTACTTCACTTTGAATCAGTTCATGTAACTCTTATGGTATAACTTTTCAACTGGAGATAGCATGGCATGAGTTACTGAAGGTCTTCACTACCTTCCCTGATGATAAAAAAGTATTTAACAACAGTAGGAGACCCATTTCCCAAGGAAGTTGGTACCCAAATCATCTTTTTTCCTGCCCTAGGCTTATCATGTTCTACTTAATATTGAGGTTTTTAGCAAGCTAGTACAAGGCTTGTTTGTATAAGGATAGGGATATACACCAGGCTACTTGGTAGATAGAACAGTAGAAAGAGCAATAAAATAGAAAAGTAATTTCTAGTTGTAGCTTTCTCCCTAACAATTTGCATAACTTTGTTCAAATTATTGGACTTTTTTGTGTTTCTGTTTCCTTATCTGCAAAATGAGATGGTTAGAGTAGACAGTTCCTAAGTTATTTTCTAGCCTGTGACATTTTGTATCCTTTACCTCTTACTATGAGTAATAATAATATTATATTTATAATATATATATATATAAATATTATATATATAAATATATATATAAATATAAATATATAAATATTATAATACCTCACGGGATTATGACAAGCATTAAATGAAATAAAGTGTTTTGCAAAACTTAAAGTGCTCTATATTATGATATATTGTACATTGTGATGACAATGGTGGTGGTGATGATGAAGATGATTTAGTGTCAAAAACAACTATTTTTGCATCAGGACCATGATTCTGCACAGAATCTGGTGGAGTCCTTAGAGCTTGATTAGACATTGATGACACTAAAGTCATCTACTTTATGCTGGACCATCTCCAGTCATCTTGACTTCTGTCTTGTCACTGGACTTCAATGGCTCTGGAACAAAGAGTGAGGCTGATGAGTTTGTGCAACTTTGCCTCACTTAAATCCAAATCATGAGTGAGTTAAGACATCACCCCATGATGTCATTGGTCCTCTTCAAAAATGAAGGATGCAGAGCAACAATAATAGAATTTGGCCATTGTGAGTACTGATGAAGCACCAGGCCTGGAGTCAGGAGAAGCTGAATTCAAATTCAGCCTCAGACACTAGCTATGTGACCATGTTCTGGAGAAGAAAATGGCAAACTACTCCAGGATCTTCGCCATGAAAACACCAAATAAAGAGTTGGACATTCCTGAAATGATTGAACAACAACAGTATTGATGAAACAAGGTGGCAACCATTTTCCTAGTGACTAGCTCAATTTGAGCAACCTTTCTTCATTTCTGTGGAAGGAAGTAGATTAGGACACGGAATAAAAATGGAGAAGATGAGATTTAGGTGAAATTGAAAAGGGAATTCCTTTAAAAGGTATAACAGGGGGGAAGCTCAGAAATCTTCTCTAGACTTTATTTTTTTAATTGGGGCTAGCTATTTATTTGGAATGGTTTAGCAATCCTTTCCAAAGACAAAGTAAGATAGTATAGGTTACTTTTTTTATGATTCCTTCTAAACTTTGTTCCATAAAATATTTTACTTGATGAGTTAAAAAACTGAAGGGATTTCCTGGGTAATACAAAGCCAAATATTCTTTTTCTTCAATTCTGTTGATATTCCAGGTAAACAATAACTATGATATGATTTATCTGGATTATTTATCCTAACGTTGCATTTCTCTTTGTTGTTAAACACCATAAGCCTACTATAGGGAACTAACGTAGATATTTTGGAAGTGAGGCAAACACACAAACAAAACAAAACAAAACAAACAAACAAAAACACCAAAAAGAATGAAAGTCATGTTTCTCCCAAATGTAAACAATAAACAAAGAAATTATACTGAAAATTTATATAATTAGATTTAGTTTTCAGTGACTATTGCACTCACTATCTTATACTCTCACTTTATAGATAGTCCCATTCTTGCCTGGAAGAGGGATCTGATTGAAGTCTACTATGACTTTGGTGCCAATGACTCATGGGTCTGCTTAATTTATATTGAGAATTGTCATTATCTGACTCTTCCAGGATGTGGCTATAACATATATTCATTCATGATTAAAGAGTCAATAGCACAGTGAATTGCTTTACTAGAGGAAGACATTACTTTTCCTCATTATATTTGTTATGTGGTAAGGAGTTAGAAGTGGGCGATGTCGCTTTATCAAAGTTTTCCCTGACAGATATTAAGATCTATCTTCCTTTCTTAACAGTGTTTCAAACCTAACTACAGTTGGTCTTTGGTGATGGTCCTCCACATCACTTTAGATAATGCTGGCAGTATGACTTACTCAAAGAAAGATGGTCTCCTTTTCAGAAACAGTTCCCATAGTTCCTAGGATCATAACATCATAGATATGAAGCTGGAAGTTACCTTAGAGATAATCTAGTGCATCTCTCCTTATTTTATAGGTGAGGCAACATTCTCAGAGAAGTTAAGTGACTTTTCCTATTTCACAAAGGTAGTAAGTGACAGGGCTGGGACTTGAAGTTTGGCTTTGGACTCCAATCCCAGTAGTCTTCCTGATTTATCATATTGTCTTATGTGACCATATAGTGACCATAGGGGTGGCTAGGTGGTGCAGTAGATAGAATGCTGGGCCTAGTCCGGGAGACTCCTCTTCCTTATTTCAAATCCAGCCTCGAACAAGGAAATGGCAAACCACTCCAGTATCTTTGCCAAGAAAATCCCAAAAGGGGTCACAGAGAGTTGGATATGAATGAAAAAATGACTAAACATCATCACAGCCATCATCATCACCATCATGACTATAAAGTTGCCTTATGCAAATTGCCATCCTCACAAATATGTGACCCAGTTGAAGCCACTGAGATTCAACAAAAAATTATAAAAAGGCATATTGCTAGTGTTTTCAACACTAAATAGAATGAAATGGAAAACTCATTTATGGTGTGTGGGTAATGTATTCATATGAAATCCACTAATGAGTTTTCATACTATGAATTGTGATCATAATATTTATGAAGTACTGGATATTTCCCACTTATCATCTATTCTCAAACAACTTCTCCATTATGTATGTATCTGTTTTTAGTGTAAAGTTTTCAACTATCCATCATCCTAAGTAATACTTCAGATGTGTCCTTTAACAGTTCAGGGTTATGTAGTCTATCATCTATCTTGGAAAGAGATCTTGTCATGTGTGCTGAATGAGGCTAGAGAAGGATAAAGCTTCTAATAGAGAATTTGAGAGCTAAGCAAAATTAAGAGATTTTTTTCTCCTTTAAGGATTTTAAGACATATGAATTTATTTCCTAGAAATATACACATACCCTGCATAGAATTTATCCTCAAGACATGGTTTTTCTCAAAAACATCATCAATATATTATAAAAAGTTCCTACTGTAACAATCTAAAGCCCTTTGACAAGGCTGTCCAGTTAATTATCCATTTTTGACATCATAACTTTAGTTCTAAGCAACTGCCTCCTAATTCCCATAATTTGTTTTGCCTAGTACAATGTTTTCATAGAAAAAATAATGATTTCAGGCAAAGTGTGCCTATAAAACATAAGCGTGTATATTCTTTTATCTGAGCAATCTACTGTCAAGAAAATTATGACTGAACTAAAATCAAAGTTTAGTATAGACATTTAGAGATTAAATACTGTGTTGAAGCGCTTGGCCTGGAGTCAGGAAGAGGAGTTCAAATATAAACCCAGATCCTGACTAGCTGAGTGACCCTGGGCAAGTCACTTTATCTCTGTTTGCCTTAACTTCCTCATCTGTATGATGAGGATAATAAAAACACCTACCTTTCAGGTGTGAGCATCAAATGAGATGATTGTAAAGTGCTTACCAAAATGCCTGACATGTAGTAATCACTATAAAGTTAGTTGTTGCTGTTCCTGTTACTGTTTATCATGAAAACAACTCCTGGATTTATTTAATTTGTCAAATTAAGTATCTAACTGCATCATCCATACTCTATATGAGTGTTTTAGAAACATACACAGACATTAAAGAGTGTGATTTCTCTCCCCTTTCCTTAGAGAGAAGGTCCAGAGAAGTCTCTGGTTAATATGTTCTCCTTGTTCTTGATTTACTATGGTATCCATTTCCAGATTAAGGAATTCAACCCAATTCAGTTTAGCTCAACTAACATGGATTAAGCATTTAGTATGTTCAAGGCATTTGGGGCAAAGAGAAGAAAAAGAACATAGTCTTATAGTCATAGCTTTAGTCTTTAAAGTCATCTGGTCCAATAACTTTATTTTGTAACTCCAGAGAGGCTGTGACTTTTCCAAATACACTCACACATGACAACTTATAGAACTGGAATTTGAACCCAAGTGTTCTATCTCAAAATTTGCTCTTTCTTCCATTGCACTACTCCTATATTCAAGGAACTGAAATCTAAATAGAAGGATTAAACACATACACTATTACAAGGATATGAGGCAGAATGCAATGAGAAAATATAGAGGGATCTCAACAAAATGTTATGATGAATAAATGCAAATCCAGCCTCTGCCACTTACTGTATGACCTTGGGTAATTTACTTAATTTCTGTGTCTCAGTTTCCTTATCTGCAATATGGCATTGGATTAAATGACCTCTAAGAGACCTTCCAGCTGTGATCCTCTCATATGTGTGAAGAAAGATCAATTTAAGAGGATTGGGATAATGGCTATGTCCAGTTGGCAGATTTGAACCTCAAGTAATTCTCTGGGCCTCAGTTCCCTAATCTGTACGGTTGAGGAGTTGGGCTAAATGACCACTGGAAGTGCTATCAAGCTCTCCATCTGCGATCCTATAATCTGATTATTTCAATGAATGGAGTTTTGGATGGAATATCTTCTCCTTGTAGTTATTTTGCATGTATTCTCTGTATAATGATATCCGTGCATATCTTCATTAGTAGAATGTGAGTGCCCTGAAGGTAGGGACTGCTATGCTTTTGTATTTTCATCCTAATACCTGGCTTGTTGGTAAACTAGAAGTTGGGCAGAGGATGGCTTGCAGAAAGATGGACAGGAAAGGGGGCAAGTTAAAGATTAGGAAATCACTAGTAGTCCATTTCACCAAGAAAATTAGCAGGACAAAGGTGAGGAGAGTGAAATAAATTTGGAAAGGCATGTTGGTACTGGATTATTAAAGACCTTGATTCTTAAAAAAGGGATTTGTATTTTATCTGATAAGCAATGTTCTGCCCAATGAGAAAGAAGAATCCATTCTAAGAAATTAATTCACATAAGTTATCGGATTCTCTTATGTGGCACTTAAAAATTATATTCATGTAATTCATGCATTCCCCACAGAAGGAATGTACTGTGGGCCTACATAGCAGGTGAAGAATGATTAGACACCATTCCAAAGGCCCTGTACAAAACAGAGGCACAAAGGAAAACCAGCCTAATTCTGGATTTTCTCTGATTAGCTGAGATCATTCTCCATAAAAGGCAGCAGTGAGTGCTGGCTCCCTACTATGGTGTTGGCTATGCTGTTGTGGGTGATTGTACAAGTACAGAAAAGAAGGAATGAAGGAATGAAAAAGCATTTATGAAGTGGTTAATATATGCAAAACACTCTTCTAAGTTCTGGGGAGAAAAAGAGATAAGGTAGCCCCTGATCTCAAGGAGCTCAAATTCTAAAGGGGAAGACAATACACAAAGGAGGTTTCAACTGCAAATCAGTTGGAAAAATCTGCTCGTCTTTAGGGTACAATGACAAAACCAATGGGAAATTATCATCTTTAAAGTCATTTCCACTGATAAAATCCCATGAGTTTCTTCTGCTGAATCTTGGGATACTTCTAGTGACTTTGATGGTGCAGACTTTTCCATGTTTTCAGGAGCTGTGGCTGCAGCACCTACAGAAGCAATTGCCAGGTGGGATCTCCATGGCGGTTGCTTCCCAGGATGATGATGACATTGCTTGAAGGAGGATCTGTGGCCTGGGGAGTGCTATAATACTAAGGGTTCTTGGGCTTACCTGCCCATCAGTGCCTGCTGGTCAGCACTTGGTGTCTATAATAGTGAGAAAGTTGGACACTTTCCCCACAGTGACTTCTCCCCTCAGTGATGGCTCTAGGGCCACACTAGAAGCAGGACTGGTGATCATTAGGAGACTGCTAATTAATTAGCCAAGGATTTGGGGTATAGGGATCTAGGCTACCTCCATCAAGAAATAAGGGGAGGTGGGGATGGTGATTTGACTTGCCTGACACATATCTCCTCCTGTCTCTCCATCAGGGTGCCTTGTTGCTTTAGTGCCATGGATTGCCTGTTCTGTGGGTAGCAGGAGGTCAGATATTGTTGGGGATGGCTGGTCCTTTTCCATAGAAGTTGTTTCCCCATGATGAAAAATCCTTGTTCTATTAAATGAAAATAATTATTGATCATTACTTATGTCTTCTCATTTTAGGATGGAATTGATTTTGTAAACTCTACGAGGCATCTTATCAATACTTTGTATATCTTCTAGAATTTACACAGCTATCTATGCAGAGTGGATACATAATAAAAGTTTGATGAATTGAAAGGCAAAAAAGACAAAGCCAGTGGCCCTAAAACATGATTTTTTTAGAACTAGCCTTCATTCTGAGCTATTTTACATCTTAGGTTAAAAGGTGGTGTAGTACATAAGCACAGAGGGAGATTATTAGAATTTCTATTACATACATTCTTAAATACTACTCGTCTTTCTGCTTCCAGGAAAGAGGGGGAAAGCTTTCAGTGATTCCCAGCCTGGGTCCATATAGCCAAACAAAGCCAAGAATAAATATAAAGTGAAAATGATCATTATAGGCAGAACTGGTCTGAGCTAAAATTGTGAAGTATAAGTTCATTTTGGCTCATTTCCCTGACCTACCCTTCTCTACAATTTTGGTGCCTTTCTCATTGGTGTCTAGTATTCTAATACTGCTTATTGCCTGTTCATAGCACTCCTTGCATCAGATCCCCCAACTTAAACCATTAGAACTTCATTCTTTCCTGCCCCACTACTATCCTTCCAAACCATTTCTTATCCTCTCAGGATTGTCCTTTCGGCCTTCTTAGATAACAGATACCTACGTGAAGAATTGAAATCTCTACTCAAGTGTCTATGAATAATAATAAATATCTACACACGTGGTCTCTGCTAGCTCTAAATCTGTAAAACTGTGAAGTATTTTTTTTTCCATTTAAGGAGGGATGTATATTTTATTTTTGCTCCTTCCCTTTCCAACTCTTAGAGATAAGATCATAGATAGAGAACTAGAAGGGATCTCACAGATCACCTAGTTCATCTCCCATATTTCACAGTTGAAGAAACTGATGATAAATGACTTGCCCAAGGTCACATGGATAGTAAGTTACAGACAAGCTTTCAATCCAGTTTCCTGACTCAAGAGCGAATGCTCCATTCCAGTGTGCCATTCTTTCTCCTTGCCTTTCTCCAAAAGAATGGGTCACTAAAGAGTTATGTTTGTGCTTTAAGTGCTTCTAAAATTATACTTGTCAGATAATCTCTTTACATTTTGTATGTTCATCGGAGTACATAAGGGCACAAGGTGGCAGAGTAGATAAAGTGCTGGGCCTGCAGTCAGGAATGCTCATCTCCCTGAGTTCTAATCCAGACTCAGAAACTTTCCAACTATGTGACCCTGGGCAAGTCTCTTAACCCTGTTTGCCTCAGTTGCTCATCTGTAAAATGAGCTGGAGAAGGAAATGGCAAACCACTCCAGTATCTTTGTCAAGAAAGACCCAAATGGGGTCATGAAGAGCTGGATATGCCTGAAATGACCGAACAACAAAGGAGTACACATAGGAGTCCTGGTCCTGATAATGGACAACCAATATGGCTAGTTCAGTACAAGCCACTCTTTTCCTTAATTGTGAAATGATCTCGATAAGTGTCTGAAATTTTGACTTTTCTTTTCTTATGTATATTCAGCTTCAAAATTAGAGTTCACAATACATTCAGGTGATTTTTGTGGCCTGTCAATTAATTGTGTATCCCTAAAATAATTCAAATATATTCAGTAGACTATCAGAACAGATGTAGGAGGAGAGGAAACAGACATCTTAACTGCTCTACTTGAAAAAAAGCTATTACTGTGGAGTTAGTTAACTGATTTTCTTACAAAGTTAATTCAAGTGCATAAGTAAGACAGAGAAGCAATTTTATGTAGAAATTATACCTGTCATATCTATGAGAGACTAATTATGTATCTGAAGGACCCTGTGTTAAGACACATTGCCTTGGCTGAATTTGCCTTGGTGAAGATGAGCTTGCTCTCAAGATTTCTCATCATTTTAGGTAACAAAGCCCTTTGGTATTTGGCAAAGGTGTTCACATTGGAAACCAACAAGACTTTCTGCTCTAGAGTTGAGTTTAGTCTAAGTTCCATTAAGGGCCATCTTGCAATGCATCCAAGTAGACTTAGTTCTTCCAGAATGCAAAAGCACCTCATTATAAAACAGATTCACCTATGAGGTATCTATCATAAGTCTTTATTGTATTTTTCCTTATTATTTTGAAAAACCTGAGCTATAGTCCTGAAAGCACAAACATTGAAAATGTGCTTTAAAATCATCTGTTGTAGATATTAACCCCTGATTACACATAGATGTGCAGACCTAATACCTATTGACTGCATTTGTAATTTGAAATTATGGCCTAGTAAAATGAGGTATTATTTCCTTTCATAGTTATAGAATACTTCTCCCCCACACCCAAGCCAAAAAAGATGATTGACTTTAATATCTCTAGATTTTTAAATTTATTCCTATTTCTCTACTAGGTCTCTCCCATATAGCATACTATATTTTGAGGATGTTTCTACTTTAGGAATATGAGTAATCCCCATTGATTTATTAGGGTTATCAGGCAACAACGTCTCTTTCTTCTGATGTGACATATTTATTGATTTTTTTATCAAGACTCTAATTCTTTTTTTTCATTATCTTCTCTCATCATATTATAAGCTCCTTGAATGTAGGAATGTAGCACAATCTCTTAGCACAATGCCTGGCACATATTACATGCTGAGTAGATATTTATAGACTATTGGCTATCTTGATGCACCTAAAAGAGACTTTTCAAGCACATTCTTCAGCCACATGTAGTTTCCAATGTGATAACCCATTATTCATTATATTAACTCTCATTTGAGGATTATTGTGTAAAATCTTAGCCAAATATGACCATATATGGCATTATTATCTAGGTGAGATTGTTGAGTATTTTTTTTTCAGTATTAAATGATAATACCTGACTAGCAACTATTTCTGATCAGTGTCTGCATAAAAAATTCTTCCTTTTCCACTCCTGCTTTTCCTCCTTCAGGGGTATTTTTCTAGCTCTGAATTAGCAAGAGAAAAAGGAAAGGAGATCAATTTGTGAATGACGTGGACCTGGGCCCTAGGCCTTACTGATCAGGGTAGCCATCTCCTCAGCTTGGGATTTGTCCAGGGTACTTTATCTTCAGGCTCCAGGGCTACCTACATTAAACAATAGCTAAATTTCCCTTATCACAGAACTCACCCCAAGGACACAAGAATACTGGTTGCATTCTGGGCCTCACTACCTTGGCTCCCTGAGTTCAGAGATGTCACACCCGAGTTCCAATTACCTGTAGATGGAAGCTGTAACATATTAGAAAGAGAGATGGGTTTGGAGTCAGAAGAACAGAGTTCTAATCCCTACTTTCCCTCTTATTGAGCTATTTGACCTTGTTTAACCTTCTTCTGAGGATGATTTTTTGGAAAAGTTTGAAAAATGAAAGCAATAATACTTGTACTACCCACCTGACAGGGTTATTTCAAGGAATGTACTTCAAATGGCTTATATGAGCATAAATTATTATTATTATCCGGCTCCCCTTCTTCTGCTGTTACTGTGTCTGTATTCTTATCTCAGTACTCCTACCTATTTTTCTAATTCCCTTCAGTTTCCTGTCTCTGCACATCCAAGACCACAAATGGTTTTTTCTTGAGTTTTTTTTTTGTATATAATGTAATGTAACATAATATAACATAATATGACATAACATGACATAACTTGGCATGACATGACATGACATGATGTAATATGATATGATATGATATATACATATATACATATATGTGCCTGTAGATTCACATATATGTAACACAATGTAATATATATGTCTTTGTGCATGTTTATATGCATATATGCATACATACATACATATTTTATGTATGTTTAGATTAAGAATACAAGGTAAAATATTTTAATTTATACACAAAAGAAATCTGCCTAGTTTAAGACTAGGATACTCAAATTTCCTAATCTAATTCTTAATCAAAATTCCTCATACCTGCTCTTAGAAGTATCTGGGTAGATCAGTGTATGGAGTTCTGGGCCTGGACTTAGGAAAACCTGTGTTCAAATCCAGGCTCAGACACTTACTAACTTTGTGACCCTAGGTAAATAACATAACCTCCATTAGAGAAAGAAATGGCAAAGCACTCCAGTATCTTTGCCAAGGAAATCCCATGGACACTTGGCCCATGGGGTCCTGATGTTTTGGATGCTCCTGGATGACTGAACAACAACAAAAAGCCTACTGTAGGATAGAGTATTCTTTAGTCTGATA
Source organism: Trichosurus vulpecula (assembly GCF_011100635.1). Taxonomy (NCBI): domain Eukaryota; kingdom Metazoa; phylum Chordata; class Mammalia; order Diprotodontia; family Phalangeridae; genus Trichosurus; species Trichosurus vulpecula. Next base: position 391,819,991 of record NC_050574.1, read on the forward strand.
TCTCTATACAATGAGGGTCTCTCCTATGTCTCCAAAAGAGAATGGAATCTTCCAGAACATTCTTTACAGATACCTTTTAGTATTTGCCCACCTGGTACTATAGATTAATGTGCCCCATCTCAATATCGTTGATACTATCAATCAGGAAGCCTCCTGATTGTGCAATGGATTTGAGATGCACCAGTCACATTAGCACTAACTACCAAAACACCCTTTTCTCTGTTCAAGAAATGCATAAGGAAATATAAAGAATTAAGCAGAGGCTAGGATTAATATGACCTCACTAACAGTATAATTTAAACTGACACATATGTAACCTCTAAATTTCCAAAAAACTTTAGACCTTTACAAATTATCCTAGTCATTTTTTAACTTCTTAGGGAGGCAATTGTTCATTGTCATCTGGGCTAGATACTGGGATGTTTTGGTTACTTTTCCCTTTTATGCATATATTTATATACAAAAGGTCATCCAGAAGAAAGTTATTATATAAAAATTTTCCCACTTATCCTTTTCATGTTTACTCTATTATTTTCGGCAAGTAATAGATACAACCATAAGGTCTTTTCAAGGTGATTTTATGAATGAATAAAGTAAAAAAAAAAACCCTTGGAATAAAGGCAGTGTAGTATAGTGTAAAGGGTGGTAAATATTATATTTGAGGATTGGGTTTAAATTCAAGTTTTTACTTACTCCCTATGGGACCTTTGATAAGCTGCTCAATCTCTTGTTATCAGTTTTTTCATCTATAATAAGGAAGGTGCAAGATGGTGGCTGGAAAGCAGGGACTTGCATAAGCTCCCTCCCAGGTCCCTCCAAACACCTATAAAATGGCTCTGAACAAATTCTAGAACTGCAGAACCCACAAAATAGCAGAGGGAAGCAGGGCCCCAGCTCAGGACAGCCTGGATGGTCTCTGGGTAAGGTCAATCATATGGAACTGGGACCAGAATGGAGCAGAGCCCAGCATGAGCCATGCCCAGACCAACCAGACCAGGAGACAGGTGGAAAAGGCCCTAGTGCCCTGAATCAGTGAACTGTGGCAGTTACCAGACTTCTTAACCCACAACCACCAAAGACAACAGAGAAGATCAGTGGGAAAAGGTGCTGGGACAGAGTGGAAGGAGTTTGTGGTTGGGCCACCACCCCGGGGGCAGTGGAGGTGATGCACCTCTGAGGCTGCTTACAGAGCTACAGCTGCGGTTGCTTCTGGCCCCAGGCCCACATGGTGGGAGGAATTAAGTGGCGGATCAGAGCAGGAGTGCACAGCCTGCTGAAGATCTGAGTCCAGTTCCGGTTGGAGGTTCTTGGGGGAGGAGTAGCGGTGTGACAGAGCTCGCTATGTAGAAATAACTCTGAAAACAACAGCGCAGCCCCACAAGCTTGGGACTAAGTACTCTCTACTCTACAAGCAGTCACATCCTGATGAAAATCTCAAGGGTCAAGTAAGTTGGCTGGGGATATGGCCAGGCAGCAAAAACACACCCAGATTCAGTCACAGACTTTGGATTCTTTCTTTGGTGACAAAGAAGACCAAAACATACAGCAAGAAGAAGTCAACAAAGTCAAAGAGCCTACTTCAAAAGCCTCCAAGTAAAACATGAACTGGTCTCAGTCCATGGAAGAGCTCAAAGAAGATCTGGAAAAGCAAGTGAGAGAAGTAGAGGAAAAATTGGCAAGAGAAGTGAGAATAATGTGAGAAACCAATGAAAAACAAGTCAATGACTGGCTAAAGGAGACCCAAAAAATACTGAAGAAAATATGATGAGGAAGGTGTACGGTCAGAATAGATGACCCATAATGCTCCTTGGAGCTTTAATTCCCATGTCCAGTGGAGACAGATAATTTCAGATAATTTCAATTCATGAAATAAACAAATAAACAAATACCCAGCAAATAATTATTGAGTGCATCCTATATTGTTTGCCTTGAAGGAAATTCAAAGATGAATAAGACAAGGTCCTTGACCTCATGGAATGTCAAGAGAGACAAAGCCATGTATATAAATGAATGGTCTACAAACTAGGGAGTAAATGCAGTGGGGCAGCTAGGTGGAGCAGTGGATAGTGTGCTGGGCGTGGAGTTACAAAGACTTCCTGAGTTCAAACCAGGCCTGAGACGTTTACTAGCTGTGTAACCATATGCAAGTCACTTAACTCTGTTTGCTTCAGTTCCTTATCTGTAAAATGATCTGGAGAAGGAAACGGCAAATGATTCTAGCATTTTTTGCCAAGAAAACCCAAATGGTATCTCAAAGAGTTGGACACATCTGAAACAACTGAATGGCAACAAAAAAATGCATAAAAGAGATATAAATAATGAACTAGCAGTGTTCAAAGGAAGAAGGGCTGACGTCCAATAGGGAAATGGAATCTGGAATAAAGTGATAGGGATGAGGGTAGCAAAGGCTCAGTGGAATTGTGAGCATTTTTAGTGGGCCCAAAAAATAGGTAAGATTAGTTTTAAAATTCTGTCAAATGACTCATTTAAAAACCATCCTTAAAAATTAAATAGAAATAATCCATTCCCTGCAAAAGAGTTGAAAAGGGAAATAATTAGCAGTAAATATAGATTGGAGACAAGCCCTGAAAATTTAGCATAAATGCTTGCACCCATGGGAGCCCGGGTAAGGAAGCCTTAAAATAAATATGAAAAGCACAAACATTGCATGCCATGCAGAGATGAGTTTCATTTCTAGAATATTTGCTTGGACATCTTGATAAAGTACACCCATTACTCTATTCCAATTCTTACAATCTGAAAATGGGGAAATTCTTTTTTGTGACTACTATAAACAGGAGAAGGGATCTATTGAGTGATGACAGAGAGCTCGTCAAAAGTGGAATCAGGGGTACAAGTGGCCCACATTCTGCTATGTTGCCACTTTTCCTGGGTTGGCACACATGCACGATCTCTATAAATAAAACTACTTGATCTAGCTGTTTTGTTTAATTCTCAAATTGCTTGCCTAGGCATTGGGTTTTGGCAGCTGTTTCCAAAAGCAGAGAGGAAATGAAAGTAGAATGGAATAGTGGCATTATATTTGTACCCTCTCCCATCAAATTTCTCCCCTCCTTTTTTTGTAAGGGGAAGAGAAAAAAGGATGATTGATGAAATGGAATACCATTATAATACATGAATCCAATAGTACTACCTACATCCCTGGCAGTTGGATATTACTATAAGTTAGTATTTAAGTGTAACTATGTCTAAGAAGTCAAATCTTTTAAAAGGTTAATCTAACAAAAATCAAATTTTAGTTAGGTGTTGCATTTTTGCCTTTGTCTTCTCTATACATTTCTGTCCTCTTCCAAAGTTTAGTCCTTCACTTCTACCAACCTGTGTAGGATGGGTGAAGAGGGAGCTCTTTCCAAAGAGTTCTGATTTTTCAGCATTCTCATGCCCAAAATGATGTTCAAGGGTTCTGATCCCAATAGTTGCTTTGAGTCCCATGCTAGGTTGTTTACACAAGGACAGTATAGATTTGGAGAAACATGGGGTTTGGCCATTAACCAAAAGCCATCAGAAGTAGTAATAGTACCTAAATCTAAGGGTGGACCCAAGCAAAATTCAGAAGTAGTTGGTTTGTTTTTGGAGTACTCTTCCTTTTTACTATCTGTCTGATATTAAATTCATGGCAGGGCTTTGAGGAGAGACAGAGAAAAGAGAACAGGCCATGTAGTCACCATGCATGGCTTGAGTCCAGACTCTGATACTTCTTAAAGGTATGATTGTGGGAAAATCAATTAAACCCTTTCGTACCACATTAAGCTTTCCTCTATCCTCCCAGTTGCTAGTGCTCTCTCTTTTCAAATAAGTTTGTATTTACTTAAATGTATATGCATTATATCCCTCTAATCTGGTGGTTCTTAGTGTGGTGTGTGTGTATGTGTGTGTGTGTGTGTGTGTGTGTGTGTGTGTGTGTGTGTGTGTGTATCCTCTGGGAAGTTAGGTGAAGGCCTACGGTCCTTTCTTCAGAATAATGTGACTTAATGCATAAAATACATCAGGTTACAGATGATGTCAGTTATATTGAAAGATGGTTGAAAAGTTTTTGTTTGTTTATGTTAAGTTCACATACCCCAGAGTGAGATAGAATGCTTGAACAAAGGCAGAAACTATTTAATGCATGCTCTGAATTCCCACATACTTTGTATGTAGAAGGCACTCAGTAAATACAGAGTGTCCCAAAAGTTTTAAACTATTAATGCCTAAGACCATATAAAGTCTTTGGGGATACTCTGTATTTATTGAATAAATTTTTCTGAACCTGTTTCCTTACCTGGATAAATGGTAATAATAACACAAGCATTACCTACCTCACTGGATTGTGGTTAAGAAAAAGCTTTGCCATCTGAAAAGGTAGTACATGAAAGTATGCTTTTATTCTTTATCCAATCTTGAAACAGTCCCATCATTTGTAGAATTGTCATAGGAACAAATGACTATGCTAACCGTTCAGTAAATGCAATAGCAGCCAATAAATCATAACACATTCCTCATTTAAAGGATATTTGAAGAAATTGACAATCTGAGCCTTTCAAAATCCAAATAAATTAATCTTTAACAGTGGAACTTTAAGCTAGATAGGGGGTGGGGAATTTTGATGTTGGGGGAGAAAATGACTTTCCAATTGCACAGATTTTACTATTAAAGTATTTCTCTACTTTTTCCTTATAAAGCTAATCCTGCCAAGGGCATAAAGTGGCATTGCAGGACCAGTATCTTTGGGACAATTGGCCACTGCTTCAAAGGCCCGGGTGGTAAACTGTATATTTTGTACTTTATAATGTCATGAATGGAGCAGTAGTGGCTTTTTACCCCTGGCATCTCTCCCTTGCTACCTGTCTTCTTGCCAATGTGCCTAACCATTTTTGTGTAAGTAATCAGAGCTTGAATTCAACTAAAGATCTGCAGTTACCAGTGATGAAATGGAAACATATTTCCATTCACTCCATTCTAGAGTATGTTTAGGAATACAAACCTCTGTTATGGGAAATCAGGATCACTGTGGGTGTTCTACCAGTAGTGCTCTTAGCATTAAAATGCTTAGCTTAATTTTCTAACAGGGTCCGAATGGACAGTAGGGAACAGAGCTTCCAATCTACTACTAACATCTTTTCTGATTCTGTCACATTTACTAAATAGTAGGCAACTTCAGAAAGCTATAAGCTATAGGGTTAATGGCATGTGTGACCTTATGTCATGAAGATTTCCAAGAAGAGCTCAGCACTGAACATGCTTGTAACTCCTTGGACAGAACAGCGTTGCTATTTTTCCACTGCCTGCCTTGAGAACTCTCTTTATGTTATTCGTTTTGCTGTTTATAGTGGGTCGGCTTAGTTAGTTAGGAGATAAAAGTCAGCTAGGTGGTGCGGTGAATAAAGCACAGGGCTTGGAATAAGGAAGATTCAACATCCTGAATTCAAATCCAGCCTCGGACACTTACAATCAGTTCTTTATCTGGATGTGGATAGCATTTTCCTTTGTGAGTCCTTTGTACATTTCTTGGATCATTGTGTTGTTGAGAAGAGCTGAATCATAGTTGATCACCACACAGTGTTGCTAACACTGTGTACAGTGTTTTTCTGTTTCTGCTCATTTCACTTTGCATCAATTCATATAAGTCTTTCCAGGTTTTTCCAAAATCTGCCTGTTCATCATTTCTTATTGCACAATGGTATTCCATTATATTCATATGCCAAAGCTTGTTCAGCCATTCCCCAATTGATGGGCATCCCCTCAATTTCCAATATTTTGCCACAACAAAAAGGGCAGCTATAAATATTTTTGCACATGTAAGTCCTGTTGCCTTCTTCATGATTTTTTTGGGATACAAACCTAGTAGTAGTATTTTTAGAATAAAGAGTTTGCACAGTTTGGTTGCCCTTTTGTCATAGTTCCAAATTGTTTTCCAGAATGGTTGGTTGAGTTCACACCTCCACCAACAGTGCACCAGTGTCCCTATTTTCCCACATCCTCTCCAAAATTTATCATTTTCCTTTTTTTTCTTATTAGCCAATCTGATAGGCAGAAGGTGTTATCTAAGAATTGTTTTTATTTGCATTTATCTAATCAAAAGTGATTTAGAGCACTTCTTCTTGTGCCTATAGATAGCTTTGATTTGTTCATCTGAAAACTTCCTGTTCATATTCTTTGACCATTTATCAATTGGAGAATGGCTTGCATTCTTAAAATTTTGAATCAGTTCTCTATATATTTGAGAAATGAGGCCTTTATTAGAGATACTTGGTATAAAGTTTGTTTCTTAGCTTTCTGCTTTCCTTCTAATCTTGGTTGTATTAATTTTGTTTGTACAAAAACTTTTTAATTTAACATAATCAAAATTGTTCTCTAGTGTTGTTAATAGGAATGGGTACTGTATTTTGTCAAAAGCTTTTTAGCATCTCCTGTTTGTCTTCTCTCTCACCTTTTCCCTCCTCACCAGAGTTTTGCTTCTGTCTGCCAGCACTCTGATTTATCTTCCTTTCTGTCAGTTCCCCCCTCCCCTCCTGTTTTACGTAATCACCTCCCCTCCTATTTCCTTGTGGGGTAAGATAGATTTCTATATTCAACTGATTTTGTATATTATTCCCTCTTTGAGCAAATAGTGATGAGTAAGGTTCAAGTGATGCCCGTTGCCCACCCTCTTATCCTCTCATCTTCCCCTCCACTGTAAAAGGTCTTTTGTACTTCTTTATGTGAAATAATTTACCCCATTCTACCTCTCCCTTCTTTCTACCCCCAGTACTCCCCTTTCTTACCCCTTAATTTTTATGCCATTTCCTCAAATTTATCTCATATCCTTATCCTCTCTCTCTCTCTCTCTCTCTCTCTCTCTCTCTCTCTCTCTCTCCATATATATATATACACATATGTACATACACATTTCTTTCTGGCTACAATATTAGTAATACAGTTTTAAAAATTATAAGTATCATCTTCCCATGTAGGGATGTAAGCAGTTTAGCTCTATTAAATCCCTTTTATTTTATTTTCTCTTTTTACCTGTTTATGTTTCTCTTGGGTCTTGATATTGGAGATCAAATTTTTGGTTTAATTCTGGTCTTCTTATGAAAGTTTGAGATCGTCTTATTTCATTGAATAAGCATTTTCCCCTTGATGTATTCCACTTAATTCTGCTGGGTAACTGATTCCTGGTTGGAGTGCTTGCTCCTTTGCCTTCCAGAATATCATGTTCCATGACCATCTCTCCTTTTATGTTGCAGCTGCCAAGTTCTATGTAATCCTGACTGTGGCTCCCTGTTATTTGAATTGTTTGTTTCTGTATTTTTGTAGTATTTTTTCTATGACATGATGGTTCTGAAATTTGGCTGTAATGTTCCTTGAAGTTTTTATTTTGGGATCTCTTTCCTTAGGTGATAGGTGGATTCTTTCAATGCCTGTTTTGCCCTCTGGTTCCAGGACATCTGGGCAGTTTTCCTTGATAATTTTTTGAAAGATGCTGTCCAGGTCCTCCTTTTAATTATGGCTTTCAGGTATTCCAACAATTCTGATACTATCTCTCCTGGATCTATTTTCCAGGTCAGTTGTTTATCCCATGAGATATTTTACATTTTTCCATATTTTCATTGTTTTGAATTTATTTGATTGATTCTTGATACCTTATAGAATCATTAGCTTCCACTTGCCCAATTCTAATTTTTAAGGTGGTTTCCTCAATTAACTTTTGTACTTTCTTTTCCATTTGACCAATTGTATTCTTTAAGGAGTTGTTTTCTTCAGTAGATTTTTGTATATCCTTTTCCATTTGGCCAATTTTACTTTTTAAGCAGTTATTTTCTTTTTCTAAGCTGTTGATCCTTTTTTTTTTCATATTTCTCTTGCACCACTTTCATTTCTTTTCCCAATTTTTTTCTACCTCTCTTATATGATTTTTAAGCTTCTTTTTGAGCTCTTTCATTGTTGTACCAGAAGCTAGTGAGACACATCACAGAGTATAAGTTTTAAATGGAGAATTTATTAGCCAGTGGCCATCGGGGCTGCTACCCAAATCAATGGCCCCGTGTTGGGGTGACAGTGTGACTTATATAGGACATGTGGGGGTACAGGGGTTAATTATCTCCTGGAACCTACAGGCCAGGTCACAGGGTGGGGGGAACAGGAACAAAGGTCCTGGCTGATCAAAAGATTCAGTCAGGTTATCCTTAGGTGGGATAATCTTATTGACATTCCTTGGTGGAGTCAGGGAGCCCCAGGGATATCTGCCAGACAGAAAGGGTCTGCCAGGTTATCCTTCAGTGGGATGGTCCTATCTATTGACATTCCTTGGAGGAGTCACAGGGCCCCAGGGATTTCTGCTAAATGCCGAAGAGATCTGAGTCCATTCTTTCTGGGGGAGCTTGTCAGGAGCTAGGGGTTTCTCAGGGTTTCCTAATTTTTCCAGTTTTACATCATAAGTTCTTTCTGGGCTTGAGACTACTTGGAATTTTTCTTTGTTGGTTTGCTTATAGGTATTTTGATATCTTCCTCTTCCGAGTTCGTGTCTTGGTCTTCCCTGTCACCATAATAATGATGATCAGATTCTTTTCTTGTTGGTTTGTGCTCATCTTTTGTGCTTTTGTCCTTTCTTTTAAATTTGAGTTCTGCTTCCAGGGAGGAAGGGGTATTATCTCTGGCTTCTTGTGCCAGAGGCTGCAAGCACTAACTGTTTACCTGGTACTGTACTGATGTTGTCCTCAGGCCCATGGAGGACCCTTATGTCTAGTCCTATGCTGAGGAGGTAGGTTGGGGAGTGTCTGGCACTGCTGGAGGCTGTAGGGGTCTCACAACTTACCTGGTGCTGAACTGAGATCCTAGTGATGGTGTCTTGCATCTGCTGAGGCAGGTAGTTCTTTTTGCATTCCCCCAGGGCTACACTGAAGCACTATACTGGTAGTTGCCTGTTTGCCCAAGGTTATGTTTGATGTACTTGGCAGAGGCCTGGTGGTTGCCTGTTTGCTTAAGCGCCCATAGGATTGGCATCTACCTGTTTGCCCAGGGTGGAGTCTGGGCCCCAGAGGTTCCCTTTTTGCCAAGGACTGTGCGGAAGCACATGAGGGTTCTCAGAGCTGGCGTCTGCTGGCTCCCTTGTCTATGCTATGGTATCTGGCGGTCCCGTGTTAGCATTTGCCTGCTTTACCACAGTAGTGCTCAGGACCTATTACTGGTTTGCTGAGGTGGGGCTTGCTGCTGGCTTTCTGGGACACTTCCTGCCCTGGATTGCACTCTCCTTTTACCCCAGTGATATAGACTTTTCTTGCTGACCTTCCAAGTTTCTCGGGCTTGAAGATCATTTCTCTCTGTCTTTTTGCTGGTTCTGCTGTTCCAAGATTTGTTTTGGGGCACATTTTATGGTTGTTTGGAGGTGAATATGGTAGACTTATGGTGATTTATTTACTGCTTACTCTGCTATCTTGGTTCCCAGAAGTTCCAGTCCCTTTACTTTGATCTCATTCCCTCCCATATTCTACAGCTGATTTCAATCTCAAGCAATCACCCCCCCCCCACTCCCCACTCCTGTTCTTTAATCTTTCCTTATCAACTGCTTCTGCTTGACTGCCTGAAAATATGCTGAGAATACCCCATCTTAAAACAAACAAACAAATGAAAACAAACAAAACCCTTCCCTAGCCCTTATCATCTCCCCAGGGTCTCATGTAATATCTCTCTTTCCTTTCTCAGCCAAATACTTAGGGAAAAACAAAGAAAACAAAACAATAAAAAATTCTATGCTGTTGTCATTTTCTCTCCTTTTACTGGCTTCTCAACCCTTTGTGATCTGGCTTCTGGCTTCATAATTCATCTGAAACTGTACTCTGAAGTTAGCAAAGATTTCTTAATTGATGTAATGGCCTTTTTCCAGTTTTTATCCTTGTATGACTACCTACTTCATTTTACAATGTTGATCACCCTCAGCTCCTGGATACTGTATCCTCCTTGGGATTTTGCGACATTACTCTCCTTGGAATTCTCCTCCCACCTGTTTAATCAGCACTCTTCAGTCTGCTTCACTGGTTCATTAGTTTGCTATGATGCACCTCAACTCTGTGTTTAACCAAAGACCCTGACCTGGGTTTCCTAGTCTTCTCTCTGCATTTTCTCTCTTGGTGATTTTATCTGCTCTGATGAGTTTATACATCATCTCTACGTTGATTGCTCATCAACAACAATCTCCTCCCTGAATTTCAATACCATATTACTAATTTTTATTGGCTACTTCAGAACAGTTAACCCAGAGACATCTTGAATTTGATTGGCTGGAATAGAACTCATTATCTCTATGCCACCTGCATGCATCCGTCCTCCAAATTTCTCTCTTTCTGTTAAAATACTACCATTCTTCTAATATCTCATGTCTGTAACATTAGCAGTTTCTTCAATTCCTCACTCTTTGTCACCCCACACATCCAATGGGTTGACAAATCTTGCCATTTCTACATGCATAAATCTCATATTGAGACCCTGCCTCAATTCTCTCCCCATTATAGTCTATCCTCTACATTTCTACCAAACTTATTTGCCTAAATCTCCAGCATTATCACATCACAACCCTATTCAATCAAATCCAGTGACTTCCTATTGCCTATTGGATAAACTAATATTCTTCTAATTAGCTTTAAAACTCTTTGCCACCTGGCCTCAACCATTTTTTCCATCCTTATTTTACATTAGTCCCTTTCTCCAATTCTGTGATCTGTACACACTGGCATTCTCACTGAGCCTTACACTTGATACTCCATTTCCAACCGTCATGCATTTCGACTGGCAATCCCTTATGCCTAAAATCCACCTCTCTATCACTCACAGAATCCCTATCATACTTCAAGCACCAACTCCTACATAAAACTTTTCTTCATCCTCATCTGTTAGTGTTCTCGATCTCAAACTACTTTGTATTTAGCCACTTTATAACTGCATTTGTTCTTTATTATATATATATATATATATGTATACACATATACATACATACATGTGTATAAATACATACATACATACATATATACATACATATATATATATATTTCCCAGGTATATATTTAAAGATAGACTTCCAAGTGTTTTATATATAATGCAATAGTTTTAAATTGACTCTTTTTGCATCTCTTCCTGCTGGTTTTATTGGTATTATGTAGGAATCTTCGGGATTTCTATTTTATAACCTGCAAGTTTGCTGAAATTATTAATTGTTTTAATTAATTTGTACCTTTTTCTTCAGAGTATTTTATATCATCATCTAATCCATAAAAATGATAGTGTTCAACAAATGCACAATCCATCAGTAGAAAGAGTACACATGGCCAGGGAACGTGCATGGAGGGGCATATGTGTAGAAAGACAACTCACCCAATATAGCAGGTGGAACAATGTTTTCTATTAATGTCATCATCCATGGGGTGGTGACATGTCACCACTATTAGACAGTACTCTACTGATCTCATGGTCATTGCTCTGTTGAAGTTGTTGTTGGCTCTTACTTATTGTTCTTCTGGTCACATGGTTGCAGAGCTTCCCTTTGCTACCAGTTTCTGGAACTTAGCTGACATCTCTAATATGACCTGCTGGTTACCTCACCTCGTATAGGAATAGTGATTAGAAAACCTGTATCTAGGGTCCCACGAAGGAAGTGAAACTTAGCTGAGATGTGAGGGTAACTGCAGATTCTTAAGGAGAGAGAGAGAGAGAGAGAGAGAGAGAGAGAGAGTAGAGAGAGAGAGAGAGAGAGAGATATTGAGAGAGAGAGAGGAGAGAGAGAGAGAGAGAGAGAGAGAGAGAGAGAGAGGATTGAGAGAGAGAGAGAGAGAGAGAGAGAGAGAGAGATATTGAGAGAGAGAGAGAGAGAGAGAGAGAGAGAGAGAAATGTCATACCCTGGAAACATGGGCTACAGCCAGATTGTGAAGGGCTTTAAATGCCAAATCAAAGAGTTTGTATTTTATTGTTGAGATAATAAAGAGGGGAGTCTAACCCATTTTATTGCTGACCTTCCTTTGGGCCACTTGATGTTGCATGGAGATCAACTGAACATTCAGGCTATCAATCTCTCTTGATATATGACCAATACATGTACTCACTATATTGTAGTGTATTTTCTTGAGCACTGGACTTGGAACCATGATGACCTGGGTCCAAGTGCTGTCCCAGTGTCTTCCTATTTGTGTGGCTGTGGTCAAATCCTCATTTCCTCTCTTACCTCCATTTTCTTCATCAGTAAAATTAAGAGATTGAACTGAATGATCTCCAAGGTTCCTTCTAGCTCTAAATCTATGATGCTTTTCTAGTAATTTATTTCTTTAATGGTTGCTTTTAGGCTAGATCCCTTTCAGTTCTTGGTTAGGAATACATCACATCCTATTCTGAGCCACTTTGTGCTTCTGTGTTGCCCTGTGGTGGTTAGACATTTTAATTCTTTGGAGACTACACTACTCCATACCTTGTAGCCATATACCATCAAGAGAAGAATATCAGTGATAAAAATGATCCTTTTTTCAATGAGGGAGAAGCCTAAGGTCATTAAAAGTACTCCACAATTTCCCACAGATGATCTGGTCTGCTTTCCTTCTACTATCTCTTCTGGGACCAGTTCACCACCATTCAGAGATTCTATTCAAGAAAATATGTACTGATGAACCAGTTCTATGCATTGTCCATCCAATTCCATATTGGATTCTGGACATTAGGCATTCTTTATCCACAACAAAATTAACCACATATGATGATGAATTGTTGCTCAATATGTAAGGAATGAGAAAAAATTTAAAACAGTAATATGGAAAAAATTACTTTAGTCACCTCATCATGCAGTTAGCCATTGATTTTCCTTCCTCCTACTTCCTTCCCTCCTTTTTCTTCTTCCTCTCCTTCCCCTTCATGGGCCACACTCTCCTATGAGTGACAGGTTAATAAAACTTGGCTGAATGATTGCTTTATATGTTACCATGAATTTTGTTAGGTTCTGAGGTAAAATTGTGCTTTTCAAATGTCAAGGATTTTCAGTTACTTAACATTTATTTTTTCAGAGTAATGTAACTAACCCACTTGTCCGCTCTATAAAGAGAGAGTTCTTTGATGCAAGGTTGTTTGGGAAATGGAGTTTAAGGGATAGCCCCAGAAATTCAGGAGAAAAGTGGGAGACTTTGTGGAAAGTTTTTTAAAAACTACCTTCTTCTGAAGGCACAGTGGATAACTGCTTTTTTTTCAAAGTTAATGTCAGATCTCCAAGAGATTTCAAATAACATATGTAGTACATCATTTCACAGTAGCATTTTTTTCATTCTACTTGAGATCTGAATTCTGAAACTTCATTTTGATGGTAAAATGTTCCCCTTATTTGGGCACATGACATTTTTTTTTCTTGAGGCATTTTTATGGTCTTTAAAAATGTGATGCCATGTGAATTACTGGCTATGACAGTATGTTAGGTCAAAGATTAAATTTCCCCATGCAGTATGTTACATTTTTTTATGTAGAACTCTATGACACTATGCATTATTGTGTTTTTTTTCTAATAGTAGGAATTCATTTTAACCAAAGCTTTCAAACTTGGTCCCCCTTGGAATCAGTGAAGATTTGAAAAATATCTAGGCCAGTTGGGGGTGCAATATCTTCCAGGGAGGAAGAGGATTAGGAATGCAGCCTGTGGCCATGAACAGAGCAAAGCTAATTGGCCCACTTGGGGATGGAATCTGTGATTATGATCTCATTAGTTCAACTGAACTAACAAGACATAAAATTTTTCACGCATGTCCTAGTCTCTAGGGGAAATGGAGATATCAGTCATGTCTGGGTTTTGAGCTCTCAACATGCCTTCCAGCTCACTTCAACTCGCTCCCTCTCCTAGAGAAAAATACCTGGTAAATTGATTCCCAGTAACATGGTTAACGATTTCTTGTACTACCACTCAAGAAGTATTTGCATTTTTATAAAAGAACCTTGAGAGAATAATGCTTAGCCTCTAGTAAAATGTAAGCCTCTTTCATGAAGGAATAATTTTTCCCCCCTTTTGTCTTTGAATCTTTAGTTCCAAGTACATTGCCTTGCATATAGCAGCTGATGATAAGAGTTTACTGACTTTATCTGACATACTTAATCCAGAAGAGTAAAACCCTTGGTGGTGAAATTTCAGCAAACCGTGGGAAAAATATTTGTGGTAAAGAGCTTTCCCAGTGTTCAAAGCATTACACATGGAATGACTCCATTTATGGGGAAGTTCCTCATACTTGAAAATGTCATGTGAAACAGCTGCTATCTTCCAATGTTGTGTAATGTATTTGGTCCTATATATAAAATTTTATTTCAAGGTACTATGGTGTATTGGAAAGAACATTAAATTTTCTGCCAGAGGAGCTCAGTTTGAATCCAGTTCTCATACTTAGTGCCGGTCTGAACATGGTCCAATCATTTAACTTCTTTGTGACTCTCTTTCTTCATTCATAAAGTGGAAACAGAGCTAAACTAGATGGACTCTTTGGTCACTTCTGATGATAATTCTATGATTACCTAATTAAACTAAATTACACTAGCCTTGTTTTTGTTTAATTATAGCTATGCCAAAAATAATTTTCATTGCTCTACTAAAACTTTTGATTAAAATTAGCTTCCTATACTTCCTGTAACTTATTTATTGAAACAGTAATAATAAGAGTTGGTACTTTTTAAGGTGTTGTTTGCTTCAGTGTATTTTTCAGCATTTTTTTGGGTCTCCTTTAGCAAGTCATCGACTTGTTTTTCATGGTTTTCTCGCATCCTTCTCATTTCTCTTCCCAATTTTTCCTCTACTTCTCTAACTTGCTTTTCCAAATCCTTTTTGAGCTCTTCCATGGCCTTGGACAAGTTCATGTTTTTCTTGGAGGGTTCTGTTGTAGGCTCTTTGACTTTGTTAACTTCTTCTGGCTGTATGTTTTGGTCTTCTTTGTCTCCAAAGAAAGAATCCAAAGTCTGAGACTGAATCTGGGTGTATTTTTGCTGCCTGGCCATATTCCCAACCAACTAACTTGACCCTTGAGTTTTTCAGTGGGGTATGACTGCTTGTAGACTAAAGAGTTCTATGTTCCACGTTTGGGGGGGATGTGACAGCTCTGCCACACCAGCACTCCTCCTTCCCCAAGAACCCCCAACCTGGACTGGGCTTAGATCTTCAGCAGGCTGTGCACTCCTGCCTTGATTCGCCACTTAATTCCTCCCACCAGGTGGGCCTGGGGCCGGAAGCAACTGCAGCTGTACTTCTGTAGCTGCCCCTCCTCTGCTGCCCCAGGGGCGGTAGCCAAACCTCGAACTCCTTCCACTCCCACAGCTTTTCCCACTAACCTTCTCTGCTGTCTTTGGTGTTTGTGGGTTGAGAAGTCTGGTAACTGCTGCAGCTCACTGATTCAGGGTGCTACACCTTAGATCATCCTTCCTTTTTATATGCCTAAGTGGGGAGTATAGCTGAGAACATAGATGGGTTATCAATAGGTCGAAATTGTTCTTTAAGCATTTACATGTAATTCTTTTAGCCAAAATAAGTGAATGACTCCAAACCCAGATGTTGATTCATCTCATTAATGTACAAGCACATTATGTATTACAAACAATGAATCACCAGCCTTGGAGGCACGCAGGCTTTGAATTCTCCTGTTACTACTTCTCACTTTGTAATAAAAGCTCAGAAGCCTCCGCTCACTAGTCACTGTCCTATTTTGGTAATGCTATTCTCCAAGGCTTGCCCTCTTCTGGTCTCATCCAGTGTATATTCTTTACAATATATCAGGGTAACACCTGATTTCCAAGCTAATTAATCACTCAATCAACATTTATTAATCTCTTGCTATATGAAAGGCACTGTGCCAAGCACTGGGGTTAAAATGAAAAAAAGAAAAAAATTTCTGTCCTCAAGGAGCTCACATTCAAGGGAGAGTGAAAATATATGTGTAAGTAGGTACACATAAGATACAAAATAAATGGAACATGGTCTTAGAGGAGAGAGTGCTATCTGGTTGGGAAGAAGGAAAAGCCTTCTGTAGAAGGATAACTGTGCCACTCTATTGTAGGTACACCTCAGAACCTTGGCTTCAATTTTTCCAAATATGGAAATTTCCAGAGAACAATTATTATTCACTCTTTCCTTCTTCTTCTATTAAGTTATATAAAAAAATAGCATAATGGAATAAATTACTACAGAAGTGTAATAGTAATTAAGGTGGGACTTTTTGCTGTTCTTCTCCTAAGTGCCTTTAATGATTCTGGCCCTTGTTGGAATGGAATAGATAAAATGGGATTTTGTTTTGGTGTGTTTCTCAGCATTAAGGCAATAGAGAGTCATTGAACTGTATATGATGTGATACTAGGGATGGTGACCTTTTGCACACCCAGCCTGGATGAGGTCAGAGCCCTCAGGTCTCTGAAGAGTATATAATTGAGGAGAGCTTTGTGTTTGACTTTTGGGGCTTACTCATGGAAGGAGTGTGGTGACTCTGGGCAAGCTGTAACTGCTCTCTGGCTTTGTAACCCAGACCTATTGGTTCTCCTCTGGTAACTATGTATTGTGATTTGAATCAGACAAGGTCTGTCTGTTGATGCTTCTAATTTCTGTTTGTATTTGCCTTGAAGTTCAGGGGGCTGATCTTTTCCCCATCAACTAAGTGAATGATATATGTATGTTTGATTAAACTGGAATTGTTAACCCCCTAAAGTTACTTTCCTTAGTAAAACAGATAAAAAGAACTTGTGTTAGCAGCCTTCTGTGTGCTGGTTGTTGGTTTTACACAGCCACAGTAGTTGCTAGCCACATTGTTGCTGTAAGAAGAAACTGTAACATTTCTACCATAAAGTACTTACTTTATGCAAAGCTCTGTTCTTTGCAAAAAGTACTTAGAATAATCACATAGATTGGATTATTTGTCACTCTTTCCAAATACAGGGAGGAATGCTTGACCTAGAAAACCATAACATAGTTCCGTCATGTGACAATTTTAGGAAGTAACTGTACCTAAGTCTAAGTTTCATTATGGAAGAAATAAAAGATTATATTTGTACTACCAGACTGTTTGCAACAACACAACAAGGAGTTTGGAGTCCGAGCCTGAAATCAGAAAAGGCATTTATTATTCTTTCTCATGAGAAAGGACGCCACCAAAGTGGTAGAGATTGGGGGTGCTTTAATTATATTTTACACTATTCGGTTTGAATAAATAGGTACGCACCCTAAAACAGAGTACAGGAGAGTACAAAGGACTCAGATGGACACCAGTCCTTTTATTGACCCTCCCTTTGAATCTCCCACCAGGCTCTTCATTGGCCAGATACAACCCCCTGACTGTTTACATCATGCCCTCCTCAAATGGCTCCTTTAAGCAGGCATACAAGCTTCTAACCTTTCACAGAGAGCTTTGATTAGAACTAGTTCTAACCAGTCACCTGACTTACATTCTGCTAAAGCTGAGGGGGGAGGGTGAGGAAGAGAAATGCTTTCAACTCTGTGAAAACAAAACTGCTTCCACCGTTTCTTACACTTATGTTCAGTAAAGGCTGTGAAGCTCAAATGACAAAATGCTATATAAATTCAAGCTACTAGTATGTTTCTAAAGCACACATAAACTCCCTCTTCCCAAACCAGTGTTCTAGAATGAGGCTGCTAGAGGACTTTTCAGTTTTATTGCCAGTAGGATTGGACTTTGCCAAAGAATGTTTGCCCAGCTACCTATAAAATAATCAGACAAGGAATTGAAGCATGATCACGATTTTATCTTTGTTACCATCCTTCCTAATAGTCTGACAGTCATGGGAATTTATTTATTTTGAGGGGGAAATACAAATCCCTTTAGGAAAGAAAATGAATTAGATTGACGTTGGAGAAAGAAAACTTTGCTATCTGAATGTCAACGTGTCTTGATTTCAGCAATTTTTTCCCCAGAACACAGTGAAGTTAAAGAACTTTTAAAAATATGCCTTAGTCCGCTCTCCAACACAATAATAGTTAACATCCAGTGATTTTGACTTTGGGTCTTGGAAACATTCTAGGACACAGTATTAAAAGGATGTTTAGGGAATATCCAGAAAAAGGGAAGAAAAAATTATGTCAAAGAACACATCATTTCACCAAGGACAGATCCAACAAGCCTAAGGTAATTTTCTTTCTTAACCAAGTAATTCAACTGATTGTTCAGGGACATTCTTTACCTGTTCCACTAGCTTTATTTTGTGTCCTGCTTCCTTATGGACTTATTGATCATCCCAGTTAGTGACATCACTCATCTGCTCTCCTTTTCTAGCTACGCCATCATGCCCTCTACTCAGAGTGGTGATTTCTGTTTCTTCTTTGTCAGATACTATATCTTTAATTTATTCTATTGCCTTTTTGCTATAGTATTGCTAAAATCATGTTAAATAATAATAAGGGGAAATTCTTAGTATATTCTTGTTTGTTCTGAGAAAGTTTTTAGTGTGTTTCCATTGCAAACAAAACTAGTCCTTGGTTCTATATTTTTGCTTTTGATCAGAATAAAAACTCTTCCATGGCTATTCTTTTTAGGGCAATTTAAAAAAATAAATGTGTTATATTTTTGTTAAAAGCTTTTTTCCACATGAATTAAAAATATCATGAGAATTTGATGCTTGCTATTTATATGATTTTTCTAATTTTTTTCTTAATGTTTTCCCTTGTGTCTTTTTTTGTGAATATGACTTGGCAATACGGAAATATTATTTTGATATATCTCTATAGTTTCCTTGAATCAATCTTATTACAAGTTTTTGCATCAATAATCACTAATAAAACTGGTCTACAGTTCTTTCTTTATTTTGTATTTCTCTGTTTTATATCAGGATTATATTTTTATCATAAAAGCAATTTTATAGAGTGCTTTCAGTCTCTATCTACTAAAACTAATTTTTGTAGTACAGGCATTAATTGCTCTTTAAATGTTTTCTAGAATACATCTGTCAGTTCATTTAGGACAGGATGCAATCTTTCCCCATTTATCTGTTTTAAATTTTGGGAACCCATTCATGGATTGCTTAATATTTTTTTTCTAAGATTGGATTAAGATATATTTTTTTTTAAAAAGTGTTACTTTGGGTATTTTTATAGATTTTATAGATGTTCATCAACTTTAAAAATCAGTTTTCTGGGCTTATATTTTATATCATAGTTTATGATAATTCTGTTTCAGTTGTGCTATTGTGAATTTACCTTGTTCTTTTGTTGTTGTTGCTTTGTATTTCTTTTTCCTTGGACAAGTTAGTTAATATTTTATTGATTTTGTTAGTTTTGGTAAGAAAAAATGTTCTTAATTTTGTTTGTCAGGGATTTCCCTACCCTCCAATTTCATGTTACTCTTTTTCTCTGAATTTTAAGAATTTTTTCTCCTATGGTTGTTTAGAAATTGAATTATTTTTAATCTCATTAATTGCAAGCTTTCCCATTCTTGCTTTTTTCTATTTTGTTAATACATCTTTGCAAGATATACAATTCCTTCTGAGAATTGCTTTGTCTCAGGGGTGGGGAACCTGTGGCCTTGAGGCCACATGTGGCCCTCTAAATCCTCAAGTGAGGCCCTTTGACTGAATCCAAACTTCAACAGAACAAATCTCCTTGGATTTATTTGTATTTAGTAAAAGGCCTGCACTTGAGGTTGTAGAGACCATATGTGACCTCGAGGACACAGGTTCCCCATCTCTGCTTTAGCTGAATCCCATGAGTTTTGATTTTCTGTCCCACTTTTAGCATTATTTAACCTAATAACTTTTTTTTCTATATTTGTTCTTTGACCCATCAGTTATTCAAAATGTCACCACATTGTCTGTTTTAGATTTTTATCTTTTTTATATTTTCTTTATTCAATATTTTTATTATTTTATGATTAGTAAATGCTGTCATTATTATTTCTAACATTAAAGTATATGTATTCTTTATTATTCTCATTTCGAAGTTCCCATTGTCTATCAGAAAGTGGGCATAGATGTTGCAATCTCATACTATTTACCAAGATAACCTTGAAATGGATACTTGCTTTAGACATAAAGGCTGATGTCATAAGCAAATGAGGGGAGCATAGAAAAAATACCTCTCAAATCTATGGATAAGGGTAGAGTTCAAGACCAAAGAAGAGATAGAGAAGACCAAAGGAGGTAAAATGGTTAATTGTGATGATATAAACATTTTAAGAATTGTACAAACAACACAATGCATTACAAATTAGAAGGAAAGCAGAAAGCTGGGGAAATAATCTACAGTGAGTTTCTCTGATAATGGTCCCATTTCTCAAATATTTGGCTCATGTTGAGCCAAACTTATAAAAATGAAAGCCAGGCAAAAATTAATAAATGGTGAAACTATATGAACAGACAGTTTTCAGAACAAGAAAATCAAAGCTATCAATAGTCATACAAAATGCTTTAAATCACTAATAATGACAGAAATACAAAGTAAAGCAACTCTGATGTGTACTGCTTCACCCACATCAGATTGACTAAAATAAAAGAAAATGAAAATGACAACTGCTGGGGAGGGGGAGGTGAAAAAATAGGCAAGAGTAATGGTGTTGCTGGAGTTGTGAACTGGTCCAACTATTCTGGAGAGCAATTTGGAATCATACCCATAGGACTATAAAACTGCATAGCCTTTGACCCAGAAATACCACAACTAGGTCTATACTCCAAAGAGACTAAAGAGAAAGAAAAAGAACCCTTGTGTACAAACATATTTGGCTGAACAAGTTGTGGTACATGATTATGATGGAATACTAGTATAATGTAAGAAATTATGAAGAGAATGATTTCAGAAAAAACTTGGGAAGACTTATATGAACTGATGCAAAGTGAAGTGAGCAGAATAAGAACACTGTATGTAGTAACTGCGATATTATGATATTCAACTGTGAAATACTCTAGCTGCTCTTATCAGTACAATGATTCTCAGTTCCAAAGGACTCATGATTAAAAATGTTGCTCGCTTTCAGAGAACTGATGAATTCACAGTGCATATTGAAGCATACTTTTTCCACTTTCTTTTTTTCCTTGCTTTTTCTTTCTAACATGATTAATGTGCAAATATACTTTGCTTCGCTTAATATATAATTGGTGTCATCTTTCTTGCCTTCTCAATGGGTGATGGAGAGAAGGAATGAATTTGGAAGTGAAAATTAAAAATAGTTGACTGTTATTTCCAAAAACAAATCATTGAAGTTTATATTTTCCTTCTTGTTTATCTTTCTTTCAGATTTGTCTGATTTGGAGAGAATATTAAAATCTTGTGTCAATGTTATTAATTTATTAATTGTTATTATTAATTTATTTTTGTCATTTATCTGACTTCTGTTGAGTTCTTATTCCTTATCCCTTTTTACACATATAGATTTAATATTCTTATTTTTATTACCTATGGTAAATATACCTTTGAACAATTTTTGTCATCAAATTTGTGTTTCCTCACTAATATTACAATTGTAAACCCTACTTTTATGTGGTTGCTTGAACTATAATATATTTGAATTCTTCCCATCATTTCCACTTTTAATTCTTCAAATAAATTTTTATATACTACAAATTTTGGAGCTTTTTGCTTATTTATTCTATTCCTCCTTTTTTTTACTTTATTAGAGAATTTAATTAATTTATATTTCATATTATAACTATTATTTGTGTTTTTTTTCTACAAATATGCATATACATATAAACATATTACCTCCCCTTTAAAAAGCACTTACTCACAATGGATCATTTTGCTTCTAATTATCTGGAGATGATTGCTTGTCACTTCCACCAACCACTCTTTTTCTTTTAGGGGGAGTGATTTTATTTATTTTATTTGGAACTTAAGAAATAAAACAAGCATTTCCATAACAGAATAGAAAAAAAAGATGATTGTATATGAAACCACAAATCTATTATGTACAACTTGCTATTCCTTTTAAATATACAATAAAATCATCATGTAACTTTTTTTCTTCTCATCCCCTCCCACCCTAGAGATGGCTACAAGTAGACACAAATATGTGTGTATGTATGAGTCTGTATATATGTAAAACCATTCTATACATACTTTTATTTATCAAGTCTTTCTCTGGATGCAGAGAGCATCTCTCTTCGTTTGTCTTATCCTTCTTTTAATTACTATGCCTAATCCCAGGTTCTTTATTTGCTTTTATTGTTATTTTTTCCTCTCTTTTGTTTGTTTTCATTTTCCTTTTCCTAACTCAGGTAAGAGTGCAATTACAGTGAGATGGCTCTTTTCTTCAACTGTTTGTTCATTTCTCCTCTTCACTCAAGTTTTGTCCAACTTTATCAATTTCTGCTGTTTTTTTCCCCCTGTGGTGTCCTTGGGATAAATGTCCATCTTACCACCAGTCTTGTCCTTTCTGAAGGCCTAGTACAGTTGCTGTCTTCTCCTAGCTTTTATGGCAGGTCCTCCATTTTTTCAAACCACTGAGATTGGATGAGGTCTGTAAACTTCAAGAAGTGAGGGGGTTGAATTGCGACAGTAATGTAAGGATGTTGTAGTTAGGGTAATTTTTAGCTTTTTAAGTCCTACCCTCCTGGGTTCCATCTTCTTCTCTTGATATTGATTCTGAAGGCATTGACAGGATGACATTTAGTATATTGCTGGGGAAGGGGGAATTCTCTGAGAAGCATTTACAATAAATTGGATTTCTTTTCCATCTTGATTTCACTCTGCTGCTGGCTGCCTGTTTACTTCTGTAGAGTATTAGGATATTTAAACCATATCTGAACAACTGTCTTCTTCATGTCTTCTTCAAACTTTTGACTCTTGAGATCCACTGTCTTTCATGGCTACCCCCTTTCCTTATCCTGGACCTTAATCCCACATATGAAGCTTTCTCTATACACAGGTCAAACAAGGGCAACTCTGAGATTGAAACTGTTTAATTTGAAGTTGTGGACTCATGTTTGTGGGAAAATTTGTTTTACTTGACTGTGCATATTTGTTTTTAATTTAAAATGGTTTAAATTTTCTTCCTTCTCTCCATTCCTCCCATCTTCCATCCTCCTATCTTCCTTCCTCCCTTCTTTCTTCCTCTTTCCCTCCCTCCCTCCCTGCCTTCTTTCCTTCCTTCCATTTTCTTTTTTTTAAATTATTATTTCTTTACTTAATATTTTTAGTTTTCAGCATTGATTTCCACAAGAATTTGAATTACAAATTTTCTCCCCAGTTCTACCCTCCCCCCACTCCAAGATGGCATATATTCTGATTGCCCCATTTCCCAGTCAGCCCTCCCTTCTGTCACCCCACTCCCCACCCATCCATTCCCTTTTCCCTTACTTTCTTGTAGGGCAAGATAGATTTCTATGCCCCATTGCCTGTATATCTTATTTCCCAGTTGCATACAAAAACTTTTTTTTGAACATCTGCTTTTAAAACTTTGAGTTCCAAATTCTCTCCCCTCTTCCCTCCTCACCCACCCTCCCTAAGAAGGCAAGCAATTCAATATTGGCTTATGTGTATCATTATGCAAAACCATTCCACAATACTCATGTTGTGAAAGACTAACTATATTTTGCTCCTTCCTATCCTACCCCCTTTATTCAATTTTCACCCTTGACCCTATCCCTTTTAGAAAGTGTTTGTTTTGATTACCTCCTCCCCCAACTTCCCTCCCTTCTATTGTCTCTCCTTTTTATCTCCTTCCTCCTTCTTTCATGTGGGGTAAGATACCCAATTGAGTGTGTACGTTATTCTCTTCTCAGGTGAAATCTGATGAGAGCAAAATTCACTCATTCCCCCTCACCTGCCCCCTCTTCATTCCTACAGAACTGCTTTTTCTTGCCACTTTTATGTGACATAATTTACCCCCTTCTATCTCTCCCTTTCTCTGTCTCTCAATATATTCCTCTCTCATCCCTTAATTTGATTTTATTTTTTTAGGTATCATCCCTTCATATTCAACTTACCCTGTACCTTCTGTCTATATATATATATACATATATATGCACACATATATGAATATGCATATATACATACATATATGTATATATATATATATATATATATATATACATACATATATGAATATGTATGTATATATATATATGTGTGTGTATCCCTTCATCTACCCTAATGTTGAGTTCTCATGAATTATACACATCATCTTTCCATATAGGAATGTAAACAAAATGGTTCAACTTTAGTAAGTCCCTTATGATTTCTCTTTCTTGTTTACCAATTCATGCTTCTCTTGATTCTTGTGTTTCAAAGTCAAATTTTCTATACAGCTTTGGTCTTTTCACTGAGAAAGCTTGAAAGTCCTCTATTTTGTTGAAAATCCATATTTTGCCTTGGAGCATTATATTCAGTTTTTCTGGGTCTGTGATTCTTGGTTTTAATCCTAGCTCCATTGACCTCTGAGAATATCATATTCCAAGCCTTTCAATTCCTTAATATAGAAGCTGCTAGATCTTGTATTATTCTGATTGTGTTTCCACAATACTCAAATTGTTTCTTTCTGGCTTCTTGCAATATTTTCTCCTTGATCTGGGAGCTCTGAAATTTGGCAACAATCTTCCTAGGAGTTTTCTTTTTGGGATCTTTTTGAGGAGGTGATCGGTGGATTCTTTCAATTTCTATTTTACCCTTTGGCTCTAGAACAGCAGGGCAGTTTTTGTTGATAATTTCTTGAAAGATGATACCTAGGCTCTTTTTTGATCATGGCTTTCAGGTAGTCCAATAATTTTTAAATTATTTCTCCTGGATCTATTTTCCAGGACAGTGCTTTTTCCAATGAGATATTTCACATTGTCTTCCATTTTTTCATTCCTTTGGTTCTGTTGTATAATATCTTGATTTCTCATAAAGTCACTAGCTTCTACTTGCTCCAATTTAATTTTTAAGGTAGTTTTTTTCTTCAATGGTCTTTTGGACCTCCTTTTCCATTTGGCTAATTCTGCCTTTTGAGGCATTCTTCTCCTCATTGACTTTTTGGAGCTCTTTTGCCATTTGAGTTAGTCTATTTTTAAGGTGTTATTTTCTTCAGTATTTTTGGGGTCTCCTTTAGGAAATCATTGACTTATTTTTCATGGTTTTCTCACATCACTCTCATTTCTTTTCCCAATTTTCCTCTACTTCTCTAACTTGCTTTTCAAAATCATTTTTGAGCTCTTCCATGGCCTGAGACCAATTCATATTTTTCTTGGAGGCTTTCGATGTAGGTTGTTTGACTGTGTTGACTTCTTCCGGCTGTATGTTTTGGTCTTCTTTGTCCCCCAAAAAAGATTCCAAAGTCTGAGTCTGAGTCTGAATCTATTTTCACTGCTTGTTTGTGTTCCCAGCCAACTAGTTGACCCTTGAATTTTTGATCAGGGTATGACTGCTTGTAGAGTAGAGAGTAGTTTGTCCTGAGCTTGAAGGGCTTTGCTGTTGTTTTCAGAGTTTTTTCTACACAGCAAGCTCTCCTACACCAGTGCTCCTTCTCCCCCAAGGACCACCAACCCACATTGCAACCTAGATCTGAGCAGGCTCTGCATTCCCTCTCTGATCTGCCACTTAATCCCTCCCCCTGGGTGGGCCTGGGGCCAAAAGCAACTGTAGCTGTAGTTCTGGAAGCAGCCTCAGAGCTGCACCACCTCCATTGCCCCCAAGGCAGCGGCCAAACCTTGAACTCCTTTCACTCTGTCTCCATGGTTTTTCCCATTAATGTTCTCTGTTGTCTTTGGTGTTTGTGGGTTGGGAAATCTGGTAACACTCACAGCTCACTGATTCAGGGCCCTATGGCCTGTTCCGCCTGACTCCTGGTCTTGTTGGTCCGGGCACGGACCACGCTGGGCTCTGTTCTGCTCTGCTCCCAGTACAGTGCAATAGACCTTACCCAGTGACCATCCAGGCTTTCCTGGTCTAGCCCTGCTTCCCTCTGCTGTTTCGTGGGTTCTGCATTTCTAAAATTTGTTCAGAGCCAATTTTTATAGGTGTTTGGAGTTTTCTGGAGGAGAGCTTTAGGCAATTTCCTGCTTTCCAGCCGCCATCTTGCCTCCGCCCCACCCCTTTCCCTTTTTAAATAGAGGGGTGTAGTGGGAGTGAGAAAGAACAAAAGTCTGCTAATTGAAAAAAATAAAACAAAATATAGGTATTTAACAATCCACAGGTTTTGATTCCTCCTAGGAGAAGGAGTCAGGGCATAGAATCTTCACTGGGAGGTCAATTCTAAAGGTAGCCTACTAATACTGAAGCTGCTAAAAGAGGACACTGAGCCTGCATGTTTACTAGTCTTGAGTTGTGGGAGGAAGTGACAGGGTGGGAAAGGCAGAACTTCCTTCTGAGTTGGGACCAGGGATCTTCAAACACTGACAAGGAATTAGCTCCAAAAGTCAATGTCTAAAAGTGCAAGAGCCAGAAGGGAATTCAACATTACTTCCAAGCCAGAGAGGCCACAGGGTCTGTGTGGTGGCTTGTAGCAATGCCCTTGTATTAGTTGATGTTTGGGGGATGGTAGATAAATTGTTTCTGGAGCAAGTGGCTGGTGATTTGGTCTTTAGTCTGTAAGAATTAGTTTTGCACAGGTTCCTTCAGTTTGCTTTTTCCTATACTTATTGAATATGAAGCATTTCAAAACCAAAAACATTTAAATATGAAAATCCAAGAAGTGTTTGGAGAGAGGCAAATGTATAGAGAGAAAAAGAATATTTTGTTGTAGGGTAGATAGAGGGAAATGTTCCTCTTCACATAGCTGAATTTCTGAGTGGTGAATTTTGGGCTCTTTGCTTGTTTGTTTGATTCCAACTCAGTTTGATAAGTTTTAAATTTTCTCCCCCTCCCTCCCCATGATGGCCTGTAATCTGATATAGGCTCTATGTATACTGATTCCATCTCTTAAGATTTTAAGATTATATAATATAGTTAGCCACTGCAGCCAGGTTCATGTGCTGTTCCAAAGACATACATTACACGTATAGTCACCTCATCTATTCCTCCCCTCATTTTTCTATTTCTACCTTCTTTTCCTGTCTGTGTTTTTTCTTCTGTTTTAATGCTAGAAATTATTCAACTTCTACCAGTTTCCTAAAGCCTTAGCTGACCTCTACAACCTCTGAATAATTAATGTATCATTCATTGGGTTTCTAGGTCATGCAATAGATAGAACGCTGAATCTAGAGCCAGGAAAACCTAAAATCAAATCTGACCTTAGACACTTAATAGATGTATGCTTCAGGTGAAATCACTTAATTTCTGTAGCCTTCAGTTTCCTCAGCCGTAAAATGGGTTTAATAACATTTAACTCTTAGGGTTGTTGTGAGGATCAAATAAAATTATATTTGTAAAGCACTTAATGCTTTACACTGAGTACCTGGCACATAGTAGGTGCTTAAAATGCTTCCTTAAAAAATTCCTACTAATGTGAAAATATGTTTAATAAGAATGTATTTGTAGAGCCTATATCAGATTATGCACCATCTTGGGGAGGGAGGAGGGGAGGGAAGTGGAGAAAATTTAAAACTTATGGAAGTGAATGTTAAAAACTAAAAATAAATACATTTATTTTTTAATTCCTTCCTTTCTGATTTTTATGTTATGTTATTTTGTTTCATTTGTTTTCCTTTGCAGTTAGATATCTGATCTCCCTAACAAGATTTTTAGATTCTTGAAGGTGAGGGTTGTGTCTTTTTTCTTTATATTAGTCAAAACACTTTTATTATATAGTAACTATTAGCTAGATACTCTACAAGGCCTTGGGGATACAAAGAAAAAAATAAACAATCCAAGCACTTGGACTTTTATTCAACTGAGGAAGTGAGTGTATACTGTGTAAAGTAGGCACAAGGTCATTTTGGACAGGGAGAACATTAGTCACTGGGGCCAAGATGATAGGCTTTGTATAGTAATCAGTGTTTGAGCTGAGTTTTAAAGGAAGATAAAGAATCCTAAAAGATAGAAGTCAATGGGGTCTCTATTCTAGGCACAATGATGAGGAAGTTAGGATAACTAACACAAAAGCACAGCTATTGCAGTTGGAGTGGTGTTGTGTGTTAAGAATAGTGAGTGTGAAGGCCAGTTAGACTGTACCATAGAGAGTATGAAGAGGTATAATGTCTAATGAGGTGGACTGAAGTCAGGTTGTGAAAGCTTTTAAAACTAAGAAGGATTTCTATTTGATCTCAGAGGCAATGGTAAGCCATTGGGATTTTTTAACTAAGAGAATGATGTGGTCAAAATTATACTTTAGGAAAATCTCATTAGCAGCTCTGTTGGAGATGGACTAGAGTGAGGTGAGATTTCAGGTGAGGATGCTAATTAGGAGGCTATTGCAAAGTCCAAATACGAGCGGGTGATGGCCTGAACTTAAAAAAATTCTTTGAGTGTCACAAATATTTGCCAGTTTGTTTTATTCTTTTGTCCAAAAATGGTTACTGTATCCAGAAATATATTATGGATGTCTTGACAAGAAACATCTTGGGAACCCAAGTAATGATCTATTTTATTAGTCAATACCCAAGTTGTTTCTCTGCTTCACATTTAAGTAAGAAAAAAGTAAATTTGGCAAGTAAGAAGTGGTTTAAGGAGATATTGTTTGAGAATGAGATTTGGATTTCTAAACTAAGGGTTAAAATAGTGGAATTATGGGCTTTACAGAATTATAGGAATTACATGTCCATGGATAGACTAGATTTAATGAAGATAGATCACAGCATTTTGCCTGGAAAGTAATTAACTGAAAGTGAAGCAGGAAGGAGAAGACTGTTACTATATCTCCACTAAACCAGATTACAAGATAAGACTATCAATGCAGAAATAGTAATTCATAGGGCAGCTAGGTGGTACAATGGATAGAGTGCTGGGCCTTGAGTCAGGAGGACTCATCTTCCTAAGTTGAAACCTGGCCTCAGATATTTACTAGCCATGTATCCCTGGGCAAGTCACTCAATCCTATTTGCCTCAGTTTCCTCATCTGTAAAATGAGCTAGAGAAGAAAATGGTAAACACTCTAGTATCTTTGCAAAAAAACTCCAAATGAGGTCATAAGAAGTTGGGCATGACTAAACAACAACAGTAGTTCACATTAATTACTAGCCAAGAAAAGGGGTAGTTATAAAACTCTTTGACTAAGATGTTTATATACACATTATCAAAATACTACTAATAAACAAAATTAAGGTGAGATCTTTATTCAAGAACAAAAATTCAACTTTTTAGGTATCATTGAGGCTTGTTGAGATGTATTTCCTCACTAGAAAAAGATGATAGAAGGGTATTCATATAGAACATATTAGACAAAAGACAAGATTCTATAATAAGAACACATTCTCAAGTGAGAAAATCTGTGAACTGGAGGGGTGTAAGCATGATATATCAAGAAAGTGTGGCAGTGTAGGTATACTACCAACCATTGGGCAAAGTAGAAGAAATGAATAATAAGTTTGCCAAATAGATGACAAACCTGGCATTGAAGCATGGTATAATAGAGATAAGGCATTATTGTTACACTGAAATTTACTGTCCCTCTCTGATAAATACAAGATGGTAGATAAATTCTTAACTTTGATAATTTTTAATTAGATTCTTTAATTATTTTTAAAGCTTTGGGGACAATGAGGAGAATTGCTTTTCTGGATGTGCTCCTTATCAAAAAATAAGAACAAACTTGCAGGAAAAATTAAAAGTTTGGGAAGGATTGACCGGTACATGTTGGAATTTGTTAAATATAGGGAGAGAAGAACAAGGAATTGTTTAACTGAACCCCAGAGCACAAATTTCAAAGTTAATGAAAGAACTGAAATTAAAAAAAAAAAACCTCTTGGCCAAAAATTCTATGGAGAAGATAATTTCAAGGGGACAAAATAGTCTCAAGGACAAATTTTCAACAAAACTTCTTAACAATGAAATCTATCAAGATGGTTCTTTTCCCTTCCTTGTAGATCTTTAAGCAGAGGCTCCATGACCATGTCTTGTATGTCAGTGGAAATTCTTTTCAAATGTAGATTGGGTTAGATGGCTTCTGAGTTCCCTTCCAATCCTCAAATTCCATAATTCTGTGATTATGTATATAGAGCCATAGGTTTAGTACAAGGAGAGACCTTTGAGTTCAATCTCATCATTCTACACATAAGGAAAACATCTTTTCTGCCTGACCGTATTGCATAGTTTGTAGGATGGGAAGATTTCTGGCTGTTTCATAAGGACACAGCACAGCAGAGTACTCAGAAAACATTTAATGATTGACTCATTGACAGCTAATAATTGGTTCTAAATACCAGTCAAGATCATAAGACTTCTGAATTGGATGGAAGAAACACTCATCAGATGTGACTCACAAAACTTTGTCTAGAAGAGGGGTGGGAAATAGTTTTATTTGACAATGTTTAATCATATGTACAAGTTACAAAAAAAAAACCTTTTTACAGTATGTTTTCTAAGATGCTGACAGCTTTGAAGTGTACATTACTCAGGTCCACTGACAAAATCATAGTGAAAGTGTGGGCATTGATTTGTAATCTTTTTGTCATTTTTCAGTGAGGTCTTGAAACTCTGGACTGGAAGGGACAGAATTTAATATAAGAGAAATTTCCATGAACAGCTCAAAATTTTTAAGCGAGAAAAAAAATCAGTCACATAAGATGTGCATTTATGAACAATCAGTTATTTGGCAAAATTGTAGTGTGCTTATTGAAATAATTGCTAATACAGCCATTAGATCCTTTTACTTCCACAAAAATAATCACTTTAAAGGAAAAAGAGATTAAGGGGAACTGTTTGTCCCCTTTCTGTATGGAAAATTTTGTGATGGACACTTGCCTCTTATTCACTGTCGATTGCTAAGAGTTCTTTGTATCAGGAAATAATGTTTGAATCCTTCATTTCAGATGGTAATAAGCTGTTCTTACTTAGACTCCCACTATCTCAACAAATCTAAAACCTGGCTTACACCTAAGTAAGAACTTTTCCCTCCATCTGGTTCTGTCAATGAAACATAAGATCTGCAGGATTTCTCTAAGATCTCATGAATGAATTATATCTTAATACACATCTGAAGGAACAACCTGTTATAGATTTCCTGTTCTCTTTAAGCATATCCAAAAATGTGGAAAATGAATTTTCTGTCCTCAGAGTTCCAGATAAAATGCTGGCTAGAATTGGTTTTTACTATTTCAAATAATAGCATTTTCATTTATTTTGCACTATTCAGATTTTATCATATATTAATTGCAAACTTGCAACCTAGGTTATTTTTTCATTGAGGTTCTTTGTTAAGGAGGTATTGCACGTTACATATCTGTTGTGAATAATCATAATTTACTGACTGATCTAAATAGCCTAGATATCCATTGGCTTTCAGAATTTGCGATGAAAATTTGTCCATTCATAAATATTTTATTTTAACATTCTTTGGGGTTATGCCTAATAGAACATCCCTGAATAATGGAAGTAGATGATAACCCAAAAAGTAACAGAGGGGTATATATTGGGCATGAGCAGGGTGCAAGAAAGCTGAAATAAGGAATTATAATTATATGGTATAAAGGATGTCACCAAACAAATATGTGTTAGAAAAAAGTGATGGGCTAGTCATGTGGCAAAGGCAAAGTGTGGCCACTGGACAGTCTGTGTACTCCATAAGCATCTCCTATAACAGAATTCAAAGAAATCATCCAGGATGTTGTGTGGACCTCATGGCGTGAAATTATGGAAGGATGTGGGCAAGAATAGTACAAGATGGAAAGGCATAGCTGGGTTGCAACCTATATCATTAGATGGATTAGCTTTATCAGTGAGACCACTAATCCATCTGACTATTAGAAGAGAGAATGCAGAGGTTGATGACTGAGAATATGAGAATACTGTGGACCCTGGTCTCCAAAGTGAGAGTCCTCCACTTGGAGGTCTGTGGTATGACTCCAATGAGTGAATGATGAACCAGTTAGAGAGCATGATGAGAGGTCATATTTGGCCAGAGGTGTGCTTGTAAATGTTTGATAACTAGCTGTCAGAGGGGAGTGTGGTAGAAAACCTATGCTCAAGATACTTTTATTTTTAATCTGTGTTAAGATTTTCTCCATGACTTTAATTCCAGATAATCAACAAAATAATAAAAACAAGGCCTATTTTGTAGTGTTTGATGATTTCTAAAGGGTAGATTTCTCACACTGAAAATTTTACAGTTGATTTTCCTGGGTTGATATGGGCTGGCTCCAGAACACCCCTGCATTTGATCCTTTCTGACAGCTAAGCCTGTGTTTGTCTCTAATGCAAACAATCCAACACTTTATCAATTATAGCCCAACAGTATCCCACTCCAGACCACTCTATCTCACTCCCATGTGGGAAAAGTTCCTAACTTCTCACTTGGGCAGTGATTTTGGGCAAATAGAGCAACTGATAAAACTTCTTTTTTGTTGTTTTAATGGGATATGTGAAAAAAAATTCTTGGAGGCCATTGTTATTGGTCATGTCATATGAAAATTATTTGAGGAGTAAGGGATGTTTAGCCTGGAGAAGAGAACCTTGTTTGTGTTGTTGATGGGGGAAGCATGATGTCTGCCTTTAAACGTTTGAAGCATTAGACTTTTTCTTTTTCTAGAGGGAGAAGGGAAAATAAAGGAATAAGCATTTATATAGACCATACTATGCACCAGGCACTATGCTAAGTGCTTTACAAATGTTGTCTAATTTACTCTTCCCAAAAACGCTGAGGTAGAATACTGTTATGATCCCTATTTTACAGTTGAGGAAACTAAGGCAAATAGAGATTATGTGACTTGCCCAGGGTCACAGCTAGTGTCTGAGGCTGGATTTGAACTTAAGGCTTCTTGCCTCTAGGCTTAGGCTGTATCCACTATGCTACCTAGATGCTTCTAGACAACTAAATTAGTCAGGAACAAAGGGTAAACAGTTGCAAAGGGGAGGATTTCAGATTGATATAAATTAAAAACTTCCTAATGATTAGAATGGTCCTCAAAGTAAAATATTTTACCTTGGGAAATGGTGAGTTCCCTATCATTAGAGGCCTTCTCAAGTGGTGGCTGGATAAGAAGTTGTCAGGGATTCAGGTACAGGTAACAGGACCTCTGAGGCATCTTCCAGCTCAGACAGTCTGTTATTTCTACATCACCTGGCTAATTAG
Source organism: Trichosurus vulpecula (assembly GCF_011100635.1). NCBI lineage: Eukaryota > Metazoa > Chordata > Mammalia > Diprotodontia > Phalangeridae > Trichosurus > Trichosurus vulpecula. The sequence goes on from NC_050574.1 coordinate 391,853,027, forward strand.
TATGGAAGTACATAAAAACCCTCCTTTTTAGTTTTACTTCGGGACTTTTGTTCCTGAATGGTCCAGAAGAATTGTGACTTGGTTGCCCAACATATTTTATGCTATCAATCTCTTGTTCAAGATACCTATAAAAGTTAACAGAAATTTTCTTGGGGACAATGAGTCATGGCAGAGGGCTAGAGAGACAGTTACAGTTTGGATATCTCTCTCATCAAACTAGAAATATGACATTAGATTTAGGATAAATTAAATAAAATTGTTTCCGGAGGACTTGATCTTTAATCACAGGATGACATATTAATACTGTTTTTCCCCTCAATACTGGCATCACTAAATTTCTTCATTTCCTTTATTCCTGAAATAATTTACCAGATATTACCTGGTTTCACTTAATTTGTCTTATTGAAATACAAGTGCTACTTATTTCTCTAAGGAGACTCTTAAAATGGTACCATATACGATTTGAATTATGATTGCAATCTGGCTCCTATTGAATACACTCTCTTTCATGGCTACATTTAACAATAAAATGGGACATTTCAGGTGTTATTGGAAAGTTTGGCCTGATTGTAACATCTCTGTTCTACGCAGTATGCTAAATGGTACATTTTTTGTTTCCACAGTAAAACCAACAGTTATTGATGTTGACATTTACGTTAACAGCATTGGACCTGTGTCATCAATAAATATGGTAAGTGTCATGTTAATGATATTTCTTTATTTTCTTACCTGCTTCTGTTGGTGACAGTTTCTGCTTTTCAAAATGTGATAAATGTCTTGAGAAAAAGAAAAAAAGATGCTTTTGTTTGGTGTTGCATAATGTTGTTTAGAGGCTCATCCTACTACTGTGAAAATTCTTATTTCTTTCTTGAAACATACATGGGTGGAAAGTACCATTTGATAGTTAACAATGTTAGGCTGAATATTAAAAATAGTAGAATGCCATAAAAGTGAAGCTGGGGATGACAAAAAGATTTCATGTATTTCTGAAAGCTTGGTCTTAATGTTGGTCTGGTGAATAGGTAATATAATTATGTGAGGTTTTCTCTAACACTATACTGCTTATTTTTCTATTAAATAGTTACATGAGATGATTAGTAATTCCTAGGTCATTTGTTGCATTTGACTTCTTAACTTCTTGGCACAGGCATTTTACTGACTCATATTATAGTTTTCTAGCATGTCCTATCTATGATCTGGAGGGACATCTTTAGATTTTTCCAGTAGCTGGTGATGTTTCACCTTTTAGTCTGTCTCTGATATAGCAGTGGAAGGAATTATGTCATATCTTACAGTAAACTATACCCATAGACCTACCAACACAAGATCTTACAACCAAATTCTATTGGTTGTGATGGGGTTGCCATAAAGTAAAATTTTTTGTGCTCTAATCTCTTTTGCTCTTAAGGAAACATGTATTTATGAGAATTTAATACAAATTTAGATGTTTCATTTGATGTAGGTACAGATTGGATATTGGTATTTCCTTGGATATTGGTTATACATATATTCTGTTGAAATAGATAAATGTATTTGTAAACCTGGTTGTTGAGCTGGGCTCATGTGAACTCTGTAGCTTATTTGTGTTCACTATGGAGTTTTTCTAAGAAATATAATGGATATGAGAAATGGAAATTTTCAACGTACTGACTTTTGAGTGTATTTGCAATGTTATTCAACTGTTATGAAATATGCTCCTCTCTGATAACAGATAAGAATTCCCTCTCTCAGATGTTGCAATCAAAAGTTCCTTCAAGAAAACTCTTTCATAGGGAAAGGGACATGAAATTCAATACCATTGTTTTGTTTTTTCCCTCCATGCTGATTCATTTTGGTACATATTTGTATTGTAACAACAAATATGACTTGTGAGTAAAATCCTCTAAACAACCTATGATGTCAATTGAACAGTAGTGTTATAATCACAAAAGGTATACCTCTTTTTAGATAATAGAAGGCATTTTCTTTTAAAAGCTGTGTGTAAATACTTATTTACTTGAAGAATTTAAAGGAAAAATATTGTGAAATATTTTGTAACGTGAATTACCATTTCCCAATGTATTTGTTGAGTAATTAGTTAGCTTGATACCCCAGGCTTAGGCAACTTTGATGAACCCTGCATTTAGAAGGAATTAGCAAGAATGTTTCTGTAAAAAGGAAAGATTGCCCTATGGCTTTCTTATTCCTTAACAGAGTATCATGATTCCATCTCTTACTTGGGAGTACCTTGATCTGAGAAAAATATAAGCAGCATTTGAAAGCTGTTTTTTTGTAATCTGGTGAAACCTTAGCTAACCAAACTCTAACTAATCTGAGCCTTGAAACAAATGGATTTTCCCCCCAGGTTAAACTTTTAGGAGAAAGAAATTATTGATGACTATTTACAAGAAATTGTTCAAACAAAAAAATACTCTCAAGGTTTTCTTTATGTCAATATAAATTTAGTTCAATCTCCTATACCATATAGATTTTTATCTATAATACTATACAATGATAATTCGATCTTAGAGCATTGATCTCAAAGCACTGCAAATTCTTGAATCATCAAATTAAGTGATCTTTATTGGTATCAAAAAAGACATATATATCAAGTGCCTCCTATGTACTAGGCACAATGCTATATATAGGCCCTGAATATGCAAAGACAAAAACAAAGAAAGAAACAATCCCTGCCTACAAAGAGCTGCTTTCTATTTGGGGATACAATTAAACTAAGTGTGTTATCTTGGTGGTTCCATTGATCAGTTTCAAATTACAAGATGCTGGAAATAATTTAAATGAATAATATGGAAGACTGGAAATGTTTCTTGAGGGGTGCATATGATCAGTTGGAAATAGGCATCCATAGCATCTGCTATCCTTGAAGTAAGTAGTAGCTCCATTTATTAGCCCAATCAACCCCCAAGTCTTTTTGGTATATTTCAGTCCTTCATAAGCAAAGACATGTGGCTTCAAGTAGGATATCACTAAGCCAGCAAAATGTGTCCCTGCTACATAGCCATTTTGATATGTTTTAGATATCATCCCTTCATATTCAACTCACCCTGTGCCCTCTGTCAAAATGTGTATATATATATATATATACATATATATATATATATATATATATATATATATATATATATATATATATATATATATACACATATACATACACACACATATTTATATTCCCTTCAGCTACCCGTAATACTGAGAAAGGTCTCATGAATTACACACATCATCTTTCCATGTAGGAATTTAAACAAAACAGTTCAACTTTAGTAAATCCCTTCTGATTTCTCTTTCTTGTTTACCTTTTCATGCTTCTCTTGGTTCTTGTGTTTGAAAGTCAGATTTTCTATACAGCTCTGGTCTTTTCACTGACAAAGCTTGAAAGTCCTCTATTTTGTTGAAAATCCTTATTTTGCCTTGGAGCATGATACTCAGTTTTGCTGGGTAGGTGATTCTTGGTTTTAATCCTAGCTCCATTGACCTCCAGAATATCATATTCCAAGCCCTTTAATCCCTTAATGTAGAAGCTGCTAGATCTTCTGTTATCCTGATTGTGTTTCCACAATACTCAAATTGGTTCTTTCTGGCTGCTTGCAGTATTTTCTCCTTGATCTGGGAGCTCTGGAATTTGGCAACAATCTTCCTAGGAGTTTTCTTTTTGTGATCTTTTTCAGGATGTGATTGGTGGATTCTTTCAATTTCTGTTTTACCCTCTGGCTCTAGAATAGCAGGGCAGTTTTCGTTGATAATTCCTTGAAAGATGATATCTAGGCTCATTTTTGATCATGGCTTTCAGGTAGTCTAATAATTTTTAATATATCTCTCCTGGATGTATTTTCCAGGTCAGGAGCTTTTCCAATGAGATATTTCACATTGTCTTCCATTTTTTTTTCATTCTTTTGGTTCTGTTTTACAATATCTTGCTTTCTCATAAAGTCACTAGCTTCCACTTGCTCCAATCTAATTTTTAAGGTAGTATTTTCTTCAGTGGTCTTTTGGACCTCTTTTTTCCATTTGTGTAATTCTGCCTTTCAGGGCATTCTTCTCCTCATTGGCTTTTTGGAGCTTTTTTGCCATTTGAGTTAGTCTGTTTTTTAAGGTATTATTTTCTTCAGTATTTTTTGGGTCTCCCTTTGCAAGTCATTGACATGTTTTTCATGGTTTTCTCACATCACTCTCATTTCTCTTCCCAGTTTTTCCTCTACTTCTCTAACTTGCTTTTCCAAATCCTTTTTGAACTCTTCCATGGCCTGAAAGCAGTTCGTGTTTTTCTTGGAGGTTTTAATGTAGGCTTTTTGACTTCTTCTGGATGTATGTTTTGGTCTTCTTTGTCACCAAAGAAAGATTCCAAAGTCTGAGACTGAATCTGCATCCATTTTCGCTGCCTGTTCATGTTCCCAGCCAACTACTCGACCCTTGAGTTTTTGTTGGGGTATGACTTCTTGTAGAGTAGAGAGTACTTTGACTCAAGCTTGAGGGGCTGCGCTGTTGTTTTCAGAGCTTTTTCTACACACCAAGCTCTGCCACACCAGCACTCCTCCCCCAAGAACCACCACCCCGGACTGCGACTCAGATCTAGGCAGGCTCTGCACACCCTCTCTGTTCTGCCACTTAATTCCTTCCATCAGGTGTGCTTGGAGCAGGAAGCAAATACAGCTGTAGTCCTCAGAGCCGCACCACCTCTGCTGCCCTGGGGTGGTGGCCGAACCACGAACTCTTTTCACTCTGTCCCCTGCAATTTTTTTCCCACTAAGCTTCTCTGTTGTATTTGGTGTTTGTGGGTTGAAAAGTCTGGTAACCGCTGCAGCTCACTGATCCAGGATTCTAGGGCCTGTTCTACCTGGCTCCCATTCTTGTTGGCGCTGGTGTGGCAGCTGCTAGGCTCTGCTTTGCTCCGCTCCCAGCTCCATGTGATAGACCTTGCCCAGTGACCATCCAGGCTGTCCTGGGCTGGAGCCCTGCTCCCCCTTGCTATTTTTTGGGTTCTGCAGTTCTAAAATTTGTTTAGAAACATTTTTAATAGGTTTTTGGAGGGTCCTGGGGGCTAGCTTTTGGCAAGTCCCTGCTTTCCAGCCACCATCTCGGCTCTGCCCCTGCCCCCAATTTGTAGTTTTCTAAGTCAGTATGCAGTCAGCAGGCATCCATTTCTACTTGAGTTTGACACCAGTGATCTAACACAACTCTCTTATTTTATAAATGAGGAAACTGAGGCCTGATGCAGTTAAATGAATTGCCCGTGGTCACACACATAGTAAGTGGCAAATATTGAATTCATATCATGAACCTTTGGCACTAAACGTAACACTCCCTGTGCCACACATTTAGCAGCTAGACTTATTTGTAGAGGACTCTATGGTAGGGAGACTCATATAATATGGATCTGTGATCTTGGGAAAGTCATTTAATGTATTTTAGTCTCAGTTTTCTCATTGGTAGAACAAGGGTGTTGGAGTAGAGGACCTCTGTGATCCCTTCTACCACCAAATCTATTACTTTATGATCAACGATCTATGATTTGGGTTTTTATTTCTTACAGCTTACAGGAAGATCCTTTAACCCTTGGACTACTTGTCATGACTTCACCAATAAATGCATTTGGAAACAAAAATAACATTTCAAGCCCTAGATTTTCCAAGTGTGCCAAGTTTGACCTAATGAAAAAAGAAGAGTTTTATAAAGAATTGTTCATTTCATGAAAGCAATCCTACACACATTCATATGTATATAAACTCTACATGCACACAAGTATAACTTCAGGCATGTACATGTGTGTGTACATATATATGTATGTATACATGTATACGTATATGCATGTATATATATATATATGTGTGTGTGTGTGTGTGTGTGGGTGTGTGTGTGTGTATGTGTGTGTATATGCATGCTTTGATTTTGGGTTTTCTGTTTTATGGATGTTCACCCAAATGTATTTGAATATTATTTAGCAGGTATCAATTGGATATGTAAAATAGTTCAGATGTCTATCTCATCACTTTGAACATGGAAGGTGCTAAGTGACTATCCATTGACTGATTGAACTTTATATCTTGGTTTTTTTCTAGATAACAGTTATATAGTGGCCAACCATGTGTGGACTATCCCCTAGAGAAGTCAGTTGTTTCTGTTCATGGTATATAGTAGTAGCTTCTAGAAGTGGCCACAATATTTATTTGGCCCTTTATCGTTGTGCAGGACTTGTTAAGAAACATTTCAATGACCATTTAATTTCCCCATTGTGGTTAATGAATAGTGCTAGATTAGGAGTCATAGGACTTGGGTTAAAAACCTATTTCTTATTATTAAGACATGTGGCTAGACAAATCACAATCTCTCTGTGCGTGTTTGTACACCTGTAAAATGAGGGGTACAATTGGAGTGGATGATATCTTAGATTCTTTCTAGCTTTACAGGTGGAAACTTATGAGCCTATTCTTTTGAGATGCACATCACATTAAGATAACATTTCTCAGAAAAACAGGTAGAATGGAGTTGAGGTAAGTTGAGTATGGAAACATTGAATCTTCATTTCCCATTTGAAGATGAAGTGCAGTATTTCTGCTTTAGAAAAAGAGGTGTCGATAAACATTCTGACAGCTTTCATGCCAAAAATAAAAAGGGAAGCACAGTAAGCTCTGCTAAAGGGCATTCTTAAATGTAAAACTATGGAATTTTAAACTTGTGCCATATGTCATCTTTTCTTTGTTTCTCTAGTGTCTCTGGGAAAAAAGCTCCTGAAAACTACTTCCTGCCATTTTATTATAAAATGCCTTAAGGTTTTTTTAATAAGTGTATGATATGAAAATACATGATTTAATTCATTTAAGAACTTTGAAATACCTGTAATAATGATAATAAAGATTATGATTATCCTTTGTTAGCAAAAATGATGCATACTAATTTTCTTACATTTTTGAGGAACTTTTGCTTTTTATCTTGAACTTATTTTTTATTATATTTAAAGACATCTTTTTCAATATGTGGCTATGTAATATTCACTATATATTTCTGATTCTTTACTTAGATAGTTAGAGAAGATCTGTGATATCACTGGTAAATCTATTCTTATAGCTGATGTAATTGCTACCCTTCTATATTGCCATGACTTTTCATCCTGTTATTTGTACCCATTTCTTCTTCTGCATCTTAGTGGATCCATCGAGCACTTTAAAAATATTTCTCTAATTCTTCCTATATCTCCTTGGTCCCATTGGTATTTGGGTTGTCAATTTTTTATCTTTCATTTTTGATGCATGACCAGCCTACCTCCCTTTCTGATTACAGATTTTCTTATTGATACATTTTATAATATTTTTTTCATGAAAATAATCATTGGCTTTGTGCTACAATTCACTTAAAAGTAACATACTTCTTTCCATTGTTCCTTCAGTTAGATATAACATTTTATTCTTTGGAGATCATGGTATCTCATGGTTAGTAACTACAAAACATTATTTGGAGAATATTGGCATAAGAGAGACAAGTTATGGTAGCCAATATCATTTGTATCATGAAGCACACTATACAATTTCCTGAATGAGAGTCAGCCTGACTGGCTCCTGAGCTCAAATTATAAGCCATTTTTCTATCTGTAGCATCTGTTAAAGATCTGCATATTAACAGAGTGACTCAATTCACTGTAGAGCTGGTTGCATGTCATACTCTGGACAATCTACATTTTGCCTCTACATTGTTTCATGGGGACTCAGCATAGAATATATTTCACAACTCTATAATGTCTATTAAACTAAAAACTTTAACTGAAGAGGGTGGCAAAATTGCCACAGGACTTTTGTCTCCATGTATAGGAATGACTACATTCATCTATTGGAAAGATTTCAAGTAATAGATACTGATATCAAGTTCTTAGTTTACCTGCACATAGAAGTATAAGTGTTATAATATGACATAGACTAGGAAGATTCTATTTTTGGTGAAGAGGAATAATAATTCAGGTAGGGAAACTGAGAAGCAATGGTCAGACAAGTAATAGAACTAGAAATGAGTAGTGTCATGAAGCCCCAGAAAGATTGTCAAGAAGAGGGTGATTGACAGTGTCAGAAGCTTCAGAGAAGTCAAGAAGCATGAGAACTGAGAAAAGGCCATTAGAGTTGCCAATTAAGAGATCATTGGTAATTTTGGAGAGTTGAGTTGTAGTTCAATTTTGAAGTCAGAAGTCATATTAAAGAGAGTTATGAAAAGAATAAGAGGAAAGGAATTGGAGGAACTCATTGTAGATAACATTCTTGAGGTGTTTAGCCACAAAATAGAGGTGAGATATAAGATGATAACTAGTAGGGATGGATGGATGAAGTGAGAGTTTATTTCAGGATAGTGGAGACAAGGGAATATTTTTACCCAATAGGGAAACCATCAGTAGATGGTAAGAAATTGAAGATAAGTGTGAAAGTAGAGTTTGTAGACACTGATCGTAAATGAGTAAGTTGAGTAACTATGATGTTAAAGCGTTTAAGAGAAACATCAATGTGTAAGTGGCAGTTCTATAGTGTGAAGGCAGGAGCTGGAGAAGAAAGACTACAAACCAGATGCTGAACTCATTGAAGGAAGAAAGGGAGTGTCTTGGAGGTCAGTAGACAATAGAACAGTGACCACAATGTTGATTGGATGGCATATAGTTTGAGTCAATCTCAGGAGTTATTGAATGGTTATGGTAGAGTAAAAGTTCAGAAGCAGAAATTGGGAGCAAGGAGTATTCCAATGCCCCCACCTCAAACTGCTGGTGAGGAGGAATGAGTGAAAGTTTAGTCAGTGTTGGAAAGGAAGGTCAGAGAGGTAGTGTCTTTGGGTGGCAGCGAGGTCTCAGTGAGAGACAAAAGATGAAACAGCTTGGAAAGTAAAAGTGTTATGATGAAAGCTCATTTGTTCCAGAAAGAACTGTAGAAGGACTGGGTAGCTGATCTCAGGAAAGCATGTCATCTATTGGGATCAGAGTATATCAGTCCTTTCATTTTATCAAATGAGCTGAGAAATAGAAACATTTCATAGACTAGAAAAGGAATTTTAATATGAGTTCCAATCAATGGTTATGGTCTTGGAAATAGGACAAATAGTTTTTGGGGTTTAGAAGGAGATAATATAATGGAACAGCTGCCATTGAATTCACATGGCCTCTAACAGGACTAATCACAGAGGATGCTGCTATCTTACCAGTCATCCAGAATGCAACTTCAAATTCCTCCTTGGGTTTCCTCTCTTTGAACCTTGTATCGAACTAGTTGATAATTATTACAATTTTCCTTCCATAGTATCTATCTGTCTTCCTACTCATATAAACATTACTATCATTCAAGGACTTACCTCATCTTTTCTCTACTATAACTATTAACGCCGCCTCCCTCCAATAGGGCTTTCCTTCTCTTCCTTCCCCAATCAACTCTCCATATAACTGCCAAAATAATCTGCCTAAAGTACAGAGATTACCATGTTACTTTTATGTTTGTAAAGTAGCTATTGTTATCAATTGCTGATAGGATAAAATGCTAATTTCTCACCGCTGCATTAAAAACTCTTCACAATCTTGTTGCTGGTTTTTCCCATAACTTCCAAGATATTTGGCTTTCCAGGCATTTCAAATTTTGAATGTCCTCTATGTTCCACTGAAAGAGTCCTTCTTGCTGTTCTTGGAACTTGGCATTCAACCTCCTGCTTCTATGCCTTTAAAGCGTGAGGCATGTTCCATCTCTGGGATACAGTCCATTCTCACTTCTGAATCTTAGAATCTTTAGATTCACCTAAGGGGCTCATATCCACTCTGAGGCCTTTCCCAATTCCCTTAGTCATGAATCCTCAAAGTATTTTGAATGAACATATGTGATTACATACTATATCCTTTGCAACCTCCTTGACGGCAAAGTCTGTTTTAATTTTTGCCTTTGTTTCCCCAATATTTTATATGGAATAGTCCCTCACTTCAATAAATATTTGTTAAATTGAATTGAATCTCAGAGCTCTGCCTAAGGGTAGAATTTATCAGTTCTAAGGATAGAACTGATATTTACATAGTACTATAATATTTGCAAAGTGCTCTATGTACACATTATCTCATTTGAGCCTTCCAATAACCCTGGGAAATAGGCAATATTATACTCATTTACAGTATAAGGTTAAGAGAAATTAAATGATGATGGTAGTTATGGCATCAACATATGTTCAGAGATAGAATTTGAACTCTAGAATTAGTAATTCAAAGTCCCGACTCTTAATTTAAGTCACATTGCCTTTTAAGAGCAGTATGGCAGGAAATGAAGTCAAACACTTCTCAGAGGTAAACTTTTGTTTGTGAGTAAAAGAGTAAACTGCCAACTCTTTCAAGCCACTAAGGTGCTCTTCAGTGAGTGGAAGAAATTTGTTGTCAGCCATGTAAGAGAGGAGCAGCTGCCCTTGGGGAGGCTGGATTATTGGGCATATACAGTTTTAGAGGGATTTTTAAAAAAAAAAACATTTGCTTTTCTCCATTTTGAATGATTAATTTTAGTATTCTTTAGAGACTTCAGTGTGTGTGCTTCTTTCTGTGTGTTGGTTCTTCACATAGATTACTTGAGTACTTCTTAGTTATTACTTATGATGAGTGTGTGCTTTGCTTCAGTGAGTAAAGGCATGTGTGTGTGTGTGTGTGAGTGAGAGAGAGAGAGAGAGAGAGAGAGAGAGAGAGAATGAACTGATAGTATTATTATCTACCATTATGACTTTTTAAATGTGAAAGATACTGTAAGTAAAACCTAATTTTACATAGAGAAACATGTATATACACATATAATAGAGGGCATCTGCTTTATTGAGGACATAATGGCTAACTTTTTATAAAAATGACTCAAATACCATATTCAGAGGAATCATACAGATACCTTAACAGTGAGTCAGTCAATTGATATTTATTAAGTGCCCACTATGTGTCAGGCAGTGCTAAGCACTGGTGATAAAACACCAAATAGTCCTTCCTGAAAAGTGTTCACCATCTGGTGGAGGAGATAACATGCAAATAACTCTTCACAAACAAGGTATATATGGGATAAATTGGGAGCAGACTCAGAAAGAAGGCATTGACATTAAAGGGGACCAGAAAAGCCTTCAAACAGAAGGTGAAATTTTAGCTGAGACTTGAAAAAGGTCAGAAAAGGCATGAGGCAGAGATGAGGGAGAGAATTCCAGACATGGGGCAAAGCCAGTTCAAATGTACAGAATTGGGAGATGGAGTATCTTGTGTGAAGAGTGGGACAGGACAGTGTCTTAGGATCTTAGAGTATGGTATAAGAAAATTTGAAAGTTAAAAAGGTACCAGATTAGGAAGGGGGTTTAAAAGGCAAACAGAAGATTTTATATTAGATCCTGGGGGCTGTAGGGAACATCTGGAGTTTATTGAATGGAAGAGTCATAAAGCAAAACCTTCACTTTAGAAAGTTCAATTTGATGGCCAAGTAGGGAGTAGATGGGAATGGGGAGAGAGGAGGCTTGGAGAGTAACCAGAAAACTACTTCAGTAAGCAAAGTATGTGGTGATGAAGGCCTTTGCCAAGATGGAGGTATTGTCAGAGGAGACAAGCAGCAGCATGATGTAACTGATAAGATGTTGGAATTGAAGGAAGTGCTGAATTTAAATTGCATATGTGACATTTGTTAGTTTGCCACCATAGAAGCAATCACAAAATCACAGTTCCAGAGTTAGCAGGGACCGTGTAAGCCATCTAGTCCAATCTTCTTATTGTACAAATGAGGAAATTCTGACCCTGGTAGGTTAGCTTTCTGATGACTGATGAGTCATTTGAACATTCTTAGTCTCCATTTCATCATTTATAAAGTGAGATAATAGTATCTATTTCACAGAATTGCTGTGAAGCTCAAAAAATAACATATAAAATATTTGCACATTTTATACCACTTTATAAATGTTGGGCAATACATTTAACCAACCATAAATTATTTGCTTTTGGTATAATGAAAAGAGCTCAGACTTGGTGTCTGAAGACTTGAGTCAGAATCCTCAACATGTCACTTAAAATTAATGGAACCTTGGACAAATCATTTAATTTTGCAGTAAAATTGGGATAGTAAAAATAAGTGAGCTACAAACTTCTCTTGTGTGGGAGGTACTCTGTTATCTATAAAATGAGGTCATAAATAGGAGCTATTGCTATTGTGTTAAACCTGTACCCATACAATATAAAGCCATCAAAATTTAACATACGCACATATTATATATGTGTACGTAATATATAACATAGCATAGCGTAACATAACATAACATATCATAACATGGCATGACATGACATAACATGACATAACATGACATGACATGACATGACATGGCCTAACATAACATGATATAACACAACATGACATGATATGACATAACATAACAACATGATATAACATAACATAATATAATAAAATATAATATAACATAACATAATACAATATAATACAATGATATATGTGTATATATAGTGGCCAAAGGAGACAACTAAGTAACTAATGAGATAACATTGTACTTAAGAACATACTATGATAACACAAAACATCAAGAGTAGCATAACTGAAAGAGCACCAGATTTATGGTCAAATAACTGGATTTGGATCCTGGCTTTGAAAAGTCACTTAACATCTCTAGACTTCAGTTTCCTTTTCTATAAAATGGAGGGGTTAGACTTGATGACATCTGAGCTTCCTTCTAATTCTAAATCAACGATTTTTTTTTTAAAATCAATCAACAAACAATAATTAAGCACCCACTATGTTTCAGTCACTGTGTCTTATAGGAATGGGGGAAATAGTCCCTAACTACAAGGACCTTGCATTTTATGAGACTGTGACATGTACATAAATAAGAATATATATATAATAAAATGAAGTAATTTTTTGGAGATACTTTAACAGCTTGAGAATCAAGGAAAAACATGTGGAAAGAGTGCACATGAGCTGAGATTTAAAGAAACTAGAAGAGCTGAGAGAGAATATTTCAGGCATGGTATGTGCCTATGAAATAACATAAATGTGGGATTGAGTGTCATGTTGGAAGAATAGTAGGAAGGAGAGTTTGGTTGAGATGTATGACCTGCGAAGGTTGGTAAAAGCCATATTTAAAAAAAAAAGATTTTAAATATCAGAGGAGTTTGTTTTAGATCCTTTAGGTCATAAGGAACCATTGGAGTTTATCAACAAGGAAATGGCAAGGTTAGATCTGTGCTTTTTCAATATTGCTTTGGCTGCTGTGTAGAGGCTAGACTAGAGAGGGGACAGATCTGAGGCAGAGAGAACAATTAATATGTTGTTACTAAGTTAATTTTGACTATTATTAAATAGGATGTAGCAATAGTCTAGGACAGAGCTGTAAGGACCCTCTGAAGTAGGACGGTAGTCATGTAAGTAGAAGGAAAAGGAAAGATGTGAGAGATATTATGTAGGAAGTCTAAACAAGACTTGGCAACTGATTGACTAAGAGTGAAGGTTGAATCAAGAGTAAAGGGTAGCTCTAAGATAGGTGTCTGAATTTTTTTTTTTACTATATACACACATATGTGTGTGTGTGTCTGTATATATATATATATATATATATATATATATATATATATATATATATTGCTACAATAAATCAAAAAGTTAAAGGGCACCATATTAGGGTCATGGAATTTGTCAAGAATTCTTGGGAGAGACTTTCAGACTACTTTTGAAAATCCTTTTGAGGAAACAAGGTCCCTTGAGACCTCTGAGAAATTGGTCTACAAAGTTTTATTTTGCAGTCTTCTTTTTCACATTGCTAGATGGTCTTCTGCATTTTAAAAGAGAAATGATTTTGCCTTCTGTTTCTTGAGCCCTACCAGTTCCATCTTGTATTCTGATGTTACATAAATCATACCTGTCTTTTTCATTCATGAATCTGTCTTTACTTAACCTGGAGTTACCATCCCTTGGTCCCTCACCATATTGCTGCTTCACAATATCAAAACAAAACAAAATAAAAACACCCCTCAAAGCTTAGTCATGAAAGGCAGCCAAAATGCTGCTCTGGATAGATTTCTTACCACAAAAGAAAAACTGGCTGGTGATGTGAAAGTGATAAAACCTTGGGGAAAAGTGACCATGTTATATTCATAATAAAAAACCAAAAGTCTGCTTTAAAAACATATATTGCTAGAGGGAGAAGAGAGGCTCTTAAAAACTTCTTACTGCAAATCATGAATAATTCTGAGGGTTCTTCTATTTTCTTCAATTTGTTGGTCGAGTGCCTGACCCTATCTGTTGATGAGGGCTAGGGTCTAGTAGTTCCGTGCTCACCTGAAGCTTACCTAAAAATAGAGGATGCTCCAGGGAAACAAAAAACTCTTCTCTACAGGGAGCTATGTATTCCTATTTCCTAGGTCTGGCACTTTTGTGGATGGTAACATTCCTATAGTTTGTCTAAGTGTGTGGAGATTGTATATCTGTGTGTGCACACCTGGGCATGTTTTTTGTGTATGATGATTCCTAATCTAATTCGAATCATGATTTTTGCTACCCTCATGACAAGGAAATAACATTCTCTTAAGTTCTCTGTTAAATTTCAGTGCAATTAGTTGCTAACATGCTTTACCTATACATCTCCCTTTAACTGCGTATCATTCACATGACCATAGAATTATAACCAGCCCTTTTTCTACCCTGACCTTGACAATCTTCTTATTTTTCATTCCCTTCCAAGCACTCTTTGATTCAGTGACACTGGCCTCCTTGCTGTTCCTCACAGAAGATACTCCATTTCCCATTTCTAGTATTTTCCCTGGCTTTCTCCCATGATCGGGATTCTCTCCCTCCTCATCTACTCCTCGCTTGCTTCAAGTCCCAGCTAATATTCCATTTCCAAAAGCCTTTTCTGGTCCTGCCTAATTTTAGTGTCTTCTGAGATTTCTAACAATTCGTTCTGTAAATTTTTGTTTGTACATAGTTGCTTGCATGATGGCTCCCACATCAGATTGTAAACTCCTTGAAAGCCAGGATCATTTTTGCCTTTCTTTTTGTGTGTAGGACTTAGAAAAATGCCTGGCACATGGTAGCTGCTTAATAAATGATTCTTGACTAGAAAAAAGTTTAAAGCATTACTGTGCACACTGGGCACTGCTCCTCCCAGACCAAGGCCATTCAAAACCTTTTAGCCTATAGGTAAGCTCACCAAAATCAGGAATTTATAGATGTTCATATCAGAGGCCTACTGTTAGAACTTCCTCTCATTGCTACAGGAAGGCAACAATACTCACTACTGAACTATAGTCTTGGCTATGGAAGTACTTGAAGTCCTTGCCAGCTCCTAATTGTAGTTGTTGGTATACACAGTGAAGGAGCAACTCAGATTACTCAATCCTGTTTATCCAGCAGTAGAGAGAAATGCACTGAGTCTACTGCTGCCATCACATCATGACCCTTTCTCTGTTCTTCCCCCCTCTCAAATTTGTGTACATTCTGTGCCACTTTGTTCATATTTCCTGGTAGTACTCTTTGGGAATTGCTGTTACATTAGAAGTTGTTAATTTTTAAAAAAAATTGTTGTGGACCCGTTTGGCAGTCTGGTAAAGCCTATGGACCTTTTATGAGAATATTTTTTTAAATTATGAAATAAAATATTTGGTATTGCAAATGAAATCAGTTATATAAAAATACAGATATCAAATTGTTTAAAGAAATACATTCATGAACCCTAACTGAAAAAAAAAAAAACATCTTGCTTTAGATGTAGCATATCAGTCACACAAGATAAAAAAAATCATGACTTTATAGTTTCATTATACTCTCCCTCAAGTTTCAACTCTGCTATCCCAAGCTCTGATAGTAGGACTTTTTTGGCTTACCTTTGCAAATCCCAGGTCTCTATTCCACTTTCCCAGTTACTGCTATGGGCTTTTTTTGCAGTGATCTTTGCTCCACTCTAATGATGACTTTTGTGTGGTATTTCTCTACTTAGAACATAGTGAACTATTTGAGGTTAGGAACTGTCTTGCTAACTTTTGCTTGCTTAGCACTCAACATAGTCTCTGGCACATAATAAGTGTCATCCATCTATCTATCTATCTGTCTGTCCGTCTGTCTGTCTCTCTATCTATGTATCTATCTATCTATTCATCTATTTGTCTGTCTATTCATCCATGCAGCCATTTATTAATTTTAAATTTGCTCCATTGTTCTCTACCATCAATATTTTCTTCTTGTATGCTTGGCTAGAGACTTAAATCCAGCTGTGCCCTGGTAAGAAGTAGAGGACCTCAGCCTATGAGTTTGTAAATATAAGTTTTTAAGCTTGGATGCATTATGCTCAAGATTACTGATTGGGGAAAAAAAGCAGCTATGATTGCAAAACTACCATGAGTAATCTTTCAGAAATCATAGAGAATGGCTAGTGATTGGAAGCAGGAAAGTATTGTTCAAATGTTGTTAAAAAGGGAAAAAACTGGTAGACTCCAAAAACTACATAGTAATCCTGGCTACTTGAGAGTAATACTTGGGCCAATTTTATTATTAATAACTTCACAGATGATATGTTAGCATTTTTTTAAACTTCAGTGATCACTAAGGGCCAATATGGGTTTGCTAAAAACAAATTGTGTCAAACTAACCATATTTCCTTTTCTTTATTGGCCAATTTGACTGATAGCATGTAGAGGAATATTACAGACATATTTTTATTTCAGTATGAGTGTTTGACAAGGTCTCCAATGATATTCTCATGAACGAAAAAGGCGAAATGTGTGAGATGGATTCATAGCTGACTGAATGGCTTTTTCCCCCACATAGTGTAAATTATAGTGTAAATGTATTAAGTTCAATCCCAAGAGGGATCTATATAATGCATTAGTGGTTTAACCCTTGCTGTAATATTAATATTAATAAAGCAATAATAATAATTTACATGGTATTTTATGGTATGCAAGGCATTTTTACAAATGTTATCTCATATTACCCTCCTAGAAATTCTGGAATGTTGTGTCCCTTAATTATCTCCATTTTGCAGATGAGATAACTGAGACAGATTAAGTGACTTGCCCAGTGTCATGCATCTAATAACTATCTGACGTGGGATTTTAATTTACACCTTTCTGCTCTAGAGTCAACGATCTACCTACTCGACCATCTAATTACTCTACTTTTAAACTTTTTTTAAATCAATAACAAACAAAACCATAAAAAACCTGTGTGTCAATTTTTTCACATGGCTCAAAGTTAGAGGCAATAAAGAAATAGTGAATATGAGTAAAAATATTTGGATTATGATTCAAATTGATTTTTGCTATGCTGAATAATAGACCCAAATCAGAAACATGAAGGTTAAAAGGAATAAGCATAAAGAACTGCATTTAAATTCCAAAGCTCAGTTATACAACTATACCATAGAGGAAACATGACCAGAATTGGCAGAAAACAAAGCAATGAAGATATTCCTGAAAATATGAACTTCTTGGACAAACGTTAAAAAGAAAAAGACAGAAGAAAATTGTTCTCTAACAACATGTAGAGAACCCACATATAGAAATGAAATGACATTCTGATAACCATATGGAAATTTTAATATTATTTAGTAGTTTTCATTTAAAAATACAACATTTACCTTTCTCAACTGGTAGCTTCATGAGTTTTTCATTGTGAGGTGGTTATAGATATTACATGTATCTTTTAGATTGTAAATGTATGGGTCATATAAACATAGCACAGTGGTGTTAGAGGTTCACATGTAACTGAAACACAAATTTTTAATCATAATTATTAGCTATGCTAAAACTATAGTCGAGAATAAGTCAATCAAGGATTTTGAAAGCAATATTTGAATTAGTTTTTTTTTTTTCCCGATGATATTCTCCAGGAAGAAAAAAAGTCATTAGTTTATTTTCTGTGCTTCTAGATTTTAACTGGGTAGGAAAGACTAGCTCTCGAGTCTATGATCATCAGTGTCTTCAAAAAGAGTCTTTCAAAATCAAAGAATATTAGAGAAAATAATGAATTACAAAAAGATCAAATTAAAAATCATAACAAAAGTGATGACAAAGACAGGAATAAAAATAAAAATATCATAATTAATATAGAAATGCAAAAATCACTCACAGATACCATTATATAGAGTATCTTTATTGTGTAATTGTTTTAGCATATATATATATATATATATATATTTAGCATATATATATATATATATATATATAGTTAGGGTATATAATATATCTATCATCTATCTACTGTCTATCTATCTATCTATCAATTAATCTATCTTCCATTTATTTCTATTTTGCCTTTTAAAGAGAGCTCACTTCTGGTCTGTAGATTGTACTAAATAGCGGCTTTTATTAGAACCAATATAGTATTCTAAAAATGCTGTCTTAGGGGAAAATAAAAAATGACCAAAACATTTCTTGGAACCAATTTTTGGAGTTGGTTTTATATGCAATTTATCAGCCAGACAATATAATTAGTCTTACGACAGGATAACTATATTACATTCTCTTTGGTCTGATATGTTTTTTATTCCTATTTCCTTGTGTTCATTTTTATCCTTCAGCATAGGATCATGTTTCATTTATGACTCTGCAATAGTCAAACACCACTCACTTAATCAGCCTCATCTTCAGGAGTATTGTCTATTCTGGAGAGGAGAGTCTCTTGTCCTTTTGTCTCCTGTATATGGCGCAATCATTTTATCTATTCCCTCTCAACAGATTCAAATTAGTTTATGCTACCTTCATAAGGCATCTTGTGATTACTTTAGTCAGCAATGATCACTCCCCCATTCTGAATTCATAGAATTAATTGTATACATTACTCATTGGGGTATATAATTATGTGTCCGCTTACCTTGATGCTTAACTTCTTCCTGAACATGTTTTTTTTTCTTTTTCCAGACATATCCAAAACTATCATCTATTCCAATAAATATTTATTAAGTGCCTATAATATGCCTGACACTGTGCTAATTGCTGGGGATACAGTTAATAAAAAGAAAAACAGTCCTTGCCCTAAATGACCTTAGCATCTAAAGATTGCAAACTCAAGAGGAACAGGACCATAATTTACATTTCTTTTTCATTTGCCTCCATATTTGGCCCAACCTACATACTTAGTCAATGGGCAATATCTAATTAAAAAAAACTATAAAAATGGAGCTAGTTTCTTCACAACTAATCCACAGATATCCTAGGTCTTTTAGTTTCCTTTTTAGAAAAGAGTCTTTTTAAGTGTCATAGATTTTCATTATATGCAAAAGTCCAAGAATGAAAGAAGGATTTAGGAAGTCATTTGTAGTCAAAAATGAACATGGTACATTTGGGGGGGGGGGGGAAATCTACCCACACCTTTATTAGAAAAAAAAAAACAGCTTTCTCTACTTTCCTCTCATTTCTGTCCTTTCTAATCTGAAAAATATCTCATTCTTCTATTTCCAAAGAGTGCTGTTTCAAGATGGATTTGTCCTCAGACTCATATAAGAAGGAAACTTATAGGAGTTGCCAAAGAAAGCTTTAGTATTCTTTTTGTTCTAAAAAGGAACAGCTTCCTGGTTTTAAATTTCTTTTAAATGAAGAGAACTATATGCTTTTGAATATTTGGAGAGGACTGGTTTTAAGAATACATGCTGAAATTACCCATCTTCTCTGGGGTCCATCTGTGAACAGATGAGGAATACTTGAGGGGTCCACATGAGAGGACATTGTCTGCCTTATTTTGATGTAAGTGAAGTCATATTATGAAAAAAAATTCCATTTCGGTTTTGAAAAATAATGTTTTAATCCTTTAAACACACTTTCAGACTATAGTAAGAATAAATTCACCTCCCAGTTTCACAACTTCTTTGTGTGTGTGTATGTATATGCATATATATATAATATATATGTACATATATATATTATATATATATATATATGTATGTATGCATATATACACACATGCAGAATTAGGGAAGGGGATTGAGATGGCTTAATGCGATGCCTAAGATTTCTTTCAACTCTAAAATATTACATAGTTCCATGATTCATATAGGAAAAGGTGGCCCAGTTTGTGTTACCTCCCTCATGGAACCTTCATAGATTTCTCCCTCCCTTCTGCCATCACATGTGAAGCTAGAGTTATTCTCTCCTACTGCCAATCTCTCAATCTTTATCCTCCTTTCTAGATTGTGAGCTTCCTGAGGGAAGACACAATGACAATTTTTTTTCTGTCCTTACTCCCTAACAAATTCCCTTGATGTAGTAGATTTTTAGATCACATCTAGCAAATTACAATGGGGCCATTACCAGTCATCCTGACCTATGGCTTGCCACTGGACTCAGATGACTCTAGAGGAGAGAGTGAGGCTAATGACTTTGCACAGCCCTGCATCACTTAAATCCAATTCACTTGCAAGTCAAAACACTACCCTCCTGATGTTATTGGTTGTCTTTGAGAATGAATGATAAACAACAACAAATTGCAATATATTCAACTTAAAAATTACCTGAAAGTCATGAAAAAATTCTGATTGAAGGTCTAAATGGCAAAAGCAATTCTCTTTATCTGATATATCTATATCTATATATATGTATATTTCTCTAATATCTTATTGTCTAGAGCATGATTTCTTAAAACCTTGTGCATATGTAAGTTTGTACACACACACACAAAAACAGAGGTCCATCCCCTTGTCAAGATAAGGCTTTTCAATCCATGAAATACATAGGCTTATTAAGGAAAGGAGACCAATTATATTGAAATAGTTACCAAACATTAAAAAATAGATCCCACATTAAGAATGTCTCTTTCATAATTTATTTTTGGCTCAATGGTACTACAGTATTCATGTGAAACTCATTCGTTTCCTTTTTTAAAAAACCTGATCTGCTCAGCTACCATGGGGCATCTAAATTATCCTTTTCCTCCAGATGTCACACTAATTTTCTTTTTACCCTTAGTTTTCTGTCCTTCTTCACCCACATATGGACCAATAGTTTACCCTTTTGCTACTTTCTTTATCTTTTTTTCCTGCAAAGCACCCAGTACTCCTAGCAATATAAGTTACTTTGGAAGAATGAAATGATGTATGTCCAGGCAACAATCAATTTGGGAACCTCTGGGCTGAAGCACAAACTATAAATCTGTTGAAGTTGCAAAAAACTTCCAGGATGCCAGGGTTAGCAATACTCATCTTCTTCAAAAGTGTACAAGACTATTAGGACAAAAGGGGCCCTTGAGCTCCATTTTCACCATCAGCACATTGCCTTCCAATATACCAAAAAGAAACATTCACAGATTCACTAAGAAAATAAGAAACTATGAGGGTGGCAGTTTCCAGAATCCAAATATCACCTCTCCTTACCCTGTCTGTCTTGTGAGACTTCCTTCATTGCTGTCTGAACTGATAATATTTTAAGCAAACATTCTAAATCTCTGAAGAAACATTGGATAAGTTCAGTGCTCATAAGATGAGGAATAGAGAAAGAATATATTTTAACCCTTATATCTTTCCTTAACACGATTCATTGTTACTTACCTGATGTCTCTAGCCTTTAACTGTTTTTTTTTTTTTTTTGGAAATCAGTTTGAAAGTAAAATTCTTGGGATTCTCTTTTTTTGCTTTAAAAAAATTGGTCCTCCTTTTGTGTCCGTGGCATGGCGAGCTTCCTCCAGTATTTTTATGTATGCTCTATTTCCTCTTCAATCTTTTATTCACAGTTCAGTGTTACAGAAGAAAGCCAATGCTTTATACTTTTTTGCCCTCTAATATATTGATAGGAACTTCTTTGAACTCCTATTTCAAAGTCACTGCATGCTCATTTTTCATTGCTGTTGGATGTGTGAGGTGCATTTTTTAAGCACTCTGAAAATAGGCACATACTTTTAAAATATGATCCCAGTCTTGGAATGGAAACTAGCATTCATTACATTTTTTGTCTTCAAGCTTCTTCCTCTGAAGCTGGAATATAATCAGATACATCTCCATCTCCAAAAGACCATTAAGATAATTTTATGTTTTCAGGCAAAACTGTATCTAAATTACATTGTTATGGTAGCTGTGATTTCTTTTTTCTTATATTTTATAATTTATTTAAACATCCATCTTTTATGGAATTTTTTCTTGATATTCAAAGACTAGAAAACAATATAACTTTTACAGTAGAACCATATGGTGCCAATTGTTTGCCCAACAGCTTATTATTAAGTTTTCTTGCTTGCATTATTCTTGCCAGAGATGAAATAAACGCATTCATGTATAAACCTGCTGGATCCAATACTAAAAAAACAAAAAAAAAATCAACCAAACAAAAAATAAGTACCTACATGGTGCTTTGTAGAACTTTTGAACACCATTCCAGAGCCACACTCTACTTAGGACTTCCAGTATTCTCTGTAATTTAAAGGTCTTTTTAATATAGTTTCATGGAGGTCCAAGTTGGACATGATCTTGTGCCTAACAACCCTCCTTTCATTTATACATAGGAATTATTTATTTGAAATACACAGAAAGTGAGTATACCTTGTTAGCTCTAAGGGCATTTATTTGTTAGAGTTGGGCTCAAGATGACTTGGGTTCAAATTCTACTGTAGACACTTCCCAAATATGTGACTCTGTGAAAATCACTTAACCTCCTCAGACTCAGTTTTCCAATATTTGAAATGGAGATAACACTAGTATTTACCTCACATGGTTATTGTGATGATCAAATGAGATAGCATATATAAATGACTTTTATAACTTAAGAGTCCTATATAATGATGATGATGATGATGATTACTAGCAGCTTAAAGTTTACAAAGTGTTTGACCAATGTCTCATTTTGTCCTAACAATAGCTGAGTGAGGTAGGTGCTAATATTATCCTTGTTTTACAAATGAGGACACAGGGGCAGGTAGAAATTAGGTAACTTACCATGTTGCCACAGTTAGTAACTGTCTGAGGCTTGGCTTGGACTCAGGAATTCCTGACTTCAGGTTCAGCCTACCAAGCTGCATCTATGTAAATATTAGCTATGATCATTATGATAATTGCCCTTATTTCTTTAACAATTGAACTTATTTGTGTTAAAAAAAACATATCCATTGTTTCAATCTCAGAGAATAAGATAAAGAATGTATAAACTTGTCCTTTGAGCAAATCTGGCTTCTGAAAGTCCATGTCAGTAGTCTCCAAGTTTCAGCATGACTTAACAGGATGAAAAAAAATATTGAAAATGAGTAAGGTCTTTGTGAAGATAAGAAACCATATTTATTGAGTACCTTCTGGTACAGAAGAGCTGAGAATAGAAAAGGTCTAGTTCTCTCCAACCCCATACCTACTCCTTCCACTACTCCATTCTGCCATGACCTCTTGCCCAGGGCCTACCTGATTTGTTCTTGCAGCTGGGGCTTAGATGGAGTCAGTTTTGATTGAAGTATTTTTGTATTTCTTACTCATTTAAGGTGTATAGGGAGCTATTATTTTAATTAGGTTTTTATCCTTTATTTTATATATCACATTGATGAATTTTTTGAGCTTTTTGCTCCATACCCTGTTTTCTTCAGAAGTTGTTTTTTTATTGAGTAATTTTGCTTAATGCCAATTTTTTGGAATGTATATATTTCATTATAGAACCAGCTGTACAGTGATGAATATATTAATTGGAACAAAGTAAAATAATTATATTTATTGGCACACCATAAAACTTAGAACTTAATAATATATTTAGCATGGAGTTCATGAACTTTTACACATATTCTTGCATTCTTTATTATTAAGCTACACTTTTATTACAATCCATGTCAGACACACTCTTTGTAAAGAATTCATTTATCTAAGTCTACTGGTCTTGATCATAGTCTATACCTCTTCTACAGATTTTAAATCAGGTCAACAGCAGGGCCACTGAAGCATGTTTATCTATGTCATTGGTTAAATTTCTAGACATTTAAAGACTTACATTATGGTGAAAATTTATGTTATAGCATTCCATGTCCATTTGGAAATTCTATAATTCTGAAACAATATTGCTTCTAAATTTATCATATTTTTCATTATTCCCTCACCTTGAGATAAGGCTTCCAAGCCCCATGGAAGTGAAAATCTCCAAAATATTTTTGAGTGGATCCTTTACAGTATGATGATGATGTTCAGATCTTTTAGGTTAATCTTGTCTTCTGACAATACTTTTGGAATAACATTGAATGAAAAAGTGAGTTTTCTCAGTAAACATTAATATCCTGATTATGAATACTCCAGTCTGATGTTATGCTATGATTTGATCCTGCTTCATTGTGGCCTTAAATAATTCTTGAAACCATTGACTCACATACCAGTAGTTGTTGCATGGTGTTTTGTGAATTACTCCTTTTAAATATTTTCTTGGACTAATATTCATTCTTAAAACCACAGAATTAGAGGGGGGAGTCAAGATGACAGCAAGAAAACAGGGATTCACTTGAGCTCTCCCCCAAATCCCTCTAAACACCTGTAAAAATTACTTTAAACAAATTCTAGAGCTACAGAACCCACGAAGTGAAAGAGTGAAACAAGTCTCTAGCCCAAGATGGCCTGGGTGGTTGCCGGGAAGGTTCTATTACACTATGCTGGGAACAGAGTGCAGCCCAGCATGGCCTTGCCAGGACAGACCAGTCTACAGCAGACCAGGCAGAGTAGGCCTCATAGCCCTAAATCACTGAACTGTAGTGGTTTCCAGACTTCTCAAACCACAAACTCCAAAGACAACATAGCAGGTCTGGGAAACCTGCTGGACACAGGAGAGAGAAGTATACAGTCTGGCCCCATCCCCAGGCTGGCAGAGGTGGCTGTGGCAGGTGCAGCAGCAACAGCAGCAGCAGCAGCAGCAGCAGCAGCAGCAGTGGCTGCTTCCAGGGCTCCAGGCCCACAGATGGTCAGGGGAATCAAGTGGCTGATCAGAGCAGGGATCTCTTTGCTGGTGCTGAGGCAGGATTCTGTTGCTTTGCCCTGCTTGGATCTGGGTCACAGTCCTGGTTGGCGGTCTTTGGTGGAGAAGAAGCACTGGTGTGGCAGAGCTTGTGGTGGCTATGGAGAGGGAGTCCTCCTGGTAGTTATATGACAGAAAGGTGTGCTTGTACTCACAGATCAGAGCACAGGCCAGGAGAGGAGTACTGCTCGAGAATAGAAGCGGCTCTGAAAACAACAGTGCAAAACCCCTGAAGCTTGGGACAGAGCACTCTCCACTCTGGAAGCAGTCATACCCTGACAAAGAGTTCAAAAGTCAAATAATTGGCTGGGAAAATGAGCAAGCAAAGTAAAAGGACTCAGACTACAGAAACTTACTTTGGTGACAAAGAAGATCAAAAGATACAGCCAGAAGAAGTCAACAAAGTCAAAGAGCCTACATCAAAAACCTCCAAGAAATATATGAGTTTGTCTCAGGCCATGGAAGAACTCAAAAGGGATTTGGAAAATCAAGTAAAAGAAGTAGAGGAAAAAATGGGAAGACAAATAAAAGTGGTGCAAGAAAATCATGAAAAACTAGTTAACAACTTGCTAAAGGAGACCCCAGAATACTGAAGCAAATAATGCCTGAAAAAATAGACTAACCCAAATTCCAAAAGAGCTCCAAAAAGCCAATGAGGAGTAGAATGCCTTGAAAGGTAGAATTAGCCAAATGGAAAAGGAGGTCCAAAATATCACTGAAGAAAATAATGCCTTAAAAATTAGAATGGAGCAAATGGCAGATAGTGACTTCATGAGAAATCAAGAAATTATAAAACAGCCAAAAGAATGAAAAAATGGAAGACAATGTGAAATACCTCATTGAAAAAACTACTGACCTGGAGAATAAATCCAGGAGAAATCATTTAAAAATTATTGGATTACCTGAAAGCCATGATCAAAAAAAAGAGCCTAGACATCATCTT
The DNA here is from genome assembly GCF_011100635.1 of Trichosurus vulpecula. NCBI lineage: Eukaryota > Metazoa > Chordata > Mammalia > Diprotodontia > Phalangeridae > Trichosurus > Trichosurus vulpecula. Next base: position 391,878,853 of record NC_050574.1, read on the forward strand.
TCAAGAAATTATCAAGGACCACTCTCCTGATATTCTAGAGCCAGAGGGTAAAATAGAAATTGAAAGAATCCACCAATAGCCTCTTGAAAAAGATCCCGAAAAGAAAACTCCTAGAAATACTATAGCCAAATTCCGGAGTTCCCAGGTCAAGGAGAAAATATTGCAAGCAGCAAGAAAGAAACAATTCGAGTATTGTGGAAATACAATCAGCATAACAGAAGATCTAGCAGCCTCTATGGTAAGGGACCAAAGGGCTTGGGATAGGATATTCCAGGGGTCAAAAGAGCTGGGATTAAAACTAAGAATCACTTGCCCAGCAAAACTGAGTATAATACTTCAGGGCAAAATATAGATTTTCAATGATATAGAGGACTTTCAAGCATTCTCAATTAAAAGACCAGAGCTGAATAGAAAATTTGACTTTCAAACACAAGAATAAAGAGAAGCATGAGAAGATAAACAGGAAAGAGAAATCTTAAGAGACTTACTAAAGTTGAACAGTTTACATTCCTACATGGAAAGATGATGTTTGTAACTCATGAGACCTTTTTCAGTATTAGGGTACTTTAAGGGGATATTCATATATATATGCATATATATATATATATATATATATATATATATATATATATACACACACACACACACATATATATATATATACGCATACATATATATATACATGCATACACACATTTATATGTTTATATAGACAGAGGTCACAGGGTGAGCTGAATATGAAGGGATGATATCTAAAAAAATTAAATTAAGGGTTGAGAGAGGAATGTATTGGGAGAAGGAGCAAGGGAGAGATAGAATGGGGTAAATTATCTCACCTAAAAGTGGCAAGAAAAAGCTGTTATAATGGAAGGGAAGAGGGGCCAGCTGAAAAGGAATGAGTGAACCTTTCTCTTATCAGATTTGTCTCAAGGAGGAAATGACATACACACTCAATTGAGTATCTTACCCTACAGGAAAGTTGCGCAGAGGGGATACGAGAGGGGATGTGATAGAAGGGAGGGCAGATTGGGGAGGAGGTAGTCAAAAGCAAACACTTTTGAAAAGGGATGGGGTCAAGGGAGAAAAGTCAATTAAAGGGGACAGGATAGGATGGAGGGAAATATAGTTAGTCTTTCACAACATGACTGTTATGGAAGTGTTTTGCATAACAATATATGTATAACCTATATTGAATTGCTTGCCTTCTCAAGGAGGGTGGGTGGAGAGGGAAGAAGGGAGAGAATTTGGAACTCAAAAGTTCTAAAAACAATTGTTAAAAACAATTATTTTTTGCATACAACTGGGAAATAAGATATACAGGTGATGGAGTATAGAAATCTATCTTGCCCTACAAGAAAGTAAGGGGAAAGGGGGTGGGAAGGGAGTAGGATGATAGAGGGAGGACAGCCTGGGGAAATGGATGATCACAATATATGCCACCTTGGGGTGGGGAGAGGGTAGAGAAGGGGAGAAAATTTCTAACTCTGAATCTTGTGCAAATGAATGTTGAAAACTAAAAATCAATTTATAAAAGTAAAATAAAAACCCATAGAATCAAAACACAACAGAAGAAAGCAATGAAACTCATGTGTCTGACACAGAATCTATTACTCAACTGACAAGAGAAATAGCCAAAGTTAGGTAAGCCAGGTCAATATATTCTCATCTGATCAAGGGTGAATGTTGTGAATCAGTTTTATTTCAGTAGAACTATACATGATAGCCACTGCTGTCATAAAATGAGCCCATAACAACTTTTTTTTTCTTGCTCCAAGCTATTTGCATAGTACTGTAGGAATCGATGTGCATGTTTGTTGAAGTAGCACTGACACTGATAAAATCACATCCATTGAAGGAAAGATGTAAATATAGTTGTACTAGAGGGTATGTTGGTTCAATGTATTGATTCATCTCTTTGATCTCTTTATTGTGTGCAACATTGGCATCCCATACTTGATACTATAGGGAATTCTTGAATAATTTGGTTTCCATAAAATTTAGTTATAAGGAAGGCCTGCTACCTGCATCCATGTGGTGGTGATTTCTATTAAAATATTATTTATTCTCAGGTCATCCTGAGACCACCTATTCCCATAATTAGTTAAATATAGCTTCTAATCTGAACCTAGCTAGAACCACCATTTGTCAATGGCTGATTATGGGAATATTAAAGAATATTGTATCAGTTGGGCAGTCCTTATTCAAATTCTTCCTCAGACACCTATGTAACCCTAAATAAATCATTTAACTACTCAGACTATATTTCCACAAAATGTCTGTAAAATGGAAATGATAATGTTAACTTAGCAGCGTTATTATAAAGATCAAATGAGATAACTTATACAAAGTGCTTTGGAAACAATAATATACTGTAAAATTATAGATATTATTATTTTCTAAGATTTCATATGGAAAGATTTGTCATCTATTTTAAAATGAGCTTAAATGCGATCTTTGAAAGGCAGGATGCCGTGCTCCTGTCACTAAGGCCTGAACGTATGCTGTAATAAGATATTTTGCCAATCTGCTTTCACTAATGAATTTAATGAAATTGTGTGATTATTGTAGATGTACTCATCAGTAGCACAATGGAATGAAACTTCCCATTGAGCTCATTTGTGATTGGTACTTTTTGAATTCCTGTAGCTGGTGCTATGGCAGATTCATGAAAAAAAAGTATTGCATCATTTCTTGAACCATAGTGATTCTGTGAAGAATTCCTAAGAGTTCTGGGGAGAACAAAACAGAACAGGTCAGGTAGACAAACATCGATCTGAACTATCCATCTTGATGTCTATCTCATTCTATCTTCCATGTGTCTTTTAATCTGAGTTGCTAGTAGCCAATACCAAAGAATCTTTTAACTCTTTAAGTTCTTTTTTTTAAATAAATTTATTTGTTTTCAGTTTTCAAGATTCACTTCCACAAGATTCTGAATTCCAAATTTTCTCCCCATCTCTCCCCTCCCCTCACCCCAGGACAACATGCATTTTGATTACCCTTTCCTCCAATCTACCCTCCCTTCTATTACCCCAACCCTCTTTTCTTATCCCCCTCCCTTCTACTGCCCTGTAGGGCAAGATAGATTTCTGTACCCCATTGCCTGTATATCTTATTTCCCAGTTGCATGTAAAAACAATTTTAAAATTCATTTTAAAAACCTTGAGTTCTGCATTCTCTCTCTTCCTGCCTCTCTACCCACACTTATTGAGAAAGCAAGCAATTCAATATAGGTTATACATGTGTAGTCATGCAAAACACTTCTGTAACAGTCATGTTGTGAAAGACTAACTATATTACCCTCTGTCCTGTCCCACCATCTATTTATTCTATTCTCTTCTTTGACCTGTCCCTCCACAAAAGTGTTTACTTTTGATTGCTTCTTCCCCCAATCTGCCATCCCTTTGATTATCTCCCCTCTCTTATCCCCTTCCCCCTGCTTTCCTGTAGGGTAAGATAGATTTCCATACTCCAATGTTAACTCTTTAATTTCTAATGCCTGTTTTAGTCAAAATGGCTACTGGATATTGGGCTCCAGACAAAGGCCAGGACCTGGTCCCACATATGACTAGTTGGATGTTCTAACACATTTGGCATCAACAGGGGAAGATATCCAACTCATGATCACTGAATCTTAGATTTGGACAAGTCTGAATGCTCATCTAGAATAAGGAATACTTTCTATCTGAACAGAAATTGCTTTACTAAGATCTTGGACACATGATCATTCAACCTTTATTTGAAAGCCTTTATTGATTTTGGCAGTACAGCAGATAGAGCACTGATGCTGGAATCAAGAAGATCTGAGTTTAAATCTGGCCTCAGATAGTTATTAACTGTGTGATCCTGGGCAAGTAATTTACCCCATTTGCATCAGTTTCTAAATCTGCAAAATTGAGATAATTATAGCACTTATCTCTCAGGGTTGCAGTAAGGATCAATTGAGATAATAATTGTAAATTACTTAGTGTAGTGCATGGCACATAGTAAGTGCCAAATAAATGTTAGCTGTTGTCATCATCATCATCATTGGCATCACCACCATTACAACCACCACCACCGCCATCATCATCCCTATCACCATCATGGCTATTCTTATTTTAAATAGCTTTATTTGATATGAAATCCTAATATTTTCAACTTCTACCCCAGAATTTCTAATTCTTCCTCAGGAGCTAAACAAACTTCTCAACCTTTTTGTTCTCAGGATGTCTTTATGTAACTAAAAGTTATTGAGGACCCCTCTAAATAACTTTTATGTCTGTTTTATATCTATTGATATTTACCATACTAGAAAGTAAAAACATCTTAGTATTATTGTAAAAAATAATTTTTATATCATAGACCTTCTGAAAATATTTTTGGGCCCGCAGAGGTACTTGGACCATACTTTGAAAACTGCTAACCTAGTAGATAGAAGACCAGAATGGGAGTCAGGCCCATCTGTGTTCAAGACTTGCTTTGATACCAATTGTCTGTGACCCTAAGCAAGTCACTTAAACTCTAAATGCTACAGGTAACATTCTAAGACTTTGTACTTAATTATCTTATCAATGAGAATGTAAAGGAGATTTATCATCTGATCTAATCTATCTATCTATCTGTCTATATATCTATCTCTCCTTTACAATGTATGTACACACACACAAACTGCAAGTAAATTCATGTTAGGCTACTTGCAAAAACCTACCAAAGATAATAATTTTTCCTTGGGAGGAGATCATGAAGTCTTGCTCAAAGATTCATATTGTAATGCAGAAACTTTTCAGGGGAAACTTAATAGTAAACTTCTGAAGAACTTCTTAATAGCAAAGAAGTCCTGCTTTTAAAGCCTTCAAGTGTTCCTAGCTCTATTTTAATTTTTCTATCCAGCAAGCATAGCTCTATTCTACTTCTGTGCACAGCATATATAACCAGGCATCGTCATTTCTGACAGCGATCTTGATATTAAGGGAATCATGGAGAGGAACTTGTCTGGACTTTCCCTAGTTTGCCTCATTTTGATGCCTTGCATAACCTCCTTTACATTCTGGGTGTTCATGTTGATCAGGCTCCCACAAAAGCTTCAGAAGAAGGGAAAATCACCTCAGACAATATGGAATCAATTTTTCCGTGACTTTTTTCATCTTTCCTGATTTAATGTCCTACAAGGTCATTCTTGGCATACTGTTTATCCTGATGTTAGTTTTGAATACTGAATCCACTCTTGTTTTATCTAACTCTGTTTTACAACACCTCAGGTAAATTCTACCTTCCTGCTTGTGATTTTAGATTTATCTCAACAGAGTTTGATGAGCAATATTCCATTACTTCCACTCTACCATCTCTCTCTCTCTCTCTCTCTCTCTCTCTCTCTCTCTCTCTCTCTCTCTCTCTCTTCATCATTCTTGCTGGTTTTCTATATGAATTGACTTGATGCTATCCCAGTGAATTAAGTCCACTTGATGTCCATTTTCATGTGATAACTGATTTTGATTTGATTTCCTTTCCTGAGTGGATAGATTTGTCTCGAGTGTCCTCTATACCAACATCTGATTCAGAGTCCTGTCGTCTTCTACTCAGCATATGTTCTCAGCTGATTATTGCATCTCTGGCTTTCTATGCCTCCAAGTCACCATTTGAATTGCAAGCTAGACTTTGTATTCTTGAAAGAGTTGATCCAGATAGATCCTATAGAAAATGTTCAAATTTGGGGGGTGGGGCATGGTACAGCCATATAAGAAGGCTTCAGAATGAATAGGTCCAACAAGATTTCTCCTGGCTTATTGTGTTCAGTGTTAACTGTTTTGATACCTATATAACAGAGTCAACTCTGCAAACTTACTAATGGGATAACATATCAAGACTTTTCTACTTTCTTCACATGGACTTTTTAGAGGACTTACAACACAAACATTAATGTATTCTGCTTGTGTCTCTGCATCTATCCTTTCCTCATTTTAACCAGAAAGTTAATTCTTTCCTAGGAATTAATAGCTCAACTAAGATATGTTTCTGCCAGTAAAACTGAGGGTATATGAGCAGAGGAATGCAGACAGCCTGTGTGTCATTACATAATGTTAATCAACTTTAGAAGGCAACATTACAATGACATAAGACAGAAGAATGCAAATTTCTCAAAGGCACAGGTTATTTTATTTTTGCCTTCATGTGTGTCTAGCACAATACCTTATATAAAGTACAGTCAATGTTTAATACTTTAACTGAATTACATTGAATCAAATCACAATGGTCTCCACCAGTCATTTAGAGTTGATGTTTAGACCATGACTACTGAGAACTCACCAGTCACAAAATAAATAACTAATCATTCTTTTCTGGCCACAAAAAATGCAGAAGTATGTTCACGCAATTTTTTCATTAACACAACAAAAGTGTGCCTTCTTACTTGTCATATGATTATATTGGTTTAAATAAGGAAGGCTATGGATGACATTATAAATGTATCAGTGGGAGCAGTAGTGCCATGGAGAAATCTTATCCTCTTTGAGTTCTTCAGTTACATTAGATTTTTAATTTCTGTGGTGGCTGCTCTGATGAATTCCAGAATTGCTTGCCAGAATAAAATGTAGTGACATCAGTGTCATGGGTGGCCTTTTTCTGTTCGCTGATATCTAATAAAACAATAACATAAATCAATATGATATTACCAAAAAATCCACCTTAAACATGACCTTACTTGAAAAGTTTTGATAAAATGAGCTTTTTCTCAAGAATAAAGATTGAGGGTATTTCAAAACACTTATTTTTAGGTAACAATTTCTCAAAATTTAAAGCCTAGAAATATCATTAAGAAAATTGTCAAATACTTATGACTGGGAAAGTGAATAGGAAGAAGAAAAATCTCCAAGGTGAATAGAACTCAAATAAAAATCAACAACTCTACTGACCTTAGAAACAATGACATATCTCTTGGGTAGAATTTGAACTTCAGAAAACCAGAAGTTGTCAGTTAGCAAAGGGAAAAAAAATGAACTATGCTCAATTGGTTATACCAAGAATATGTGCCACTGCCCTAAGTGTGGTACAGAAAAGAAATATGCCTGATATTTTTCCAAACCTCTTTATGTGACTATTAGTATCAATGATTTGGAACTAGAAGAAGGCTTGAATAACATCTAGTACGGGTCTTTCATTTTACAGAGGATTGAACTGCAGCACCAAGAGGTTAAATGACTATCCAGTGTTGCACATAGATACCACAGAAGAATTTCAAACTGCCTATATACCTGCTTCTAATTTTTATAAACTCTTTGTGATCACTCAGTTCTGTTTATAGCAGTCATTGGAAAAATAATTTCTTTCTTATACTATTAGAATTTGAAAAGGGTCCTGTGTCCATTCATAGTATAATGACCATAATTCACTTGAATGGTCCAAGTAGATATTGTAGATATAAAAACCTGATCTACATAGCCATTCAGTGTTCAGGTCATTCACATTCAAGCCTGTTGAATTTTATGTTATTAGACACATGTAATGCTCTAACATTCTCCCTCTCTCTCTCTCTCTCTCTCTCTATCTCTCTCTCTCTCTCTCTCTCTCTTCCCCCCCATGAAAATTTTGTCCATCCAGTGGGTTAGATATTCCTCCCAGTTATTTTAATGTCATTTGAAAATTTGTATAGTACACCATCTATGCTATTATCCAAGAAATTGAATTGATAAGAAAAAATGTTAAGCAGTGTAAGTCCAAGCATTGATTCTTGGGATTACTTCACTGGGGGCTTCCTGCCTTAGGCATTGTAACTCTATGAGTTTCATTTTCTTCATGTGTTGAAAATGAGGTCATTAGATGACTTCTAAGTCCCTTCCAAGTTCTAAATCCTCTCAGCCTGAAGAGAAAGAGCAGTGAAATGGTGGCTTTTGACGAGGCAATTTAGTCAGGCTTTCTTGTTTCTGTCAAAACTGAAAGCATTTCTCTGGAATGGCAGCCATATGTTCTTAGGGCTTGGTGACCTGTACATCTCTTTTCTTTTGTCAAGGCAGGGGTTGCATGTAAGTTTCCTTGCCTCAGGTAGGGCTTTGCACCAATGGGATTATGCATGGCACCAGGATGGCTACCTTAAGGAATTACTTTCTGTGGAAGAAATTGGAATTGGTAGAAGAAGAAGCTCTTGTGATATAATGATGTTAGCTGCTGTTGGGGAATTGGTCTGGACATCGACTTATTCCCAAGTATGCAAATAACTAAGTATGTGACCTTGGACAAGTTACTGAATTGTTCAGTTTCTATTTCCTTGCTTGTAATATGAAGCTAGTAATAGCTGCTCTACCTAACCTTAAATAGACCAAATGGCATGTAATTTTTACACTGGTGTGACAATGAGATAAATCAAGCAAAAACATATCTGATGAAACTGGGGGGATTATCTCATGTGCATAATCTAAAGGGCACTTTCATCTCTGGATTTTATTTATTTTGAGGTCAACAAGAAAAACAGATGGTGTGTTTTCAAGTCAACTAAGTGAAAACAGTTAAAAGTGACTGCCTAAGTAAAAATTTTAACCCCCAAAACGTGTGAGGTGATATGAAGAGCTAATTGAAGAATCCAATTTAGGGGTTAGAAACCAGTTTTACATTTATGCAAATTCATGGAGTCTAAAGTTTAGAGCTGGAATAGTCACTTAACGTTATCAAATAACCTTCTATCTCTGCTCATTTTAGAGATGAGGAAATAGAGATGCAAAAATTTAACTTGCCTAAGTTGACGTAGTTTGTAAAAAAATAGAGTATGTCTTAAAAGCCACATCCTCTCATGCCAAATCTAATATTCTTTCCATGGTGCTATGATAATGTCTCACACAGAAGTAACTGACCATATTGAAAGCCTGCTGGCTAAAGCCATCAATCAATCAGCTGCCAAATATTAAGCACCTATTATGTACCAGACATTGTGGTAAGGCTAAGGATTCAAAAGACAGCCCCTGCCTTCATGGAGGTCCCAATCTAATGGGGGAAACAACATGCAAACAAATATGTGCAAAGCAAGCTATGGACAGGAGAAATAGGAAATAATTAACAGAAGGAAGGGAGTAAAATTAAGATGAGTTGGGGAAGGGTTCTTATAGTAGGTAAGGTATTAGTTAGGACTTAAAGGAAGCCAGGGAGGTCAATAGTCAGAATAGAGGAAGGAGAGTATTCTAGGGATGAGGGAAAACCTGAGAAAATGCCAATATATAAAATGTCTTGAAGATCCCTTTTGTGGAAGAGCCAGGAAGCCAACGTCACTGTATTGAAGAATATATGTCGCTGCGTAAGGTATAAAAAGACTGGAAAGGTTAAAGGGAGCCAGATTATAAAGGGCTTCAAATGCTAAACATTTTGCATTTGTTCCTAGAGTTATTAAGGAGCAACTGGAAGTTATTTAGTAAAGGGGTGACATGATCAGACTTGTGCTCTAGGAAACTCACTTTCGGTGGCAGAATGAAGAATGGATTGGAGTGTGGAAAGACTTGAGGTAGCCAGACTCACCAGCAGGCTATTGTAGTAACTGAGGTGGGAGGTGATGAGTTCCTGTACTAGAGTGAGCCTGGAAGAGTTGAATCAGTATCTGGATACAACTGAGAAGGTCAATGAAAATTAGAAATTGAGAATGAAGGGAAAAGGACTGGTATAATGGCCCCCACTGAGCATGGGGCATAAATAACGAATTTCTTTAAAATTTTATGAAAGATTTCAGTTCATATAGAAGTGGCCAATAATTCTGTTGCCAAAATAAAGATTAAATATATCTCTGATTAAATAACTAGAAGAGAAGATTCCAGCGATCAGTGACAGCCAAGTAACTTTAATTTCTAGACTTTTTTGGGTATTTTGCTGGTCATGTCTTCCTTTAGCCTTTCCTGCAGTATCTCAGTGGTTATCATGATGAGGGGAGTGATCTATTTCAACCATAGAGAAAGAGGCTAAATTTATGCTTCAATTCATTATTTTTATTTTGGATCATTCAATCCTCTAGCAGACCACAAGGTCAGTAATTTTCTGACAAATACCTTATTTCTCCTATTTACAAAGATTGTTTTCTAACCCTTAAATTACTTTCCTCAATCATATCTTCCTTTATTTTAGGAGATTTCTAGGCTTAAAATCATTAGGACATCCCGTTAATCTTGTTTTCACTTAATTAACTTAAAAATGCATCATTTCTTTGACCTCAAAATAAACCCAGGGATGAAAGAGCTTCTTAGATTATGCATATGAAATCATTTCCCTGGCTGCAACAGTTATCTCTTTTTTTTTTGCTTGATTTGTTTCATTGCCACACCAGGGACATGAAAATTATGTTTCATTTACATTTCAAAACTTTAGTTAGTATAGTATCCTCCCACCACAAAATGCTTACAGAGTTGAAGTCAGGTGCCAAACATTACTTTCATGCATAGCACTGAATTATGTAGTCTAATATTCTATATACTTGAATGCTTAAAATTCACATAATCTAGCAATATTTTTTTTTTCTTTTTGCAAATTGCCTTGTACTACATGAGTGATGAAGGTTGGTCATAGATTAGTTTACAGGAAAATATAATGACATAATCCAAATTACAGATCATCCACAAATCATTCCTCCGCTCCAAATATTTTTAAAAGCTTTGATCTGTCTCACTCTCCTAAATTATCACATGCCTTTGTTACTCTTGAACAAACAAATCAAAACGTTTAGAGACTCTGGGTTCAAGAGGGGAATTCAGGAAACTGCTAATGCAGGAAAAGATTAGGGGAGACAACCCTGGAGACTCTTAGGTACAACTGGCTCACCTAATCAGTGAGTGAATCTTTGTCCCCAATATTATTGCTTTAAATTTCCATTTCTTATACTGCCTGGGTTTCAATTAATTGGAGATTAATTTGGGTTATGAATTATCCATCTAAAAAAATGTAAATATTTTCAGTAAGATTAAGTGGACCTCAGTGATGGTAAAATTTGCTACTAATTCAATTACATTGATTTTAGTTTAACTCTTTGCTGGGTAAGAGCTTTGACTGATAGAAGAGAGGGGAGATGGATAATTTGTATACTTGAGTAGGATACCATAATCAGTTGCTTAACATTAGGTCCTGGGCTCTTAGCGACATGGGCTAGTTGGAGGGGAGAATGAAAAAGGGAAGTTTGAGGGTATCAAACCTTACTAATTTATATGTTTGTCAAGTATTGATCACCTACCCATAAAAACAAGAAGAAACATTTTATCTTCTTTTTCCCTTGTACTGTGTTGACCATTAACCTTGAGACCCAACATTAGGTCATTATGGCACTATAAATCAGAAACATTTTGGGTAAATAGAATTTCAGGGGTGAGGCGGTATCCTGAGAACTTAAAAATTTCCATGTTTTCTTCTGGAAACGTGTCTTAAGTTCTTCATAACTGAAAATGACTCTTTAGAAGAGTACCCATATGTTAATGGGACTCTGCCTATGAGTAATAATAATGAAAGAATACCTTGTACTTCTATGGTGCTTTTCCAAAAATAACACAAAATATTTTGATGTCTGTTATTTCAGCAGATCTTTTTTTATAAGATGCAGATAACTTAAGTGACTTTCTCAAGGTTGGACAGTTTATTAATGGCATGTTCAAGAGTAGGAGGCCCATCTTCTGATATATATTGCCAACTTTAAAGTTCTTTCTACTAAATCACACTATGGCCACAGAACTGTCTCTGAAATGTGCTGATACAGCCTCTAAAGTTTAATGACCTGTCAAATTTCAGTTGTGTGTGTGTATTCCTTAGCACCTAGCAGAGTGCCTGTTCTTAATAAATACTTACTGATTGATGTGTTAAACAGGATACTGGAGGACCATTTTTAGGAATTAATTGTATGTTGAATCCTTGGTAGGAGATCAAATAATAAAGTCTCCATGCTCTATCACAGGAGTTTTTAATCCTTCCTTCCTTCCTTTCTTCCTTCCTTCCTTTCTTCCTTCCTTCCTTCCTTCCTTCCTTCCTTCCTTCCTTCCTCCTTTCCTCCCTCCCTTCCCCCCCTTTCTTCAATTTTGGTCAGGAAATGCATGGAACATGTGGAATTATAAGGCCATCTCTCTTGTGGAAAAGAGTAGATTTCATTCCCTGTAGTGTTTGAGAACACAACCTCTATATCAAAGTATTTGAGTTAGAAAATAATAGAAAGCTAAAGGTAACTTCTATCTCTGTTGCTTCCATCTTCAGAATGCTTAAAAAGAATTCTTAAAGGAGTTAAAAAATAGTTGTGTCTGACTCCTAAAAATTTTGAAATTATTGTGCATGTTTAACTCTGAAAAAATGGTCAATTTTGAGCCAGCATATTCATTTGACATTTTTTATCTTTTAGAGTGAATTCATTTTTCCCTTCCCTGAAATCCTTTAATACCTATTACTTTAAATGCACTTTCATTAAAGACTTTAAAAGTCAATGACTGTTGGCATCTTGAAAGAATACTTTCCAATCCCCTTTAATTCTTGTTCCTTCCCTCTCTTGATTATTTCCAGTTTATCCCATTTATAGATAATTTCTACATGGTTATTTGAATTTTCTCTCCCGCATTAGACTCTGAGCTCCTTGATAGCATGGGATGTTTTTAGCTTTCTTTGTTATCTCCAGTGTTTACCCTCAATGCCTGGCACATAGTAGGCAGTTAACGAGTGCTTTTTGTCTGTCTGACTGATCTGGCTTTTTACTTCATGGAAGCTATTTATATTAAGGTTTAGTGAAATGGAAAATGTAAAAGTATAATATAAAGAATAATTATGGGGCAGCTAGGCGGCACAGTGAATAGAGCACTGGCCTTGGACTCAGCCTCAGACACTTGATACACTTACTAGCTGTGTGACCTTGGGAAAGTCACTTAACCCCAACTGCCCTGCTTCCCCCCCTCCAAAAATAAAAATAACAAAAAATGTTCCCCCAAAGAATAATTATTCTAGGTATACATTATCTGACTTCCTCATTTTCCTTTGCAGAGGATCACAAAGGAATAACCTTTTTAAAAAAATGTTTATGTGAATAATAATAAAATTATTTCAGATATAATGCCTTGCATGAGATTAATTCCCCTTAGTTGAGATATACACAATGAGTGTATCTATAAGTCAGAATAATACCAACTGCCCCCTAAGAAATATGTCCATAGATAATTTTATAACAAAATTATACATAAAATTTTATATTCTGCATTATAGAGCGATTCAAACTGTTTTAGAATTCATATCTTCTAATACCACCTACATAATTGTGTATTTCAAACTAACTCTTCATGTGAAAATAGAATAACTGTTTCCTCCCAATTGTCATTTATTCACTGTCTTTTTCCCTACAATCCTGAAAAAGCTCTTATTTACCTCCTGTACAAGAGTCCATTTGCTTTTCCTTCTTGGATATAGAGAAACCTGTTTAATATCCATTTATTAGAATTCTATATTGTTATACCACCCTCAAAAGCTCCATTATAGTGAGACCATGAGGGAAATTGGTGAGAAACTTTCATGAGTAAGAGGCTACACTGTGGAAACACCAATATGCTACATGGAACATTGGACTCCTTAATCTTATGTGATTGTCTATTAAATTTGCCTGTTGACTTGGTGTTTCTTTTTCCTTTAATTAGTAAATTGTTCTAGCTTCCAGTTTAGGATCATAGACTTAGAGTGGGAAGGGGCATTAGAGCTCCTATAGTTTAACTTCTTCATTTTACAAGTTAGGAAACCAAGGCCTAGAGATTAAAGAGTTCATTCTAAGTCACATTAAGTAGTAAGTAACTGGGACTAGGATTTACACCCAGGCCTCCTAACTTGAATACTGTCTTCTTTCTGAATTCTCAATCCATGTACATTGACTTATGACCCTACAGGCTCATCTCATCCCACATCTACTTTCTCCCATATTCTGAATTCTATTCACCCTAGTCTATAGGTTCCTTACTTTTAACCTTCCCTGTTAATTCTAAATACTGTGCCCTTTGGAATAACCATTAACAAATTAGGAAATTTCCCTTTGTCCTCTTACCTTCACTTTCTATCCAATTAAATGAAATCTGCCTCTTCCCTGAGGAATACCTCCCCTCTTTAATGCTGCTCAATCCTTTCCCTGTTTCCTTTTCATACTACTTTCTATTTTCCAGTGTTTGTATGCAATATTATCATGCAGTTTCTTTCCTCTTGCCACTTGCAGGCTATTGCTCTTCTACCACCATCACTCAACCTCTTCTACTTTGAAGTTTATGCCATCTGACTATATTACTCTCTTCTAATTGATTTTGCTGTGACGTATATAGTTCCTAATTATTTTCCTTTTCTAACATTGAAATCTCGTTTATTGTATTTTTTCTGCCCTTTCTAGTGTCTTTATAATTTAAAACTTAAATATCCACATTGATCACCCTTCTGGTTTCTTCTTTTCACAATTTTTGAACTTCTCAACAGCTCCTTAGACCTCTACCACTTTTCTACTTCAGTCATTACATTTTAAGGTTGAGGTACCAATATTAATTTATAGTAAAAATAAGAGGTAATTTTCTCCCTCATAATCTGGCAGCTATTCACCCTTTTTAGAAAAATCATTTCAACACTTATCGACTCTGGATCTGGCTATTTTGAAGGGGAAAGCCTTCTAATTTTCAAAACTATGTTCCTGGCATATAAAGATCAGGTCATTAGAAATAGAGCTGAACCACCAAACTGTGGTGTTTGGATGCATTCTATAAGTTCCTTTTCTCCTCTGAGTATGGGCATAAAATATGACCACTTCATTCTATAAAAAAATCTTAATTTGTTCAATTTAATCTTTTCTGGGGATTAACATTGGGTTTTTGCTGAAAACCCAGGAATATGACACCTCACTCTACTCTATGTTTTAAATAATATGCATATGAGCTTAGAATTTTCCTAGAGTCAGAAAATTACCTTCCTTTTATAAATGTTGGAGCAAGGACAACAAGTATTCTCATTCTCCCATTTGGGGAAGAGTTGTATAAGCTTCCCATGAGTTGACATCGTGGAGGTCCCAGAAACTCAATGACTTAGCTAGTGTATCGGGGATCTTTTAGGAAAATCTTCCGTATTGAAAACAGAAGGCTGGGAATTACAAATGAGAATCTTTACAGTGCTTTCCCCAACGCAAATGATTCTATCCATGCTCATTCTATGCATAGAAAAATAAACCACATATAAACAAATGACCAAAATAAAAAAAAAATGAAGTCACTAAACTTTCATAATGGCAGATTTTTACCTCATTTTCTCTGCAGAATATCCCTTCATTTCTACCCATCAATGAAACAAAGAATATATACTATATGGGAAAAGAGAAATATACTGAAATAATTTGTTTTTATGAAATATACACATGATTAAATTCTGGTACGTTTCTTTAAGTCACCATTTTTATGATC
Organism: Trichosurus vulpecula; assembly: GCF_011100635.1. Lineage (NCBI taxonomy): Eukaryota > Metazoa > Chordata > Mammalia > Diprotodontia > Phalangeridae > Trichosurus > Trichosurus vulpecula. Next base: position 391,894,221 of record NC_050574.1, read on the forward strand.
TGGGTCATTTGGATCATAATATCAATAAGTCAAAGACTTATAGAATCTTGCAATTTAGAATTGTTTTCACAGGATTAAATTGTTCAGTTTGACTACTTGGCATTCAGAACCCAATAATGCTTGCTAAATTGATATCATTTAACTCTCCTTTCTCTGAAATTTAAGCAACTTAGGAAGCACAGATAATGAAAATATACTTTCTGTACTTTTTATGAGAAATATATATATATATGGCAAATAAACTTGTATTTAGAGTATATTCAAATGGAATAAGTTTGAAGCCATAACAGGCTCACTGCAGATTCACTCAAATATCTTGGACTTCATATATTCACATTCTGGCAAAATTACACCTGATGGTTATAACATTGATGACAAAACACTGCAAGACCTTGCAGTAACTTCTGAATCATCATCAAAAAGAGGTTTCTCTTTTGGTCAGTTTAATTCAGTATCAGGCATATCATTAAATATTCTAATTCTTAGAAAATTGATGATCGATGTTTGAGCATATGTGGTATAACATACTATTGAAAACATCATGAACATTTATTAAGCATTTACCAGGTGAGGGCCACAGTGCTAGGCAAAATTCCCACCCTCAATGAGCCTACATGTAACAGAAGAAACAACAAAATATATACTTAAGCACATATAACATAAAAGGGACAAAAATATAGCACATGCACTTATTTTTAAATATTCATAATAACCAACCACCCCATTCTTTGACTATTAATAATAAAAGGATCCTTAACACACCTTGTCCTTTTCCACCTCACAAGTCTGGTTACTATAAATGTGGGATAAAAAAAATCAAGAAACTTACTTAAACCAGAAAACTCATATCTCTAAATTATATTTGCTCTATGTTTTAATAAACATTTCTAAACAAGAAGATTGACAGTTGGCTTCTCTTTCAAATAATTCCAGTGACCATTTCCAGTGACTTCTGCACAATAACAGACTGATTGATACAAGCTGGTCCAGCTCACCTGACCATAATTAAATTTTTCTTCATTATTTTCCTCAGCAATAGTTCCCTATTCTTTGGAATGTAATGCGTGTGTGTGGGGGGGAGGGTGGTAGTGGTGGTAGTGGTAGTTGGTGTATTTCTGGTAATCTTTATGGATTGAACAGAATTATTAACAGATGGCAAACCTAAATATTCAATTTTTTTTCAAAAGACTGTGAGCTCTTTGAGAGGTGGGTCTATTTATCTCTAGTACTTACTGCAGTGCTTGGCACATAGTAGGTGCTGAATAACTGCTAGTTGAATGATTGACTTAAACAAACCTGGAAACCCTTCTTAGTGTTCCTGAAATATTCATATAAAAAGAATTCCAAGGACAAAAAATGATATATTAAAGATCAACCATTGCCTTCATACTATTTGAGTATAATACTTAGTTCCTTAAAAAAGCTCCAAAATCTGGAAACACATCATGGTAATGTAAAAACTGAACCCACAGAAATAGCAAATTTATCACTGCCAGTTTGCTGTCTGAGAAGGCATGAAACTTGAGATAAATTATGCCAAAGGTCAAAAGTTGGACCATAAAGAGCAATTTCAGGGGAATGGACTTTTCTTTGTAGTATTTTATGTGCTCACTGACCTATATTATATGCCTTCTGCTCTTGATTTGCTCTTTAGATAACCTCTCTGACCACCAGGTGCAGTTGGATTATTGAACCATAAGATGGCACTACAGAGAATATAAATGTTTCTTTTGGGCAGACATTCAGGCCTTGCAAAAGCTCCCCATCCTCTTGATACATATCTTTTTCAAGGTGATGTATCTCTTGTTTCATGCTACTGTACCTTTCAGAAAATAGAAGTTATTAAGGTAAGAGAAACACTAATTTCACTGTAATTATTTCCTAAAAATATGTAAGGAAAGATATCCAGATTTACTAATTGCAGCTTTTTTAATACTGCTCAGTTCAAAACCATAATACAGCATAATCCAACCATCAATCAAGTATGAATGTGAATAGCTAGGGGACAATTTTAATATAAAAATTAGCTTATACAATTAGCATTAATAATGACTGCAGTTCAGTTGAAGTCTGAATTTCCATTACTGACCTAGAAATGACCAAAAATAACAGTTGGAGCTTTTATTGTAATGAGTATGAAAACTTATATAAAATGAGTCTTCATTTTTTATAAACATTAAACCTGGCTGAGAAATTAATCTTTTCCTCCTTGATGATAAACATTAGCTACTTAAGTGTGAAGATGATCATATAGACATTTCAGTCTTGAGGATTCACTGGCTGACCTATTTTGAATGGGGTTGGATATTGTTCAGATATAAACATCTGGCAGGCCTAGTGGAATCTTTCAACTGATAGAGCATGCCATTTCCATATGTTGTAATATATTCTCTGCTCCAAAGAAGAATCATGGTCTATCTGGTATTCACTTGAAGGGACAGAATATATTACACTAATGGGATGACTTGGAGAAAGGAATTATAGGCTTAGCCCTACAAGACATTTTGGCATCAGTGAGGGTTTCTTTGGCTTGACAACAAAAGAATTTAACAGCTAGAATGTACTTGTTTCCTATTTAAATTTTATTGAACCTATAAGAATTAATTTTTCTACTTGGCTAATGCCATTTTATGGCTAATGCAATATTTTTTACCACTGCTCAAAATTTGGCAGTATTACTTAGTACTGATTCCATTGTATTTTTCAAGGTTCTCCTAGAGGATCCTGATTTTACAGTGAAAGTAGCTTTAAATTCAAACATAAATAATTTCACTGAATTATGATGATGTATCCTAATGTGAAGAGAACCTTGGGTTCTCAAAGTTATGACAGCAGAATAGAAGCTCTGTAAGTCTTTGACCAGCTTGGCAAGGTTCAAATATACATGATTTGGCAGTAATGGCCTGAGAGTCTGTTACCTGAAGTCCTATCACGAGGACTTAGTCACAAGCTGTTGAATGTTTTTGACCTTAGAAACCAATAATAAAATTATTTCCTAAGCTGTGGAGGAATATCTGCACTCACGGAGTACCCATACCAGTGACATCACAGATATTTTGAAATTTTGAAGTATACTATACACTATCATTTTTTGAAAAAGAGCCAATAGAAAATGCTCAGAACACTTTGTATGGACTTCTCCTTTGGTTCATCACACATACAAATCCAGAAGGTTCTTCAGGCTGTACACTGATCACTTCAAGTCTAGAAGATTAAGTCCAGATGAATGTGATAAAATCATATTAAGGATGTTTTTCCTGTGCTTCCCCACCTCCAATTATGATAATTGTATCAGCTAACCTGTCTATACTGGCTTGAATTGAAAGTCAGCTTTGATAAAGAAGTCCCAATGACTGCTACTCTCAAGCCAATGTAATATTTCATGGCGGGATCATTTTTCTATGTGATTTTTTAGAGTAATCAGTAGAACATGAACCAAACTTACTCTATGTTGCTGATGAAGTGAGATGAATAATCTCATTAATCTTTCAAGGATACTGAATGATGAATCATAAAAAGCATAATATTTCATATTCTCTCAAAACCTGGTGGACACAAATATAAGATTATAGATGATAGAATCTCAGAGATAGAAGGGACCTCTGAGATCAGCTTATCCAACTCCATCTAAAAGTGTGAATACTGTCTCCAAAATCCCTATTAAGGAGTCCTTTAGCTTCTGCTGTATGAAGGCTTTCAGTGACATAGAACTCATTAACTGCTGAGACAACTTGTTTTACTTCAGGGCAACTTCTTTTGTAATGTTAAAAGAACTTCCCTTTATGTGGAACCAAAAGCCACTCTCTAACTTTTACCTGTTTGGTCCTAGTTCTGTGAAAGCATAACAGGGTTAATCTCTCTTTTATATGTTAACCTTTCAGATGCTGAAGAGTTATCATATTTTTCATCTACAATCTTTTCTTCTCTAGGCTATACAACAGAAAGCCTTTCATTTGAGCCATAGAAGATAGGATTTTGAGACTTCTTTCAATATGGAACACCCTCATATGGAAATGTTTCATTTTAGTGCAATTTAATAAATTTGAATTGCCCCAAGAAATAAGTAGTATTTTATTAAACACTTCAGTATTTCATTTGCAGTTGGTAAATCTTGATATCTTTCCATACATATTTTTAGGAAATAAATATACTACAGTATATACAGTATTCTCTATATACATATATGTATGTGTATATTTATGTATGTGTATATATACACACATATATACACATGTAATAACACATACACACATACATGCATATATACACATACTATATGTACAGACACAGACACACACACACACACACACACGCACACATGATTCCTGACCTCTTCATTTCATACACTTTTTACCTTGTGGTGTTCACTAAATCCTGAAATTTGTTTGGAAAGATACTAAATCTCTCATTAGATTTTCTATTGTTAGCTATCCCTTCTTTTACTCATAAGGCAATGTGCAAGAACTAGCACACTCCTTACATAGACTCCAGCTGGCAGTATTACTAAATAGTGTTGCCTCCAGTGAAGTTTACTCCATATATCTACTCAATCATATCTAGATTTTTATTGTTATCTCTCAATCTCATAATCTCTTCCTCTTTCAATAATTAATTCAGTACCTGCCTCACTATCTTCCTATCTATCTAAATGCATGTCATCATCCTTGGAGACATCAATAATCATGCCACAAGGATAATTAATACTGGCTTCTCAAATTCTCATTTCTGATAATAATCATTTGTCTTTCCATTGCCACACCTAAAAGTAGTCACCATCATGGCAGACCCTGGCTTAAAAAATTTCAGTATCTCTCCTTTGGGATTAAAATATAAAGTTCTTAGTCTGGCATTTCCAGCCTTCCACAAATTGCTAAAATCTCCTTTTCTAGAGCTATTTTACATTACTCTGTGACCGCCAACAGGTTAAAAAAACTCAACATTTTCTCTGAAGTCAAAGTACTGTGTCTTACTTCAGTGCTAGTCTTTTATCATGCCTTCTTTGCATATGGAATGTGAAAGCCTTCTCAGCTTCATCTTCCAGAGACTCTATTTCCTCAGGGTTCAGTTCATGTCCTTTACAAATACCTTCTACGATGCCCCAAGCTGAAATGTTCTCTGTCTTTTCAAACTCAGAACACTTTGTCTGGACTTCTCCTTTGGTTCATCACACATATTAAACCCTCTCTTTTCATGTTACAGTCTTCCTTCCCTACAATGCCAGAAGAATGAAAGCTCTTTGAGGGAAAGGACTGGGTCAATTTTGGTTATCCTTGTATCTTAGCGCCTGGTACAGTTCATTGTATCTCAGTGCCTGGCTAAGTGCCACACTTAATAAAAGTATGATGAATTGAAATCAATTACAAGAAAGAGAACAAGATAATTTTTCCAATAAGGACTAATCTTTGCTTGTTAAAATGTCAAGGTTTATTTTTTATGCAACATCTGTAAAATGAACTATTCAGTAAGATTTGTGATATTCTACTGTATTGTATCAGTACAATGTCTGCTGAGTAAATCAAAAAGGATCACAGGTTTATAGCTGAAAAGAATGTAAAAAATCATCTATTCAGACTTCTTTATTTTTTAGCTCAGGAACCTGAGACTATGAGGTGTTAAATGACTTGCCTATGGTCATAGAGATTACTTTGAATTCAAACAGAGCTTTGGATTTCAGTCAGTGTTTTCCTATTAGATCATACCACTACTCAAAAGTACATATTAATGCTCTAGCTAGTCAACCAACTACTTCTTGCTTCTATATGTATACTTAAACAACCTAGTTAATAAAAGTATTGAAACAAGTTAGAGAATATGGCTTCTCCAATAAAGCTGTGTTGCTACATCATTCTAACTGTGACTTTTCAGTTTTGGAGATGACTTATTTGAGGACCTTGAGTAGAACACAGACCTTAGAATGAGGAGGGAGTGTGGTTTTAATTCTTCTTTTGACATATATTAGTTTTGTTACCCTGGGCAAGTAATTTAATTTCTCTGAGCTTCAATATCCTCATATGTCAAATGTAGATTATAATATCCATACAAATGGATAGAGGTCCTTGGAGTCAGGAGGGCCTGAGTACAAGTCTTACATCTGAGACACACTAGTTATGTGACCAACGTAACTTGTTACTTATTAAGTCTCAATGCTTTAGAAAGTTCTCTAAAACTATCAGTTGCAGACAAGGTGACAACCTGCATTGGTAGATAAAATTTTCTCACCTGAAGTTTCCTCTATCAATGAAATCACAGATCCAGCCACTACTCTTATCACTTTAAGTAATGGTTCTCTGGTACGGTAAAGGGATACTTTGGGGAAAAATAATAAAATGTGTTCAAAGATAAATTCCAATGATTGCTAATTTAGTATTATTATGTTCTTGTGAGAAACTATATTTAAAAAATGCTTGCCTCAGAAGACTTCTCAGAATGCCTTTGAAAAATTGTAAATGAATAAGGGGCATTCTAATTGATTTAAATTCCTCCTCAAGGAATATTGGAGAAGCTGCTGATACATGGAAAAGCTCAGACACCTCTAAATTCTGTCTTTACCATTATTTAATGAAAGTTACTGCAGAGAGAGACAGTGTGGATATGTTGCAGATCATGGACATAGGAAAACTCTGGTTCAAGTCCCAAGTCTGATATATAGTGCTTGAGAGGCCCTAAACAAGTCATTTGACCTCACTGGGACTCAAGCTTCTCCCTCAGACCAGAAGCTGCTGAGTATTTTGAGATCTGCATAAGCTAAAAGAGTACTCACTGGGAGCTCCATACAGTGATGAAATCATATGACTAGTTAAAAAAAAAAAGAAAAAATGACTTCAGAGTTTTCAGGGTGCATTTCAATCAATCAAAATATTCCTTGATGACTAGACTTGCTTAAATAATATTTGTTGCATTATTGCTGTATTTTTAATATTCAAGTCAAGTTACAATAGAAAAAGATGAAAGAAATACATTTCTAACACTAGTAGTTTATGTGAACTCATTTTGTGTTGTAAAAAAGGAACAGCAGGTGGCGTCTTACACACAAAACATCATTTTCCATTGAAGAAGAAGGAGGCTCAATTGGATGAAGCCTCTCTTAGCAATTATTCATTTCCCTATGCTTAGCTAAACTGGTATGAAGCAAATGCCAAAGCTTAATGCTTGGAGAAGAACTATTTTCTTTTTTTTAGAAGAATTATTTTCTAAAATTGTACTTAATTTTGAAATAATATCTATGTCAATCACACACAGAAGATCACAAAAAGATATGTGGAAGAATATTTCTTTGTGATAGGAAATCAATATGTGCAGATGCTTTGTTTTTGGGAGGACCTTGGAGGAGTCTTGGACTACTTCAAAAAAAAAAGCTGCCCCCCCAAAAAAAAACCCAAAGGTTTCATGTAACTGTGAAAGTCATACTATGGTTCAGGGAAGGACTTTCCTGTTTGTTGCTGCCACTTACATGTTGAGCAGTCTCTTGACTTTTAATGAACTCATATTGTATTTCCTATTGATGATAAAACTTGAGAAACCACACATTAGAACACTGAATTTTATTTGTAGAGTTGCCTTTAGACAAAATTGTGTATCAAGTGAAGTTGGTCCCCATTCAACTAATTTAATTCAATATGTTAAGTCTGTTCTGTATACAAGGGACTGGGCTGGACACTGATATAATCCATAGTCCCTGACCTCTGGAAGCTTACATTCTAGTAGGGATGGAATATGATAAATGAATAGAATAAGTTTAGACCTGTTCTATGAGAGATCTGAAAAGGGAGACATTACTTCCTGGTGATAAAGGTTCTGGACTGAGAGAGAGAGGAGATTAGGGAAGGTTTCACCTCATTCTGTTTTCTATTTCTCTACTTTACCTTCGGTCTCTCATAACATTTCGGAATCTGATTCCCTTAGGTTGCTTAATATTGACTTCAGGCATTCGGCATTGGTACCTCAATCAGGATGCCCAACATTTCATCTTTCTACCTCTTTCATCAAAACTTGCTAGGTTTATACCCTTCCTTTCCAAAGTGCTTCTATAAATGACTAATGATCAATGAACTTGAGCTGATATGTTAATGGATCTTAATGGTATAACAGATTATCTAGGATATAGCTGCATTTTAAAGGGTGGCTCTGTTGAGGAGATATTTCTTCCAGCGGAAGGAAGGTGACCTTCTTTATGGACTTTCACGTCACATAGTGAGGAGAAGAAATTGTTTAGTCTGAATTTGTTGTACTCTTCAACCACGCAAAATCAACCCTAATTGAGATAGCCAAGGCATAGTAGATCCTCTAATTCTAAACCAAGAGATTTACCTTTTTTGAGGAGGTGTCATCCACCTGTTAAAGGGATAGTGTGAATATTTGTGTAAATTTATTTGGTGGGCCTGATGCATAAGTTAAAAGAGTGGCCACCTAGGATAATGGGAGAGAATTACTTTTTGTCATGTAAAATACTACTTCAGTTTGCTTACTGATATTCCTATAATACTGGTAGCTTTTCACTATACCCTTAAAAATGTAGGTAAAAATACAAACACCCCTAGGAAATAGACTTTTTTTTCAAATTAAGGAATCAATCTGAATAATATTTGCTTCATTTAGAGGAGAATTTGATAATATTGGGGGTGACATGGAGTGGGGCTAGTAAAATGAAAAAGAGACTGATAAATGGTAGCTGAAATAGTGTGAGGGTTACTACAAAGTATAGAGAAGAGAACAGAACAAAACAACAATTTATGTTCTCTTTACAATTTGAGGTTTATAAATCCTTTCTTCACAATAAGCCTATGACTTAAGTAGGACAAATATAATTTTATATATAAGGAAGTATGCAGATAGTAATTCTGGGAGCTGGGGTTCAAATCCAAGCCTTGTGATTTCAGGGCTACTACTATTTCTACTACCAGGACTAGAATAACCCTTCATAATTCTACTTAGGATCAGATCTCTATAGTAAAAAGTCAGGAATCTAAGCTTATCTCCAATATGGTAGTGAAATATTCTGAATATCAGAGGAATCTTGACTTGTCTCTTAGCTTGGAAGGGAATTTAGCCAAGGGATAGCAGTTTCAAAGATGACGATTTAACTTGTTTTCTGTCTTAAGCTGCCCTAGCGTACTGCCCCCCCCCCTCCAATTTTTTTCATGTGGTTTTCTCATTGCTCTCTCTAGGGAACTATTTTCTGGGTGCTTCCTTCTATCCTTTCCCTTCTCTTTCTTTCCCATTTTCTTCCTATTGCCTCCATAGCACCAGTGACTCTTTAGGGGCCAGAAAACATGTTCTATTGGTTTTGAATCTTCCATTTCTAGGCTGTTGAGATCTTGTTAGTTAGCTGATTAGCTGAGATTTAGAAGTGCCAACATGGATTAGAACCAAAATTGGCCTGAACTGAGCAATGTTCTTCCAACATTGTCATTGCGGCCTGAATCTTCTAAATGCATGCTCCGTTCAGGAAAACAGTACTTTCTTAGTTATTTGAACTCTCTTCAACCTACTTCTCTTTCATTTCAGCTACCAGTACACAGAAAAACCTTTCTCAGAAAGTCATTCCCCTCTATTTATTAATAAACACTGAAACTATCCCCTTGGCTAAGATATAGCCAGTATAATAAGAGCTGGGAATGATTGAGAGTAGACATAGTAGGCTACCATTTGAGCTTCAGCATGAAAGAAATGCAGCTAGGGTCACATTTTAATATTACTTTTTATAAATTCTTATGTGTTTTATATACTAGAGCAGTACTCTTCTGATAGGCTCACATTGTCAGAAGAAAGGAAGAAAAGACCCCAGATCATTGTGTGAACCCTTTGTGACAAACTTTTGGGAGGATAAATATAAGAATCACACAGTACCATCATACATGGGTGAGTTGAGTGCTATACCATTGGAAGGAGTTTCCAAATTACAGAAAAAATTGACTATTTGATTCTAATGTCAAGAAATTTTTTTCCCTTCATGATTCTACATGCCATAAAGGTATTTATTTTATGATGTCAAATCACTGTGTTATAATAAAGTTTCAAAGTTTCTTATTGGACACTAAGATATCAAAGATGAAATTTTAAACTTTTGCCCAGGTTGAGCAAAGAGATCCCTTGTTTTAATTCTGGATATACTGTTGAACTTTTTTAGTTCCTAGCAGGTCATCATTTAGATAATATAAAAAGAGCTGATCAGGCAAAATTTCTCCACAGTAGCTTCAATGGTAATCTCCACGGTGTTCTAACTTTTGTAGGATTATTAAAATTACACTACTTTCCAAACTGAAATTCGCTGTATGCCAGTAATGCTAAAATAGCACTCTTCTCTTTCATTTTTACAAGTAACTTTATATGAGCTTACACAAGTTTATCAAATGTCCTTTTTGTTTTGTTTTCACAGTGGTTAAATGGAGAACCAGAGGTGTGTGTGTTGAGATTTGCTGGGGTCACAAGTTAATTGATATTCTGATGATAATACTTAACACAATGATTTTCTTGATGATTTGCATCAATTAGTAGTCAATTGTGTCTTTAATAAAAGGAGTTGTAGTAGTAGTGGTAGTAGTGATAAAAATAATAATAATAAAGATAACATTTTATTACACTCACAATGTTCTAAGAACTGTGCTGAGTACTTTACAAATATTACCTGTGTTGATCCACAACAACCCTGGGAGCTATGTGCTATTATTACCTCCATTTTACAATTATAGAAATTGAGGCAAATAGGGGTTAAGTGACTTGCCCAGGGTCATATAGTACATCCAATAAGACAGGCCAGGTCTGAATTCTGGTTTTTTTTGTTTGTTTTGTTTTGTTTTTTTACTTCAGGCTGAACACCATTCACTGTACTATCTAGCTGCTTGGTTCTTACATATAAGAGTTGATCTCAGACTTCCCAAGTTTGAGGTCATTCATTTTGTTATGGGCTGGAGAAATAAAAATAGGCTCAGGAAAACAAATTGAATCTTTAAGTGCTTTTACCTCTTTTGGTGGAAGATTAACAAGCATTTAATTCTTCCAGAAAAATAAGGATTAATAGAAAAAAAGAAGAAGCCATGGCAAAAATCCATCTTCTACACACTGACATTCAGAAGGCTCATTGGGGAATTCTCTTTCCATCACTGTTAACTATCAGAATGCAGCCTGAGAAATCACAACACTTTGCATGTCCTCTTCTGAGAAACAATATAAAAATAACCCGGGCATCTTTTCAGCTTTTCCCTTCACTAGAATTCTCTGTGGGGAATTTAACTTGACAGCTACAAAATTGTATGGACTTCTGTTTTCATAGAAAGAAAATCTTGGTCAATTTAGACATGTCAACTTGTATATTCAGTTTTACAAAATACATATAAGCCCTTTATAGTGGAGGGAGGAAAGGGATGATGTGTGCTTCTTCATAGTGATTCCTGATAAATTTCTAATTGTGGATTTCCATTCATTCCTAAAGCTGAACTAGTGGTAGCCAAAATAAATAAATGATAAATTGGACTATCTTCATTGAAGGAGGAAAAACAAGTTCTCAGTAAAATACCGATGTTTTATATTCTTATTTTTTAAACTTTATTGAGAGTTTCCAGTAGTATGTGCATGTTATAAAAATTTTTTTCTCTGTTGTTTAGCCCCCCCATAGTGAGGAAGAATCATTACCTAATGTAGAGTTTTATTTTCTATAGAAATTGTTTACCTACAATGTATACATTTCTCTAAACTCTCATTATTAATTCAAAGATGCAGTACTAATATTTTCTGCCAAACAAAACTGTAGGATTTGTATTTGTAATTCCAAAAGTTTTTCAACATAAGCTTATATTCACCTTGGTTTATTGATGCTTATACTTTGGCTAGTGTGGATAGCCAATGGATGCCTTTCATATTTTGCTATGTCAGCTGACCCTCTTGGCTTCACTGAAATCCCATCACCCATAGTATCCTTTATAACATTTTCTGGAATTTTGGTTCTAAGAATTGGATTTGGTACAGACCAACCCCCGTTTTTCTCCATCCCAATAATAGCACCTATATAATATATGACAAGTGATAATGCTTTTGAAATGCTATTGACAGGTAACAATGGGATTACCTTTTACATATTATCATTTTGGAATCATGAGAAAGTAAACATTTGGATGCAATTAAACATTAGTCTTTTGACCACTTTATGGACTTTGATGGATGTCCTTTGGCTGATGTTATAATTGGTTGTCAAAGTCCAAGGATCACAGTTTTAGAGCTTCAGAAAGAAAAACCAAGCATCGCTGTGGATAGCATATCTAGGAAAAATTTATTGCCAGGAAAATTAATATTTGGAGTCCAATGAGAGGTTTACACACACACACACACACACACACACACACACAAATACACATCTATATTTGATCATTCCATCTATAGGTAATTTTCAAAAACTCAAACCCCCTATATTTCTTTGGTTACTGACTTATCATCTTTGTTTCTTGAGAAAACATCCCAAGACAGTGGAGTGCTCAATTTGGGTAGTGGATCCTGAAGGTCTGCTCCTGTCTTAGAGGAAGGCATGGGTCTGGCCATCTCCCAAATATTTCAGAAAAAAATGTGTGAAGAGTTACAAGGGACCCACTGAGTCAGAGGTATTTGAATAGTTTTTTCCTACACAGTCCACAAGCCACATTTTAGAACCACTGATTTAGTGTTAGTGACAGTGATTTGGAACTGTCATATATATATTATATATATATATATATGTATATTATATCTATATATATATAGATAGATAGATAGATAGATATAGATATATAGATATAGATATATAGCTATATATAGATATAGATATAGATATAGATATAGATATAGATATGTCAGAACCTAGATATGCCAAGTACTCATATCTAGTAGCACTTGAGAGCAGCCAGCCATAACCCATACATGCAATGTGGATTATTGGGAGAACATTGGACTAGGGGCAGATGTTCTGAGTTCTAGGCCCAGCTGTATTACTTTCTAGTGACTTCCTGAATTATGCTGTAATTTGCACTGAGTACATCAGTTTTTAGCACTTTTCAGCATGGGTCCTTTGGAATTGTCCTGGATCATTGTATTGATCACTGTTACAACATTGCTGTTATTTTATACAATATTTACTTGGTTCTGCACACTTCATTTTGCATCAGTTCTCATAAATTTTCATAGGCTTTTATGAAACTATCCTACTCATCATTTCTTATAGCACAATAGAATTCATGATCATATACACAACTTGTTCAGCCATTCCCCAATTGATGTGCATCCCTTCAATTTGCAATTCTTTGCCACCACAAAATAGCTATTATAAATGTTTTTATGCAAATAGGTGCTTTTCCCTTTTCTTTGACCTCTTTGGGATACAAACCTATTAACAATATTGCTGGGTCAAATGGTGCATAGTGTGCAGATTGCAACATACTTTTATACTTTCTATAGTTTTTTTTTGCTTCATATTTGTGTATTTTCTTTTGCAGTTTGCTAACATGGAAATATTTTGAATGACTTCACATGTATACTTGATATCATAAATTTGCCTTCTCAAGTAGTGGATTAAGAATGGAAGGAAGAGTGAAAAATTTTAACTCAAAATTAAAAAAAATGAATCTTAAAACCTTTTTACATGTAACTGGGAAATATTAAACAAAATAATTTAAAAATGTAATTTCAAAATAACCTGCAATTTGCCATACTCTGTGCTGCAAAGAGAGACTTACATCAACATAAGAGAGAGCTATGTGATTTATTGGATATGATGCCATTTATAGAGTCATTTCTTAATAAAAAGAGAAAATACTACATGAATAAAAGATTATAAAGCATGTATTTTAAAATAATAAAAGGAATAAAATAATGCCAGGTCAACAAGTTGCTCCATTCCTCTCTCCTGGCCAGCAGGCCAGCACAATATCTCTCTCATGTCTTCTCTAAGAAGGTATCAGACCTGACATTCAATGATATCTAACTGGTTATAAACTTGAATGTTCTGTTTCTGAAGGTGAACTAAAAGGAAGGATTGATTCCAATGTAGAATTTAGAACTGGAAATTACTGGCCAAGATGGTGGCTTGAAAGCAGAGAGTAGCATGAGCTCCCCGCCAACTCACTCCAAAAACCTATAAAAATGGCTCTGAACCAATTCTAGAACTGCAGAACCCACAAAATAGCAGAGGGAAGCAGGGCTCTAGCCCAGGACAGCCTGGATGGTCTCTGGGTAAAGTCTATCTGACACAGAGCTGGGAGCAGAGCAGAGCAGAGCCCAGCGTGGGCGGCACGGACCAAACAGACCAGGAGCCAGGTGGAGCGTGCTGTAGTGCCCTGAATCAGTGAGCTGCAGCAGTTACCACACTTCTCAATCCAAAACACCAAAAACAACAGAGAAGGTTAGTGGGAAAACCTGCTGGAGACAGGGTGATAGAGTTTGCGATTCAGCCACTGCTCCAGGGGCAGCAGAGGTGGGGCAGCTACAGAACTACAGCTGCAGTTGCTTCAGGCTCCAGGCCCACTTGGTGGGAGGAATTAAGTGGCAGATCAGAGCAGGAGTGAAGAGCCTGCTGAAGATCTAAGTCCAGTCTGGGTTGGGAGTTCATGGGAAAGGAGGAGTGCTGGTGTGGCAGAGCTGGCACATCCCCCCCAAACTTGGAACATAGAACTCTTCACTCTACAAGCAGTCATACCCTGCTGAAAAACTCAAGGGTCATGTAAGTTGGCTGAGAACATGGCCAGGCAGTGAAAATGCACCCAGATTCAGTCTCAGTCTCTGGAATCTTTCTTTGGTGACAAAGAAGACCAAAGCAGAAAGCCAGAAGAAGTAAACAAAGTCAAAGAGCTTACAACAATAACATCCAAGAAAAGCATGAACTGGTCTCAGGCCATGGAAGAGCTAAAAAAGGATTTGGAAAAGCAAGTTAGAGAAGTAGAGGAAAAATTGGGAAGAGAAATGAGAAGGATGGAAGAAAACCATGAAAAACAAGTCAATGACTTGCAAAAGGAGACCCAAAAAAATACTGACAAATATACTGAAGAAAACAACACCTTAAAAAATAGACTAACTCAAATGGCAAAAGAGCTCCAAAAAGCCAATGAAGAGAAGAACACCTTGAAAGGCAGAATTAAACAAATGGAAAAGGAGGTCCAAAAGACCACTGAAGAAAATACTACCTTCAAAAATAGATTGGAGCAAGTGGAAGCTAGTGACTTTATGAAAAATCAAGATATTATAAAACAGAACCAAAGGAATGATAGAATGGAAGATAATGTGAAATATCTCATTGGAAAAACCACTGACCTGGAAAATAGTTCCAGGAGAGATAATTTAAAAATTATTGAACTTCCTGAAAGCCATGATCAAAAAAGAGCCTAGATATCATCCTTCAAGAAATTATCAAGGAGAACTGCCCTGATATTCTACAGCCACAGGGCAAAATAGAAATTGAAAGAATCCACCGATCACCTCCTCAAATAGATCCCAAAAGAAATCTCCTAGGAATACTGTCGCCAAATTCCAGAGCTCCCAGATCAAGGAGAAAATACTGCAAGCAGCCAGAAAGAAACAATTTGAGTATTGTGGAAGCATAATCAGAATAACCCAAGATCTAGTGGCTTCTACATTAAGAGATCGAAGGGCTCGGAATACAATATTCCGGAGGTCAATGGACCTAGGATTAAAATCAAGAATCACCTACCCAGCAAAAGTGAGTATCATGTTCCAAGGCAAAATATGGATTTTCAATAAAATAGAGGACTTTCAAGCTTTCTCAGTGAAAAGACCAGAGCTGAATAGAAAATTCGACTTTAAACCACAAGAATCAAGAGAAGCATGAAAAGGTAATCCAGAGAAAGAACAAGAACAAGAAATTGCAGGGGACTTACTAAAGTTGAACTGTTTTGTTTACATTCCTGCATGGAAAGATGATGTATATGATTCATGAGACCTCAGTATTAGGGTAGCTGAAGGGAATATGCATATATATATATATATATATATATATATATATATATATATATATGTTTATGTATATGTGAGTGTGTATGTATGTATATATGTATGTGCATATATATACACATACATATATACATATATACATACATATATACATATACACACATACATATATACATATATATACATATACATACACACACACACACACACACACACACACACACACATATATATATATATATATATATATATATATATAGCAGGCAGAGGGTGATTTGAAGATTTTGAAGATGAAGGGAAGATATCTAAAAGAAATAAAATCAAATTAAGGGATGAGAGAGGAATATATTGAGAGAGGGAGATAGGGAGAGATAGAATGGGGTAAATTATCTCGCATAAAAGTGCCAAGAAAAAGCAGTTCTGTAGGAAGAGAAGAGAAGGCAGTTGAGGGAGAATGAGTCAATCTTGCTCTCATCAGATTTGACCTGAAGAGGGAATACCATCCATACTCAATTGGGTATCTTACCCCACAGGAAAGAAGTAGGAAGAAGATAAAAAAGGTGGGATTATAGAAAGAAGGGCAGATGGGGGTGGAGGTAATCAAAAACAAACACTTTCAAAAAGGGACAGGGTCAAGGGAGAAAATTAAATAAAGGGGGATAGGTTAGGAAGAAGCAAAATATTGTTAGTCTTTCACAACATGAGTATTGTGGAAGGGTTATACATAATGTTACACATGGGGCCCATGTTGAATTGCTTGCCTTCTTAGGGAGGGTGGGGGGGAAGGGGAGAGGGGAGAGAATTTGGGACTCAAAGTTTTAAGAATACATGTTCAAAAATAACAACAAAAAAAAGTTTGTGCATGCAACTAGAAAATAAGATACACAGGCAATGGGGCGTAGAAATTTATCTTGCTCTACAAGAAAGGAAAGGAAAAGGGGATGGGAGGGGAGGGTGACTGAAGGGAGGGCTGACTGGGGAACAGGGCAATCAGAATATATGCCATCTTGGAGTGAGGGGGAGGGTAGAAATGGGGAGAAAATTTGTAATTCAAACTCTTGTGAAAATCAATGCTGAAAACTAAATATATTAAAAAATAAATCAAACATAAAAATAAAATAAAAAAAATGTTAATAAAAAAAGAACTGGAAATCACCTCAATCATTTTCTTAGTTTTTGAGATGAGGAAACTGAGGCTCAGAGAGGTTAAGAATCTTGCCCAAGGTTACACATGTATATTTTAAAAGAAGATGAAAGGATAAATATTCCTTTATATAAGATCTAATGGTAGAATGGGTGAGGAAGGTATATTTAAGGACTCTCCAGTAACCTTAAAATAATTGAAAATAGATTATTGTTCATCATATCTATGTATAAGATGATCTATGTTCTTCACAAGCAAGAATTTATTTATTTTCCTATCTTTTTTTGTCATGGACAATGAATTTACAAGTTTAAAACAAAAATATTTAATATGGATTGAAAACTGAAATAATTAAGGACAAAGTAAGAGTGAATTCAAGCCACAAGTCTGAAAATATATTCCAGGGGATGTGAAGAATGAGCAGATGTTATCTTTGAAAGAGCTCGTAGACCAGAAGAGGTGATGCAGGCTGGACAAAGGCATATGTCCTGATCTTAAAAAAAAAAAAAAAAGAAACAGGGTAGATCCTGGCAAATCTTGGCCAATGCATTTGATCCCAATTCCTGGAAAGATTTTAGAATGCATAATTAAAGGACGGTTTAGGAATAGAGAAAAGTTTGCATTCCTTAAAAGTCAGCATAGTGTAATAAAGAAAGTGAAGAGAATCCAGACTAATCTAATTTCATTTATAGACAGAGGTCCTAGAATATATAACAAAAATACTGTCAGTTCCATGTATTTATGTTTCAGCAAAAACATTTGACAAAATTTGCCACACTGTCCTTATGGACAAAAAGAGACATATGCCAGATGATTTCGTAGAATCGCTGAATGACTAGACACAAAGAGTGGTCATTAACAACTCAATTTCAGCTTAGAAAAAAGTCTCTAGTTGAGTTCCCCATGGGATCTGTCCTTGGTCCTGTGCTATTTAACATTATTACCAGACTTTGATGAAGACATGGATTGCATGCTTATCAGATCTGCAGTTGACACAAAGCTAGGAGGGATAGCTAACATTTTGGATGAGAGTCAGGGTTCAATGATTTTGACAAGGTAGAATGATGAGTTGATTCTCATAAGATGAAATGAAGTAGAGACCAAGATCTAGGTTCACATCCTGACTGTGACTCACTATGCAAAACACTTAAGCTCTCTGAGCCTCAGTTTCTTTACCTGTGATGACTATAATATTTGCACTTGAGTTGAGGGAACTGCTTTCTGAACTTTAAAGTGATGCATAAATATGAGATATCTTAAGAGGACTTTTCCCACCCAGAGCTTCATCACATTTTTTATTTTTGTGGGCAGCTATTTTTTCCTGTAGAATGACATTTTATTTTCTAGATAGATAGAAATATTGATATGTAGATAGATACAGATAGCTCTATAGATATAAGTATACAGATATCTATATATAATACATGCATAGATCTATACATACACACACACACACACACACACATATATATATATACACACATATATACATAGATTGATAAATACAAACATGCACACACACGCACACACACACACACACACACACACACACACACACACACATGAACCCCCAGGGAACAGCAGCCATTATGGCATTTGGATAGCTTGCATGTGATCTACTTTTGAATTAAATGCCATCACTCACACCCCACAGAGCATTTAGTAAAAGATCTCTGACACCACATGGCACTGCAAAGGCAAAAAAATAGCCACACAATTTTGGAGCCTTTATCAATCTACTCACACCTATTGAATAACATCTAATATGGCAGCTGTTGCCATTAAAAACAGCTTGAATAAAGATTACCAATACCCTTTTCTTCCTCCCTCATCCAACATGTCATGTAGGCAAAGACTCATTCAAAAAAGTTCTGAATTTAACAAACAGCACCAAAAGAGCATTTCTGTAGACAAAGCAGAGCACAAAATACCAAATCTTTAAATATATTTTAAAACATGGATATAATCAAAATAAATAGTAAGGTAAATATCTTCAATGATTGAGTATTGCATAAGCATAGCCTTAAAGTACAAAACCAAAGGCCCATATTTTAATATTTTCAACATAAGTAAAAGGAATTGTCTCAGGACTTTTGTAAATGAGTGTCATGTTAATTAAAACTTCAAGGCTTGTATACTCTCTTTAGTTCCTGTGTCCTTTTTTTCCCGAGAGAGATGAAATATTTCATGTAGACTCTTCTCTTATATTATGTACCATCAAACATAGAGTTCTTGTTTGGTGTTTTTAAGTAAACTTCAAGATTTCAAGTAGAATCCTATTCTCAGGCTAAATGGTGCTCCAAACTCAAATTTGAGAAAAAAATTGGAGGGCTTTGTTCATTTGTGAGTCTAGGCTCAATATCACAGCAGATCATTGCTTTATCAATTGGCACTACTGTGTTTTGAAATAGAAAAAGTACATATTGTACTAATGACAAGATTATACTGTACCTTAACATCTATATAGCCATCTAGAATTCTAAAAATGTCATACTGTACACTAATATATTTGGTCCCCAGTGTAATATGGAATGCCACAAAAGTTTTAAGGGATTGAGTTTTTTTCTAATTTCTTCCCACATATAATTTTCCCTTATCTAGTTGACTTAAGGGAAAGTGGATTTCTCTCAAGGTATAGTGGAAAGATTGAGAATTTTGTGTCAGGACAACTATAATTTTGTCTTAGGCCCACCACCATCAGTAAAATTAAAGGCAAGCAGTTCTACATCTCTAGGTCTTGGTTTACTCATCTTTAAAATGAAGAATTTGGGCTAGATGATGATTCCTAAGGTTTTTTAAGCTAAAAAACCAAGGCTCTATACCTATGATTTGAATTATTTTAAACATTCTATCTTAGAGAAAGTATTCATTGGAAGTGGCAAAATGTTACTATTTGTAGATCTGTTTATTTGTAATAACAGTGAGCATTTATACGGTACTTTAAAGTTTGCAAAATGCTTTGTATGTGATTATCTCATTTGATCCTGATGACTAACTTGCAAAGTAGACAATTATAATCACTATTTTACAAATAAGGAAATTGAGGATGAAAGAGATGAAGTGACCAAATGAGGGTCACAAAGTCACATATCTGAGACACAATTTGAATTCTGGTCCTACTTTGAGTCTAGAACTCTATGGGATCTTCAAAATCTCACCAAGTCCACTGCTCATATCTCTAAGACAAGGGTGAATTCAGGCACTGATCATAAATCAGATTACAACTAGCAAAAGCAATTCCTACACCACCTACCATGGTGAAATAATTATAATATATGTCTACTTTAAACAGACTCGATCCATTGTAATTTGAACTGGTGAATTAGGAAGGCATGAAAACTGCAGAAAAATGTCTTGGAAGAGAAAAGGTTTTGGTTTTATGGGTACAGTATAAAATACCATTCGTAGTATGAAGATGTAGCCTTGCAAAAATTTGGACTATGTAGAGTTAGAAGAGATAATAAAGGGAGGAAGAATAATAGTGATTAATAATAATAATAAAGGGGAGGAAATTAAAAGGAAGAATGAGCTCATCACACTGAGTATAATTCAGATTCTATGACTCCACTACAGCTGCATCACAATAGATAGTAGGACAAATAGCTATCCTTACTTTAAGTCTTTAACCAGTGTCAAGATAGGACAGAAGCTGAAAGAGGTCAAAAGTGCTCACCTTTACTAGTGCTGATATGGTGGTTCTCAATTTAAGAATCCCTAATATTTTTATATGGCCATAAAGCTGCCTCTGTACAGCAGAATAGTTATGTTCTTCATCCTCCCACTCCCCCAAATTCTGATTGAATATTTGTATAGGTAAGGAGAAACCATGATAACATGTACAATGTCACTTGGCACATCATCCTTCTGTATTTCATATAAAATCTCAAATTTGGGAGCAAACATACAGGGTACATTTTTATTGTCTGAGTAATGACACATAGTTTTAAAGATAGAAAAGACCTTAAAGATAGATTATTTTGTCATGTCCTCCATTTTACAAATGAGGAAGCTGAGGCCCAGATAGAGAAAGTGACTTCACCGAGGTCATACTTATGCTGTGTTTGAGTTAATAAATGAACTCAGGTCTTGGGGTAAAATGCTTGTTTCATCTATCTGACCTATGTATAAATTGTTTGCAAGTTAAGAGAAAATTTAGTTTGGAATACGTGATATATGTATAGACTAGAGTAATTTACACTGTATCTGTGGCAATGGACTTGCTTTCACTAGCTCTAAACTGATTTACAATCAGTGCCTGAATTCCCCCTTGTCTTAGAGATATGAGCAGTGGACTTGGTGAGATTTTGAAGGCATGAGATAAATGGTACAAAAGATATTTCTGCTTTGCCTTTAGCAAATAACAAATATGGAAGAAAATGGAAGGTTAGAAAATGAGTCTTTAGTTAGATTTTATTTGGCTTGTAATTAGTGACCAATGAAATGGTACTTGTCAAGATGAAAGTTTTAATGACTGGTTGCCTCACTTCATTTCAGGCTTATAAAAAATTTAACTCAATTAACTTTCTTTGTGTTTAAACACAGCTATTCATGGCTTGATAAAACTAGTGTACTTTGTAAATGCTAATGGGAAGGTGAGATCATCTCCTGCATGAAGATATATTATGGTGCAGGGAAATTCCATGCTACGGGTCTTGTATTTAAAATTTTCTTTTATTTGACTAAGAAAATGATGCCCATCTGGTCCCATGGTGCCTGTGATATTTCTGAAAGTCTGGACCACTTGGTGTCCTAGGCAACCATTTAATGTGAAGGAAATCCTAAGTATTTCCCAGCCTGTCTTATGCACAAGGGACTTCAGCTACTGTGTGTTTATTTCAAGGTACACTGCCAGTACCCTTGAGTGACTGTAGCAATATGGTACCTGTCACATTGTCCCTCTGGACCCATTGTTTTCCAGAACTTCAGATATTTAATAGTAACATGTAGGATATAAATATTCAGTTAAAGTGCTTCATAGTTGGTTTTTTTTTGTTTTGTTTTTTTCCTTTTTGATGACGTTTCTTTCAAACCAGGATGCCTTCTAAGAGTCGTTTGGCAGGAGCACAGGCTAGGCTATGCTAATTCAATAGATACTTGTATATTCTCCCAAATCTCTGCTTCATTGCCTTTTTTTGGTAATGAACCAATATTGTTGTGAAATTGTGTTTTTCTAATTAGGCAATTCAATTTTCTGTTCCTGATGTTAGTTGTAGCTTGGTGAATCTCAAGTTTTCAGGATTGGGGTCAAAAGACCGATTTGGTCTCAGTTAGCTGGAACAGCATATACTTTATGGGAATGCTTATTAAAAGACTTTGCAACAATCTGTTTCTCCTGGAATCTAGTAATAGACCAAGAATTAGTGGATTTTCTTTTCTGTCACTGATCATACAAAAAACCATAAAGGCTCATATCACAAAGCAGGCTTTTCTGAAGTCCTAGATTATCATGGCCTATTTTACTTCTGTATATGAGTGTTTTTTTTTAAAGAATGAAAGGTATTGGTACTTAGGGATCAGGTAGGTGTCACAGTGGATGCAGTGCTGGGCCTAGAGTCAGGAAGACTCATCTTCCTGAGTTCAAATCCATCCTCAGACACTTACCTGGGCAATTCATTTAACCCTGTTTGCCTCAGTTTCCTCAACTGTAAAATGAGCTGAGAATGAAGTAACAAAATACTTAAGTATTTTTGCCAAGAAAACCCCAAAAGGAGTGATGAAGAACTGAACATGAGTGAATAAAAACAAGGAAGGAGGTGTGCCTGCTTTCTTATTTACAAGAGTTAGATGGTACAGTGGATAGAGTTCTGGGCCAGGACTCAGGAAGACTCCTCCTCCTTAGATGAAATTTGGCCTCAGACACTTACTAGCTGTGTGATCTTAGGCAAGTCATTTAACCCTTTGTTTGCCTCAGTTTTCTCATGTACAAAGTGACTGGGAAAAGAAAATGGAAAACTACTCTAGTATCTCTGCCAAGAAAACCTGAAGTGCGGTCTCAAAGATTCAGACATAACTGAAAGAACTCAGCTACAACAATTGGCCAGTAGTTGTTTGGGAGGCAGAGCTATCTGGGAAATGTAGTTTAATCTCAGGAAAATATGTCAGAGAATGAATAAAAACCCTGATATGCAACGTAGAAGGCTTTTAAAATGATTGCATTGTATTGCTATTAAAATCCATTGGGAAAAATCCCTTCCAGAAATCATGTGGAATGCAAGATAAAAACTTAAGTGCTGTATTTATGCATTTTCTTTGTGGGAGGACTAAAGATTGATTTATACAAAACATACATTTGGTACATTGAGTATGAGCGTATGAGTTGTGGAACCCTGTTACCACATGTACAGAAAAAATTAGGCTGCTAAATATGTAAGACGTTAGAATGCGATAGTCATGAAGACCTGAGTTTGGATATTGCCTCAGAAACTTACTGCCTATGTTAACCTAGTTTGTCATTTAAACTTTCTATGCCTTGGTTTCCTCATCTGTAAAATGGAGACAATAACACACTAATAGGGCTGCTGCGAGGATCAAATTAGTTAAAATATGTCAAGTGTTTGCCTACCTTAAAGTGCTCTTTAAATGCTAACTAGTGTTTTTAATAGGCATTTTCTATATAATGCATAATTTTAGAGTTTTTATGGCAGAATACCAAGTGAGGACAATAGGCAAATGAGAGAAAAAAATAAATTAATCCACAAGTAATTAGTGTGTGGGTTACTATATGCTTGGCATTGTTCAAGTTCAAAACATTGAGGATACAAGGAAGGAGCAAAAGCTGTCCCTTCCCCCAAAGAACTTCCATTCTAAAGAGGTAGGGATAACATGTAAACCAGAACATACACAAATAAATACAGAATAGATGGAAGATAACCTTAGTGGAGCATGGGGTACCATTTGACTCAAGTGTCATGAAAAATCAACCAAATCCAGATGTGCCCAGGGTCTTTGACAAGGTAATGGGCCTTGGCTACAGTAAGAAAGATTCTTATCTAAGTATGAATTATTCACTCCATATTCAGATCGTTGGCAATGATGTTAAAAGAAGCTGGTGATTTTTTTTTGGCACCAACTTATAAATCTGGAAAATCAGTTTGAAATTAAAATTGGCACATAATTATAAAACATTATCCCACCTTGTATTAGCCATTACTTACTGTGATTTCCACAACATTTCTCTTGTTTAGAGAAATATCACTGCCTATTCAGAGTAATTAAGATCATATGAAAGATTATCGAACAGCAGGATTTCTCTCTTTTCCACTTAACAGAGCATCTCAAAGTAATTTAGTGGGAAAGGCACTATGCTAATTTTAGGTACATTCAAAGTGTTAAAAAATTTCATTTTCTTTTTCTTATGAGGTCATTGTCTTTATTTTAAAGCATTCAGTTTCTAGTTTTAGCATTATAATGCATTTAAAAATGTTTCTCTCAAAAATTAAAGAAGCACTTACTATTCTGTTTAGGAAACTATACCACCATCTGCTGTGTGATTCCGTGTTGTTCCAGAGCTAGTTGTTTATGGTAAACTATCTCCTTTTCACGGACAAGTATTGGGACTTCACACTCTGGCATCAAGTATTGCTTTCTCCATGCTATCTCCTTGCTCTGATTGGCTACCACTTTGTCTCCTTTCCATTTTTTCTTACTTTGCCTTCTGTAAGCAGTCCATAGCCAAAGCTGGGAAATGAGCTTACTTCTAAGTGGTAACCAATACCAGCTAATGATAACTCCAGAGGCACACAGAGCAATTTCCGTGTACCCCAAACATTCCCAGTCATTGTTCCATAGGGGTCAGGATAGAGGCCTTAGATAATGGATTATAATACCTCTACATTTTAGGCAACTCAACTGTAGGTCTGCTAGAGTCAGAAAGAAATTTAAAAGTTACCTAGTTCAATTCTCTAATTTGATTGAGTAGGAGACTTGGGCGTACAGGGCAGTTTAATGTAGCAGCAGCTAGTCAGTGGCAAGAGCAGAAGACATTTCTCTTAACTCTAACATTTCCATTATTCCTGAGGTAACAAAAAAGTGTTTTTATGGGAGGAAAAACTGTGGGCGGGGAGCAAAGGATGAGTACCACTGAATATAGCCATGAATAGAGCTGTAATGCCACATGCATATCATCATGCCTAGTGTCCTGTGATATATCTTGGCATTTTGATCTGAGCAGAGCATGCTAATAAGGAAGACACTGGCTCTTCACCACAAGTTGAATAGAATTGGATGTTGGCTAAGGACCCCACACACATTATTTCCAGGACAGCTTGTTCACAATACAACATACATGGTGGATTTTTGAAATGTACTACCAGATGGAGATAAGGGTTGATATATTATTTGTCACATTAAGACAGACTTTGACTGGATTATGTTTTCAATTTTATCTGTAACATTCCATAATATACATATAGATTTGCATGTACATATATAAATGCACAACGTATATATACACATATATGGTACATACATACATGTGCCTCTATATACATATTGCGCATGTATGTACATGTGTACAATATGAATATGTGTATGTGAATGTGCATCTAAGTACTTGATATTGCTAGTAAAATTTTTATATATACACACACACACACAGGCACACACACACACACACAAATATCTTTCATCTCACTTAGTAGCTGGTAAATAGTTGCTGAAAACCCACTCTGGACTCAAGTTAAATGACCTGGGGTAGGTTAAATGCATAGTGATACATCACTGGAAAGCTAAACTTACACAGTTTGGAAAGCCTTGAACTTGAATGGAAGAGGAGTGTGCCTTCAGGGCCTATTTGAGGATACTCCTCTAGCTTCCGTTCATTAGCATCAATAAATCATAGAGCCCAACACTCTCTTTTATAGATGAAGAAATTTAGGCACAGAGACTTCAAGTGATTTGTCTAAGAGCATACAGACAATAAATGGCTGAGTGAAGGTTTAAAGGAAAAGTTTTCTCAATTGGAACCTAGAGCACTTTCTAGATTACACCATTTCTAGACACTTGGCTACTTGAGATATTCATAAAAGTATTGACCCAGTAATAATGGCAGGGAGTAAACACTTCTCTTGACCCTTCCCTCTGCCACTCACCCCAAACCTTTCAATATACTTAATTTTTCTTGTCAGATTCTTTCTTTCTAGATATTTTCCTCTTACCATGAAGAACTTAACCATAGATGCATAGTTTTGGGCCCCAGAAAAGTAATTAAACTCATAAGCAGTGCTGTTTTAAATAGTATTTGTCACCAGTGGTGAAGCTCCATTTAAATAAACAAATGGTTGGCTTCAGAACTGTTATATGTTTGGGAATGTTTACTGTAGACATTTTAGAAGCCCATGGAGGTTCAACATTTGGTACTAGCCCCCATTATTTCATAAGGTATTTCATTTTAAAAGCAATTAAGTATAATAGATCTACATGAATATGAGAGCTCATGATGCCTTATTTATTAATATAAGTGGTTGGTTTTGTTCTCTTTTGTTCTATTCAATACAAATGGACTTCTTTTATGTGGGCTTTTTTTTCAAACAGGGGTGTCATCAACTTAGAAAAGTCAAGGTCAATGGAAACCAATTAACTGGTATTCCTTAACATTTAATTGATTGTTGTATGTCTTGACTTTTATTTAAAAAAAAAAGAATCACCCAACAGGAAGGAAGAAAAAATTACTTATTAATTGTTTATTTTGTTTAATGCACTATGCAGATGGTCCTTTTCCTCAAATAACTTACATTATAATGGGGGAAGACAATACTCCCAAATAAGCTGAAAAACAGTGGGGTAAGAGAAGTTAGGATGGGAGAGAGTGATTTGGAAAATTGGCAACCAGGGATGCAGAAAGAGGGCTAGGTGGGGAATTAAGACTGGCCGGGGGCCCTCCACAAAATGAAGGCTTCAGAAGCAACTCACTAATGGGAGAACAGGGTTGACATTAAAAACTGATGTTCCATATTGGGAAGGAAGGCAACAGGGGTAGTTGGATTTTCTGTGGTAAGGAGACTCTGGGAACTGAGGGACATTACAGAATGAGATAGAATGGTTAGGAAGTCTAGGAGCTAGGAACAGAGCTGGAAGGGGAGAGCAGGTCAACGAACACCCTCTTTATTTCATGTTCAAATATTCCTTGTTACCTCTACCTTAAATGCGTGTTTACTTAAAGGAAAGGTATATAAATGAAACAAACTGTTTTCTGGATTCATTGGTAAGTGACTCAACTCACCATACTTTATGACTGTCAGCCTCTCTCCTCAAGCTGTATATCATTGGAAGATTAGAAGAGCATATTTTTTTTTTGCTGAGTTCTGTGAGTAAAAGAGAAGAGATACAATGAGTCACTGTGATTGATAGTCTTTTAATATGAGCAAATAGAATAAAATGAATGTTTGCCCCAGTCAAGGCTTCTGGGGATGAGAACAGTTAAATTATTGGAGATTCTTCCTTTTTCTTCATTTCAGCTGGAATGACTGCCTTTAAATATTTCTTCTATATAATAACTTTGTGATGCTTTTTATACTGCTTTGGTATCTTCCTTGTTTTAGCTTTTTGAGCATTTGACCAAGCCATTCTATGTACTAGATAAATTATTTAAAATTAGTTATCCTACTTAAAAGCAAGTGTTCAGGTTCATTCTGCTACAGGATAAATGGGTATTTACATGGGAACATGTATAGTTTGTTCCATGCATAGGAAGAGATCTATCAAACAAATGAAACAAAGCAAAGATCTTGATAGCATTTTACCAAAATTGTTTTGAAGTGTATAAATCAGGAAAACAACAGAAAACATTTACATAGTACATGAAATATAAAGGCAGTATGGTGTAGCGGATACAGATCTGGTCTCAGAATCAATTGCTATCTGGGTTTGAGGCCCATACATGACATATATTGACTGTATAATCTCAGAGAATTTGCTTAACCTCTCAATGCCCCAGGCAATTCTATAATATAATAAGTTAAAATCATATTATTAAGGGTAAATTTATAGTATAACAATTCCCAAAAAGATGTTTTGTAGAGAGACAATGTTTTGACTAAATCACAAAAGCAAACACTTGACCTGAGTGCAAAATAAGTTGTCAGCAATTAAGAATTGGTATCTCTCATTAGTTGGGCTATTCCTCCTCTGAGTAGGAAGAGTCTTGTGCTCATCCATGTCTATATCTGTGTCTATATCGATGGGATGTCACAGAGAAGAAGAAATAGGACTGGAGGAACATTTTGTGGATTAAAAACAACAGCAATGATAAGAAAAACAAAAACCAGATGGGTTTTGTTTTTGTTCTTAGCCCTAAATGATATATGATGAGAAGATAAATTTTCAGCTTACTTTCATCTCAACTTTTGTCTTGCCTCTGGACTTTGATGATTCTAGAAGAGAGGGTGAAGTGATGACTTTTTTCAGCTCTGACTCACTTAAATCCAATTTGTGCACAGGTCAAGACATCACCCCATGATGTTGTTGG
Organism: Trichosurus vulpecula; assembly: GCF_011100635.1. NCBI lineage: Eukaryota > Metazoa > Chordata > Mammalia > Diprotodontia > Phalangeridae > Trichosurus > Trichosurus vulpecula. The sequence continues at coordinate 391,922,750 of NC_050574.1, forward strand.
TCCTCTTAGAAAATGAAGGATGAACAACAACAATCTTACATTATTTATGCCCAGTCCCTCCAAATTGTACTACTTGGCTTTCCTAGGCATGTTTTGTCATTTTTAATATCTACATCTTTGTTAATACAAAGCATTTATGTAGAATACCACTACTTTTACCTACAGCAATCTTACCCATCTTTCAAGACTGAGCTTAAATGCCACCTCTTCCATAAATTCTTGACTGATCCCCTCACTTGGAAGTGAGTTTTCTCGATCATAAACTCTTATACCACTATGCCTTTTGCTCCTAAAAAGCTTAACAAAATGGTAATAAAGCTCTTTGTACCTTATTGATGATACAAGATTGTAAACCTCATTGAGGCAGGTGCTGTTTTTCACATGTATTTATAAAATGCACACCTTACACTTAGCAAGGGCTCAAAAAGATTTATGGAACATATGAATTGATAGATAAAATGAGTGCAGTCAGTGATCTAGGTCAGTGCTACTCAAGAGTTTAAATTTCTGAACTTGGCAACCATTAACACAGAGGCATGCTGTAATGGGAGGAATATTGCATTTGAAATCAGAATATTTGGGTTAAACACTCATATGTACCCTTTATTATATGTTGCAAGATAGTTAGAATCTTTGACCTTGAACAAGTTACGTTACTTTTCTGGGCTTCAGTTTCCTCACCTGTAAAATGGAAAGTTGGACCAGCTGCTCTCTGGTCCCTCCTAGCTCCCACGATTAAAGCTTATTATTGAAATAATAATAATAATACATATTTATATAATTTTGAGGCTTCATTCATTCATTCAGCAGACAATAATTAAACACAACATTTTAGAAAAGACATGGTAACCATATATGGTGGTAAACACCTGTAATTCCTACAAACAGGGAGGCTGAGGCTAGTAGGTGGCTGGAATTCAGAAATGAAAAATTATGGTCGAATAAGCCTGTCTGGTCTACCCTGAATCTAATACCAATGTGATGAGTTCCCGGAAAGAATGAAGTGGCTCAGTGCCAAGGACTCACTACACTGGTGCTGTATTTTCTGCAGACACCAGTTTGGCTTAGCCCACCAGAGACTGGAACTCCAAAGTTCAAGCCATCCACCAACCTTGTCCTGTGATGATCAGTAGCGGGAACAGGCACTTGAGTAGTCATACCATGTCCAGCCTATGAGAGATATTGAGAGCCAGCCTACTAATACTAATAGCAATGGCATGGTGTTTGACAGGTAGTAGAAGCATAAGAAACAAACAAAGGTAACTCAAATACCTTATATTACAATGAGAAGTATACTAGTTGCAAAAAGAAAATGTGATTTGAGATCAGAGTGGGGTCATTATTTATTGGAAGTTTTCCTTTTCTATATACTAGGGATAATTCCTATATCACCAGGTAGTTGTTAGGCTCTTTTACAATACTTAAGGTGCTGTATTTCTTTTTGGAACAGGGATTATAAACTCTTGTAAGTTTTTCTATATTTTATTTATTGAATTTCATATTGTTCAATTCTGAATTATCTGCCACTGTAATTTGGGTGAATAATCTGTAGTGATTTATTTCATTTAACCAGGGCTGATTTTGAAAGTTCAGTCTGTTCTATGTGCACCTACTTGGGACATCTGTATATCTGTGGGATGAGCATTCCTCAGGTAGGGTGGAGGTGTAGAATTAGGGGCATTCCATCATCTCCAGGTGTCCAGAATTGAATGGTATTGCCATCTGTTTGGCTCTGGGCAATGCAGTGGATCAGAAAATATAACTTCACTTGTCTTGAAAGGATCCACACACGTAACAGACTAGCTTTTGGCTAAAATAAGTCTATCAACATGTTGCTCAGAAAAGCTATGTTGTTTCCTTCTCTAGGGATTTTAAAAATAGAGTAAACACACTGTTTTCTTTGTGTGGCCTTGTATAGTGTTTAGGATGGAGGTAGGAGAATAAATTAGATAACCAGAGGTCCCTTTTGATGCTAATATTTTTTCATCCGAAACCCTTGTCTGAAAACCTTGAAAAATTTGCAAAAACATCTTAGCCTTTAATGTTTGCCATAGATTAAAAATGCACCCCCCCAACAGCCCCCCAAATGGCTCTAGTTTGAGCATTATGCTTTCATAATATAGAAATTCTTTCTCTTTTTTCTATTCTAGTCTATCTATCCATACATCTATCTATTCTATTTCAAAGTCATTGTTTTTATTTCACATTCAATTATTTAATCTCAAGCAAATCATTGGCTTGTATATTGCCTCAATCCCTGTAGTGTCCAACACATTTTACATGTAAATGCTCTATATCACCAAAAGCTGAGGCTCTCATTATAATATGTGTGGGTTTGAAGGTTTTTTATTTCCCTGGACTGTCCACTCCATCACTGTCAGAACTATCAAATCGTTTTCCCCCAAACTGTCCATTTCACCCTATTGTACACATAGACACACACATATAAACACTTACACACATTCACTTTCTCCTTTCCCTAATTAAGTGGAGAGCTCCTTAGGACTTGAGACATGAAAAAAAAAATCTTTTTTGGTAGTTTTCGATAAATTATAAAGAAGCACCTCTCCGTTGCAATTTTTCTTTTATCGCATTCATCACAGAATACTTGGACATCTGGGGTGTGTTTTCTTTGCTTTCCATTGCTGCTTTCAGAGACCTCTTCATTCAGTACTGATAAATGCCTGATTGCATGTTGTGCATTTGGCTGCTAGCAAATGGGAAGCGATAATAGAATACCTTCAATTAATGGTCTGTCTCCTTTACACTAGACAGACTCCTGATGTTCTGAAGACTTTATATTGTGTTTTCCTGATACTATTTGATTCTTTCCCGGAGTTCATTATACATAACCTCCAGTGGTTTGGTATTGTAAAAAGTGGAGAGGATCATAATGGAGAAAAAGCTGGAGCTTATTATCTATTTGTTTCTCTCCCATGTATATTGATGACTATGGGCTGTAGTAAGAGCTGACACAGTGCTTCAATGTTTACAAAGCACTTTATGGGCATTATCATATTTAATATTTACAACAAATTTGTGATCTAAGTACCCCAATTTTATTATCCCTATTTTATGAAGGGGGAAATTGAGGAGCAAACTTTGAAGGTTTTAGGGGGACACATGACAGGACCCCAGGACCAAATATGTCTCTCCTAGTTGGGTCACAGTTTCTGAAATTCTACCATTAGAAATGAATTCCATTGGATTTGGTGTCCAGATTTCCCTATTAAAGTGATATTGCCTTTCTCATCCTTTGGATGTTAATCAAAGATGATAGTGGTTGTGTCTTCTAGGTGAGAATCTCAGCTATTCCTTGCTTCAGGTAGCATGGGAGTCTTTCAGCACTACAAAGGGGAGGAGCCATGACACTGGTCCATTTGGCAAGCAGAGAGTTAAAACTCATCAGAAATAAATCAATGTCATAGGATGGTAAAATTAAAAAAAAAAAAACTATACCATGGGGACATCTTACAGGGAAGAATATCAAGTCAAGAAACTAAATTTTAGTTCAGATTCCAAAGTGAGGATCAGTAAGAGGAAGAAATGCAAAACAGGTTCAACTTAGCTACTGGGAATGCCCTTTTTGATCTGTCATGTAATAACCTACATACAGCTCCCCTCCCTCTCACCTTCTTTTCCCCTCATCTCTTAGCTCTATGACTTAGCTGATAGTCATAGTACAGACATCTCATAAATAGGAGTAACATATTGTCACAAATAAGCTCACCATTAGGTAGTATGAAGTAGGGGAGGGACAACTGGAAGACTCGGGTTCAAGTCCTACTTCTGACACATACCAGTCAAGTAACCTTGGGTAAGCCTTTTCACCTCTCAACAAAGTGATCTAGGCAATTCTCTAAGACTATTAGCTGCTGATAAAGTGGTTTTATTTTGCCTTTGTGAGTTTAGCACTTAAAGGTTACTAAAAGGATACCTGATATTTTTAAGTGCTTAATGAATACTTATTGACTGTTGACTGAGAAGTTTCTGGCTTGCAGTGATAGAGGCAGTATCCTACATTTTATTGTTTCTTTTTTTTAGTCATGTGAAACATCTCAGATAAGAATCTCTATTTTCCTATTTTATGACATAAAGTTTTGAATTTAGGCTTTTCTAGTTCCTTCAAGTATTTTTTCCTTCTCAGGAATGGTTTCTCCTCTTCTGCTCTTTAACAAAACTCAGGCTCTCAAAAGCTAACAGTGATTTTGGAAGCCTCTCTGATGATGCTATAGGAGATTTGGGTGATCTCCTGGAACTTCTGGCAGTTACTTGCTATCCAGAGCAGCCACCATAGTTGTTGCCAATGCCAGGAATCGAATCAGTGATGCTTACCTTCTAAACTTTGTTCCAGATAGAAACAGAAGGACGGGGGGAAGGAAGGATGCCCAACAGGAACACAAAGGCAAGAGAGAAAATGATCCACCCTCAGCCTGCTCTTACCACTCAAATAGTAGCACGATATAATGGAGACAGTGATAGACTTTGATTTTTGATGATTTGGGTTCAAATTTTTCTTTCTCATTTACAACTATGAACAGATAACCTCTCTGAACTTGTTTCTTCATCTACAAAATGAAGGTAACAATACTTCTCGTGCCCACTTCAGAGACTGTGGTGGTTAAATGAGATAACCTAAATATTTTGTGAAGTTCAAAGTGATTTTAATAAATTAGTCATTATTAAATTTAATACCATTTTCTCCAATAGGAAACCACAGGACCAGGATTTACAACCTTTCTTTAGTTGTGAATCCTATTGTATGTTGCTATTTAATGTAGGATTTATTTTTTAGCCAAATAAATTATTTTGTTGTTACCCTTGAGGTAATCAGGAATGCAGATGTCTGATTTAGATAGGATTTAAAATACCCATATATTCTAAACCCTAACTGTTTAAGAATCCTTACTACAATATTCCCTAAAAAGTGGTTCTTTAAGACCTCTTGGGATAGAGAATTTACTATTTGCTAATACATTGCATTCTACTTTAGGCAATTCAGTTAAGAAAAATTTTCCTATCCAGCCTAAATGATCCTCCCTAAAATTCTACCCAACCTTCTCAGTATTACCCTCTGTGATTTAGCAGGAGAAAACTCATCCTTCGTCTACTTGGCAGCCCTCAAAATATTTGCTAAGTCTTCCTCAGACCTACCCTCCCCAGGCTAAATGACCCCAATTTCTTCAATTGTTTCTTTATGCACATGATGTCTAGTCCTCTTGCCAGCCTGGTCATCTCCTTCCTTCTGACATTCTCTAACTGGTCACTCTCCTTCCTAAATCTGATTCCCAGAATTACATAGAAAGTTCCATATGTGATCTGTCTAGTGCAGAGTACAGTGTATAATTCCCTCCAAATTTCTGGATACATCTTCTTTGCAGCCTCATGATAAATTAGCTTTTTGGGGGTGGGGGCTGTTATGTCATTTCTCTGCCTGACACTGAGCTTTCCTTCCACTAGGACTGCAATGGTCTTTTATTTCTTCCCAAGTGAACTCTCATCTAATTGCATCTCCCCCTTCTGGTCTTTATGCAATTGATCTATGAAGATTGAGTGTAGAACTTAGTAATATTTGACAAAATTAGATTTGAATATCACTTTCCTTAAAAACATTTCCCCCTACTGAACTAACTATAATTTAACCTTAACTTTTCTAGAATTTACCAAGTTTTCAGTTTTTAAGGACCTTGCCGGAAGAAGTAGATTCTGAGCTTAAAAAATACATCTGTCTGTTAAGGCATTCTTTCTCTAAATTTAGACTCCCCCCTCCCCACTTCAGTGTGTTCTCAGTGCTCAGTTAAGTTAGCATTCATGAACTGAGCTTTCCCAGAGTGGAGCATATGGTGGCTGCCTTGGAACACTGATTATTTAAACGAATGCAGGGCTGTAAACAGTACACTTCGCCAGCACTGCTTGGTGCCTTTTGGCAGGACTACCACAAACTTCCCAGACTCTAAGTTCTCTCTACCAAAAAGGTTGCATTTTCTCACTTTCCCATTTCAACTCACCCTTGCATTTCCCTCACCCCACTGTTTTTCTATTTTCTGTTCCAAGTATGGAGGAGTAGTGGTCATTGGGACCTTCTAGGACAGAGAGCTTATAGGGCTGCCATATTTCTCTGGAGACTTTCCTTCCTTTCATATAGCAAATGAGAGCTCTTCAGTTTCCAGTGGTTAAACTTGACCTGGATTATTAAGCCTGATAAACACTTACCATATGTACACCCAGCATGCTGTGCAGACTAATATTTGGAATTTGTCCAGCTCATCATATAACACAATATAGATGCTCAACCAGTACTCAATCATGATAAATTGGTTTTATTCATTGGCTCACCAGCAAATGTAAGTCTACATGGCCAGAATCTATTTCTCTTGTGATTTTTCTGGTTTGTCATTTATTATACTCATCCTGACAGAGTAAAAAGGAGTGCCCATCCAGAAGGACCTCCTTCCTAACTTAGCCAGAGGCCAAGTCTGTACCCAGTCATGATATCTAATTTACCTTTTTAGAATACTGTGCCTAGAAAGGATGACAATGGAGTTCTTGTTTGTAAAACTGATTTTAATGTTTCAAAAAAATTCAACCTTTAATAATTGTTGTATCTTAATCGTCAATGTTCCTGGAGCACAAGAACAGAAAGGATAGATGAAATCCAGAGATAATCCTCTAAGCTTATTTTAATTAGTAGTTTCAACGTTTTTCCTCACTAAGCCGTTTTCTTAGAGTTCTGTGGCATAAGTATGTGCATTTACATGTGTTCATATAAACACATATAGGTGTGTTTTATGCAGAGCTGCTAGAAAGAAAAAATGAAAAAATATTGGTTGAAACATTAGACAACATTAGTTAAAGTATTTATTAATTAAAGTATTTTTAATTTAAAGTATTCATGTATTTATTACCTGTGTACCTCTGGGCAAGTTACACATCCTTGCTAAGCCTCAATTTCCTCATATATAAGATGGAGATAAAATTATTGCTTAACCCATTAAAGTGTAAGATAACCACTTCATCGTACTTAAAAACACCATGTAAATCTTAAGATGCCATATGAAGTGAATCATTATTATTACCTAATAACTAAGACATTTACAGCTATGTGCAAGAGGAAAAATCAAATGGCCCTGAATAATGGAAAGTTTTCAGTAGTTGAATATTTTGAAGGTATGTTAATATACACAAAGACCATGACGGCAGAAGTATGCCTTAAAAAAGATAAATAGTTCATTTTCCAGTTTATTCTTAGCTGACAATATTGGCATCAGACCTTGTGAAACGCATAGCTAACTTCTAGCTCTCCGCTGGAATACATGCCCAAAAGGAACTTTTATTCTCGCTGGCAAGAATTTTGGCTCTGTCACTCAAAGTTAATTAAAATGATGAGTTGTTTAAATAATATTTTGGTTGAATATCAAAACACTGTAACTTCATGCTAAGCCCAAGTATGTAAACTCTCTTCATTTTTCTGTCTTCCTTGGTGAGCAGAGAACCATTCTTTCCATTCTTCCTTGGATTCAATGGATCTCATTTTACAACTCAGGTGGCATGGGTTATTGAACTAATCTGGAGGTGACAAAACCTGGGATCTATTCCCAGATTGCCTTATGGTTTACTTAGTAATATTGGAGTGGAATTAAAAAAGTCCCTCCACAACTGCGCCTCACATTCTAAAATCGGAATGCTGTTTTTTGACTGGCTCTGCATAGACACAAGGAGGAATGCGGTCCCATTTATAAGGTACCTTATTAAATTTCTTTGAAATAAAAGTTTCATATTGTTATTAAAATGAATTTACGTTTTTATGACCTGAAACAATTTTTTTCAGACCCAAGTATTGAAGAGAGAACCCTGGCTCTACTCTGTGTAAGAAGAGATTTATTTTTTAAATTTATTTATTCATTTTAACATTTTATATTGCTTTTATATTTTTCCATTCCAATGTAACTCAACTCTATCTCACAGATAGCTATTCCTGCTGAGAAAGAATAAAAAGAGGGGAAAAAATATTTCAACCAAACTAGTGAACATATTCACAGTTCTATAACCATGATCTCAAACCTCTGCACTGAAGTCATATGTGCTCATATCTCTTCCTTGGGGCAATTGTTGGCCACTATCCTTTAGCATTCTTCTTTACTTGTTTTGTTGTTATTTCATTTTCCATTGTTAGAGTCACTGTTTGTAGTGTTTTCCTGGCTCAGCTTACTTCAGCTTTGCATCTTTTCATATAGATCTTCCTATCCATCTCTGCATTCATCGTATTTAAGGCATAATCATTTTTTGAGGCAATCAGGTTAAGTGTCTTGCCTAGGGTCACACAGCTAGTAAATGTCTGAAGCTGGATTTGAACTCCAAATCAAGGGCTTGTGGTCTATCTACTGCACCACCTAGCTGCTCCATATTCATTTTTTTTTATATAAGCATGAATTATTGCTTTTAAAATTGATTCAGAGGACAGAATAATATGGAAGAGGGCATTGAGAAAGAAAAATTAAATAACATAAAAGAGAAGGAAGATAAAAATTATCACTTTGTATACACTTCTTAATTTTAGTCTATGGAAATGAATTTTAAAATTGTGTGCACCTGAAATACAGCCATTGTGTGCAATTGAATTAGTGTCAGAGCTTTAATCTGATTAAAGTCACTATTTGGTCAATTGTTTGTGGCCATTAAGATACTTAAAGGGATCTGTGGTCTCATAGCTGTCCTAGGTCCTTATTAGCATCCTTCCACATCTTCTTATCATATGCAACTTTTACCACATCTTTTTAAGAATACTCATTTCATGTACTTGATACCCTTTTTTTTAGCTCTTTTACAAACTGGAGGAAGACAACATTATAGGATTTGTTCACTAATAATAATAAACCTAGCTATATATAGTGCTTTAAGGTTTGCAGAAGAGCTTTAACATATATTAACTCAAATTACCCTTGCATTCTCATTATATGACCAGCTTTCCTCCTTCTCTATTCAGATAGTAGTTAAAAGATCTACATCTGGAAGGAACCAGAGATACAATATAGACTAACTATCTCCATTTTGCAGATGAGGAAACTGAGGTATGGGGAAGTTGAATGATCTCTCTAGGTCACATATATTTTAAATATCTGAAGGAGATGGATTTAACTCTGGTTTTATGATGCCACATCCAGAGACTGGTGTTCCTATGGTTCCAAAGCCAATATTCTTTCCCTTGCAACTTGTCATATCCTTGAAAATATCGTTAATTCAATTTGTAACATTCAAGGAATTTTTAATCATATAGAAAAATTCTCTTTATGTCTGTAATGTGTATTTCCATTGCCCTTTGTTTTGCTTATCTTTCTGATTCTTCTGATATCATGAAACTTAACAATTAACAGATATATAGCATCTTTGGGATAATATTGGTTTAAAGTTATAAGTTGATAATGTAATTATCATCACACTGATATATAATAATATGATCTCATCAGAGCCTGCCCCATAGGGTCATATATATGATAAATGAGACCATTTTTAAATAACAAGTTTCTGTATATGCTTGGTAAACATTTGAGACAGTATGCCAAATCCCTAGGAAAGTTCTTGGATATCTGCCCAAAATGTATATTTTGATATAGGTATTAGAAAGTTCCACAAAGTTCTCAGTAGTTTTGTGGGAAAGTGACCTATTTACATACTCTGTTAATTCATTTTAACCATTCTAAAACCAAACTTTACAAGTGTAATCAGGTTCGATATATTGAGGCTGATCAGATCTCAGGGCCTCAGAGGGAAATATTCAAAGATACAATTTCAGAAAATGCAAGTTTATAACCAGAAATGTATTTCCTCAGTATCCAGTGACTGTTTAGGGCCAGAAGGGATTTTAAAGATTTTCTAGTTCAATCACCATAATATGTCTTCCCTAACATTTAGAGCAGTGCTTTAGATGGCATCAGCTTTAGACTTCTAATTTTCCGTCCCCAGATCCAGGCATTTTACACAATTTCAACTAAAGCATCTTATTTCAGAGGGAAGGGATCTTTGAGAGAATCAGCTAGAAGTAGAAGAGCACAGTAGAAGAGTACAAGCCTTAGCATCAGAGAGAAATCACTTCAAATTCAGACACCTACTAACTGTGTAACCCTGGCCAAGTCATTTAATTTCTTGCTGCCTCAATTTCCTCATCGGTAAAATGAAGATAATAATTGCACCCATAATAAATATAAATAAATAAAATAAATAATAAAATCACCCTGCAGGGTGATTTGAAGGATGAAATGAAATAATATTTATAAAGCACCTTGCAAATCTCAAAATGCTGCATAAGAACTACCAAGATAAGGTCAAAATGTATACATGAACTAGATATAAACATAGATATGAAAATCAGAAATCAGAAGAACATAGAACATATTACTTATCAGACTTAGGGATAGGCAAATATTTTATAAATAAACAAGAGATAGAAAGCAAAGTTTGTTTTAAAATGGATAATTTTGATTACAGACAGAAGTTTTCTGCAAATAAAACAAATGCAGCCAAGATCAGAAGGAAAGTAGAAAATTGGGGGAAAAATATAGACAGTTAATGAGATAAAGGTCTCAAATCAAAAATATATAAAGAGCTATCTATTGTGTGGTTTAACTCCTCAATTTTACAGATAAGGAAACTGAGTTCTACAGAAGGAAAGTGACTTAATCAAGCCATACTTCTATTTAGTGACCAAACAGTTAACTTTCAAATAAGCAAACCTCTCCCTGTCATTCCCCTATTTGTTAAGAAAGTATTTTAAGGTGGTAATGCATTTCAATCTTTGGAGTCTTTCCCCAGAGCATGATTATAGGTTTTAAAAAATGTAGGTGTGTTCCTGTCTTCCCATATTGCAAACATACTAAAGACCGTCATGGAAGCACAGACAGAAATGGAATTTGACACATAAAGGTATTCGATTACAATATTTATCACCCAAGATTTACCTTGAGAATGATTTTAGAAACTACTGTTCTTAGGCTTATTGGAGTACATTGCTATACTACATTGTCCTAGAATGTTAAAACTGCAAAGGTGGCTAGATTACTCCTCATACTTCTGTTGTGTGGAGGATTTGTGAAGTCTAATAAGAGTCTTTATGTCTTTATGTAAGAGCCCACCAGTATCCATGTCTTGAACTGAGTCCCAAACTAAGCAGTAAGCAAAAGGATTTTGTGACATTGGCAGCCACAGGAAGACTTTAAGGATCAAATGCTTATGATAGATAAGAGGTTTTGTTATAAAACAAAGACCTGGAAATAGGAAAATGCCAATTTTTTTGTCATTTTCTATACTTGTGGTTCTCTATAGAGAAGTGGTTTTACAAATGAATCATATCATGTACATAACTGTTCAACATCCGTTTTCGGTATACATAATATATAGGTGTGAAATCTTGTCTGTTTGATATTGTAAAATTGTAGGACTGTGAGTGTTTAGTTTTGTGAGCTATATGCTTCAGGGAAGAGGATGTCATGCACAGAGTTAAAGAATTGCTATGGTAGGAAATAAATTGTAGGATTATCACTTGCAATTCAAGGGCTGAAAGCAACTATTATAGCTTAAGCTCCATAAAAATGAGTTGTTTTATATCTAGTTTTCTAACATTTATATTTGATGTGTTTCAAGTTACATTTTTTTTTCTGAAGGGCGCTACCCCTGTGAAATGTCAAGCAGTCAGTCGACAAACTTTAAGTGTTTAATAAATAGACTCTGCTAACAGTCTTGCAAGATTGATACATTGCAATGAAGACAAACCTAGACCCAAATTAACATAGTATTATATTATTTCCCCCCCTTTTTACTCAGGATAATAAAATTGGACATTTAAATGAGGTATGAAATGAGCATAAGTGAGGTAGAAGTACAGGAGTTCATAGGTTTGTTAAATCTCAGATTTCAATCTGGAAGAGATTCTAAAGGTTATTTAGTTCTATTTATTCATTTTACATCTAGGAAAACTGAGGCTGGGATGTTAAGCGATTTGCCCAAATTCTCATAACTAGTAAGAAGCAGAGCCAGGATCCAAACTGAGGTCCTTCAATTCTATCCAGTCCTCTTTTTTTTTTTAATTTAAATTTATTTATTTAACATATTTGGTTTTCAGCATTGATTTTCACAACAGTTTGAATTACAAATTTTCTCCCCATTTCTACCCTCCCCCCCACTCCAAGATGGCTTATATTCTGGTTGCCCTGTTCCCCAGTCAGCCCTCCCCTCTATCACCCCCCTCCCCTCTCATCCCCTTTTCCTTTCCTTTCTTGTAGGGCAAGATAAATTTCTACACCCCATTGCCTGTGTATCTTATTTTCTAGTTGCATGCAAAAACTTTTTTTGTTTTTGAACATCTGACTTTAAAACTTTGAGTTTCAAATTCTCTCCCCTCTTCCCTTCCCACCCACCCTCCCTAAGAAATCGAGCAATTCAACCTAGGCCACACATGTATCATTATGTATAACCCTTCCAAAATACTCATGTTGTGAAAGGCTAACTACATTTTGCTCCTTCCCAACCCATTCCGCTTTATTGAATTTTCTCCCTTGACCCTGTCCCCTTTCCAAAGTGTTTGTTTTGATTATCTCCACTGCCCTCCCCTCCATCATCTCCCCCATTTTATTATTTTTTTTAACTTTCTCCCTCTTCTTTCCTGTGGGGTAAGATACCCAACTGAGTATGTATGGTATTCCCCCTCAGGCCAAATCTGATGAGAGCAAGGTTCACTCGTTCCCCCCTCACCTGCCCTCTCCCCTCCTCCCACAGAACTGCTTCCTCTTGCCACCTCTATATGAGATAATCCACCCCATTCTATCTCTCCCTATCTCCCTCTCTCAGTATGTTGCTCTCTCATCCCTTAATTTCATTTTATTTCTTTTAGGTATCTTCGCTTCATCTTCAACTCACCCTGTGTCTGCTCTCTCTCTCTTTTACATATATATACACATACATATATACATATACATACATATATAAAAACACACATATATATACACATGCATACATATACACATAGATATATACATACATACACATTCACTTATATATATATACACACATAAACACATACACATATATATATATATATATACATAAACACACACACACACATATATATGTGTGTATATATATATATATATATATATATATATATATATATATGCATATTCCCTTCAACTACCCTAATACTGAGGTCTCATGAATAATACACATCATCTTTCCATGTAGGAATGTAAACAAAACAGTTCAACTTTAGTAAGTCCCTTGCAATTTCCGTTTCTTGATTACCTTTTCATGCTTCTCTTGATTCTTGTGTTTGAAAGTCAAATTTTCTATTCAGTTCTGGTCTTTTCACTGAGAAAGCTTGAAAGTCCTCTATTTTATTGAAAATCCATATTTTGCCTTGGAGCATGATACTCAGTTTTGCTGGGTAGGTGATTCTAGGTTTTAATCCTAGCTCCATTGACCTCCGGAATATCGAATTCCAAGCCCTTCGATCTCTTAATGTAGAAGCTGCCAGATCTTGGGTATTCTGATTGGGTTTCCACAATACTCAAATTGTTTCTTTCTGGCTGCTTGCAGTTTTTCTCCTTGATCTGGGAGCTCTGGAATTTGGCGACAATATTCCTAGGAGATTTCCTTTAGGGATCTATTTGAGAAGGCGATCGATGGATTCTTTCAATTTCTATTTTGCCCTGTGGCTCTAGAATATCAGGGCAGTTCTCCTTGATAATTTCTTGAAAGATGTTATCTAGGCTCTTTTTTTTTTTGACTTTTTTCATATTTTATTTTATTTTATTTTTTTTATACATATATTTTTTTCTTTATTTATTTTTAGTTTACCACACACGGTTCCACATAGTTTTGAGTTCCAGTTTTTCTCCCCTCCCCTCCCTCCCCCCTTCCTCCCCCCTCCCTCCCCAAGACGGCATGAAGTCTCATATAACTGTAATGTATAACTTCGCATTGAATTAATTTATGCTCTAGTCAAGTCATGGAGAAGAATTTTGACCAATGGAATGAATCATGAGAAAGAAGAAACAGAACCAAAAAAAAAAAAAAAACAAACAAACAAAAAAAAAACCCAAAAACAAAAACAAAAGAGAAGCAGAAAAGGCAAGCATGTAGTGTGCCTCAGTCTGGATTCAAACTTCGCAGTTCTTTCTCTGAATGAAGATAGCATTCTCCATCGTGAGTCCCCTGGAGTTGTCCTTGCCCCTTTAGGGTGCTGAGAGAAGCACAGTATGTCAGGATTGGTCCTCATGGAATCCACATATCTGTGGCTGTGCACAACGTTCTCCTGGCTCTGCTCCGCTCACTCAGCATTATGTCGTGTAGGTTTTTCCAGGTTGTTATGAAGTCTGCATCATCCCCATTTCTTATGGCACAATAGTATTCCATCACCTTCATATACCACAGCTTGTTCAGCCATTCCCCAATTGATGGGCATCCCTTTGCTTTCCAATTCTTGGCTACCACAAAGAGAGCTGCTATAAATATTCTTATACATATGGGTCCTTTTCCCGCTTGCGTGATTTCTTTGGGATACAACCCTAGAAGTGGTATTACCGGGTCAAAGGGTATGAACATTTCTATAGCCCTTTGGGCATAGTTCCACACCGCCCTCCAAAATGGCTGGATCAGCTCACAACTCCACCAGCAATGAAACAATGTTCCAATTTCCCCACATCCTTTCCAGCATTTATCATTCTCCTGATTTGTTATTTTAGCCAATCTGACAGGAGAGATGTGGTATCTAAGAGTTGTTTTGATTTGCATTTCTCTGATCAGCAGCGATCCAGAGCATTTTTCCATATGCCTATAGATAGCTTTAATTTCTTCCTCTGAAAACTGCCTGTTCATATCCTTTGACCATTTTTCAATTGGGGAATGGCTTGTATTCCTATATATTTGGCTTAGCTCCCTGTATATTTTAGAGATGAGGCCTTTATAAGAGATACTAGTTGCAAAGATTTTCTCCCAATTTTCTGCTTCCCTCCTAATTCTTGTTGCATTGGCTTTTTTTGTACAAAAACATTTCAATTTGACATAATCAAAATTATCCATTTTGCATTTTGTAATGCTCTCTATCTCTTGTTGGGTCATGAATTCTTTACTTTTCCACAAATCTGATAAGTAAACTATTCCTTGCTTTCCCAAATTACTTAGAGTATCAACTTTTACTCCTAAATCATGAACCCATTTTGACTTTATTTTGGTATATGGTGTAAGATATTGGTCTATGCCCAGTTTTTTCCCTACCATTTTCCAATTTTCCCAACAGTTTTTATGAAATAGTGAATTATTAGCCCAGAAACTGGGCTTCTTTGGGTTTATCAAAGAGTAGATTGCTAAACTTGTTGATTTCACCTACTTGTGTACCTATCCTATTCCACTGATCCACACCCCTGTTTCTTAACCAGTACCAGGCAGTTTTGATGACTGCTGCTGTGTAGTACAGTTTAATATCTGGTGTGGCTAAACCACCATCTCTAGCATGTCTTTTCATTAATATCCTAGATACTCTAGACCTCTTGTTTTTCCAAATGAATTTTGTTATTATTTTGTCCAGCTCAGCAAAAAAATTTTTTGGTAGTTTCATTGGTATGGCACTGAATAGATAGATTAATTTAGGTAGAATTGTCATTTTTATTATATTAGCTCGGCCTAACCATGAGCAACTGATATTTCTCCATTTATTTAGATCTGATTTTATTCGCGTGAAAAGTGTTTCATAGTTATGTTCATATAGGCCCTGGGTTTGTCTTGGCAAATAGACTCCCAAATATTTTATAGTGCCTTCAGTAACTTTGAATGGAATTTCTCTTTCTATCTCTTGCTGTTGGGCTTTGTCAGTAATGTATAGGAATGCTGAGGATTTGTGTGGGTTTATTTTATATCCTGCAACTTTGCTAAAATTGTTTATTATTTCAAGTAGTTTTTTACTTGATTCTCTAGGATTCTCTAGATAAATCATCATATCATCTGCAAAAAGTGATAATTTAGTTTCTTCTGTTCCTATTCTAATTCCTTCAATTTCTTTTTCTTCTCTTATTGCTACAGCTAATGTTTCTAGAACCAAATTGAATAATAGGGGTGATAATGGACATCCTTGTTTCACCCCTGATCTTATTGGGAATGCATCTAGTTTATCCCCATTACAAATAATGCTTGTTGATGGTTTTAGGTAGATGCTATTTATAATTTTGAGGAAGGTTCCCCTTATTCCTATGCTTTCTAGTGTTTTTAATAGGAATGGGTGTTGTACTTTGTCAAAGGCTTTTTCTGCGTCTATTGAGATGATCATATGGTTTCTGCTAGTTTTGTTGTTGATATGGTCAATTATGCTAATAGTTTTCCTAATATTGAACCAGCCTTGCATTCCTGGAATAAATCCTACCTGGTCATGGTGTATTATTCTCGTAATGAGTTGCTGCAATCTTTTTGCTAATATTTTATTTAAAATTTTTGCATCAATATTCATTAGAGAAATTGGTCTATAATTTTCTTTCTCTGTTTTAACTCTACCTGGTTTGGGTATTAGTATCATATTTGTCTCATAAAAAGAATTTGGTAGAACTCCTTCTTCCCCTATTTTCTCAAATAGTCTACAAAGTATTGGAATTAGTTGTTCTTTAAATGTTTGATAGAATTCACATGTAAAACCATCTGGCCCTGGAGATTTTTTCCTAGGGAGTTCGTTGATGGCCTGCTCAATTTCTTTTTCTGATATGGGGTCATTAAGAAATTTCACTTCCTTCTCTGTTAGTCTGGGCAGTTTATGTTTTTGTAGATATTCATCCATATCTCTAAGGTTGTCAAATTTATGGGCATACAGTTGGGCAAAATAATTCCTAATTATTGTTTTGATTTCCTCTTCATTAGAGGTGACCTCACCCTTTTCATTTTTTAATACTGGTAATTTGATTTTCTTCTTTCTTTTTTTTAATCAAATTGGCCAAAGGTTTGTCAATTTTATTGGTTTTTTTCATAAAACCAGCTCTTTGTTTTATTTATTAATTCAATAGTTTTCTTGGTTTCAATTTTACTAATCTCTCCTTTGATTTTCAGTATTTCTAATTTGGTATTTAATTGGGGGTTTTCAATTTGCTCTTTTTCTAGCTTTTTCAGCTGTCTGCCCAGATCATTGATCTCCTCTTTCGCTATTTTATTCATGTAGGCATTTAGAGATATAAAACTTCCCCTAAGAACTGCTTTTGCTGCATCCCATAAGTTTTGGTATGTTGTTTCATTATTGTCATTCTCTTGAATGAAATTGTTAATTGTTTCTCTGATTTGATCTTTGGCCCACTCACTCTTTAGAATTAAATTATTTAGTTTCCAATTAGTTTTTAGCTTATTTTTCCATGGTACTTTATTAAAAATGATTCTTATTGCATCATGATCTGAAAAGGATGCATTGACTACTTCTGCTTTTCTGCACTGGATTGTGAGGTTTTTATGCCCTAGTACATGGTCAATTTTTGAGTATGTGCCATGTACTTTTGAGAAGAAAGTATATTCCTTTTTATCCCCGTTCAGTTTTCTCCAGAGGTCTATCATATGTGCCTTTTCTAAAATTCTGTTTACCTCCTTCACTTTTTTCTTATTTATTTTGAGGTTAGATTTATCAAGTTCAGAAAGGGGGAGGTTGAGGTCTCCCAATATTATAGTTTTGCTGTCTATTTCTTCCTGTAACTCCCTTAACCTCTCCTCTAAGAATTTGTATGCCTTAACACTTGGTGCATATATGTTAATC
This sequence comes from Trichosurus vulpecula, assembly GCF_011100635.1. Taxonomy (NCBI): domain Eukaryota; kingdom Metazoa; phylum Chordata; class Mammalia; order Diprotodontia; family Phalangeridae; genus Trichosurus; species Trichosurus vulpecula. Next base: position 391,940,508 of record NC_050574.1, read on the forward strand.
AATGATATTGCTTCATTGTTTATGGTGCCTTTTAGCAGGATATAATGTCCTTCCTTATCTCTTTTAATTAGATCTATCTTTACTTTTGCTTTGTCTGAGATTAGGATTGCTACACCTGCTTTTTTTACTTTAGCTGAGGCACAATATATTTTACTCCAGCCTTTTACCTTAACCCTATGTGTATCCCCCTGTTTCAGATGCGTTTCTTGTAAACAGCATATTGTAGGATTATGGTTTTTAATCCATTCTGCTATCTGCTTCTGTTTTGTGAGAATGTTCATCCCCTGCACGTTCAGGGTTATGATTTCTATCTGTGTCTTTTTCTCCATCCTAATTCCCCCTGTTTATACTTTTATTTCTCCCTTTCCCCTTCTCCTCCCCAACAAAGTTTTGCTTTTGACCGCCGCTTTCCTCAGTTAACCCTCCCCCTTTATTCCCCTCTCTTATCTTACCGTTACCCACTTGCTACTTCTCCTTTTCCTTCTGCCCTCCCCCCTCCCTTTTTCCCCCCTTTCCCTCCCACTTCCCGTAGGACAAGTTAGATTTCTAAACTTATCAGAGTATGTTATTCCCTTCTTGAACTAGATCAGATGACAGTAAAGCTCAAATACTGCTCTTCTCCCTCCCTTCTTTCCCTCTACTATAATATGTTTTTTTGCCACTTCCTTTGGTGTAATTTACCCTTTTCTACAACCTCCTTACCACTTCCCTCATAGCCCTCCCTTTATATCTCTTATTTATATTTTATATCTTTACATCAGTTAATTTATACAGGCATTCACAACCTATGTATATCCCTTTCATTTGTCACAATAGTTGTACCATTCACAAGAATGACTTATGTATGTATATGTGTATATATATATATATATATGTATATATATATATATATGTGTATATATATATATATATATATATATATATATATATATATATATACATAAAAAACATACATAAGATGATATAATCCCACATAAAGATGTAAACAACCTAAGCTTATTGGTTAATGAAGTTTGTGGGGTTTTTCCCCCGGTTACCTTTTTATGTCTCTCTTGAGGTTTGTATTTGGAGATCAAATTTTCCATTGAGTTCTGGCCTTTTCGTCAGGAAGGTCTGAAATTCCCTTATTTCATTGAATGTCCATCGCCTTACCTGGAAAATTATGCTTAGTTTTTCTGGGTAGTTGATCCTTGGTTGTAGTCCCAGCTCCTTTGCCCTTTGGAATATCATATTCCAATTTCTCCTGTCTTTTAATGTGGAAGCTGAGAGATCCTGCGTGATCCTGATTGTAGTTCCACGATATTTGAATTGCTTCTTTTTGGCTGCTTGCAGTATTTTCTGCTTGAGTTTATAGCTCTGAAATTTGGCTATAATATTTCTTGGTGTTTTCAGTTTGGGATCTCTTTCAGGGGGTGATCGGTGAATTCTTTCAATGACTATTTTGCCCTCTGGTTCTAGGACCTCTGGGCAGTTGTCTTTGATAATTTCTTCGAAGATACTGTCAAGGCTCCTTTTTTCATCGTGGATTTCCGGTAGACCAATAACTCTCAAATTGTCTCTCCTGGATCTATTTTCCAGGTCAGTTGTTTTGCCAATCAGATATTTCACATTTTTTTTTCTATTTTTTCATTCTTTATGTTTTGTTTTATTACTTCTTGATGCCTCATAGATTCATTAGCTTCCACTTGCTCAAGTCTAATTTTAAATGAGTTAGTGTTAACATTTTGCTTTTGAGCCTCCATTTTCAATTGGTTGATTTCACCTCTCAGGGTGTCCTTTTCTCTCTCTAGATTCTGAATCTCCATAGCCATTTCGCCAATCTTATTCTTTAGGGACTTGATTTTGTCAGTGGATTTTTTCTCCCTTTTTTCCATTTTTTCCATATTTTCTTTTAGCTCCCTAATTTGGTTTTTAAAATCCTCTTTTAGCTCTTCCAGCAGTGCTTTTTGGGCTGGAGACCAGATCATATTAGCTTTTGAGGTATCTGATGTATCTACCGTGTCATTGCTATCTTCTTCTATGTCGATATTTTGATTCTGCCTGTCTCCATAAAAAGAATCTATTGTCCTCGTTTTTTTTGTGTTCTTCTTCATGTTGGTTTGCCTTTTGCTGGCTTTACAACGAATTTCTATCTGTGAGTCTCGGGGCTTTCTGTCCCAGCTTTCTTATTCTGGGGGTTGTGAGTCTAGAATTATAACCTTCAGTTTCCTGAGGTGTGGGGGAGGGGTCTGGCTCCCTGGCATCTCACTCCCTATGGGTGCTCTCCAGCACTTGCTTTTCAGCAATGGTCTCAGCTGTTTGTTGTTTGAGCTGATGACTGGCGCTTACGTCTGGGCTCCTGGCTTGTCCCCCTGCCGACTCTTCCCCTCTGGGACTAATGAGCTTCTAGTATTTGTCCTGTGAAGCCCCGCTACTCTCTCCTCTGTTTCAGTTCTCTTTTTTTTTTTTCCCGAGGAATTCTCTGGGTGAGGGGGGGAGGGGTTAGAGCCGTTTACCTGGCCATTGAGTCTTCCGGAAGTTCTAGAGGCCGAGTTCCTGGGTTTTGCAAGCGTCAGGAGTGGGTGTTTTCACAGCTGGTGGCGTTGCGCTGCCTCTTGTCGCTCCCAGAGACTGCCGTCCTGTGTTGGGAGGCCTGGGGATCTCTGCCGGTTTCGGGCGCCCAGCTTTCTCGCAGCCCGTCTCCCACGTGGATTTCCCGGCCAGCCGCTTCCGCCTTGGTCTGGAGCAGCTCCGCACCGAGCACTCTCCGAGCCTGCAGGTTCGTTCCTCCGGCCTTTCAGACTCTCCTGGCTCGGAAATTTGCCCCACGCACACTGCTCGCGGTTTCTGACTCTCTCAAATCTGCTCAAATTCACTTTTTTATGGGAATCTGACAGACCTTCTGAGAGAGCTCCGGTAAGACGCTGCCTTCATGCGGCCATCTTGGCTCCGCGCCCCTAGCCTCTTTTTTTGATCATGGCTTTCAGGTAGTCCAATAATTTTTAAATTATCTCTCCTGAATCTATTTTCCAGGTCAGTGGTTTTTCCAAGGAGATATTTCACATTGTCTTCCATTTTTTCATTCCTTTCGTTCTGTTTTATAATATCCTGATTTCTCATAAACTCACTAGCTTCCACTTGCTCCAATCTAATTTTTAAAGTAGTATTTTCTTCAGTGGTCTTTTGGACCTCCTTTTCCATTTGGCTAATTCTGCCTTTCAAGGCATTCTTCTCCTCATTGGCTTTTTGGAGCTCTTTTGCCATTTGAGTTAGTCTGTTTTTTAAGGTGTTGTTTTCTTCAGTGTATTTTTCAGTATTTTTTTGGGTCTCCTTTAGCAAGTCATTGACTTGTTTTTCATGGTTTTCTCACATCCTTCTCATTTCTCTTCCCAATTTTCCCTCTACTTCTCTAACTTGCTTTTCCAAATCCTTTTTGAGCTCTTCCATGGCCTGGGGCCAGTTCATGTTTTTCTTGGAGGCTTTTGTTGTAGGCTCTATGACTTTGTTGTCTTCTTTAGGCTGTATGTTTTGGTCTTCTTTGTCACCAAAGAAAGAATCCAAAGTCTGAGACTGAATCTGGGCACGTTTTCGCTGCCTGGCCATATTCCCAACCCACTAACTTGACCCTTGAGTTTTTCAGTGGGGTATGACTGCTTGTAGACTTACGAGTTCTATGTTCCACGTTTGGGGGGGAGGTGCCAGCTCTGTCAGACCCGCACTACTCCTTCCCCAAGAACCCCCACTCCAGACTGGGCTTAGATCTTCAACAGGCTGTTGCACTCCTGCTCTGATCCGCCACTTAATTCCTCCCACCAGGTGGGCCTGGAGCTGGAAGTAACAACAGCTGTAGCTGCCCCACCTCCGCTGCCCCCGGGGCTGGAAGCCGAACCATGAACTCCTTCCACTCCCACAGCTTTTCCCACTAAACTTCTCCGCAGTCTCTGGTGTTTGTGGGTCGAGGGGTCTGGTTACTGCCGCAGCTCACATATTCAGGGCGCTAGGGCCCCCTCCGCCCGGCTTCTGGTCTGGATGGTCCACGCCGCTCAGGCTGGGCTCTGCTCCACTCCATTCCCAGCTCCCAGCTCCCAACTCCGTGTGGAATAGACCTCACCCAGGGACCATCCAGGCTGTCCTGGGCTGGAGCCCTGCTTCCCTGTGCTGTTCTGTGGGTTCTGCCATTCTAGAATTGGTTCAGAGCCATTTTTATAGGTTTTTGGAGGGACTCGGGTACGGAGCTCACTCTAGTCCGTGCTTACCAGCCGCCATCTTGGCTCCACCTCCAGTCCTCTTTCTAAATGGTTAACATGGATGTCAAACTGTATGCTGTCAATATCACAATTATGAGGCTATTCTTATAATGTACCAAACATTATCGATACCTTTAAAAATAACGATAGGCTATTATGTCTCTCTAGTACTTTGTTTCATAACTTTGCATATAGTATCTCATTTGATACTCACAACAACCATATTAAGTAGTCAGAGCAAGTACTGCAATTCTCATTTAGTCTATGGAGAATTAAAAGCCCAGAGAGGCAAAGATTCTGTAGCTAATAAGTGTAAGCCTAGAACTCAGGTTTTCTTGCAGAGTCCAGTGAAAAGTCCCTGGTGACACAAGAATGTATGAGTTTCTCTAAAGCTTCTTTTGCAGTTGAGATTTATAGCTCTGTTCCTTTTGTACCACTTTTCTTGTGGTTGTTTTGTGGTTTACTGGGTCCTTTGGTGCCTACACAAAATTTATTCAACTGGCAGAAATGAAGCACTGAGAAACATTTTGCCTATTTTTGTAGAGGTGAAAGGTGGTGAGTCATTGGGATACACCGAATTGAAAAATCTGCATGGTAAAAAAATTTGGAAGCCCTCTCTTGTTACCTACTCCTCTTAGAAACCCCAAATGCCTAAAATGTATAGTCCACAGTCTATAAACCTAAGGAGGATTTGTGAGAAAAACTCTTCTAGTTGTTTTGGTGAACACAAACAGAAATTGCAAGCAGAAATTATATAAACATAAATAATTTATATAAATTATATAATATAACACACAGAAATCAACAGACAGGCCTCTAGCTGTCTGACCAGGGCATTACCTACACAGTCACCAGAGAGAGAGGATCCAACATTTGGGTTTTCAAAGCCAGAGGGCTTCCCATGGCTACCCAGAGTCTCATCTGGCCAAATCACCAACACTCTTCCAATGAGTGTACCCTCAAAAGCAAAACATCAACCTCAGAGCTCATATTCCCTGTTCAGGGCCCAGAGAGCTCAGATCATACTTAGCCAAAAGGGTGTGGGAAAGACTTTTAATCACTACCACCATATCACACACATTGTTTCCAATCAATGACTCTTATTCAAAGACACCCATTGCCTTAGTGCTGAGAAGCTCTCCAAAACAAAAGACCCCACTTTGCTTGCCATTACATTTGAAAGGCAAGACTCATCAAAGGTACTTCATTACCTCAGTGCTGAGAAGCACTTCAAAGCAAAAGACAAAAGGTCTCAATTTACCTGCCCTATTCAAGCAAAGGCAAGACTCATTAAAGGCACTTGATTGCTTTAGCATTCCAAAAGAGAAAACAGTAAAAAAAAGTCTCACCTTGCTTAACATTACATCATCTAGTTTAACATTCCAATTTTAGATATAGAGAAATTGAGACTAAAAGTTTTTAGGTGACTTGCCCAAGTTCACATAGATTTTGTATCCTCCTTAATGTTGTATTAGCAAGCACCTTAGCACACCCAGGATGGCCTGCTAGCACAGGTTATTTGAGGAAAGATAGCTTCAAAGGGGTCAACAATCTTACTTTAAAACATATAAGTGGAAAGAAGTGAATATCCAAGAAAGAATCCAATAGACAGGGCTCCAACTGTCTAAACAAAGTAAAAGTCAGGGGGCTCCTTAACAACAGCTAGCCAGAGTCTCATCTGGCCAAATCACAAAGATCTCAGGTGAACATTACACACTTTCATTTAATAGGCTCAGGGCCAGAAAGCATCACAACTGTGACTTAGTGCCTGATTAGCTTAGTACCAAAAGGTATGAAAGCCTTCCTGAAAGCAAGCCTCCCAGTAAGCAAGCTTCTCCTTAGGCAAGTTCCAGTTCCTCAGTGGGCTCTATGTGACTCAGGATGTATCACAGCTATGAACTGGGCTTGAGCTCAAAGCAGCAAGACATCTCTGACTGAAATACCTATGTACCTTTAGACCTGGGAACATAGACCTTGTTCCAAGGATAAAAGGGGACACATATGGTCATATAGACCTATTAATGGATGGGGAAAATCTTATGTTCCATTAACCCTACAAATACCTAGCACAGACCTCTAAGTAAACATGGTAAAGTTTCAGAAATTACTTCAATGGAATAAAATTTGGCCTTCATGAAACTGCAAATTAGCAGGGTTCTCCTCTGTAGTTAACTTTTATTTTATTTATTTATATTTTATATACCAAAACCCAACTCAAACTATTTTCATATCTATTTATATTTGTAACTATTATATTTTTATTTATAACTACAAACCAATTTGAACTATTTTCCATAAACAGAAATGATTATTAGCAAATATGTTCATTCTAGTTCTCTAGTTGCCATAGGCAGCTGAGTAGATAGAGTATTGGGCCTGGAGTCAGGAAGACCTGGGTTAAAATTTGGCCTCAGAGATTTGCCAGCTGTGTGACACTGGGAAAGTCACTTAATCTCTCTTTAACTCAGCTTACTCAACTGTAAAATGAGGATAATAATAACACTTACCTTGCAGGGTTGTTATGAGGATGACATGAGATATTATTTGTAAAAATACTTAGCATAGTGCTGGCACACTCACATGACATACACTTTAGAAATACTTATTCTTTTCCTCCTTCCTATGTGTAGTTCTATTATAAAGACAATTTTTAAAGTTTATTTGGTCAAGACTTTGCACCTTGATAGAAATTGTCCCCATACAAAAATCTTGACGAGTTGTTACTCAGAAATCCAATACCAACATCTGTACATATGTGGAAAATTCAGATATTTGTCTATATGCAGTTAATTACCAGGAAAATTAAGATATGCATATGCATCATACTACTATAGTCAATTAATTACAGTAACATAGACAGATGGTAAGCATGAGTAAACCCTGGTATAAAAATGATATCTAGGAAATTTGATTGGAAAAGGAGGTGGGCTGGTTATGTAGTAAATGCAAGAGCTAACACATGGGCAGTCAAAATTTGGCACTAGTAAAAATGAAATTTTAAAAGACATTTTAAAAATAAGTACATCCTCTATGGAGAATGTATTGGAGGGCATACACAGCAATTGTATGGGATGAGAAATCATGGTTGGAGTTTAATTTACATTATTAGATGGAATCCCCAAATTGACCAAATTGCAGGTGGTTAAAGTGTTGAACTATCGGATAGAGTGATGGAGTCATACAAGTTCTAGATCTGGAATGTAAACCTCATTCATGTGGGTTTGAGTTGAATTGTGATGAAGAAAATATCATCTCTCATTCTACCTCCACAATCAAAGTAATAAAATAAGCTAGAATCTAATTTTTATAGTCTTATATTGGAACTTAAAAAAGATTCTTTCCAATTTCTAATTCAGTTCATTTCAACAAATACTTATTGAGTATCTACTTTGTGTAGACAATTTTACTAGGGCCTGAGATATAGAAAACATAGATCAATCCCCCTCATTGAAATTAGTTCTACTAGTAGGATATAGCACTTAGACAAATAACTCTAAAACATAATACCACTTAATAAGTCCATTATCAATCAACACGTATTTACCCACTACCTATTATATATTAGGCACTGGAGATACAAAAATTGAACAAAAAAGAAAGTGAAATAAATATTTTCTGCTTTCAAGGACCTTACATTCTATAGAGGGAAACACATATGTATGAGTTTGTACACATATATACTCTCTCTCTCTCTCTCTCTCTCTCTCTCTCTCTCTCTCCCTCTTTCTCCCCCCCTCTTTCTCTCTCTCTCCATATATATACACATACCCATACATATATCTATATGTAGATATGAATGTACAACATTTATATACATTTCCAAATACATGCATGTGACTATAGCTAGGTGTATGTGTGTATGTGTGTGTGTGTGTATATATATATATATATGTGTGTGTGTGTGTGTGTGTGTGTATATGTATATATATGTATATCTGTATGTATATATATATATATATATATATAGCTTTTATACATGCACATGTTCATGTACATTCCTAATTATATGTGTATGCAAAATAAGCATGTAAATATAAGATGTTTTGATATTTTGGGGAGAAATAAAAGTGATGAGCTGAGGTTTGAAGTAAATTAAGGCTTCTGAGTAAGAATGCTGAGAAAGTTACAAATTCTAGGAATGGAGCAGCTTGTTCAAAGGCTTGGAGATGAGAGATGTAGTGTTATGTGTGAGGAACAGCACTTGGCAAGTTTGGATGCAAGTGCTAACCTATAGTTGACCAATAAAAGGTCATTACCAATTCGAGAAATCAGTGAAGGTCTCCTGGTGAAGTCATGTCAGTTAGGCTCTTGTAATTCCTAGGTATTCACGCACAATTCTAAATATCTAGATATCTATCTGTCTGTCTGTCTATCTCCATATAGACAGATATGGATGAATATCTATATAGAATATTTCAAAGCATAAATATATGTAGACAGATACAGATGAGTATCTATATCTGTATTTCAAAACATTATTGTATGATCTTTTGCAATGCTAGCAGGATAGGTAGGGACTAATTGGTGGCTCCGATACAGGAGTATGAGGATGTTGTGGGCAAGGAAAGGGCCCTCACTAATACATTGGAAGATAAATGAATGCCTGTGAAAGGGGTGGAGAATCTATCTATCTAATTTATCATGAGCAGAAAATTTTGCTTTCATAACATAAAGTTTAAAATAGCCTCTTTGCCACTTCTATCTATTGCTCCAAGTTCTGTACTCTGAAACTAGGCAGAACAAGTCTAATCCATCTGCTATACAATGACCCTTTAGATCAACCAATTAATCAAAAGTATTTAGTAAACTCATACTATGTGCCACACAAGGCAGCTAGGTGGTCCAGTGAATAGAGTGCCAGCCCTGGAGTCAGGAGTACCTGAGTTCAAATCTGGCCTTAGATCTTTATTACCCATGTGACTTTGGACAAATCACTGAACACTTTTTGCCCCGGTTTCTCATCTGTAAAATGAGCTAGAGTAGGAAATGTATCTTTGCCAAGAAGACTCCAAATGGAGTCACAGAGAGTTGGACAGGACTGAAATAACACAACAGCAAATGTTCCAAAAACTTTGAATTGCAGTAAGGATATAAATAAAAAGAATTAAACATGCCCTACCTCCATGTAGGTTACATTTAAATCTCTTCTATGAGGTTTTCTCTTATCAGTCTAAAAAGGACTAGTTCATTTCCTTAAACACCATATGTGATGAATTTGAAATTCTTTTTTTTAGAAGTGGAAGGCAAGACAATTGGGGTTAAGTGACTTGCCCAAGGTCACACAGCTAGTGTGTCAAGTGTCTGAGGCCGGATTTGAACTCAGGTCTTCCTGACTCCAGTGCCAGTGCTCTACTCACTGCACCACCTACCTGCCCCAGAATTTGAAATTCTTAATCATTCTGATTGTCTTACTCTGAGATATTTCCAGTTAATTGGAGATCTACCCCAAATGTGCTTCTTAAAATAGAATCCTATTTCAGATGTGATCTGACCAGGCAAGGACACAATATTTCCATTACTTGCCTAGTCTTAAGGACAAAATAACTCTCAATTCATTCTCAGATTGCCTTAACTTTTTTTTCAACTCTCATATGATTATCTTGACTCATTGAGTTTGTAGTCCACTAAAAATTTCAGTTTTCACCAAAGACAAGAACTTTACCTTGTCTAAAGATTGTTTAGAAGATAATGACAAAGGGATAAGTTTGTGAATATGATGATCAAATTGGCCATTTGGCTCTTCATACATTTCAGGGAAAACATTCCCTTTGAAAGATTTTACCCTTTATTTAACCTTGGCCAGGCACCTCACAAACTTGTGCCTTTGATCACAATGGAACAACATGCAGGATTGTGGATGTCTCAGTGACGCTCACAGCAATTTCTTTTTTTTTTTTAAAGATGGGTTTAAATTATATATCCTACTGCGAGTGGGCAAGAATCATGTGTTACTATACAAAAAGGACAACACATTTAAATCTCTATTTGTTTTAAGATTTTCACACAGCTTCTGATGTTGCAAGAACCTTGAGGTTTATCATTACTAGGCGGGGTGGAATTGCTCCAACTTTGATAAGACATTTGATTTATTTAAATGCTCTGTCCAGAACGTCAAAAACTTAATTATCATAAAGAAATATATTACCAAAGGTAATACACTGAAGCAGGATAAATGGATAAAAGCATCACTATAAACCCTAAATAGTAAGTATGTTTCTTCTTTAAAATTTTATTTTTTTAATTTATTTTTTTTTTAGTTTAGAACACTCAGTTCTGCAGGCTTTTGAGTTCCCAATTTTCTCTCCCTCCCTTTCCTCCCCCATACCCTCCAAGAGAGCATGTAATCTGATGTAGGTTCTACATATACCTTCACATTGAACTTATTTACATAATAGTCCACTTGTAAGAAAGAATTATAACCAATGGAATGAATTATGAGAAAGACGAAAAGAAACCAAAAAAGAAGGAAAAAAAAAGAGCAAATAGATTGCCTCAATCTGCATTCGGAGTCTGTAATACTTTCTCTGGATATGCATAGCTTTTTCTACCATGAGTCTTTTGGAGCCATCTTTGAACCTTGCATTGATGAGAAGAGCCAGGTCTATCAAAGTAAGTCTTTATAGATACCATGTGTCTGTAACCGTATATAATGTTCTCCTAGCTCTGTTCCCTTCACTCAGCATCAGCTCATAAAAGTCTTTCTAGGTTAAAATGAAGTCTGTCTGCTCCTCATTTCTTATAGCATAATAGTGTTCCATTACATTCATATACCACTATTCGTTTAGCCATTCCCGAATTGTTGAGCATCCCACTTTTTTCTTATTTTATTTATTTAATATATTTAGTTTTCAGCATTGATTATCACAAGAATTTGAATTACAAATTTTCTCCCCGTTTCTACCCTCCTGTCCACTCCAAGATAGTGTATTTTCTGGTTGCCCCATTCCCCAGTCAACCCTCCCTTCTGTCACCCCACTCCCCTCTCATCCCCTTTTCCCTTCTTTCTTAGAGGGCAAGATAAATTTCTACACCCCACTGTTGGTGTATCTTATTTAGTAGTTGCACACAAAAACTTTTTTTTGTCTTTGAACATCTGTTTTTAAAACTTGAAGTTCCAAGTTCTCTCCCCTCTTCCCTTCCCACCCACCCTCCGTAAGAAGGCAAGCAATTCAACATAGGCCACATGTATATCACGATTTAAAACACTTCCACAATACTCATGTTGTAAAAGACTAACTATATTTTGCTCCTTCCTAACCTATCCCCCTTTATTGAATTTTCTCCCTTGACCCTGTCCATTTTGGAAAGTGTTTGTTTTGATTACCTCCTCCCCCAAACTGCTCTCCCTTCTATCAACCCCCCTTTTTTATCTTCTTCCTCCTTCTTTCCTGTGGGGTAAGATACCCAATTGAGTGTTTATGGTATGCCATCCTCAGGTCAAATCCGACGAGAGCAAGATTCACTCATTCCCCCCCACCTGCTCCCTTTCCCTTCCTACAGAACTGGTTTTTCTTGCCACTTTTATGCGAGATAATATACCCCATTCTATCTCTCCCTTTCTCCCTCTCTCAATATATTCCTCTCTCATCCCTTAATTTGATTTTATTTTTTTTAGATATCATCCCTTCATACTTAACTTGCCCTGTGCCCTCTGTCTATAGATATAGATATAGATATAGATATATAGATAGATATAGATATATAGATAGATATAGATATATAGATAGATATAGATATATAGATAGATATAGATATAGATACAGATAGATAGATATAGATACATATGCATACATATATATATACACATACATATATACATACATGCACACACACATACACACACACACATATGTATGCATATTACCTTCAGCCACCCTAATACTGAGGTCTCATGAATCATACACATCGTCTTTCCATGTAGGAATGTAAACAAAACAGTTCAACTTTAGTAAGTCCCTTGCAATTTCTTTTTCTTTTTTATCTTTTCATGCTTCTCTCGATTCTTGTGTTTGAAAGTCAAATTTTCTAGTCAATTCTGGTCTTTTCACTGAGAAAGCTTGAAAGTCCTCTATTTTATTGAAAGTCTATATTTTGCCTTGGAGCATGATACTCACTTTTGGTGGGTAGGTGATTCTTGAATCCTACCTCCATTGACCTCTGGAATATCTTATTCCAAGCCCTTTGATCCTTTAATGTAGAAGCTGCTAGATCTTGGATTATTCTGATTGTGTTTCCACAATACTTGAATTGTTTCTTTCTGGCTGCTTGTAGCATTTTCTCCTTGATTTTGGAGCTCTGGAATTTGGGGACAATATTCCTAGGAGATTACTTTTGGGGATCTATTTGAGGAGGCAATCTGTGGATTCTTTCAATTTCTATTTTACCCTCTGATTCTAGAATATCAAGGAAGTTCCCCTTGATCATTTCTTGAAAGATGATATCTAGGCTCTTTTTTTAATCATGGCTTACAGGTAGTCCAATAATTTTTAAATTCTCTCTCCTGAATCTATTTTCCAGGTCAGTGGTTTTTCCAATGAGATATTTCACATTGTCTTTCATTTTTTCATTCCTTTGGTTCTGTTTTATAATATCTTGATTTCTCATCAAGTCCCTAGCTTCCACTTGCTCCAATCTAATTTTTAAGGTGGTGTTTTCTTCAGTGGTCTTTTGCACCTCTTTTTCCATTTGGCTAATTCTGCCTTTTAAGACACTCTTCTCCTCAATGGTTTTATGGAGCTCTTTTGCCATTTGAGTTAGTCTACTTTTTAAGGTATTGTTTTCTTCAGTATTTTTTATGTATTTTTGGGGGGTCTCCTTTAGCAAGTCATTGACTTGTTTTTCATGGTTTTCTCATATTATTCTCATTTCTCTTCCCAATTTTTCCTCTACTTCTCTAACTTGCTTTTCCAAATCCTTTTTGAGCTTTTCTGTGGCCTGAGACCAGTTCATGTTTTTCTTGGAAGCTTTTGATGTAGGCTTTTTGACTTTGTTGACTTCTTCTTGCTGTATGTTTTGGTCTTCTTTGTCACCGAAGAAAGATTCCAAAGTCTGAGACTGAATCTGAGTCTGTTTCCGCTGCCTGGCCATGTTCCCAGCCAACTTACTTGATCCTTGAGTTTTTTGTTGGGGTATGACTGCTTATAGAGTAAAGAGTACTTTGTTCCAAGCTTGAGAGGATGCGCTGTTGTTTTCAGAGCGATTTTTATATAGCCAGCTCTGCCACACCAGCACTCCTCCTTCCCCAAGAACTGTCAACTGGGCCTTGACTCAGATCTTCAGCAGGCTCTGCACTCCTGCTCTGATCCACCACTTAATTCCTCCCACCAGGTGGGCCTGGGGCCAGAAGCAACTGAAGCTGTTGCTTTGTAGCTGCACCACCTCTACTGTGCCCTGGGCATTGGCCAAACAGGGAACTCCTTTCACTCCCTGAAGCTTTTCCCACTAACCTTCTCTGTTGTCTTTGGTGTTTGAGGGTTGAAAAGTCTGGTAACTGCCACAGCTCTCTGATTCAGGGCGCTAGGGCCTCTTCCACCCAGTTCCTGGTCTGGTTGGTCCTGCCGCTGCCCATGCTGAGCTCCGCTCCCCTCCACTCCTAGCTCCGTGTGCAGTAGACCTCACCCAGAGACCATCCAGCTAGAGCCCTGCTTCCCTCTGCTACTTTGTGGGTTCTGCAGTTCTTCTCTGTTGTCTTTGGTGTCTGTGGGTTGAAAAGTCTGGTAACTGCCACAGCTCACTGATTCAGGGCGTTAGGGTCTGTTCCACCCGGCTCCTGGTCTGGTTGGTCCCCACGCACCATGCTGGGCTCTGCTCCCCTCTGCTCCCAGCTCCATTTGCGATAGACCTCACCCAGGGACCAATCAGGCTGTCCTGGGCTGGAGCCCTGCTTCTCTCTGCTATTTTGTGAGTTCTGCAGTTCTAGAATTTGTTCAGAGCCATTTTTTATAGGTTTTAGGAGGGACTTGGCAGGGAGCTCATGCAAGTCTGTGCTCTCCAGCTGCCATCTTGGCTCTGCCCCTGGGCATCCCCTTGATTTCCAATTCTTTTCCACCACTAAAAGAGCTGCTATGAATGTTTTTGTACATGTGGATTCCTTTCCCACTTGTGTGATCTCTTTGGGATACAGCCCTAGAAGTGGTATTGCTGGGTCAAAAAGGATGTACATTTTTATAGCCCTTTGGGCCTAATTCTAAATTGCTCTCCAGAATGGCTGGATCAGTTCACAACTCCACCAACAATGTAACAATGTTCCAATTTTCCCACATCCTCTCCAGCATTTATCATTTTCCTATTTTGTCATGTTAGCCAATCTGACAGGAGAGATGTGTTACCTAAGAGTTGTTTTGGTTTGCATTTCTCTAATCTACAGTGATTTAGAGCATTTTTTCATATGAGTATAGATAAGTTTAATTTTTTCCTCTGAAAACTGTCTGTTCATATTCTTTCACCATTTCTCAGCTGGGGAATGACTTGCATTTTTATAAATTTGCCTCAGTTTACTGTAAACTTTAAATATGAAGCCTTTATCAGAGACACTGGTTATAAAGATTCTTTCCCAAGCTTAGTCTTTGTTGCATTGGCTTTGTTTGTACAGAAACTTTTCAATTTAACATAATCAAAATTATCCATTTTGCATTTTGTAATGCTCTCTGTCTCTTGTTTGGTCATGAATTCTTCCCTTCTCCATAAATCTGACAGGTAAACTATTCCTTGCTCTCCCAAATTGCTTATGGTATCAGCCTTTATTGCTAAATCATGAACCAATTTTGACTTTATTTTGGTATACATTGTAAGATACTGGTCTATGCCCAGTTTCTGCCCTACTATTTCCCATTTTCCCAGCAGTTTTTGTGAAATAGTGAATTCTTAACCCCGAAGCTGAGTTCTTGGGGTTTATCAAAGAATAGATTGCTATAGTTATTGACTACTGTGTCTTGTGTGCCTAACCTATTACACTTATCCACCATTCTGTTTCTTATCCAGTACCAAGTAGTTTTGATGACTGCTGCTTTATAATACAGTTTAACATCTGGTATAGGTTGGCCACCTTCCCTAGCATTTCTTTTCATTAATTCCCTTGATATTCTGGACTTTTTGTTCTTCCAGATGAATTTTGTTATTATTTTATCCAGCTCTGTAAAATATTTTTGGTTGTTTGATTGATATGGGCACTGAATAAGTAAATTAATTTAGGTAAAATTGTCATTTTTATTATATTAGCTCAGCCTAACTGTGAGCACCTGATATTTTTCCATTTATTTAGATCTCACTTTATTTGTGTGAAAAGTGTTTTGTAATTGTGTTTATATAGCCCTTGGGTTTGTCTTGGCAGGTAGACTCCCAAATATTTTATAGTGTTTACAGTAACTTTAAATGGAATTTCTCTTTCTATCTCTCGCTGTTGGGATTTGTTAATAATGTATAGGAATGCTGAGGATTTATGTGGGTTTATTAAGTATGTTATTTTCAACATTTTTTTTTTGTCACGTCAAAGTAAAACTCTCTCAACTTGCTCAAGGTCAAAATGCTAATGATTTCGTAACCTATGGTTGGACCAGTTCTTTGTACCTAAGTACATTGAAGGCTATTAGAACTCATTATCATGTATTAGCATATCAAAAGATCTTTTAAAAATACCATGCATGTGTACTTGTCCTTACTTTTAGTTCCTTGCCCATGTGGTTTTTGAAAAAGCTATTTATGCTGTTTAAAGAAGTTTAATGTTATCTAGTTAACATCAAGTATTCTTTTAAACCTATTATGTGTAAGGCAATTTACTAGCCAAGTGTAATATGTGGTTTCTGATAAAATAACATCCTTTGCCCATAATTATGTGTGTATATATATATGTGTGTGTGTATATATATATATATATATATATATATATATATATATATATACATTTCAAGCACACATGTACACACATATATTCAGTATTTTCAGAAAAAAAAGAAGGAGAAGAAGAGGAAGATGGAAAAGGAAAAAAAGGAGGAGGAGCTGGAACAAAGAAATAGTTTGCAAAAGCATTCTGTTGGAAGTAAGACTGAATAAATTAAGGAGGGATAATAAGATTGTCTTGCTTTTTTAAGGGCCTAGTTGAAGTTGGATAACATGAATTGATAACTTTTCTAGTTATCACAATTATTTAAATTCTCCCACCTCATTTCAGTAGCATGTGGTTGTAGATGGTGAGAGTAATATAAAATAAGGTTTGGCATGGGATTAGTGGTAACAGACCAGATACTAGTTTAGAGGATGCTGTAGAGGGTCAAGAGACAAAGAGAGGTTAGAGAGGAAGAAAAGTTAAGACAAAGCAGGGGTAATGTAATAAGAGAGTAATGAGCCATGGAAATATTCAATATTTGTTTTTAGCAGGTGTGTGGGATAGGCATAGAATTATCGGAGAGATTGGTGAGATAGAATGATGTAAGAATTTTAAAACGACCATCCACATCTGTAGCTGAGGTGGAATGAAAGAGTAGGTGACACGATTTAAGGAGACTACGCAATTGGGAGATTCCAAAGTTTGAAGAAGCATCAAAATGAATGCTGTAGTTTTCCAGTATAATGCCTGGATCTGGAGAGGAGAGGAAAATGGTGAGCCAGGTGCTGAACTTAGTGAAAAAGGAGGGAGAATGACCTGGCAGCCAGTATAAAAGATACCACAATCTGAAATAAGTGGGAAATACTGATACTATGAAATTGAAAGCTAAATTACCTCTACATTCCTTTCTAATTCTGTATCTTATGAGTTATATAATTTCTGCTTTCTCCCTAAAGGTAGTAAAAGGAGTAAAGTTCATGTTCAGTTTTTATTATTCAAGTGGGTTGGTGAGAAAGTCATAAAATGAACTTGAAATCTGGTGTCTGGTGCTTCTTTATACCTCCACCTATTTTGGGTATTAGTAGTATTGATAGACTTATGGGCACCTCTCAAATCCCCCCATCCTTTGGTACTTTGCAAACTAACGTCCTCAGTCTGTTGGTTCGTACCAGTCTATTTGTTGATATTATGGTTCCAATGTTCTCTCTCTTTGGCACCTTAGTTGCAATGTTTTCCTCCACAATTGTTGCTCCACAGAAGCCCCAATACTCCTAAACTTCACGGTAATTTCTTATACCCCATCTAGTTGTCTTTTGATTCTAGCCTCACTTTAGAGGAAGTGTCCCAGCAAATTTACCTCCCTTAGTGTATTCTTCATATTGCTTGAGGATCAGTGAAAATCATTTTAAAAAATGACATTGAATAAAGTCTGCGTCCTTTTGAAATGAGTTTTATTAATGTCTTTTTTCCTTATAGTTGTTTCTAGATATTGGTTCCCCTCCCCCATTAAAGAAGCTCTTCATCCCAACAAAGAAAAAAGTTGGTCAAAATTAAAAGATAAAGGAATTGTGAAGCTTGGTGCATGCAACACTATAGTCTTCAGCTCTCAGCTGAAAGGATATAAATGGTTCATCATTTCTCCTCTAAGTCCAAATTTGGTCATCATCCTTGCTCACCATCTGGCTTCTTTTTAAGGTTCTTTTTGGTAACATTATTGCTATATGCTTTTCCCTGAGAGTTGTAGCTCATTTCTCAAGATGTCAGTGTCTCAAAACTGTTTGGAGCACTCAATACAGATATAATTTGGAATTCACCCAAGCTCTTGACAAATTAATCTCATGGGGGAAATTGTACCTATTGTAACTATTTGGAGAACCTACAATGCTACCAGAGGGCCACCTGTTAACATGGATCTAAATAGCAGCCTATCTTGGAAGGGACAGGTGTTCTCTTTTAGGTCACTTTCTTGTGTTCTTTTTTTAAAGGGGAGTAGGCAGGGCAATTGGCGTTAAGTGACTTGCTCAAGGTCACACAGCTAGTAAGTGTGTCAAGTGTCTGAGGCCAGATTTGAACTCAGGTCCTTCTGACTCCAGGGCTGGTGCTCTACTCATTGAGCCATCTAGCTGCCCCAGGTCACTTTTTTAACTACAATTGATGACAGCCTCTGTGTTATACTTTAGCTTTTTATATAAATTTTTCCTATCCTTCTAACTAGAATGTAAATCCAATGACTGCAGAGACTTTATCTCATAGTTCCATGTGTCCCTAACAGTGCCTTGGAAATAGTTGGTAATTAGTTAATTGGCTTAAGGCTAGTGTCAATATAAGGTATTGTGAAATCAACCCCAAAATAGGGTCAAATGTGGCTTTAATTGCTGATGATCACAAATCATCCTCAGAAAACTGCTGTAAAGTGAGTATTACAAATATTAGCGCCCCCATTTCATGGTGGGGGAAACAGGATCCAAAAAATGAAGTAATTTACTCATGTTTGTAGAACCTGGAAATGGCAGAAGCAGGAACTTCAACCCAATTCTAATAAGCTGTGTGGTGTGCGTTGTTTTATCAGTAAAGTGTTCATGGTTCCATTGTATTGTGGAGGGTTAGTCCTGTAATAGCTACCATATAAGGAATAAGATGCTGATTTTATTTTGGAAGTTGATGAACTTTTATACTAAGGGGATATCAGTTGCATTACAATTAAATATCTGAAGCTTCAATTTTATATCTCCTATGGCTCAAAATCAGATGTCAGTAGAATAAGGATGCATATGGTACATAGTAGTAAAATAGTATGCCTACCACAGTGCCTACCAGCCAAAAGATTGAATTTAAAAGATTGACTCAAATTCTTTTTTTTTTGATAATCAGTCTTGCTGAGATTCCTGAGTACACATTAAGAAGCTGATGGTTAGGTTAATAAGTGCACGACTTGAGACATAGCTGTCACTCCAGCTACTTCAATGCAGGAGTAAAAATAATCCCAAGAGCATAGGCCACAAAAAAATTGACTTAGAAATGTTAGCTACATTTTGTTAGCTACAATCCAGTTTGGAGACTGTTATCAGAACCAGGCTACTATAAAACACTGTTTAGTTCTAATGCCCTCTTCAAGTTTCCTAAGCTTACCTAAAAAGAAACACTTGTTGGAGCTCAGTTTCTGGAAGATTGACTTGGCTTAGGTGATTCTAAACCATACTTGAAGAATGAAAAAGTAAATGGAGACAGAAACAAGGACAGTATTTCATTGTCATGCAATGAAAAGAAACCCTTGGCATAGATGGAATCAGGAGAGATCTGGATTCAATCCCTGCCTCTGCCATTTCCTGGTTCTATGACATGAGTAAATTACTTCATGTTTGGGAGCCTCTTTTCCCCACTCTGAAATGGGGGCAATAATATTTGTAATACTTTGCAGCATTTTCTGAGGATAATCTCTGATCTTCAGCAATCAAAACACCTTTTGGGGTCGATTTCACAATACCTTATATTGACACTAGCCTTAACCAGTTAATTACTTACCAGAGATTTCCAAGGCACTGTCAGGGACACATAGAAATATGAGATAGAGTCTCTGTATTCATTGGATTTAAATTCTAGTTTGAAGAATGAGGAAATTTCACATAAAAAAGATAAAGTATAACACAAAGCAAAGCTATATATATATATATATATATATATATATATATATATATATATGTATGTATGTATGTATATATGTGTATATATATATATAAAGATACATAAGTATACATATGTATGTATGTATAAATTCATAGCAAATGCCAAATGAGATTAAATTACAAATGATGTAGAAATGTAGTGGAGAAAAAACCCAATGTTTTTCAGTAGTCAATGGAGTTTTGGAGAAGGATATAGAATTTAGTCTAGGTCTGGAAAGATAAGCAAGATTGACATAAGTGGAACAGAGACAGAGGGCATTCATGCTGATAAGATGTACCATGCAGTGATATGGAGGTAGCCAGACCAGTGTTTATCCAACATAAATTTTCTTCATTCAGCCTAATGTTTGAAATCCTATGATTAGAAACTCATTACTTAGTACTATTAGGCATTATTCCCTACTAAAAAATACCCTTAGGGACATATGGCACATTAACCCATACCAGTCACTTTCACCTTACTGTTGCTGAGTTGATAAGATCTTTTTCTGTAGAAAGTAGGAGGAAAACATGAGGTGGGGGAAAGAATATTAACTAGAAAAAATAGGTACTTAACTCATTCTATTTCATGACTTAGTCCAGGTGGGTGATTCTGCAGACTCATTTCAAGGGGCATGAACAATATTGGGGAGAAAGTTCTGATTCCTTTGTAGGAAGGAAGGATAGAAATGGGGAATGGATTTGTGATTACCTTGATTTAAGGAATGACCAGAGAAGGAATTTCTCTTTATTAAGATAGGTCAGCACCTTTTCTGTAACTCACAGTCCAAGAAAGTTGTCTAGAGCAAGAGTGAGGAACCTGAAGCCTTGAGGCCACATGTGGCCTTCTAGGTCCTTGGGTGTGACCTTTTGACTGAATCCAAGTTTTACAGAACAAATCCTTTTATTAAGGGGATTTGTTCTGTGAAGTTTGGTTTCAGTCGAAGGGGTACACTTGAGGACCTAGAAGGCCACATGTCGACTTGAGGCCACAGGTTCTCCACCTAGAGCATCGAGAGGTTAGGTAACTTGCTTGGAGTTGCGCAAAAATGCATCAGAGACTGGAGTTGAATCCAGCAAGGTCATCTTAGCTTTGAGATTTTTTTTCCTATTCACTACAAAATTCAGCTGTAGGATGTACACATTAAAAAATAACCTTATCCTTTCATTTTCACTGAATGTTGAGACTATTTTTGTTGTCTCAAAATTAAACTTTTACTCTAGTTTTAAGTATTGCTCTGTAAAAAATACAGTTCCTTCTCATAGAGTCTTAAGGTTTACTTACTAGTCTGTATCCATTTATTGTTCCCCAAACACTGATCAGACATTGTCTTTTTAATGATGGAGGACAGGTTGCATTTTGCAACATCTTGCATTTAATTATATTACTTTTCATTCCAAAGAGACTCAAGTGTGAGTATATGCCAGACATCCTCTTTAGAGACAAAAATGAAATCTGTCATTGAATTTTACTACCTCGGGAGTCTTCTAACAAGCAACGCAATGATATTTAAAAAGAAGTAGGAAACTACAACTTAGAAAACCAGCAAGTCCTTTGGGGGTTGGATTAACAGAGTGTGACAAGACATCAGGCAAACAAAATAAGCTGAAAGCAATGATGCGTCCACCCTATAATGTGGCTGTGAAATGTGGATCTTGTTTCTCAATAACGATGTCAAAAACATCTTTGTACCCTACTCATCATGAAATGACAAAACTGGAGAATCAGTAGTGAGTATTCTGATTTTTTTATAGTGGTCACTAGAGAAAAATGGGTAGGAAAAGGATCTGCATACCCAGAGTTAGCATTAGGCCTTTTTGTGATTAGGCAAGGCTTGGAAATTGTGTACTCCTGCATTTAAAAATTATGAATGCTGGTACTGTTCACTGATATCTTAGTGATGATAAATTTAGCTATTTTCATTGTCTTCATTCACTCTTACTTAGCCCTCACTACTGAATCAGCTGGCCTTCAGACAAACTGAGACAAGGGAAATACCACAATTTAGAAAAGGTCAGGGTCACTGCATCGTGGACCATGGCCAGTTGTCTTGATCTTATATATTTCTATTAATTGTCTATGTATCTTCTTTATCAAACTTTAGGTGAGAAATTTGATACAAAGACTTTTATCTCCAGTTAACCTCCTACCTTAATGAACTGGATGCATTGGTTTTGTTGATGCAAAAGTCTTTTAATTTCACGTAATTGAAATTATCAACTTACATTTTATATTTGATTTTGTCACCTTATTTTTTAAAATCATTTACTAGCAAACCTGTGAAAGGAATATGATCTACTTCTCTCTTAATTTGAACAGTTTGATCTTTAATATTCAGTTTGCATATAACTTTTGAATTTAATGTGAGTTCTGCCTTTGTCTCAATTCAGTTTCTGTCAGACTGCTTCTTAGTTTTCTGAGTTCTTTTCAAGTGGAGATTTTCCTAAGTAATTTATGTGTACATATGTATCAAATACTAGGTTATTGAGGTTCATTATTTCTTTTTCTCCTTTCTCTAGTTTCTTCCATTGATTTACTTGTCTTGATGATTAGTGCTTTATAATATGGTCGTAGGCCTAGAGATATTATTTTTCTTTATTCCCTTTGATATTCTGGATCTGTTGTTCCTTCAAATGAATTCTATTATTATTTCATCAAGCTTTCTGAAGTATCCTTCCAATAATTTTTTTTAGTATAACAATAAAATTGTCAATGAACTGGTAATATCATAATTTTTATTATGTTATCATGGCCTGGCCATGAACACTAAATATTATAGATATTTAAGTTGGTTTTTATTTCTCATAGGAGCATTTTGGAAATGAATGATTAGGTAAGTTGACTCCCAGGTATTTTATGAATTTTTGTATTTATTTTCAAATGAATTTCTATTATTATCCCTTGGATTTTGTGGCATACAGTAGGTGTTTAATAAGTACATGTTGCATATTTAAGGAACTTTATTTTATTCTATAGTGTGTACTTGTGGCAGTGATTTATAAATCAAGATTCTGCTTGTAGAACCTGGGATCTATATTTTGGTTTTATTTTTTTCCTCTGAAATGCAATTGGTGATTGAGGTTATTGATGAGACTTTAATATAGACATCTACCTCTTAAAGTATAGAAAAGGTTGAACATTGCTCTGTAAACCTCTGACTTGATCAGGAGATCACTTGCATTAATACCACATTTTGGATTCCTTGCTTCTTTGAACACATTGCATATTTGCCAAACATGAGTGTACAGATATATATATATATATATGTGTGTGTGTGTGTGTGTGTGTGTGTGTGTATGTGTGTATGTATGTATATGTATATATATATATATATACATATATATGTGTGTGTGTATGTATGTATATGTGTATATATATACACACACACATGCACATGGCATTTTAAAATAAAATTGTAATACAACATAGGTTATAAATGCACATTTTGGAAAATGTAAATATTATAGTTTTGTTTCATAATTTCAGTAATTCAATGCTCCTCAGACACAGCGTAAATGTTTTTAAAAAGGATTTGTTGGGTTACCTTTTAATAGGTGAGACATGCTCATACTCAGTGCTATACTTCCATGCTATATTAATAAAACTACCAAAGTAACTCTGTACAGAGATTGATAAAATTAAAATGCCTATCAGATGATTATATTAATTTTACCTTTCTTTGGTGTTACAGGGAATCACAAAAATATTGTGGATCACAAAATATTACATTATATGAGAGGCAGCATCTGTCATGAATGAATTAATTGGCTAGTCAGCAAATCTTAAACTAAATTCCCTGTCTTTTATCTCTGCATTTGTAAATTAGAGCAAAAGCATGTACTCATTGACTCTTCCAGTTTATGTTTAACAAGATCAAATTTGACTTAGAAGATACAGACTCAGAAAATGCAAACTGACAGCGTTTATAGATAATCAAGGGATTATAGCTCTAGAGTTAGAAAGGTATCTACTGCAGTACTGTCATTTCAGAGATGAGTAACTAAGATACAGGGAAGTTTAGTCACTTGCCCAAGATCACACAAATGTTATATCTCAGATGTTGGATTTGAACTCACGTTCATTGACTGTAGAGCCAATGCTCTTTCTACTGTACCATGCTGCTTCCTAATCAGTAACTGCATGTAAATGTTTAAAGTTATTCTTAGATATTGGAAATAACCTTTGCATTTTCCTGTTTTAAAGCATATGTTCTACAATAAAAAAATCCCTTTTTCTGTTTTAAAAATAATAGCAAAACCCTGTGCATAAATATTCATCACTCATTCATAAGCAAGATTCTTAACATCATGTGTTAACTTGTCGATACTGTAAGTTATATTTCATATGAATTCCAAGGAACTGAGCATCTGTTCCTGTTACATTGCTATCTTAGGAGTTTTCTTTGATTGCAAAGCTTTCTTAAGGTCATTAGTTGCATCAACATCACCTGAATATGTTGAAACTCTACTACTTAAAGTGTTTAAGTCCATCTCCAATGAAACGTTCTACTTTTAAAAGCATTAGTGTTTTTTCCTGGATAGTCTAGGTAATTTTTATCCACCACTGTTATATTGAATGTGAATATTTGAATATTTGTTGTTTTAGTTTTTCAGTTGTAGCCAACTCTTCAAGACCCCCTTTGGGATTTTCTAAGCAAAGATACTGGAGGCATTTGCTATTTCTTTCTCCAGCTCATCATACAGATGAAGAAACTGAGGCAAATGGGTTAAGTGACTTGCTTAGGGTCACACAGCTAGGAAGTATCTGAGGACAGATTTGAACTCAGAAAGATAAGTCCTCCTGTCTCTAGACTGGGCACTCTATCTACTATGCCCCCTAGCTGCCCATTGAATGCTTACCTATGTACAAAAAGTACCATACTAAAGTAATGCAGTAGATACATCACTGAATTTGGAGTCAGGAACTATTATGTGACTCCTGCCCCATTTGCTAGCTTATCTGTGTGACCCTGGGCAAGTCACTTAACCCATATCAGTCTCAGTTTCCTCCTGTATTAAATGGGCATAATAATAATGCTTACCTTACACGATGTGAGGATCAAATTAGACACCATATGTAAAACTTTTTTTGACTTTAAAATGCTATGTAAATGCTAGATTTTATGATAGGGGACACAAAAAATAAGACATAATCCACTGGAGCTTACAGAATCAATGACTATCTCAAAACAAAGTATAAATTAAAGCATTTAAATAGAATGTATTAATTTTAAGTGTTGTGATATCTACTAACATAGAAATATAATAATTTATTATATGGTGTAATAAGGTTGATAGTAGGCAGGATGTTATGGAATCACTGACACCATTTGTAGTATGGGTGGTATGGTATCTTAAACAAAGTAGACACTTAATGTATACTTTAAAATTTTGAACTGAATGAGTAAAACCAATAGCAACTGAAATTCACTGAATATCATTAGTTCATAAAACATAAGCTGTCTTTAAATATTTATTAAGAAATGGAAATATTATAAGCATAATGTTTTTTGAGAAATGAAATGAATCTGATGTTGAAACACCAAAATGTGACAATTTCAAGATTAATTCATTCACCAAGTATTTACTAAGTGCCCATTATAAGCAAATCATCATCTTAAGTGAAGTATAAAAATGAGTCAAGCAATGTCTTTACTCTCAAAAAGTTTCAGAGAGAAGAGAAAGGACACATTCACAGAATAGTGGTAATGCAAAATTAGAACATGGTAAGTACAAGAGAGGTATAATATACGATGAGAGTCTCTAGGAGGGAAAGATCATTTACTCTTGCAGAGAGATGAAAAGCTTCTTAAGAGAGGTGGCATTTGGTAACTCTGAGATAGGAGTTGTCTGGATTATTTAACTCAGAAGATGATAACATGAACAGGAGACACAGAACAGCATATTTGCACATTAGTCTGTAGTATATCAGTCGCTAAAACAAATACCCTAAAATACATACTACAATAATATAACATAATTAATACAATAAGTATTCCAGTAATTAAAGAACACGGGTAATTTATTGGAACACTATGTTTCACAGCTGGAAGATACCTCAGAGACCATGCTGATCCACCCTCTTATTTTACATATGAGGAAATTTAGGTTAAGATTGGCTAAACAATTTTCCCAAGATCACTTACCTAGTCGGTCACAATCTAGTGTTCTTTCTACACTTTCTCTGAGCTATAACAAGGGTGGTGTTACTGGGGCTTTGCTCTCAACTACCAAAATTTAGAGGCTTCTGGCAGTACTTAAAATCCTTATACAACACAAAGCCAACTGGTCTTAGCACCTACTTAGCATGAATAATTAGTTAAAATTGTAAGCAGTCTCCCAGCAGTGGTCTCTGCAACAATGGGTCAATGTAACAAGCTGTACCATTCCTCCCCCTTCCAATCCCCAAACACACACTGATTGATCCAAGCTACCTCAATTGTTAGCTGTTTCCTATATATATAAGAGTACCTTTGTGCCTAGAAGTATGATAGTCATTCTATTAAAAAATGTTAAATTCTTTCTTTACCCTCTCTGGTTACCTATTATGTAATTGTGAAGAATCAAAAGAATAGTTTGTTAAAACCTCTGGAAACCTTTCTTTTCAATGGTGCCCTAGATGTGGGCCTACAAAATCCTGTGTCCTGCTTAGCAAATCTCCTCATTATTTACCACTTACTGTAAAGGGAACCCTTTCATGTTAAGAAAATATGAATATGTAAGGGGCTTTGTAACATCTCAGATTATTTTTGGGCAAATGTGTTTCCTTTGAATAAGACACCTTTTTTCCTGTAATTATGTCAAGAGAGGCCACAAGTGGCAAGCCCACAATGTGTTTATATCCTAGATCTGAGCCATGGATTTTCCTGATTCTTTTTTCTCCTTTAAAAAAATGCATACCCTATGAATAGAATTCTAATGAAATGCTTTCAGGCTGACAATGGCTAGTTGCTGTGCTACCTGGTGTATAATTTGCTTTCTGAAATGTAAAATACTCATGCTTAGAGAAGTTTTTGTTTTTTGTTTTTTTTTAATCCTCAGTCATTTGGTGGTTTCTCCTCAGGAAGGTGCTTTGGTGGGAATTTTACATTTGTTACCTGAGTAATCAGGCCCCTGAATACCATGAATAATAAATGAAGCTAGCCTGCTATTAGAACAAAGGGATTTTCTCTTAAGTGTAATGTACTGCAATGCACCACACTTTGAACACTCCTCCCAACTCTCACAACTAAGGAAACACAATACTTATATGGTGCTAATTTGGATGACTAAATGAGATCAAATTTATGGAAGAGATTTAGAGTTGGAAGTCACTTTGGAAATTGAGTCCAACCCCTGAATTTTACAAATAAGGAACCTGAAGCTCAAGATAGTTAAATGACTTGCCCAAAGTCTCCTAGTTACTAAGTGGAAGAAACAGGATTTGAACACAGGGCCTTTGATTCCAAATCCAATGTTCTAGTCATTTTTTGACCTGTGCCAGCTATTTCATTGCAATAAATTAAGATTATCATTTCATGCCTAAAAGGTTTACATATAATATACCTGTTTTCTACATCTGAAACTGCAACCCACAACCACTGTCTATCACACCTCTCTAGCTTTGCCAATCAGTTTTCTGCCACTAGTGGAAAATGTGGCTTCTGATCCTGTCTGAATCCTATCTAGGATTTCTTTTCTGCTTTTTACCTGTGCATTGTTGTGAGCTGTCGAAGAGGTAATGGTTAAAGTATCTGTCTATTCCTGCCACCAGCATGTACATAAATTTTAAGAATACTTATTTTTTTGGGAGATTTTCCTGGAATGTTGGAAACTTGGACATCTTCCTTGCTTTTTAGAAGCACATTTCTTGTTCAAATACCTTTAAAGCATTCCCTCCTGTAGACAGAGCACATTCAATCCATCTCTATCCCTCCTGTGTAATCTTGTCCATGTGGTACCATAAGTTCCCTGCAGGGATTCCATCCAAGCTTCTGAGGCCATTCACTATTTTCCCTTGATCTAGAAAATGTTAGTGGAGCACCTGCATTTTCCATTGGAAAATAGATAAGTTCCATTTATCCTTTTTTAAATTTGCATTGTATTAGATACTTAAATGTTCCTTGAATTGAATGAAGATT
The DNA here is from genome assembly GCF_011100635.1 of Trichosurus vulpecula. NCBI lineage: Eukaryota > Metazoa > Chordata > Mammalia > Diprotodontia > Phalangeridae > Trichosurus > Trichosurus vulpecula. The sequence goes on from NC_050574.1 coordinate 391,968,337, forward strand.
AAAGCCATTAGATTTGGTCACCTGTGAATCTGAAGGTTAAAAGTTCAACAAAGTGGAGGAAACGGACATCATATTATAAGGGGATGAGCAGCACAAAGTAAGTAGGGAGAACATGGTAGGAGTTATTATAGATGATTCCTCCCAGCAATTAAAAATAAAGAAGAGGAGTGCTATAGAATACTAAGTTGAAGAACTGATAGGGTCAAGAGAAGAGTTCTCATTTTGTTTTATTTTTTTAATAATTAAGATTTTTTATTTTTAGTTTACAATGCTCAGTTCCACATAATTTTAAGTTCCAGATTTTCTTCCCTTTGCCTCCTCTCTCCCCAGATGGCATCGAATCAGATATATCTTCTACATATAACTTCACAATGAACTTATTTACACAATAGTCAAGTTGTAAAGAAGAATTATGACCATTGGAATGAATCAGGAGAAAGAAGAAACAAAACCAAAAACACCAAAAACAAATAAAAGAGAAAAAAAAACGAAGGGGAAAAAAAGGAGAGCAAACAGTGTGCCCCAATCTGCATTCATACTTCATAGTTCTTTCTCTGGATGTAGATAGGTCTCTCCATCATGAGTCCTTTGGAGTTGTCTTTGCACCTTGTATTATTGAATAGAGCGAAGTCTATCAGGGTTAGTCATCACAGAATCCATATATCTGTGGTTGTGTTTAATGTTCTCCAGGTTCTGCTCCACTCACTCAGCATTATATCATGTTGGTTTTTCCATGTTCTTATGAAGACCATATCATCCCCATTTCTTATCATACAATAGTATTCCATTACCTTCATATACCACAATTTGTTCAGCCATTCCCCAACTGATGGGCATGCCCTTGATTTCCAATTCTTTGTTACTACAAAAAGAGCCACTATAAATATTTTTGTACACATGGGTCCTTTTCCCACTTGTGTGATCTCTTTGGGATACAACCCTAGAAATGGTATTGCTGGGTTAAAGGGTATGAACATTTTTATAGCCCTATGGGCATAGTTCCAAATTACTCTCCAGAATGGCTGGATCAGTTCACAACTCCACCAGCAATGTAACAGTGTTCCAATTTTTCCACATCCTCTCCATCAATTTTCATTTTCCTGTTTTGTCATTTTAGCCAATCTGACAGGAGAGATATGGTACCTAAGAGTTGTTTTGATTTGCATTTTTCTATTCAGCAGTGATTTTGAGTATTTTTTCATGTGCCTATAGATATCTTTATTTTTTTCCTCTGAAAATTGCCTGTTCATATCCTTTGACCATTTCTCAATTGGGGAATGACATATATTCAGATAAATTTGACTCAGTTCCCTGTATATTTTGGAGATGAGGCCTTTATCAGAGACACTGGTTGTAAAGATTTTCTCCCAGTTTTCTGCTTTCTTCCTAATCTTTGTTGCATTGGCTTTTTTACACAAAAACATTTCAATTTAACATAACCAAAATTATCCATTTTGCATTTTGTAATGATCTCTATCTCTTGTTGGGTCATGAATTCTTTTCTTTTCCATAAATCTGATAGGTAAACTATTCCTTGCTCTCCCAAATTACTTACAGTATTGGCCTTTACTCCTAAATCCTGAACCTGATTTTACTTTGGTAAATGGTGTAAGACATTGGTCTAGGCCCAGTTTCTCCCCTACCATTTTCCAATTTTCCCAGCGGTTTTTGAGGAATAGTGAATTTTTAGCTTAGAAGCTGGATTCTTTGGGTCTATCAAAGAGTAGATTGCTATAGTTGTTGACTTTTCTATCTTGTGTACCTATCCTATTCCACTGATCCACTGTTTCTTAGGCAGTACAAGGTAGTTTTTGATGACTGCTGCTTTATAGTACAGTGTAATATCTGGTATGGCTAGGCCACCTTCCTTAGCATTTCTTTTCATTAATACCCTAGATATTCTGGATGTGTTGTTCTTCCAGATGTATTTTGTTATTATTTTATCCAGCTTTGTAAATTAATTTTTTGGTAGTTCAATTGGTAGAGTTCTCATTTTTTAAAGTATGTGTCTGTATACATACATACATTTCCCAATTACATGTAAATATTTTTAACACTCAATTTTTAAAAATTTTGAGTTCCAGATTTTCTGCCTTCCTCTTTGAGATGGCAAGCAATTGAATATTGATTATACATGTAAAGTCATGTAAAACATATTTTCATATTAGCTATGTTATTAGAAAGAAAACACATACAAAATAACAGCAACAAAGAGAATTTTAAAATGCTTAAATCAGCATTAAGAGTTCACCAGTTCACTCTCTGGAGGTGGATAGCATTTCTTTTTATCATGGGTCCCTTGGACTTGTCAGATCATTGTCTTGTTCAGAGTAGATAAGGCTTTCACAGTTGGTCATCCTTTAAATATTGCTGTTACTCTGTACAATGGTCTCCTGGTTCCACCCACTTCGCTTTGTGTGAGTTCATATAAGACTTCCATGTTTTTTTCTGAAACCATTTTGTTCATCCTTTCTTAATGCACAATTGTATTCTATCACAGTCATAAGCCACAACTGATTCAGCTATTTCTCAATGGGTGGACATCCCCTGGATTTCCATTTCTTTGCCACCATAAAAAAAATTCCTATAAATGTTTTATGTGCAAATAGGTCAATTTCCACTTTCTTTGATCTCTTTGTGGTACAGATCAAGTAGTTATATTGCTGGGCCAAAGGGTAGGCACAGTTTTAAAGCCCTTTGGGCATAAATTGTTTCCAGGATGGTTGGACATGTTCACAACTCCACCAGCAGTATATTAGTGTCCTAATTTTTCCACATTCCCTCCAGGATTTGTCATTTTCCTTTTTATCATGTTAGCCAATCTGATACTTGTGAGGTGGTATCTCAATTCTTTTAATTTGTATTGCTCCAGTCAATATTGATTTCGAGCATTTTTTCATGTGACTTGATAGCTTTGATTTGTTCTTCTGAAAATTGCCTATTGATATCTTTTGACTATGTATCAATTGGGGAGTGGCAGTTTTTATTTTTGTAAGTATTCATCCACATCACTTAGATTATCAACGTTACTAGTATGTAATTGGGCATAAACATTCCTTAAAATTATTTTAATTTTATCTCCTTTAGTGGTGTATTCATCCTCCTTATTTTTGATACTGGTAATATGATTTTCTTAAAAAAACAAATTAACAAATTGTGTATTTTATTATTTTTCTCACAAAACAACTTCCAGTTTATTTATTAGTTTAATGATTTGTTTGTTTTGTGGTGCTGGAGAAATCAGTTATTGCTAAGGAGACTCCTGCCCCATAGCCCCTGAGAAAACCCCAGTTTGCATAAGAAAGAATGGACTCAGACCTTTTGGCATTTAGCAAATGTCCCTGGGGCTCCTTGACTCCTCCAAGGAATGTAAATAGATAAGATTATCCCACTTAAGGATAACCTGTCAGAATCTTTGATCTGTCAGGACCTTCGTTCCTGTCTCCCCCCCACCCCCCCAGCACCCTGTGACCTGGCCTGTAACTTTCAAGAGATAATTAACCACTGCACCCTGTTTTTTTCTGTATAAATATGACTTCTTCACCTGATCTCGGGGTCATTCTGATTTGGGTTGAAGCCTGAATGGTCACCGGCTAATAAATTCTCCATTTAAAACTTATACTCGGTGGCGTGTCTAGCTCGCTCTTGGTATAGCAGTTTTTACTTTCAATTTTATTAATCTCTACTTTGATTTTCAGGACTTTCATTTTGGTGTTTAATTGCAGATTTTTAATTTGTCATTTTCCTATTTTTTAGTTGTATACCCAATTCATTGATCTGGTCTTTCTCTCTTTTATCAATATAAAGATTTAGAGATATGACTTGTCTCCTAAATAATTCTTTTGCTTCATCCTCCAAATTTTGAAATATTGTCTCATATTACCATTCTCTTTAACAACATTATTGATTGTTTCTAAGTTTGTTCTACCACTACTTCTACTACTCATTCTTTAGGATTAGTTTTTTTTTTTCTTTCAGTTTCCAATTAATTCTTTTATTTTCTTTGAGACTTAAATACTAAAACTTAAATACATAAGAAAAATAAAAGAAACATATTGCAAATTTAAATATTAAAACAAATATATAATTAAGAAAAAAATATGTCGAGTGCACAGCAGAATGTAAGAGGATTAAAAATATATAGCAATAAATTTCTAGAAATCCTATATATTAGATACTACGCATTGTGTTGAGAGCTGTCTATCTTTTCTTTGTTTCCTTGTAGGTATCTTTTGTTCCTTATTGTACATTTTTTTCTTCCTTCTTTTTTTGTCTTCCTTCTCCCCCTGCTACAATTATGCATGAATATTGATAGATATAGATACATAGATGCATACATACATATACATATATATGTTTATATAATTTCCCTAACAGATTCTACTCCTAATCTTTGTTTTTATGTTTTTGCATATCTCTTGTTTCCTATTCCTCCTGCTCTTTTACTTTACTTTTACCAATTACCTAGCCCTCCTATTACAAGACCTACCCTCTTCCAATAATCTCTCCCTTATTCTCCCATTCCTGTAAATCTAAACACTCTTTTACTTTGACCTGTTCCCCCCCCACACACCTCTAAAGATTCCTAACTTATCCTCTCCGCTTCTCTATCCCCTTAGCATTTTATTTCTTTCTAAATTTAGGTGATTTTTCTACTATTCCAGATGTATATGTATTGTTGTCTCTTGAACCCATTCTAGATGAAAGTAGGTTTCCAGAACTACCAGCCCTCCTCCCCATCTAATTCTTCTGAATCAGTTTTTCCTCTTGCACCTCATTTGTATAAAATAATTACTCTTTTTAGCTGTTTCAGAATGTTCTTACTGTTTGAAGTCATATCATGCTCAGATCTACCCCATTCTTTCTTATGAACTACCCAATCACTCATAATAATCTTAGATGTATGTTTCACATTGTACATAGATAAAAGGTAAACAGTGTGTCCTTATTGAGTCCTTTGTAATTGGTCTTTGGTATGTACCTTATGTTTCTCTTGGCTCTTGTATATCAAATCTTCTATCAAGTTCAGGTTTTTGTTTTATTTTGTTTTGTTTGTTTGTTTGTTTGTTCTTAACAAAAGTCCTGAAAGTCTAACAATGTATTAAATATCCATTTTTTTTCATTCTGAATTGTGCTTAGCTTTGCTGGGTATAATATTTTTGGCCAAAACCCTTTTGCTTTTGCTCTTCACTATATAGTGTTCCAAGACCTGTAGTCTTTTCATATTTTGTTCTATTATTATTTCTTGTCTTTAATTTATTTATTTAATATTTTTAGTTTTCAGCATTGATTTCTACCCTCCCCCCTACTCCAAGATGGCATATATATTGATTGCCTCATTCCGCAATCAACCCTCCCTTCTGTCACCCCACTTCCCCCCATCCCCTTTTCCCTTACTTTCTTGCAGGGCAAGATAGATTTCTATGCCCCATTGCCTGTATATCTTATTTCCTAGTTACATGTAAAATGTTTTTGAACATCTGCTTTTAAAACTTTGAGTTCCAAATTCTCTCTCCCTCCCCACCCACCCTCCATAAGAAAGCAAGTAATTCAACATAGGTCACATGTGTATCATTGTGCAATACCCTGCCACAATACTCAGGTTGTGAAAGAGTAACTATAGTTTGTTCCCTCCTATCGTGTCCCCCTTTATTCAATTTTCTCCCTTGACCCTATCCTTTTTCGAAAGTGTTTGCTTTCAGTTACCTCCTCTTCCATCTGCCCTCCCTTCTATTGTCCCCTCTTTTTTTATCCCTTTCCTCCTTCTTTCCTGTGGGGTAAGATACCCAACTGAGTGTGTATGTTATTCCCTCCTCAAGTCAAATTCCATGAGAGCAAGATTCACTCATTCCCCCTCACCTACCCTCTCTTCCCTTCTAACAAACTGCTTTTTCTTGCCTCTTTTATATGAGATAATTTACCCCATTCTATCTCTCCCTCTCTCAATATATTCCTCTCTCATCCCTTAATTTGATTTTATTTTTTAGATATCATCCTTCATATTCAACTCACCCTGTGCCCTCTGCCTACATATATATATATATATATATATATATATATATATATATATATATATATATATATATATATATACATATATATATAGATATATAATATATATACACACACACGTGTGTGTGTGTGTGTGTGTGTGTGTGTTTGTGTGTATTCCCTTCAGCTACCCTAATACTGAGGTCTCATGAATTATACACATCATCTTTCCATGTAGGAATGTTAAAAAACAGTTGAACTTTAGTAAGTCCCTTACGATTTCTCTTTCTTGTCCACCATTTCAGGCCTCTCCCAATTTCTGTGTTTGAAAGTCAAATTTTCTATTCAGCTCTGGTCCTTTCACTGAGAAAGCTTGACAGTCCTCTATTTTATTGAAAATCCATATTTTGCCTTGGAGCATTATATTCAGTTTTGCTGGGCAGGTGATTCCTGTCTTCAATCCCAGCTCCATTGACCTCTGGAATATCACATTCCAACCCCTCAATACCTTAATGTAGAATCTTCTAGATCTTGTGCCATCCTGATTGCTTTTCCACAACACTCAAATTGTTTCTTTCTGGCTGCTTGCAGTACCTTCTCCTTGATTTGGGAGCTCTGGAATTTGGTGACAGTATTGCTAAGAGTTTTCTTTTTGGCGTCTTTTTCAGCAGGCTATAGGTGGATTCCCCCAACCTCCATTTGGCCCTCTAGCTCCAGAATATCAGGGCAGTTCTCCCTGACAACTTCCCAAAAATGATATCTAAGCTCCCCTTCTGACCATGGCTTTCAGGCAGCCCAACAATTTTTAAATCATCTCTCCTGGATCCACTTTCCAGGCCAGTGGCTTCTCCAGTGAGATATTTCACATTGTCTTCCATTTTTTCATTCCTTTGGTTCTGTTCTATAATATCTTGATTTCTCATAAAGTCACTAGCCTCCATCTGCCCTGATCTAATTTTCAAGGTAGAATTTTCTTCAGTGGTGTTTTAGACCTCCTTTTCCATTTGGCTAATTCTGCCTTTCAAGGCATTGTTCTCCTCATTGGCTTTTTGGAGAGCTTTTGCCATTTGAGTTAATCTATTTTCCAAGGTGGTATTTTCTTCAGTACTTTTCTGGGTCTCCCCCAGCAAGTCATTGACTTGTTTTTCATGGTTTTCTTGCTTCCTTCTCATTTCTCTTTCCAATCCTTCCTCTACTTCTCTTACTTGCTTTTCCAAATTTCTTTTTGAGCTCTTCCGTGGCCTGAGACCAATTCATATTTTTCTTGGAGGCTTTTGGTGTAGACTCTGACTTTGTTGACTTCTTCTGGCTGTATGCCTTGGTCTTCTTTGTCACCAAAAAAGGTTCCAAAGTCTGAATCTGAATCTGAGACGGTTTTCACTGCCTGTTCGTGTTCCCAGCCAACTACTTGACGCCTGAGCTTTCTGTTGGGGTATGGCTGCTTGTAGAGGAGAGAGTACTTTGTCCCAAGCTTGAGGGGCTGCCCTGCTGTTTTCAGAGCTACTTCTAAACAGAAAACTCTGACATACCAGTGCTCCTTCTCCCCCAGGAACCGCCAACCAGGATTGGGACCCAGATCCAAAGCAGACTTTGCACTCCTGCTCTAATCTGCAGCTTAATCCCTCCCACCAGGTGGGCCTGGGGCTGAAAGCAACTGCAGCTGTAACTCTAGAAGCAGCCTCAGAGCTTTACCACCTCTGCTGCCCCCAGGGCAGTGGCCCAAGTTGAACTTTTTTCACTCTGTCCCAGCAGCTTTTTCCACTAACCTTCTCTGTTGTCTTTGGCATCTGTGGGTTGAAAATTCTGGTAACTGCCACAGCTCAATGATCCAAGGCCCTACAGCCTGTTCTGCCTGGCTCACAGTCTGGTTGGTCCTGGCACGGCCCACGCTGGGCTCTTCTCCTCTCTGCTCCCAGCTCCAGGCTTTCCTGGGCTGGAACCCTGCTTCCCTCTCTAGAATTTGTTCAGGGCCATTTTTATAGGTGTTTGGAGGGACCTGGGGGGGGTGGGGGGAGCTTAAGCAAGTCCCTACTTTCCAGCCACCATCTTGGTTCTGCCCCCCTTGTTCTATTATTTATTGATCTGTTATAACTTTACTGGCTTCCCCTGGCCCAATTCTGATTTTCAAGGAGTTATTTTCTTCCTTAATATTCCAAGTTTCCTTTTATAATTGGTTGACTTTCTTTTCATAATCTTCTTGTTTTCTTGGATTGTTCTTATTTGTTTTAGTTTTTCCTTGATCTCTCTCATTTGATTTTTAAAGTCTTTTTTTAGTTTCTTCTATTAATTCTTTTTGGGCAGGTGACCATTTGACATTACTGTTTGGGATAGAGGAGAGTTTCTTTTCTTCAATAACCTCTTCTGAAAATCAACCTCAGTCTTCTCTATTCCCATAGTAAGTCTCTATGGTTGGATTCTTTCTCCTTTTCCTGAGCATTTTTTTATATTAACTTAATTTTTGTAATCACCTCTAGTCCTGGGGTATGGGGAATTGTGTTCTTATCTCAGCTCTTCCTTTAGTCCTCTCCTCTGACATTGAACCCAAACCAAGTCCCCCAGCCTCCTGTAAGTGCCTGCAGCCAGCAGTGTCCTTGCTCTCTTCTTCTGCACTCTTTGGGTATGTGCTGGTTCCTTCTCTGCAGCACAGCTGGGTCTGGTATTCCTTGTCAGTAGAAGTTCCTTTGATCTTTCCTGGCTCAGATGCCCAACTCTCCTAACTTTCCGAAGAGTAAAAGTTCCTGTGGTTGGGGCTGAGGCATCCTCCCAACACAGCCAACAGCAGGGATTCCCATTTGTTGTTTAAGTGGATTTAGGACCTAGCCTGGAGGTGTTTTCTCTGGTGGGTAAGATTTTCAGAGAGACCAAACCCCCTCCAAGATGTGATTGTCCCAGGATGAACCCTGTTCCTCCCCTTCTCTTATTTATTACCCCTCTATGTTTGCTGTGAGGGGCTGTTTTATCTCTTTTGTGGAGGAAAATCTTTAGAGTTTGAAATTTTCTGATCTACTCTGCCATCTTCCCAGAATCCCCTCCCATGAATTCTTAATCTATATTCATATGACCTTTTATAGGATGTAATGTTTATTACATTATGGTTTTAAAAGGATGAATTTAATATTTCTGCTTTTCCATATTTGGTTGTGAACGCCCCAATGTATGGTCAATTTTTGTGAAGGTGCAATGTACAGCTGAGAAAAAGACATAGTCCTTTCTATTTACATTCAGTCTTCTCCAGAGGGTTATCATATCTTAGGTTTCTAAGATTCTGTTCATCTCCTTGACTTGTTTCTTATTTATTTTATGGTTAGATCTATCTAGCTCTGAGAAGTGAAAGCTGAGATCCTTTACTAGCATAGTTTTACTCTCTATTTCCTCTTACTATTCATTTAACTTTTCCTTTAAGAATTGGATGCTATGATATTTGGTATATAAATGTTAGCACTGACATTACTTTATTGTCTATGGTGCCTTTCAGCAAGGTATCATTTCCCTGCTTATCCCTTTTAATGAGGTCTCTGTGTTTTTGCTTTGTCTGAGACCATCATTGCATCATTGCCAAAGGCTCCAGCCTTTTATTTTAACTCTTTCTCTGTGTCTCTGTTTCAAGTATGTTAATTTTAAATAACATATTGTTGGATTCTGGTTTCTAATCCATTCTGCTTTCTCCTTCCATTTTATGGGTGAGTTAATTTCATTTACATTTATGGTTATGATTAGTAACTGTGCATTTCCCTCCATCCTATTTTCTTCTTTTTCTTCTCCCTCTTTTTATCCTGAACCCCCTCTGAAGTCTGTTTTGCTTCTGATCATTGCTTTCTTTTATCCACTCTCCCTTTTATCACCACCTCTTTCATTTATCCTCTTCCCTTCCTACTTCTTTGGTGGGCAAGATATTTTTTTTATTGTTGTCTAACCACCCCTCCCCCCCATTTTTCCTTCTACTATAAAAGCTGTTCTTTGCATACCTCTTTTATGTGAGATAATTTTCCCCATTCTTCCTCTCCCTCCTCCATTCTCTCAGGGTATCCCTCTTTCTCACTATCCATTTTTCCTATCATCCCAATATAATCAACTCACTCCTGTACCCTCTTACTATATAGAGTCTTTTTAACCATCCTAATAATGATAAAGTTCTTAGAAGCTACATTTGTCATCTTCCCATATAGAAAGGAAAACAGTTTAATCTTACTAAAATGGTTATGATTTCTCTTTGATGTTTACCTATTTATGCTTCATTTAAGTCTTGCATTTTAAAGTAAAATTTGATATTCAGTGGTGATCTTTTCATCAAAAATGCTCAAAAATCTTCTATTTCATTACATATCTATTTTTTCCCTTGAAGGATTATATTCAGTTCTGCTGGATAGGTTATTCTTGAGTATAATTTCAGTTCTTTTATTTTATGGAATATTTATGTTCCAATCTCTCTGCTCCTTTAAATAGGAGCTGTTAAATCTTGTGTGATCCTGACTGTGGCTCCATAGCATTTAAATGGATTATTTCTGGCTATTTGAAGTATGATCTCTTTGACTTGTGAGTTCTGGATTTTGGTTGTAATATTTCTGGGATCTTTCATTTTGGGGGCTCATACAGATGGTGGTCAGTGGGTTTTTTTCAATTTCCCTTAAGGTACTCTGTCTCCAAAAAGTCATTAAACCATATGCACCCTCATTAGTAAGAGCTATATAGACTGGAATAGACAGAGAAATCTTAATGGAGGAGGAGAGATGATCTGGAGAAGGGAAATTATACAGTTGGAAGGAAGAATTATGTCTCAAATTCAGTGGATTATCAAGAATGAATTCATAGGCAAGAATGAATATTTGTGTGGGGTGCTGGGTAGAAACAAGTTTTAATGGAATGGAGTATGGATACTCTAGCTGAAGTAGTGCATTATTATGGAGGAGTTTGAAAGCTAGGTAGACAAATACCTACATGTCATGATGAACAATAAGTAAACATTGAAGGTTCTTAAGAAGGAGCATGACATAATGAACATGGCATTTTAGAATGGTTAATTTGTCATTGGGATGCAAAATGTGTTAGAATGGATAGAGGTAAGAGAAAGACCATCCAGTAGTCTACTACTGAATTCTTGATATGAAGTACTGAGAGCCCACATAAGAGGACTCAGGGGACATTAAGATAGTTGTCTTCAAATAGTTGAAGACTTGCCTTGTGGAGTACATCAGAGCTACCAAAGCAATGGAGATGCCAGGCAACCATAATCTGATTCCTATAAGCATGAATCATCAAGTTTAGGAACAGAAGTCATTGAAGAAATGGTCTATCTCTTTCTGATGAACATTGTATATACCCACACAGTTTATCTACTTAAAAGATTGCTACGAGAAAGTACTTAAGTACACAAAATCTTTATGTAACTATATAAATGTGAGTTGTTGCTAGAATTCATTCCCATACTGTATGGCATATGGGACCATTTGTAGCCATATTATATTGTTTGTAGGGTCATAATAATACAGTTCTTTAAAGGTTACAAAGTGATATCACACACACACACACACATACACACACACAATTCTCTTCAGTCCTCAAAACAACCCTTCAAGGTAGGTACTCTAATAAACACTAGAACACAAATACAGAATAGAGAAAAGGAAAAAAAATCATAAACTTAAATGTTATAACTTAAATACAAAGTAAGAAAAAAGCATAAATACTACATATTATGTTGAGAGCTGTCCTTTTCTTTGCTTCTTGATAAATTTCTTTCTGTTCTCTATTGTGCACTTTTTACTTTGTCCCTTTTTGCCTTTCCTCTGCTCCAGAAGGCTACAATTAAATGAGGATATATGACTAAATGTAGATATATACATATACATATGTACACATGTATACACATATATAGATATATTTTCCCTAAGAAATTCTACTCCTGATCTTTGTTTTTATATTTGCACATATCTCTTGTTTCCTATCTCCCTTCTGAATCCTCTACTTTACTTCTACCTGCTACCTTTCCCTCAGATTACTTAACCTATCCCCCTCCAAGGATCCCTCCCCTATCCTTTATTCCCATAAATCTAAACACCATCATGTGGCTCCCATAACCTATTCCCTCACCCTCCCCTCTAGAGGTCCTTCCATTGTCCTCCCATTCCCATTGATCTAAGCACTGTTCTATACCCCCTTTAACCTATTCCCTCACCTTCCACTCCAGAGATCCCTCTCTTGTCCTCTCCCCCCTCCCTATCCACTTAGCATTTTATTTCTTCTGAATTTAGATGATTTTTATGCTCTTCTAACCCATTCCCAATGAAAGTAGGTTACCATAATTACCAGCCCTCCTCTTCCATCTTATTCCTCTATATCAGTTCTTCCTCTTGTACATTATTTGTATAAAATAATTGCTCTTTTTTAGCTGTTCCTAAATGGTTTTATTTTTTAAAGTCATATCACACTCAGGCCTACCCCAATCTTTCTTACAACCTACCTAATGGCTAATGACAAACTTAGAAATATATATATTTCCCCAATATATATATAGGTCTGTCCTTATTCAATCAGTCATTAATCAGTCTTCTAATCAGTCTTTAATATGTACCTTAGGTTTTCTTGGCTCTTGTATGTCAAATCTTCTAATACATTCAGGTTTTTGTTTTGTTAGCAAAGTTTTGAAAGTCTGACAGTTGATCAAATGTCCATTTTTTTTCATTCAGGATTATGCTTAACTTTGCTGGGCATGATATTTTTGGCTGGAGTCCCAGTTATTTTGCTCTTCTATATATAGTGTTCCAAGATCTGTGGTCCTTGAAGGACATGGCTGCTAGGTCTTGTGTGATTCTAATTGTGCCACCCTCATATTGAAATGGATGACTTTCTTGTTGCTTTTAATATTTTATTCTTGAGCTGGGGGTTGTGAAATTCAACTATAATATTCCTATGAGATTTCCTCATAGGATTGCAAGTGGTATTCTATGGATTTTTTCTATTTCTACTACCCCCCTTGTTCTAATTCTTTGGGACACTTTTCTTTAATTATTTCCTGTATTAATGTATCAAGATTCTTTTTTTGATCATAACTTTCAAGTAGTCTGATTATTTTTATGTTTTCTCTTCTTGAACTGTTCTCCCAGTTCAGTTGTTTTTCTTTTGTTTCACTTTTCTATTTTCTCATTCTTCATATTTTGTTTAATTATTCTTTATCTCTTATCACTTTACCAGCTTTGCCTTCCCCAATTCTAATATTCCTTAAGATTCTGGATCTCCTTTTCTAATTGGTTGACTTTCTTTTCATAATCTTTTTACTTTCTGGGATTATTCTTATTCTTATTTTTAGTTTTTCCTCCATCTCTCTCATTTGACTTTTAAAGTCTTCTTAAATTTCTTCTATGAATTCTTTTTTGGCAGGTGCCCATTTGACATTAGTCTTTCGGGTAGAAGTAGGTATCTTTTCTTCAATATGCTCCTCTGAATATGAGTCCTGGTGTTCTCTATTCCCATAATAATTTCCTATGGTTACATTCTTTCTCCTTTGCCCGAGCATTTTTTGTAGTAATAGCTTAATTTGTGTAATCACCTCTAGCCCTTGGGTATGGTGGATGGTACCTCTTGCCCCAGATCATCAGTTCTCCCCTCTAGCCTGGAACCAAAGTCAAACCTCCAACCTCCTGTAAGTGCCCACACAAGGGGTTTTCTGCTCCACTGCTTTTGCACTCACTGGGAATATTTTGAGAGCTTGGAATTTTCTGACCTACTCCATCATCTTCCCAGAATCCTCTCTCACTAGGTACTCTAATTATTCCTATTTTATAAGAAGTTAAGGCATTTACCCAGAGTTAGGAAGCTAATAAATGCTTGAGACCACATTTGAACTCAGATTTTCCTGATTCTGAGTCCAGTATTTTTTTTTGGAGAGTGGAAGGCAGGGCAATTGGGATTAAGTGACTTGCCCAAGGTCAAACAGCTTGTAAGTCAGGTGTTTGAGGCCAGATATGAACTCAGGGACTCCTGACTCCAGGCCCAGTGCACTGCACCACTTAGCTGCCCTGTGAGTTCAGTATTCTAATCACTATATGAAATCCCTCTGGTGTGAGAAATTTGAACTCATCTAGCAGGTTGATTTCTGTAAGTGAGTCAGACTCATGGTCACTGAAAGCACTAATACTAGAAAATGCTGAGAAGGCCAGCAGTGGTGAAAAATTTGAGCTGGCAAGGGAAAAGGGAGTTAGCTTAAATATTCTGCTTAGATCATACATAAACAGGTCTTACTTATTTACTCCCAAGGTAGTAAGGCAGTTGACTACAATTGTGTAGTATAGGAGTAGGCATAGGAGGGTATTGCTATTTGGAAGAGGAGGACCCAGGGTAAATCTATGACCATAAGAGCAAGACTAACTATGCTCAGCAAACTATGTGTTACTCTATCGCTAGAATAGAAATATGCATGATTAAGGATCTTGTGTTTTGTAACAGAGGAATTCTGTTTCTTGCAAGTTTGACTTGTTTTATTTTATTTTCCCTTAAGTGATAGAAAAAGCTTCATGGGTAGGGTTGAAACATCTGCCTAAAAGAAAATGCTGCCTTTTAAATACCACCATTATTCCAGTGTTGGATGATTTATGAATCATGGAATACTACACCTACAGTCTCAGAAGAATTAAAAGTGAGTCTTGCCTGGAGAGCAATGGAGGTGAATGGCAGCTGTCAAAAGGCTTCAAAACCTTACAAGAAAAGAAGTCACATGATATTTAAGGAACTGAGTCAGCCAGTAGGGACACAAAGAAGATGAAAAACAGTCACCACCATCTGGGAACTTACATTCTATTACAAAAATCCCAATAAACTTGAAAGAAAAAGTAAAAATAGAACTGATTTATTACTACTATGAAGCTTGTATAACTAGGTGAGGTAATGTCATGTATTCTAAAATACTATTCACTTTTAATCAAAGATAGCACTTAATCAATCAATAAATTAGCCAATAGGCAGATGTTAAGTGCTTAAAATGTGCCAGGCATTATGTTAAGGTCTGGGGGTACAAAATCAAAACTGAAACAACCCCAGCCTTCAAGGATCTTACATTCTATTAGGGTAGATTGCATATTCATAATTAAATATATATAGAATATGCACAGAATTAATATAACATCATATAAAGTAGTAGAAGTTTAGGGGGTGGCAAGCATACTAGCCACCTGCAATCCAGGAAAGGCTTCATATAGAAGAAAGGATTTGATTTGGTAATGGAAGGAAACCAGGGATGCCATGAGCCAGAGGACAGGAGTTAGTATATTCCAGACATAAGGGAGAGCCAATGCAAAGTTTGCATGAATAAGGGACATGGGTTGTCTGTTGTACAGAATATTAAATAACCCATCATGACTGGAGAGCAGTGTGTATAGTAGGAAGTTTTGTGTAAAAAAAATCAAAAGGTAGTGAAGAATAAGATTATGATTACGTTTAAATGTCAAAGATAAGAGTGTATTTTTGTTTCTATAGTTAATTAGAGTCTATAGTAACTAACTACAGTCACTAAAGTTTGTGTAGGGAGGTGTTATGTTCAATGCTGTGTTTTAAGAAGATCATTTTGGCATTTGTGCATAGGATGGTTTTCAATGGGAAGAAGTTCGAGGTACTCTAGGGGAAAAGTATTGAAGACCTGAACTATGGTGGTGCCAGTATGAGGGCAGGGGTGGGGACAGATGCAAGAGATGTTGTGGAGGTAGAAATAGCAATATTTGGTGACTAATTGGTTGTGGGATGAGCAAGCATGAGGGGTCAAAAATGAAACCACGGTTGTAAACTGTGGTAATGGGAAAGATGGTGGAACCCTCAAGAATGATAGAGAATTTCAGAAGTGGGATGTCTTTGGGTGGAGAGTTAATACGTTTTGGATATATTGAGTTAAAAATGACTTTGGGCTATATTTCGAATTGTCCAATAGATAGTTTGTGATAAATGGAGCTCCATTGAAGGACCAGGGCTGAATATATAGATCTGGGGGTCATCTGCATAGACTTGGTAGTTTAATTCATAGGATTCGATAATGTTACTAAATAAGAAGACATAGAAAGGAAAAAACAGGGCCCAGACTAGATACTCAGGATCACTCACGTTTAATGTGTATGACATGAATGATGAATCGTTAATGGAAAATGAGAAGGAGTGGTGAGATATTTAGAAGATAATCCCAGAAAAAGCAATATAAGAGAGAGGGAAAGGTATCAAGAAGGAAAAGATGATCAATAGGGCTCAGTGGGGCAGAGATACCAGGAAAGATAAGGATTGAGAATAGGCCATTAAATTTGGCAAACTCATTAATATGGCAATTAAAAATTGAGGAAAATAGTTTGTAGCAATGAGGTAAAAATCCTGTTTGCAGAGGATTAGAAAGGGATTGAGAGGAGAGGAAGTACAGGAATCACATGTAGATAGCTTTTTAAAAGGAATTTGACTAAGAATAAAGGGTAGTTTTAAGACAATAATTACAGAGGTTTGGTTGGATCTACTGAGAGTTTTATGGAGTTTCTTTCCATTTTACATATGGAGAGAATTTAGTAGTGTTCATAGGCAACATGAAATTATCAGAAGACAGGGAAAGATTGAAGATTAGAAGAAAACCACCATTAATATAGAAGCCAGTTATTTAGAGAGGGGTAAGGATGAGATATTCTATGAAACGTGATTTCCAAACCTTAAATCACTAAAATTAGCTTTTATTTTTATTCTTATTCTTATCCCCTTTAAAGTTTCTCTCTACTCTAACATTGTGTAATACTGTTATAATCTTATTTAACTCTTCTTGCTGTACTTGGACTACTTAGCTACTCACAAATTGTTCTTACACTCCTCTTCTCCGTGCATTTGCTTAGGCTGTACCCAATACTTAGAACACACTCCTTCCATACTTTTTTCCTGTTTTGAAATCTTCTCCTTCAAAACTCAACTCTGATCTTACTTCTTCCATGAAGCCTTCCCTGATCACCGAAGCTGAAAGTAATCTATTCCTACCCAACTGTCTTTGCACAATTTTTTCTGGATATTTCCTTTATTCTTAACTGTTCTGCCAACTTTCATTAACCATATTTATTGAACAAGATAATATCTTAGGTATAACCCATCATGAGTGGAGAACAGTGCATGTGGAAGGAAGTTTTGTGTAAAAAAGAGTACAAAAAGCAAAGTATGACAGTCTCTGTCATGAGGAGCTAACATTCTACATAAACACACTTAGCATAAGATGAGGAAAGATGTAAGTGAATGATGTATGATGTTCTGTGATAATTTTGAAGATGAAGAAAATATTAATTCCACAAGTCAGGAAGCCTTTATGGGAAAATCGTATTTGAGATAAGCTTGCACAGAAGAAACAGATTTGAAAACACAGGGATGAGAAGGATGTACATTCCTGGCATGGGGGATGGATGCTGAGAAAGCATAGAGCCTGAAAGCAGGAGATGGAATTTCAAGTTGTAAATGGATTGCTACCAAATCACTAAAGATAAGAGAAATGCAAATCAAAACAACTCTGAAGATTTAACTCAAAGCCAGAAAATTGGCAGAATGACAAAAGTTGGGGATTAGTAAATGGTTGGAGGGGTTATTAAAAAAAAAAAAAGAATTACACCCATGTACTCTTAGTAGAGCTACGAATTGGTTCAGTCATTCTGGAAAGCAGTTTACTGTATGTAAATAGGGTGACTAAAATTAACCATAACCATTGACCCAGAGATCTCACTGCTAGGCCTAAAGCCAAAAGAGATGAAGGATAAAAAGAAAAACATCATATACAATAAAGTGCTTTTTATAGTAGCAAAAAAAAGAAAAAAAGAGGTAGATGCCCATTGATTAGAGGATGTGCCAGTTTATGGTAAATAAATATAATATTACTGTGCTATAAGAAGTGATGAATATGATTACTAGAGAAGTATGAGAAAAAAAAACATAAGTAGATGAAAATAAAGCAAGCAGAAGGAGGAAAACAACATGCACAATTAATACAACAAACAGAACAACAAACATCCAAAAATAAATGCCAAGGAATTAAAATGATAAAGCTAGTTCTCTAAGGAAAGATCTGAGAAGGTGCCTTCCATGATTCTTCCAGAGGTGTAGAACTTTGCAGTGGAACACTGCATATAATTTCAGACTTTTGTTTTGGTTAGTTTTCCTTACTTTTTTCTCTCCTTTCCCCTCCTCTCCCCTCCTTTTCCCTCCTCCTTTCTCCCCTCCCATCCTCTCATTTTCTCCTCCCCTCCACTCCCCTCCCTTCTCCTTCCCTCCCCTCCCCTCCTCAACTCTCCTCTCCCCTCCCCTCCCCTCCTCAACCTCTCCTCTCCCCTCCCCTCCCCTCCTCAACTCTCCTCTCCCCTCCCCTCCCCTCTCCTCCTCAATTCTCCTCTGCCCTCCCCTCCCTTCCCCTCCTCTCCCCCCTCCTCTTCTTCTCTCTGTATCTCTTTCCCTTTCTCTTTCCCTCCCCTTTCATTTCTTTCATCTTCTTCCCTTTTTCTCTGCTCTCTCTCTCTTTGACCTGACTCTCTCTCTGTCTCTCTCTGTCTCTCTGTCTCTCTCTCTCTCTCTCTCTCTCTCTCTCTCTCTCTCTCTCTGTCTCTCTCTCTCTCTCTATCTCTCTCTGTCTGTCTTTCTCTCTCTCTGCCTCTCTCTGTTTGTCTGTCTCAGTCTCTGTCTCTCTCTTTTATTATTTACTATAGGATATGGCTCTCTGGGGGCAGGGAGGCAAAAGGAAAAACTGGAAAATGATGTGACTGATATAAAATTAAGAGATGCCAATGCTTATTTTTATTTAAAAATGTTGCTAGAAGGAAGATAAAAAGCAGAATAATTCAGTGGTGAGATTTGAGAATACTTTTTCAGTAGTGAGTGGAATTATAAGACCTTTGCAAGGGGTTGAGAGTGGATAATAGGGAAACTGCACTAATAGAAATAGATAACCTTAAGAGAGTAACAAGGAGTAAAAACAGAAATCCAGTATGATGGCTTTGAGGGTATGGCATTGTCAAGCGAAGAATGTTTTTGTTTTGTTTTTTTTTTTAAGGATAAGGGAGAACTAGGTATTTGTGGGCCAAGAAACTGACCACAAAGTAAGGAAAGATTGAAGACTAAAGGAAGAGAGGGAATTATCTGAAACCAGACTCCTAGAGGAGATGTGACTGGATGGGATGAAGAGGAGAAATAGAGGGATTTGAGTGGAAAAAAGGCACCTTGAATGTAAGAGGACTTGAGAAGGTGTTAAGAATTAAAGTGTATCCCGCACAAAGCCAGGTTTCTGAGAGAATAACAATAATGATTCAACTAGTATTTATATAGGTAATATATTACATGCAGGCAAATTAGAAATATTCTCTCATATGACCATCACAACAACACTGGGAGGTAGCTGCTTTTATTACTTCCATTTTACAGATGAGCAAACTGAGGCAGGTAGTGATTTACTGAACTTGCCCAAGGTCACACAGAAACTAAATGTCTGGAGTGAGGTTTGAACTTAGGTCTATCCACCGGACAACCTAACTGTCAGAAGATAGTGATAGTCACTTTTTATGTATCTTTAATGTTTTCAAAGCCCTTTATATCATGGAGGTTCAAAAGGACACAGGAGATGGGGTGAAGGAAAGGGCAAAAGATAATAGGTGATAGAGAGAAGTCAGGTGAGATAGAGCGTGGTGTGTTGAACTTCCTCACACAAACAATAAATGTAATTCCATAGTCCCTGACATCAGTTTAGAAGTTCCTAGAGAGCAGAACGATTGTCCTTTTTCATCTTTATATCTTCAGTGTGGAGTGGAGTGTCTTCAAATAATCAGTGGTCAAACATTGTCGTAGGCCAGTCATTGTGCAGAGAACAGGGATAGAAAGACATGTAGTGGATTCTTGATGTGTATGCGGGTGTATGTGCATATGTCTGTGTGTGTAATGCATGTGTGTGTATATGTATATGTATACACACACACACACACACACACATGCATACACACAGATGTTTGTTAAGGCAAGTTTTAATTAGCACCTAGATTGTTAGTAACTAATCTAGTTATTCTCAGGTATTTGGGGGGGAGGCATTTTATTCCAAGTAACAAATATATTTCTCTGAAATCTTAATATATTATTGTTGTATATAACAAATGGTCTATTATATTTCAGAAAAAAAAAGTTTTATGTATTTGGTCCTCAAAAATGACCTTGATGGAGGACAATAGGACAAGAAAGATTATTTTCATTTTATGCATGAGAAAATGGAGTCCAAGTGTGGTTAAATGATTTGCTACCTTTGATAGGGAAGGGGAGGGAATAACCATTTCTATAACCTGTCCCAGGCAATGTGCTAAGGGTTTTACAAATATTATCTGAGCTTTACATTTTTGTCTATTTATGCAAGGAGACTCAAGTTAAGGACCATCAGTTGTCATGGTGGGTTGTCATGCCAACTTAAATGTCTATTTTTGGGTTGTTGGACACAATATTTGTGAATTATTTGTCTTCTAAACGGATAGATCACAAGATAAATTCTCCTGCTGGAGATGGCTTATTTCCTTTAGTTTTTTAATTCATTTTGTTGTTGTTAATGTGATAAAACAGTGAATTGATCTGAAAATATTTTATTGTTGGAAATAGAGCTAGAATGGAGGTAATAGTGTAAAGCGTATTGATTTTGGAGACAGGGAATTTAAATATACCTTAACATCCTGGCTCTGCCATTTATTAGCTGTGTGACCCTAGACAAGTTACTCTCTGATCCTCAGTTTCCTTATCTGTAAAATGAAAAATTAGATAAGATAGCTTCTATATCTTTGCTCTTATAGCCCAATTGTCTCATTTTACAGATGACGAAAGTGTTACCTAGAAAGATTTACTGATATGTGAAATAACACCTATTTGTTTACTTCCTTTTGAACTAAATTTACATTTGGAGCAGTGGTTATAGTTTTTTGCCAGAGAGGAGTAATCAACTACTGATCACCACCCCGTTCTCCCTTCACTACCTAGTGGGGCAGCTAGGAGGTACAGAGGATAGAGCACTGAGCCTCAACTTAGGAAGACCTGAGTTCAAATATATCCTCATACCCTTACCAGCTATGTGATGGTGGACAAGTCACTTAATCTCTTTTTGCCTCAATCTCCTCAACTGTAAAAAGGAATTAATAAAAACACCTATCTTACAGGGTTGTTATGAGGATAAAATAATATTCCTAAAGTAGTTAGCATAGTGCTGGACACATAGTAGGAACTATATAAATACTTATTCTCTTCCCTTCCTTCCCCGTAACCTTCCCTTTAAGAAGCCACTTGAGTAGGAGATTACCCATTAGAACCTATCAGTATAGATACTTTCCTCAAGTCTGAGGATCTTAGCAACAAAATGAATGAATGATTAGAGATAGGTAAAAGAGCTCTTTCCAGGGTCTCTCCTTAAGCTGATATCCAAAAAATGCTTAATCATTAGTTTATACTTTCACAGCAATTAATAATCTTAAACAACTTGAAAGAAAGGATATATATTTTAGGTATCTAAGGGAAGGTAGTAGTATGATGAAAATAGTGGGCTATCTCCTGTATCATGTATAGATTGCCAGCTCTTGGACTAGATAGTAAAAAAGAAGTGTTTGAATGAAATGATCATCTAACCATATGTACCTAAAAAAAGGTGGCATCTTGGTCCAAATGGCCTTTGTCTATAGCTTGATATATTCCGATGCAAGGAGTGGCCTATATTCATTCTTTTTCTGGGTCTAGTTCATGCCCCAAGGTAAAAGTAGTGACAGCTTTCATAATTTTTGTTCCAGCTGATGTGATATGTATGCAAATCCTGTTGCCTAGTGAATTAAATATGAATGCAAAGGTTTCCCATTGCATCTCTTTAAAAAAGACTATCAAAGTTATATTTGGGAAAAATGATTTGTTTCCAAAGAATAAATTTTACAGATCTGTATTAAAAAGTTGGGAAGTAGATTTTAAAATGACTTTCTGGAAACATGGAATTGTCACATGATAACCCTCTTCAGGAGAAGGTTTACTCTCTGCAATACTTTTCTTTATAAATTAAGGTGATAATAGAGTCAACTGACATGAAATTAGCCTTTCTTCCCTTCCTTTCTTTGTCTGAAATTTTGCATGATGCTCCTTCGCTGGTCCTTTAGTGTACTTTAGGGAGCAAATGAAGTTTTACCCTCATTGCATTGTAGTTCCTGTAATGGAGATTATAAATCCTTTAATCACCATACTTCACAATCTATCAGCAGTCTCTGGTTAAAAATTGGATGTCATTTTTACCACCTGGTTGATGATGGGGCTGGAGATTTGGTTTAGGGGATGGTTCCATGATCCCATGAAAAAATATTCATTCAGTACCTACTGTGCTAAACAAGCCCTATGCTATTCTCTGATGAGAATAGAAAAGGAATATGATAGTCACTGGCCTTAAAAAGCTATAATCCTTGGAAAGATGGGATATACAGAGATAAAATAATTAACAATGCAGGGCAGACTGTGATTAATTATTAAAATAAATGATACAGAAAGTACTAATGGGCTTCATAGAAGAGAAAGATCAGTGTGCACTGGAGTACATAAGGAGAAGTCAAAACAAATCATTCCTACTTCAGTGTGAGAAAACACTTCATTGTGCTGGCCTACTATGTGTAGAGCAAAATTCTAGGCATTGCGGATAGAGACAAAAATGAAACCTATCCTTGACCTCTAGAAGCTTGTATTGTACTGGATGTAATATGTAGAAAGATAAGAAAATACAAAACATATACAAAGTGAATTTAAAAAAAAATCAGGGGTTAGGGGAGAACATTATCAATTAGGCAGTTAATGACAGGTTTTCTGAAAGTGGGTGGAGGAGCTGAAGGGAGTGATTTCAGATATGGGGACACAGCCTGAGCAAAGGCACAAAGGTGGAATGTTGCGAGTAAAGGGAATTGAATAGAAAGTAGCCAAGTGTGTATAATCAAGGGAGATTGTGTAATGGCTGGAAATACAGATTGGAGCCAGAATGTGAAAGGATTTAAACAACAAAAAAAGAAGTTGTATAGAATTACAGGGACACAAAGGAGACACTATAGCTTCTTGAGCAAAAAAATTGATGTGACCAAACGCATGCATTTGGAATATTAATTTGATGGCTAAGCAGAGGGTAAATTCAGAGAAGAAAGACTTGATGCAGGAATCCAATTAGGAAAAAGTGGCAAGAGAGCAAGTAAGAAGTAAATAGGGACTGGGCTGGACTGAAGACTGTATACATTGAGAAAAGCACATGGATATAGGAGATGTGGAGTCAGACTTGATAAGAGTTGGTAGCTGGTGGATATGGGGGGGGCGTTGAGGGAGTGAGAAGATTCTAGAGTGATATTAAGGCTGAGAGATGGTGGTATTCTTAACAGAAACAGAGAAGATGTTCAGGGGAACAGATATCAATTCTATTTTGGACATATTGAGTTTCATCATCAGTCTATAATACATTTAGGTAAAAATGTCCACTGTGCAGTTAGTAATATAGGGAAAAAACTCAAGAAAGAAAGCATGGTTGCACGTATCGACCCAGGAGTCTTTTATACAGATGTGATCACTGAAACTATGGTAATGGCAAGTTGCCCAACAGCATTATTTTGTTAATACATTATAGCCAATCCCCACTTTGATCATTTAGTAGTCATAGGATCATTCCAGTGCATGATTACCCTTCGTAACATCATTTTGCTGCAGTATCAAGTAAACATTTAACAACTGACTTTCAAACAAAAAAGTAGGCATGACACACTTTTACATTTAATTTACACTATCAACATTTTGTCCATTACTTTCATAAGTCTAGATAGTCAATCAAAGAATAAATCAAGTCCTAATTTGTAGCATCTCCTTTCTAAGGATAAATGTTCACAATGAAAATTTAACAATCTTTTTTCTGAACCAGTTTGAGCTGGTTCTGGCAGACCCCTGTGTACACCATATTTTAACCACCTTAAATACTTTGAATGTACTTGTACTCTGAATGTGTTTTATGCTTTGTGGATTAAATGTGTATGTGCTCATCTACATGTACTCATGTCTTTTAGAGTACAGAATCTAGTAAGCCAAAGTGTAGACATGGAGATATGCAAGATTGAAAAATATACAAGAGCATTATTTCACACCAATTCACTGCTCCCTCTTCTCATTGTCCTTCTTCTTGTTGTTGTAGTTCTTCCTCCTCCTCCGCCTCCTCCTCCTCCTCTCCTCCTCCTCCTTCTCCTCCTCCTCCTCCACCTTTATCTTCTTGTTTTTGTTCCTTATGTTTTTGTTGTTCTTTGGCCTCTCTGTCTCTGTCTCTCTCCCTTTCTCCTCCTTTTCTTTTTTGTGAATTGAAATGACAATTGCTGAAGGAATATAACATATATGTTTGATTGAACAGTTTAGTTGCACAATAGCAAAAACACATAATTTCCCTCACTATTCATTATATATGTTTTAGAAAAGTTGGGGATGAATCATTTTTTAAAAATATGAATTGAATTTTATCTTGGCTATTCAATGATAGTTGTCCATTAAAGTAAATTTTATGATTCTTATTTCATATGATAAAGAATCTTTTCTTAATTCATGGGACCACCTCCTAATTCATCTCTTTTCCAAATCTGGACAGCTTTGCTATTAATGATTCACATCCACAGCAGATAAACTTCCAATATTTGTTTTGGTGATTCTAAATTAGCTATTGTTTTCTCAATCTTGCACCAAGCTTCAAAAATTTTCCTTTTGGAATCATGGAATATGCCTTTTGTTGTTGCCGTTATTCTGTAAAATATATATGCATTTGTGTCTTTTCCTAGGGAAACTTCTCTGGCTTCCATTTTACTCTCTTCCCACAGGTCTAATTTAATCCCTCTCATTAAAAAAGAGATCATGAATGAAGAAAATGCCATCTAAGATTTGCAACTTTTATCCCTTGATCATATGCTTAGTACAAAAGAGGATAATTATTATTCTTCCAAAAAAGCTGGGAACTGACTTTAGATGCCAATTCCTATTTCAGTTTACCCTGATAATTTTATTTGTAGAAAAGTAAGGAAATGACTTTAGATACTAATTCCTATTTCAGTTCACCTTCATACCTCTGCTTCTTTACACTAAATTGCCTCTTGGGGAAAGGGTAGCATGAAAGTGGATAGCCCAAGCTTTACCCTGAAGAGTAGTTATGCTAATGTCATCTGTCATAGTTGACTGTCAGTTATTCTCACAGATTTGAATATATCTTATTCAACACAATAGTTTTGACTAAAGAACCTGATGCACTGATAAGCAAAATAGAATTCCATCATCTGTTCCCAATTAAAAGAACCACTGAGACAATGGAATACTTGTTTGCAATGACATTTGACATGAAAATATAGACAAGACTGCATTCCTTGTATTTATACGAAGACTATCTCATACTTTATTAATTTTAGAAGGATCCTGCTCAGTGACCATCACTCAAAATTGAAAGTGGCTAGAGTTACCATTCACCACTCTGTTATGAAATAGCACACGCCTGCCAGACAAGCTAGGATAGCAACCCAAGGACTTTTATTGGCAGCAGTTTCTACTTTGAGCTAATTTTCACTTTGGATATGCATCCACTTCAACACTTCTAAATCTGTTGACTTATCAATGTGGCATATAGTGCCAGGTGAATGGAAATTCCTTGCCTTAGAGACCCAGCTGGAAGTGAGAAAAAATTATTTTGTTCTTTCGGCAGAGTCAGATGGAAAAAGAAACTTCATACTATTGTTTTTAAAAGCCTTATTCATATTCTTTACTATATAGAGATAAAGATATAAATAGATAGACATAGATATTTCTATTTCTAGCTAAATAGATAGATATATAGTTCTATCTCTAGATGTACACACAGAGAGAGAAAATATATATAGTATGTATCAATGACCCCTATCCAAAATAACATACGTGCCTTGTCATAAGTTAGTATGATTTTAAAACAATAACAAGAAATCAACACAGTGGCCATGGCTGAAAATGCTTGCTTCATTCTGCAATTCTTGTCTAGTACATTTCTAACAAGAGGTGAGTCATCTTTCATTATCAGTCTTCTGAATTTAAGATTTTTCACTCTATTGAACAATCTTTCTGTTTCATGCTATTTGTTAAGATAATTCATGCCCCCACTTTACAAAGCCCAGAGTTGAATGATATGGTTGTGGTATGATACCATGCTTTTCATATAAGTAATTGATCTGATGGTACCAGGTAGCATTTTGGCAAACACAGCCACATCATGGTCTTTGTTCCATTACCATTGACAACATTAGAATTTTTCATAAGTAGCAACTCACTTTGATTATTTTTTTTAGAACAAAGCATTTATTTAATATTTTTAGTTTTCAACATTGATTTCCACAAGATTTTGAGTTACCAATTTTCTCCCCGTTTCTACCCTCCCCCCATCCCAAGATGTCAAAAATTCTGATTGCCCCTTTCCCCACTCTGCGTTCCCATCTATCACCCCACTCCCATTCCACACCCTTTCCCCTTACTTTCTCGTAGGGCAAGATAGATTTCTATACACCATTGCCTGTATATCCTATTTCCCAGTTACATATAAAAACAACATTTTTTAAAAAAAAACATTTGTTTTTAGAACTTTAGGTTCCAAATTCTCTCCCCTCTTCCTTCCTCACACACCCTCCTTGAGAAGGCAAGCAATTCAACATAAGCCACACATGTATCATTATGCAAAACACTTCCGTAATAGTCATGTTGTAAAAGACTAACTATATTTCCCTCCATCCTGTCCTGTCCCCTTTTATTCAGTTTTTTCCTTTGATCCTGTCCCTTGTCTAAAGTGTTTGCTTTTGACTATGTCTTACTACAATCTGCCCTCCCTTCTATCATGCCCCCTCTCTTATCACCTTCTCCCCTGCTTTTCTGTACGGTGGGATACCCAATTGAGTGTCTATGTTATTCCTTCTTTAAGTCAAATCTGATGAGAGCAAGATTCACTCATTCCCTTTCCCTTGCCCTCTCTTCCCTTCTATTATAATTGCTTTTTCTTGCCACTTTTATTTGAGATAATTTACCCCATTCTATCTCTGCCTTTCTCTTTCTCCCAATATATTCCTCTCCCACACCTTAATTTTATTTTTTAGATATCATCCCTTCATATTCAACTCAGCTTGGGGTCCTCTGTCTATATATATATTCCCTTCAACAACTGCAATATTGAGAAAGGTCTCATGAATTACAAATATCATCTTTCCATGTAGGAATGTAAACAAATGGTTCAACTTTAGTGTCTTATGATTTCACTTTCCTGTTTACCTTTTCATGCTTCTCCTGATTCTTATATTTTAAAGAAAAATTTTCTATTCAGCTCTGGTTTTTTTCATCAAGAATTCTTGAAAGTCCTCTATTTCATTGAAAATCCATATTTTGACATGGAATAT
This sequence comes from Trichosurus vulpecula, assembly GCF_011100635.1. Taxonomy (NCBI): domain Eukaryota; kingdom Metazoa; phylum Chordata; class Mammalia; order Diprotodontia; family Phalangeridae; genus Trichosurus; species Trichosurus vulpecula. The sequence goes on from NC_050574.1 coordinate 391,995,735, forward strand.
TAAATTCAATGTTGCTGGATAGGCTATTCTTGGTTTTCATCCTAGTTCCTTTGACCTCCAGAATACCATACTCTAAGTCCTTTGATCCCCTAATGTAGAAACTGCTAGATCTTGTGCTATCCTGATGCTGTTTCCACAATACTTGAATTGTTTCTTTCTGGCCACTTGCAATATTTTCTCCTTGACCTGGGAGCTCTGGAATTTGGCAACAATATTCCTAGGACTTTTATTTTTGGGATCTTTTTCAAGAGGCTATTGGTGTATTCTTTCAATTTCTATTTTACCCTCTGGTTCTAGAATATCAGGGCAGTTTTCCTTGATATTTTCTTGAAAGATGATGTCTAAGCTCTTTTTTGATCATAGCTTTCAGGTAGTCCAATAATGTTTAAATTATCTCTCCTGGATCTATTCTCGAGGTCAATGGTTTTTCCAATGAGTTATTGTCTTCCATTTTTTCATTCTTTTGGTTCCATTTTATACTTTCTGGATTTCTCATAAACTCACTAGCTTCCACATGCTCCATTCTAATTTTTTTTAATTTAAATTTATTCATTTAACATATTTGGTTTTCAGCATTGATTTTCACAACAGTTTGAATTACAAATTTTCTCCCCATTTCTACCCTCCCCCCCCACTCCAAGATGGCATATATTTTGGTTGCCCTGTTCCCCAGTCAGCCCTCCCATCTATCACCCCCCTCCCATCTCATCCCCTTTTCCCTTCCTTTCTTGTAGGGCGAGATAAATTTCTACGCCCCATTGCCTGTGTATCTTATTTTTTAGTTGCATGCCAAAAATTTTTTTTTTTGAACATCTGATTTTAAAACTTTGAGTTCCAAATTCTCTCCCCTCTTCCCTTCCCACCCACCCTACCTAAGAAGTCAAGCAATTCAACCTAGGCCATACATACATCATTATGTATAACCCTTCCACAATACTCATGTTGGGAAAGGCTAACTACATTTTACTCCTTCCCAACCCATCCCGCTTTATTGAATTTTCTCCCTTGACCCTTTCCCCTTTCCAAAGTGTTTGTTTTGATTACCTGCACCCCCATCTGACCTCCCCTCCATCATCCCCCCCTTTTATTTTTTTTTATCTTCCTCCCTCTTCTTTCCTGTGGGGTAAGATACCCAACTGAATATGTATGGTATTCCCCCTCAGGCCAAATCTGGTGAGACCAAGGTTCACTCATTCCCCCCTCACCTGCCCTCTCCCCTCCTCCCACAGAACTGGTTCCTCTTGCCACCTTTATGCAAGATAATCCACCCCATTCTATCTCTCCCTATCTCCCTCTCTCAGTATGTTGCTCTCTCATCCCTTATTTTCATTTTATTTCTTTTAGATATCTTCCCTTCATCTTCAACTCACCCTGTGTCTGTTCTCTCCCTTTTACATATATATATATATAAATATACATACACATATACATATATATACACATATATACACATATAAACACACACACACATATATATATACACATACATACACATATATATACATACACATAGTTATATACATACACACATTCACTTATATATATACATAAACATATATACATATATATATATATATATATATATATATATATATATATATGCATATTCCCTTCAACTACCCTAATACTGAGGTCTCATGAATCATACACATCATCTTTCCATGTAGGAATGTAAACAAAACAGTTCAACTTTAGTAAGTCACTTGCAATTTCCGTTTCTTGATTACCTTTTCATGCTTCTCTTGATTCTTGTGTTTGAAAGTCAAATTTTCTATTCAGTTCTGGTCTTTTCACTGAGAAAGCTTGAAAGTCCTCTATTTTATTGAAAATCCATATTGTGCCTTGGAACATGATACTCAATTTTGCTGGGTAGGTTATTCTAGGTTTTAATCCTAGCTCCATTGACCTCCGGAATATCGCATTCCAAGCCCTTCGATCTCTTACTGTAGAAGCTGCCAGATCTTGGGTTATTCTGATTGGGTTTCCACAATACTCAAATTGTTTCTTTCTGGCTGCTTGCAGTATTTTCTCCTTGATCTGGGAGCTCTGGAATTTGGCGACAATATTCCTAGGAGATTTCTTTTTGGGATCTATTTGAGGAGGTGATCGATGGATTCTTTCAATTTCTATTTTGCCCTGTGGTTCTAGAATATCAGGGCAGTTCTCTTTGATAATTTCTTGAAAGATGATATGTAGGCTCTTTTTTTGATCATGGCTTTCAGGTAGTCCAATAATTTTTAAATTATGTCTCCTGGATCTATTTTCCAGGTCAGTGGTTTTTCCAAGGAGATATTTCACATTGTCTTCCATTTTTTCATTCCTTTGGTTCTGTTTTATAATATCCTGATTTCTCATCAAGTCACTAGCTTCCACTTGCTCCAATCTAATTTTTAAAGTAGTATTTTCTTCAGTGGTCTTTTGGACCTCCTTTTCCATTTGGCTAATTCTGCCTTTCAAGGCATTCTTCTCCTCATTGGCTTTTTGGAGCTCTTTTGCCATTTGAGTTAGTGTGTTTTTTAAGGTGTTGTTTTCTTCAGTGTATTTTTCAGTATTTTTTTGGGTCTCCTTTAGCAAGTCATTGACTTGTTTTTCATGGTTTTCTCTCATCCTTCTCATTTCTCTTCCCAATTTTTCCTCTACTTCTCTAACTTGCTTTTCCAAATCCTTTTTGAGTTCTTCTGTGGCCTGGGACCAGTTCATGTTTTTCTTGGAGGCTTTTGTTGTAGGCTCCATGACTTTGTTGTCTTCTCTAGGCTGTATGTTTTGGTCTTCTTTGTCACCAAAGAAAGAATCCAAAGTCTGAGACTGAATCTGGGCACGTTTTCGCTGCCTGGCCATATTCCCAACCAACTAACTTGACCCTTGAGTTTTTCAGTGGGGTATGACTGCTTGTAGACTAACGAGTTCTATGTTCCACGTTTGGGGGGGAGGTGCCAGCTCTGTCAGACCCGTGCTTCTCCTTCCCCAAGAACCCCCAGCCCGGGCTGGGCTTAAATCTTCAGCAGGCTGTTGCACTCCTGCTCTGATCCGCCACTTAATCCCTCCCACCAGGTGGGCCTGGGGCCAGAAGCAGCAGCAACTGTAGCTGCCCCACCTCCGCTGCCCCCGGGGCTGGAAGCCGAACAGCGAACTCCTTCCACTCCCACAGCTTTTCCCACTAACCTTCTCCGTAGTCTTTGGTGTTTGTGGGTTGAGGGGTCTGGTAACTGCCGCAGCTCACATATTCAGGGCACTAGGGGCCCCATCCGCCCGACTCCAAGTTTGGTTGTTCCACGCCACTCAGGCTGGGCTCTGCTCCACTCCGTTCCCAGCTCCCAGCTCCCAGCTCCGTGTGGAATAGACCTCACCCAGAGACCATCCTGGCTGTCCTGGGCTGGAGCCCTGCTTCCCTCTGCTGTTCTGTGGGTTCTGCCGTTCTAGAATTGGTTCAGAGCCATTTTTTATAGGTTTTTGGAGGGACTCGGTACGGAGCTCACTCTAGTCCCTGCTTACCAGCTGCCATCTTGGCTCTGCCCCCCGCTCCATTCTAATTTTAAGGCAGTATTTTATTCAGTGGTCTTTTGGATCTCCTTTTCCAATTGGCAAATTCTGCCTTTTAAGGCATTCTTCTCTTCATTGGCTTTTTGGAGCTCTTTTGCCATTTGGGTTAGTCTATTTTTAAGATTTTATTTTCTTCAGTAATTTTTGGGTCTCCTTTAGCAAGCTGTTTACTTGTTTTTCATTATTAACTTGTTTCACTCTCATTTCTCTTCCCCATTTTTCCTCTACTTCTCTTTCTTGCTTTTCCAAATGCTTTTTGAGCTCTTCCATGGACTGAGACCAATTCATAATTTTCTTGGTTGTTTTTAATGTAAGATCTTTGACTTTGACTTCATGCCGTCTTGGGGAGGGAGGGGGGAGGGAGGGGAGAAAAACTGGAACTCAAAACTATGTAGAACCGTGTGTGGTAAACTAAAAATAAATAAAGAAAAAAAAAGATCTTTGACTTTGTTGACTTCTTTTGGCTGTATGTTTCGATCTTTTTTGGCACCAAAGAAAGATTATATAGTCTGAGTCCTTTATGCTGCCTGCTCATTTTTTGACTTTTGAGTTTTTTCTCAGGGTTTGACTGCTTTCTGAGTGAAGATGTTTTGTCCCAAGCTTCAGGGGCTTTATGCTGCTGTTTTCAGAGCTACTTCTCTTCTGAAGTGGTATGATGCTCCTCTCCTGGCCTTTGCTCTGGTCTGTGATTACAGGCACTCTTTTCTGCTGTGTAACCACCAGGAGTACTCCCTCTCCACAGCCGCCACAAAGCTCTGCCACACCAGCACTCCTCCTCCCCCAAGAACCTCCAACTAGGATCACAACCCAGATCCAAGCAGGGCAAAACCAAAGAACCTTGCCTCAGTACCAGCAAAGCAATCTCTGCACTCCTGCTCTGATCAGCTGCTTGTTTCCTCCCATTGTGTGGGCCTGGGGCCTGAAGTAGCCACTGCACTGCCGCTGTTGCTGCTGCTCCTGCCACTCTTACTGCTGCAGTCACCTCTGCCACCCTGGGGCTGCAAGAAGACCACACACTTCTCTCACCCAGATCCAGCAGTTTTCTCACTGACCTGCTCTGTTGTCTTTCTTGTTTGTCGGTTGAGAAGTCTAATATTTTGCCACAGTTCAGTGAGTCAGGGCCCTGAAGCCTGCTCTGCCTGGCCTCCTCTGTGCCTGATCTGTCCTGGCATGGCCCACGTTGAGCTGTGCTCCTCTCCTAGCATGGTGTGATAGACCCTTCCCAGTGACCATCCAGGCCGTCTTGGGCTGGAGACTTGTTTCCCTCTGTTATTTCATGGGTTCTGTAGTGCTAGAATTTGTTTAGAGTCATTTTTATAGGTGTTTGGAATGATTTGGAGGACAGACTAAATGAGTCCCTGTTTTCAAGCTGCCGTCTTGGCTCCACCCTCACAGTGATTATTTTTAATTTAATATAGTTTCATTTCCATTCATTTCCACCTTCTACTCCCTCTGCTATAAGAAAAAAGAAACAAAATGCTTGTAACCAATATGCATGGTTAAGCAAAAACAAATCTCCTCTTTGTCCATTTCCAAAAATGTTTATCTTACGCTTCATATTGAGTCTATAATTTCTTTCAGAATATAGGTAGCACTCTTCATCATTGGTACTTCATGATAATATCTGGTCATCATTTAGAATAGACATTATAAATCTTTTAAAGGATGAACTCTATGATTTTAAAACTATTCAGCTAGGACGATGGAGCCAAAGTGATAGAATAGTAGAAACAACTATAGTCCAGCACCCCACCACAACAGCTCCCCAAAGATCTAGGATATTTTCAAGACCAATTTGTAATCAATAAATCTAAGAAAAATCAGAGTAAGTCAATTTTTTTTCCAATCCAAATTAACAATGAAAGACAATTAGAGGTTTACAGACACTGGGGATGGAGACAAACCCAGAACACCCATGCAACATTCTAGCATAGAAATTTGAAAAAAAGAGCAAGGCTGTGTACCAAATCAACAAGAGTTCTCAGACCACTACATGGGACCCAGCTTGTGTAAGGTAACTTGTGTAGTTGTGCCACTTGGCAGCTCGGTTGTTCGCTACTCAGTTCTGAATCATCAATCCAGGACAGATGGAAGAGAAGACTTCGGTGCAGAGTTGGCATTCCAAAGTGGGAGAAGTTGGGGGCCCTCAAAATCTCTAAGGAAGGAACAATTTTAGAAAGAAAAAAAGACTGTCTGACTCAATCAAGGAGCCCAGAGGTCTCATTTCTTGCCCTCAACCAAGTCTGTAGCCTACAGGGAAATAATTAGGGCAGGATTCCTAGACCAAAGAGAAATCTAAAGTTCTGTCTCTCTGAACCTGTACAGCTTTCCTCCTTGTTGATAGTAACTGAGCACAGCATCAGTCTTCTGGAACTTCAGCCATGATTAACCCCATATGTATGCTGCTGAGATCCAAACCCAGGTCAGTAACTTGCATAGCTCAGACAAGGAGCATAGAGAACAGACTCTTTTTACCTGGATAAGATGACCTTGGGGGCACTGAAAACTTGCAGTTCCCCAGCCTGAGCTGTCTCTGATATCCAGTAATAAAACAATATCCATTCCCCTAAGAAAGCAGCAGAGGTACCCAAGAGGGTGCAAGCTCAGCCCACACATTCCCTCCAAAAGCACACAGTCAGTAAGTAGTCTACAACAATAAACAATAACAACAATAACAAAAAGAATCCTACTATAAAGACTTTTTATGTGACTAGACAGTGATGCTCAAGACACAATACCAAAAAAAAAAAAAAGAATGACTCCAAAACATATGCAGCTCGTCTCAGTTAAAAAACAAAAACAAACAAACAAACAAAAATGACTCCAACAAAGTTCAACTAGAATTCCCGGAAAAAAAATTTGCATGAGTTTCTTTTTTTTAAGAATTAAAATGATTTTTAAAATCAAATGAGAGCACTACAAGAAAAAAAGGAAAAAGTTATGGAAGAATTTCAAAGAGGTTTAACAGCTTGTAACAAGAGGCACAGACAAATTCCCTAAAATTATAATGGAACAAATAAGAGAGTCAACATATTAAAACAAAGTCAAGAGACTTAAGAGTAGGAGAAAATTTAAAGCATTTCATATCAAAAAGAACTGAAGTGGAAAAAATGTGGAGAGATCAATTAAGAATCAATTGAATACATAAAATCCATGACCACAAAAAGAGCCTTGGCAACATATTTCTTTTTTTTTTTAAATGCAATTTATTTATTTAACATATTTGGTTTTCAGCATTGATTTTCACAACATTTTGAATTACAAATTTTCTCCCCATTTCTACCCTCCCCCCCCACTCCAAGATGGCTTATATTCTGGTTGCCCTGTTCCCCAGTCAGCCCTCCCCTCTATCACCCCCCTCCCCTCTCATCCCCTTTTCCCTTCCTTTCTTGTAGGGCAAGATAAATTTCTACACCCCATTGCCTGTGTATTTTATTTTTTAGTTGCATATAAAAACTTTTTTTGTTTTTGAACATCTGATTTTAAAACTTTGAGTTCCAAATTCTCTTTCCTCTTCCCTTCCCACCCACCCTCCCTAAGAAGATGAGCAATTCAACCTAGGCCACACATGTATTATTATGTATAACCCTTCCACAGTACTCATGTTGTGAAAGGCTAACTACACTTTGCTCCTTCCCAACCCATCCCGCTTTATTGAATTTTCTCCCTTGACCCTGTCCCCTTTCCAAAGTGTTTGTTTTGATTACCTGCACCCCCATCTGCCCTCCCCTCCATCATCCCCCTGCCTTTTATTTTTTTTTTATCTTCCTCCCTCTTCTTTCCTGTGGTGTAAGATACCCAACTGAGTATGTATGGTATTCCCCCTCAGGCCAAATCTGATGACAGCAAGGTTCACTCATTCCCCCCACACCTGTCCTCTCCCCTCCTCCCATAGAACTGCTTCCTCTTGCCACCTTTATGCGAGATAATCCACCCCATTCTATCTCTCCCTATCTCCCTCTCTCAGTATGTTACTCTCTCATCCCTTAATTTCATTTTTTTTTTTAGATATCTTCCCCTCATCTTCAACTCACCCTGTGTCTGCTCTCTCTCTTTACATATATATATATATATATATATATATATGTGTGTATATACATATACATATAAACACACATATATATACACATACATACACATACATACATATACACATAGATATATACATACATACACATTCACTTATATATATACATAAACATATATATATATACACACACACACACACACATATATATATATATATATATATATGCATATTCCCTTCAACTACCCTAATACTGAGGTCTCATGAATCATACTCATCCTCTTTCCATGTAGGAATGTAAACAAAACAGTTCAACTTTAGTAAGTCCCTTGCAATTTCCGTTTCTTGATTACCTTTTCATGCTTCTCTTGATTCTTGTGTTTGAAAGTCAAATTTTCTATTCAGTTCTGGTCTTTTCACTGAGAAAGCTTGAAAGTCCTCTATTTTATTGAAACTCCATCTTTTGCCTTGGAACAAGATACTCAGTTTTGCTGGGTAGGTGATTCTAGGTTTTAATCCTAGCTCCATTGACCTCTGGAATATCGCCTTCCAAGCCCTTCGATCTCTTAATGTAGAAGCTGCCAGATCTTGGGTTATTCTGATTGGGTTTCCACAATACTCAAATTGTTTCTTTCTGGCTGCTTTCAGTATTTTCTCCTTGATCTGTGAGCTCTGGAATTTGGCAACAATATTCCTAGGAGATTTCTTTTTGGGATCTATTTGAGGAGGTGATCGATGGATTCTTTCAATTTCTATTTTGCCTGTGGCTGTAGAATATCAAGGCAGTTCTCCTTGATAATTTACTGAAAGTTGGTATCTAGGCTCTTTTTTTGATCATGGCTTTCAGGTAGTCCAATAATTTTTAAATTATCTCTCCTGGATCTATTTTCCAGGTCAGTGGTTTTTCCAAGGAGATATTTCACATTGTCTTCCATTTTTTCATTCCTCTGGTTCTGTTTTATAATATCCTGATTTCTCATAAAGTCACTAGCTTCCACTTGCTCCACTCTAATTTTTAAAGTAGTATTTTCTTCAGTGGTCTTTTGAACCTCCTTTTGCATTTGGCTAATTCTGCCTTTCAAGGCATTCTTCTCCTCATTGGCTTTTTGGAGCTCTTTTGCCATTTGAGTTAGTCTATTTTTTAAGGTGTTGTTTTCTTCAGTGTATTTTTCAGTATTTTTTTGGGTCTCCTTTAGCAAGTCATTGACTTGTTTTTCATGGTTTTCTTGCATCCTTCTCATTTCTCTTCCCAATTTTTCCTCTACTTCTCCAAGTTGCTTTTCCAAATCCTTTTTGAGTTCTTCTATGGCCTGGGGCCAGTTCATGTTTTTCTTGGAGGCTTTTGTTGTAGGCTCTATGACTTTGTTGTCTTCTTTAGGCTGTTTGTTTTGGTCTTCTTTGTCACCAAAAAAAGAATCCAAAGTCTGAGACTGAATCTGGGCACGTTTTCGCTGCCTGGCCATATTCCCAACCAACTAACTTGACCCTTGAGTTTTTCACTGGGGTATGACTGCTTGTAGACTTACGAGTTCTATGTTCTACGTTTGGGGGGGAGGTGCCAGCTCTGTCAGAGCCGCACTACTCCTTCCCCAAGGACCCCCAGTCCCGACTGGACTTAGATCTTCAGCAGGCTGTTGCACTCCTGCTCTGATCAGCCACTTAATTCCTCCCACCAGGTGGGCCTGGAGCCGGAAGTAACAACAGCTGTAGCTGCCGCACCTCCGCTGCCCCTGGGGCTGGAAGCCGAACCGGGAACTCCTTCCACTCCCGCAGCTTTTCCCACTAACCTTCTCCGCAGTCTTTGGTGTTTGTGGGTTGAGGGGTCTGGTAACTGCCGCAGCTCACATATTCAGGGCGCTAGGGCCCCCTCTGCCCGGCTTCTGGTCTGGATCGTCCACGCCGCTCAGGCTGGGCTCTGCTCCACTCCGTTCCCAGGTTCCAGCTCCGTGTGGAATAGACCTCACCCAGAGACCATCCTGGCTGTCCTGGGCTGGAGCCCTGCTTCCCTCTGCTGTTCTGTGGGTTCTGCCGTTCTAGAATTGGTTCAGAGCCATTTTTATAGGTTTTGGGAGGGACTCGGGTACGGAGCTCACTCTAGTCCGTGCTTACCAGCCGCCATCTTGGCTCCACCCCCCGGCAACATATTTCATAAAACAACTGTGCATATATCTTAGTTTCAGAAGGCAAAGTAAAAACAGAAAGAATCTACCACTTATCTCCTGAGTGAAAACACAAAATGAAAATTCCTTTGAATAGCATCGCCCAAATCTAGATCTTCTATGTCAAAGAAAAAATACTGTAATAGCCATAATTCAAGTACCAATGAGCTTAATTAGGGCATCACAAGTTCTAGCAGCTACCCTTTTAAGGAACTGATGGCTTGGGAAGTAATATTTCAGAAAGCTTAACATATAGGCTTACAACTAAAAATAGAATATGCATCAACATATTATAATCTTATAGAGTAAAAATGAACTTTTGGTTGAAGAGAGGACTTCCAAGCATGTATCATGAAAAGACTAGGGCTGTGTAGACATTTTGAAATACAAATACAGGAGTCAAGCCAAGTTTAACATGAGGAAACTATCATAGGAGGTTGAGAAAAGGATGAACTCTACACATTGTAACATGGAGAGATGATACATGTGTCCCCTCAGAAGTCTATTATGAATCAGGGGTCGTAGAAAAGTCAAGTAAGATAGAGGACTTGGGAATAGTTCTGTTATGTTTCAATGATCTTAGAAGATCTATGGAAATGAGACAGAAGGGGAATACACTTGGGTAGAGAGTGCAGAGGAAGTGGGGGAAAATTAACTCATATAACTTTGATATGCAAGTAGAAGACTATACAAACAAGAAGGAAGGGATGGAGGGAGCAGTTGACACTTAAACTTCACTCTCATCAGATCTGGTCAAAGGAGGGAAGACTATACACGCACTATTGGGTATAGAAAAAAAAAACATTCCACTCAAAAAGAAAAGAAGAGAAAGAAGAGGTTGAAATAAGAAGTAAAGTAGATGAAGGTAGGGATCAGTCCTAAGCAAAACAAACTCTAAGAATGGTATCTCTATAAGAGGGGTTTAAAAGAAAAGAAAGAATAAGAACTTGTCATTGAGTGTGGAATGAGACAAGGAGAAGAAGAACAGGGGAGCAGAAAAACATTTCACCAAATCTAGAGCACTTTTGATTGGCACATTCCTTCTCTCTTTCTCTTTATCAAGAGGGGGAGCGAAAGAGAAGAAGCATAAGAGGATGGTGAGAAAGCTACAAATAATAATTATTACTGTGAATGTAACTCCATTTTCTTCTTTGTAAAATGGGGATATATAAACCTAATTGAAACAATTAACTACCACAACATCGAAAGATGTGAAATAAACCCACACAAACCATTGTAATTTTCATGTTTTACAAAACATCCGGCAGGAAGAGATTGAAAGAGAAATTATACGTAAAATAGATACAGAAAGGGTAAAATATTTAGAAATCTGTCTGCTAATACACAACCAGGAACTGTATGAATAAATCTGCAAAACACTTTGTATAATATTAAAATTGGTGTTTTGTCAATTAGTTGTGTCCAACTCTTTGTAACCCCATTTGGGGTTTTCTTGGCAAAGATACTGGAGTGGTCTGCCATTTCTTCTCTAGCTCATTATATAGTTGAAGAAACTGAGGCAAAGAGGATTAAGTGACTTGCACAGTGATCATAGTAGAGTTCTGAGGGGACACATGTATTATCTCTCATATTACAATGTGAAGCGTTCATCCTTTATTCAACCTCCTATGATAGTTTCCTCATGTTAACCTTGGCAATTGCACAGCTGGTAACTATCTAAGGATGGATTTGAAGTCAAGTCCTCCTGACTCCAAGTCTGGCACTCTATCCCCTGAGCCACCTAGGTGTAAGAGATCTAAGTCGTTGGAGAAATATCTGTTATTTTGTGTATGCTGAGCCAAATAATAAAAATAACAATTTTAAACATTAATTAATTAATTTATTCTTTGTCAGACCTATAAAACTACCAAAAGAGTACTTCATGGGGCTAGAAAAATAATAGTAAACTTTATATAGAGGAACAAAATGTCAAGAATCTAAAAAAAATGAAAAAGGTAGAATTAAAGGGGCCTAGCACTATTAGATGTTAAAGTAGATAAACTACATGTCATACTTCAAGACAAATGGATGCTTACTTTAATGAAAACAAGTGGTTAAACAGTAGAACAAGTTAGTTACACAATGTATAGATGCAAATGAGAATAGTATCTTATTGTTTGATAAACACAAAGCACCTAAATACTAGGGTAATAACTCACTATTTCACAAAAAATCGTTGGAAAACTGGAAAGCAGTCTGGCAGAAACTAGGTATAGACCCACCATCTTACATTATATAACAATGAACTCTAAATAGGTAAATGGATTAGATATAAAGGGTAAAATTACTAACAAATTAGTGGAAGAAGGAAGGAATTACCTGTCAGACATATGGATAGAGACAGAATTCATGACTAAGCGAGAGAGAGAGACTCATAGAAGGTAAAATGAATATTTTTTTATTATATAAAATTTAAAAGTTTTATACAAACAAAACCAACGCAGCTAAACTTAGAAGAGAAACAAGTAAATTGGGGAGGGGAATCTTTGCAGTGAATTCCTCTGATAAATACATAGGAAACAGATTGAAATTTATAGGAACAATAGCCATTCCCTAATTGATAATTGGGTAAAGGATATGAAAAGGGATTTTCCAGAGGAAGAAATTAAGCTATCAATAACTATATTAAAAATGGATTATGAGTAACTACAAAGAAATGAAAATTAAAACAAATGCCCTCAGATTGTCAAAGGCAATAAAAAACAAAATATCAAATCTTGGTGAGGCTGTGGGAAAACGTATACATTAATGCATTATTAGTATCCATATACATATAAACACATACATACACATATGTATCCATATTTTTTTGTTCTTGTTGTTCAGTTGTTCTGTCATGTCTAACTCTTCATGACTCAGAGTTTCCTTAGCAAAGATACTGGAGTAGTTTTCTATTTCCTTCTCTGGTGGATTAAGGCAAACAGAGGTTAAGTGACTTGTCCAGGGTCACACAGCTAGTGAGTATCTGAGGCTGTATTTGAACTCAGGTCTTCCTGATTCCAGGCTCAGCATTCTACCTACTATGCCACCTAGATGCTTGCGTATATCCAGATGTGTCTATGTAAATATGAATGTTTGTACATACAAGTATATGTGTTAGTGCATATATGTGTGTATACACATACATAATCCAATATTGGAATTTATCTTGTACAACTATACATTTTTCCTTTAGATCAATAAATATTTATTTACAATCTATTAATATTAACAGGCTTGTGCTACATGCTAGAGATGCTAAGACCAGGATGCTCTCAAGGAACTTATGTTCTACTTGAATGTAGATAGCTAGGTGGCACAGCAGTGGAAAGAGTGATGGACCTGGAGTTGGGAACTCCTTAGTTCAAATTTGGTCTCAGACATCTACCAGCTATGTAGCTCTGGGCAAGTCAATCAACCTCTACCTCAGTTTCCTCAACTGTCAACTCTACATTTTTGTAATGTTTTTGTTGGGTTTGCTTTCTCAAAGTTAAGTAGAGAAGGAAGGTCGGAGATAGAAAGGTATATTTTTCATTGGTTGACATTTTTTAATTAAAAAAAGTACAGAGGCAGGATTTGAGGAAGTACAATAGAGAAACAAAATTTAACCAGTAAGTTACAAATTAATTGATTTTCACTGCTTCTGTCAGAGCTGATTATTATCAACGGTTCAAAAGAAAAATGTTGGATTTGGAGGTAGAAGATTAAGGTTTGAATTTCAGCTCTGCCCTGGGTAACATAACTACTTTGGACACAAGATGATTTCTTGCCTTCCTTCCAATGCTCAATCTGTGATTCTATGGATGTCACTGCTCTTTTCACCATATTTCTTATATTATGAGCTTTGGTTTAAGATTAAGGTTTTTGTTTTATTTTCTATTGTTACTCTGGGAATTATAAGCAAGCCTGCTCTGATGCAATTATTGGTACAAACCCTTCACACTTGACATTATTTTCAGACAAAATTCGAACATGGTTGTAAATGAACTCTGACCAACTATTCCATCCCATTGTATGCACTGCAAAGCAAACCAAAAAAATAGACAATAAGATATGGTTTAGAAGCCAAGCAAAGAAAAAAAACTGCAATGTGTGTGGATACACCATCAGTTAGTGTCCATAGAAATACTGTATTGATTTTTTTTTTCTGTGACTGGACACGATGCCATTTCTCAATCCAATTGTAGAATGCTTTCATTTCTATTTCAGGGTTATTGTCAATCACAAGTGTCATGGTTCACTGAATAAGCCTATCCCCAACAAGGTACATTTTCCACTCATCACTTCCTTACATAAGAGTTAGCAGGTCGTAGTAGATACAGAGAGAGTCTCTAATTTAGGAACACCTGAATTCAAGATCCCCTTTTGAGACATTGGTTAAGTTACTTAGACTCTTAGTTCTGAGTTTAATTATCTAAGACTGTAAGTTACGGAGAAATTGCTGACCTTTCTTGGTAGAAAGGACTTTTTTTTTCTTCAGGTGTTTCCTGTACCAAGGAAATCACAGGCCTTCCTCTCTTACTTACAGAATACTGGTTAAATAGTCTTTTCAGATTGTGGATGTAGTTGAAACTAAACGCTAAAAATTTTCTAGGAGATGGAGAAGAATAAGGAATTACTGCTACTGGAGTCATTTTTTTCATTCTTCATAAAGTTATTTGTCCTCTAGAGCCATGAAATGCTTCTTTTAACAATGAAAAACAAATAATTAGGTAAAAACAAAATTACAGCAGTCTCAGAGTCCTAGGAAGAGAAGTAGAATTGGTTTTAGTCAAAGCATATATGACTAAAGACATTTTACAAGTACTATTATTAGTAAAATCATCAATTGAAAAGGTAAAAGGGACCAAAGATAGTTAATTTATTTTTGTAGGGAAAAAATCCAGATATTCCATCTCTAAAATCCTATTATTTTAATGAAATATAGTTTTCTCCTGTTTTGGGGTCAGAGCAGTAGATCTGATTACCTTTCAGGTTCTGTCAAGAGAAAGAACTTCTAGTGTAGAGTCAAAAAGATAAAGTGGAAAATGTATTAAGATACAACCTTTTCTTGAGTGGAGTCATCTTTGATTTATTTTACTCTATGGGCTTGATGCTTTCCTGGTCTTGACTGTGAATTATTATTAGCCATGAGTGGGACAGAGAATAGAGGTGTGTGGAGTACAATTTGATCCATTTTACTCTCGACCTCTGACTCTTTCGTATGGAAATGAGAGGCTTCTGGTATAGATTATGGACTATTAGCAAAGGGTGGGACAGAGAATAGCAGCAAGATAGAACAAAGTCCAAAGTCAGTTCAATGAGTTTAAGTTTTATTTGAGGTTTCTGGCACCTTTCTTTTTCTTCTTGTCCTATCAAGGAACCTCATGTCTATGCCACTATTTTAGTTTAGTCTGAAGATTATTTGCAAGAACTTCACAGAATTATGTGATTCATAAACTTTCTATTGTCAGCTAGTCTATTGTGGAATGTCATGAAAACATGTGGCCAAATGTATACTTGGGACTTCCTGACTCCAGTTCTTTATCTACTATGCCATCAGATGCCAAGGGACAGAAGATGTGGTACTATGTGTAAAGAATAGAGAGGAGAATTTTGGAAGCTCAGAGTGTGGTAAAAGGTTTTTAAAGATAAACACAGACTTTCATGTTAAAAACAATCAGGGATTATTGAAGTTTATTTGATAGGGAAGTTATATAGTGAGATTTGAACTGAAGGAAAATCAGTTTGGAAACTTAAGTTTGAACTTAAGGAAAACCAGCTAAGTGGTTGTTGTGTTTGTCCTTCCTTCTTGAGGAGTACCATGACATCAGGGAAATGATGACATGACTTGCAGTTGACTTTGGTTTGAGTGAGGGAGGGCTGTGCAAGGTCACCAGCCCTGCTTTCTACCCAGGGCCATCTGGGTCCAGTGGCCTGATATTCACCAGAATGACTGGAGATGGCCCAGGATGCATTGGGAGACCCTGGCCATTTTAGGCTAAGGTCTTTTCGGGTGCTCACTGTTATCCTGATTGTTTTTCCACAATATTCAAATTGTTTCTTTCTGGCTGGGATTTTCTTCAGTGGTCTTTTGGACCTCCTTTTCCATTTGTGTAATTCTGCCTTTCAGGGGATTCTTCTCCTCATTGGCTTTTTGGAGTTTTTTTGCCATTTCAGTTAGTCTGTTTTTTAAGGTATTATTTTCTTCAGTATTTTTTTGGGTCTCCCTTTGCAAGTCATTGACTTGTTTTTCATGGTGTTCTCACATCACTCTCCTTTCTCTTCCCAGTTTTTCCTCTACTTCTCTAACTTGCTTTTCCAATCCTTTTTGAGCTCTTCCATGGCCTGAAAACAGTTCATGTTTTTCTTGGAGGCTTTTGATGTAGGCTCTTTGACCTTGTTGAGTTCTTCATCAGGGTATGACTGATTGTAGAGCAAAGAGTACTTTGTTCCAAGCTTGAGGGGATGCGCTGTTGATTTCAGAGCTATTTCTATATAGCCAGCTCTGCCACCCCAGCACTCCTCCTTCCTCAAGAACCACCAACCCGGACCTGATGCAAATCTTCAGCAGGCTCTTCACTCCTGCTCTGATCCGCCACTTAATTCCTCCCACCACGTGGGCTTGGGGCCAGAAGTAACTGCAGCTGTAATTCTGTAGCTGCACCTCCCCCACTGCCCCTGGGGTGGTGGCCAAACCCTCAAACTCTGTCCCCTGCAGCTTTTCCCACTAACCTTCTCTGTTGTCTTTGGTGTTTGTGGGTTGGGAAGTCTGGTAACTGCTGCAGCTCACTGATTCAGGGTGCTAGGGCCTGTTCTACCTGGCTCCTGGTCTGGCTGGTCCTGCTGCCTCCCACGCTGAGCTCCGCTCCCCTCCACTCCATGTGTGATAGACCTCATCTAGTGACTATCCAGGCTGTCCTGGGCTGGATCCCTGCTTCCCTCTGCTATTTTGTGGGTTCTGCAGTTCTAGAATTTGTTCAGAGCCATTTTTTATAGGTTTTTGGAGGGACGTGGTGGGGAGCTCACGCAAATCCCTGCTTTCCAGCCGCCATCTTGGCTCCACCCCTGGAACTCCGAAATGTTCACTTATGAAAGAGGAAACACTTTGTATCTTTTTCAAGGAGAATTAAACTTTTATTCTTATCCACTATTCATTTTTTGGACACTTTTACAAATAAATTGTTTAAAGCTTAATTAAATATAATTTCTCTTCTCAAAGATCATAGCAATTTTGATTAATCCAAAGTTCTTTTTCCACTCCATTTTTTTTGGCACCAAAGTTTTCCCCTATAAACATGAAAGACAATGCTTTACATTCTTACCAGTTGATTTAATTAATTTTCCTTGTGCAAAATAAATTTCTTTGAGTCTTTTAGTGCCAAATAGTTCTATATCAAAGATAAATAACCCCAAGTATGAATTCTTAATGTTTTTTGTGTTTCAGTGACCATTTTTTTGTACTCTGGTATAGCTCATGGATCCGTTTTCAGAAGAATGATTTTAAATCTGTGAAAACAAAGCACTAAAATTAATAAAATTAATTAAATAAAAATTGAAAACCAATCTTGTTGAAATGTAGTTATCAAAATATTATTTTTAAAAGTTCATTGACCCTCAGCTAAAGAACCTCTTCCTTAAAGGGGTAGTATAGTATACATAAATTCATTTTCTTTGATTTGTCTTCCAGGTCAATTGTATTTGATAATAGATATGTAACATTTTTAACTTCTTACAATATTTTGACTGCCCTAAGATTTCTTGTTAACTCTTAATATTGTTCAGTTCACCTTTTTTGGTTTTATTTTTAAGTGAGTCCAATGCTTAGGTAAGATATTATACCTTTTCTTCTAAGCTATTTATTATCTTTCATCTTCTTTCTTCAAGAACTATAATTTCCATTTCTTCTCTTTCTTTATTTCTTAAAGTCACTACCAGCCTTCTCCTCATGGCCAAGCAATTAATTCTCTGATATTCCACTTGTAATTATTGTGGGGTTTTATCTTTTGAATTCGCTTCATAGGATTCTCTGAATCCAGTTTGTTTCATCATGGTATTTCATATTTCCTTCTGCTTATTCATGTCGTCAGCCTCATTTTCTGAATTATGACTCTGGGCTAAGGCCAGACTTCTTTTTTTTCTTAACTCATCAATGGTATTGGCAGTCCTTGCTCAGTCCTATTTCTGCTTTAGTCTGCATGTTGTTGATCTTGATACTGCAGTTCTGGATTGAGTGGCTTTGTCTCACCCTCTGCCAGAGTCTCTCATTTCTGGGTTTGTCTTCTGGCAGTCCCAAATAGGTTTTGGCCGTGGGACTTCTCACTTTCCCTTTGCTCAAATTCCAATCAATTGAGTTGTCTCTGTCATCTGTTTTGGCTATGACAAGTTACAATCAGATTTTACAGATTCCTCTGGTTGTAGGCTTCCTGTAAGACCCCAAGTGCTGGGGACTCCCTGTTTTCTGTGCTGATTATATCTTTTGCAGTAACTCTGATAAGGGACACTGATCCCAATCATTTTATAGGTTTCCCTGATGCCAAGTCTATCTGATCATTGTGCTGGCTTTATCTCCTGCTATGACTCCAGCGTAGGCTACCAAAACACTAGCTGCAAGCCTTTCAGAAGGCCCCAAATAACCCTGAACTGTGTCATCCTTTCTCCCCAAGCAATGAGCTATGGGAGCTGGCTTTGCCCCCAGCTGCTGTACCAGTTCAATGTTCCCCTTTGCTTTACGTTCCAGCAGATGGCTTTGGCTCTCTCCTTCCCTGCACTGTCACCGTTCATGATGTCCACAGGCCCCTGTCAGGGTTCTTAGGCAGTCCTTTAGGACTGCTTACAGGAGTTTATTGCTCTTTATATGCTATGGTATTTTCTATTCTTCCTCCTGGTTCATTTTCAAAATTTTGCTGGAGCATTTCTGGAGAAGTTGGGCTTCTTTAGGACCTTTCAGATCACCATCTTAACCAGAAATCAAATAAAGGCTCCTCTAAAAATTATTGACATGATAAAAGAACTTTGTAAGAGTGTTCATAATATACTATATAAATGTGAATCATCTTTAATATTATGCATTAATTTATTGACCATTTATTAAGCGCATACTGAGGAGAGCTTCTTGAAGCAGGTGGAAATCTTAAAATGGATGTTCTAATTCAGGTCATGACAGCCATAATGTCCTTTTCTTCCTTGAGGCCATACTCTCCATGAAGTTTTTTTTTTCCTTATTCCCAATTCTGCTCTACTTTACCCCCACTTCTAACCCCATTTTAGGGGGGCTGATAAGAAGTAAAAATGTTACCAGATGGAAGAAAGAACAGATATACATATTTATTTTTAACATTCATTTAAAAACATTCATTTTGAATTCTCCCCCTCTCATTCCTCCCCCACCCATTGAGAAGGAAAGCAATATGATATCAATTATATATGTGGTTATGTAAAACATTTTCATATTAGCTATGTTACAAAAAAGGAGCAAGAGATATAAAGAAAATGCAAAAAAAAGTTTGCTTCAATCTATACTCAGAATTCATCAGTTCTCTCTCTGGAGGTGGATAGAATTTTTCATCATGAAGCTTTTGGAATTGTGTTGGATCATTGTCTTGATTAGAGTACCTAAGCTTTCAGGATTCATCATCATGCCGGTATTGCCACTACTGTGCACAATGTTCTCTGGGTTTTGCTCATTGCATTTTGCACATAGATATTCCCAGTTTTTTCTTAATCCATCCCTGTTGGCATTTCTTAAAGCACAATAGTATTTCATTACAATCATATACAGTTATCCCTTCTACATCACAAGTTTCCCCATTATTGTTTCAGTATATCATAAGAAATTAAATGGGAATTTTGGGGGACTTTTGTGGAAGCCACAGATGATACCTGAAGGCCAGCAAATAACACAGAAAAAAAATTAGAAACTCAGAAATACATAAAATAAATATATGGCATTCTATAATATCAACATATGTCATCTTTTAATATCATAATAATTCAGACTTCTTCTCTGGTATGAAGTGAGGGATAAAAAACAAAAACAAAAAGTCCATTTTGCTTGCCATTACATATGTAAAGCAAAACTCATCAAAGGTACTTGATTACCTCAGCATTCCAAAAGAGAAAATAGTAAAAAAAAAAATCCCATCCTAATTACCATAACAACTGACCAGGTTTCACAGGCATACAACAATGAGGTCAGCACCAAGGCTCACAAGACAAGAAAATGTCACACCACCATCATCATTTCCTATGCTCCCACAATGGCTATCATATAAAGATAGGTAACAGAGTGGCAGAAATAAAAGGGCTGGCCATTAGCTGGTATGAAAGTAAACAACATGTAACACATAAAAGAAAAATTAGACCAGCCCCCTTTTAAGTTAATCAGTTATGAAAGGAGGTGGAATGCTTTCCATTATAATACAGATGTGTTGCTCCAAACTCCCAGCATTATGGAGCCCAAACTCTTCATGATTAGGCTTTTCCTGGCCTTGAAAGTCCAGTATAGACTTTTGGTGATGAACAAGAATCCAAAGACTTGAAAGTAATAATACTTGTCCCTGATGCTCATGTCAATAGGATCAGACTGCCACTTCTTCAGTAATCAACATTTTGCAGTGGTCTAGAAGGGACTCTCATCATGACATAAATTCCTTTCTGAAGTGAGAATTTCTTGTCCATTTGCTTCTATACACATTGGACCTACTATTCAGGTACACTTGTAGGTTTATAACTGAGCCTTAGTTCTGTCATCCATAAAATTAGAGGGGTAGAATAGAAGATCTCTAAGAACTTGACCATCACTAAAATTTCCTGAGGCTAATTCTTTCTATAATATACTGATTTATATTTTAAAGTATCTTTCACCGCACCTGTTTTTTAAAATTTTTTTTAGCTTTTATTTATTTTTCCTAAGTTACATGTAAAAACAATTTTTAACATTCATTTTAAAACTTTGACTTTCAAATTCTCTCTCTTCCTCCCTCTCCACCCCACCCCATTAAGAAGGCAAGCAGGTTATACATGTGTACTCATGCAAAATATATTCATAATAGTTATGTTGTGAATGAAAATGTAAGGAAAAAACTCAAAAAACAGATAAAGAAAAAAAAGTATGGTCCGATCTGTATTCAGACACCATCAGTTCATTCTCTGGAGATGGACAACATTTTTCATCCTAAATCCTTCAGAATTGTCTTGGATTGTTGTATTGCTGAGAATAGCTAAGTCATTCATGTCTGATCATCATGCTGTTACTTTGTACCCAGTACATTTCACTTTGCCTCAGCCCATGTAAGTCGTTCCAGTTTTTTTCTGAGAGCATCCTGCTCATCATTCTTATAGTACAATATTATTCCTTCACAATCACATAACATAACTTGTTCAGCCATTCCACAATCGCTGGGAATCTCCTCAACTTCTAATTATTTACCCCCAGAAAAGAGCTACTGAAAATATTTTTGTACATCTAGGCCCTTTTCCTTTTTTTTAATCTTTTTTTGTGATTCAGAACTAGTAGTGGTATTGCTTGTTCAAAGGGTGTGCATTCACCTGTTTTAATCCTTTCAATAATACCAGAGGTAGGCAGGGCAGTTTTGTGGCTTTGTTTTTTTTTTTTTTCAAACTCCATTTTATTGGTGAAGAAACTGAGAGCACAGAAAAACGAAATTACTTTCCTAGAGTCAAGCAGCTAGGTAGGAGTTTGTAGCAATGCTAATTTCTGAACCTAGATCTCCTGCTGCCTCTTTTGGTAGTCTTTTCATTAAAACTATTTCCTCACTTATTATTAGTAAAGGAACATATCAGTAAGCATCCTTCATAGATAGTGATCAAGACATAGAATAAACTGGGGAAGAATAAGTACCATCAACTCCTGATGACTTGTTTATTCTAGAGCGCAAATAAAAGATAAAAATAGTTTTATTGCAACAATTCCATATATGGGTGTAGTTACATAATTCTTAAGGAATTTAACTTAGACTTCATAGATTCTATACTCTCTTTCTTTATTTGTATTCATATTCCTTGCTTCCATCATGATATCCTGTGGTTCAACTGTTCCAGTAATGTCTAACTCTTCCTGACCCCATTGGAGGTTTTCTTGGCAAAGCTATTTCCTTCTCCAGCTCATTTTCCAGAGGAGGAACTGAGGCAAAGAGAGTGAATGATTTGACCAGGATCACACAGCTAGTAAGTATCTGAGGCTGAATTTGAAATCAGATCTTCCTGACTTCCTGGTGCTCTCTCTACCGTGCCACCTAGATATCCCACGATATCCTACCTTTTCATAAAGAGTAATGACATATCTGAGCTACAACTGGTGAGTTTTATTTTTCCTTGAAACCAACTTTAAGAGTTAACGTTTATGAGGATGAGGGTAGATAATTGTTCCTTGAATCAATCTCAACATTGTAATAGAGAGATGAGGATGAGTTCAAACGTAGAAGATGTAATTTAGAGATAGTGCCAAATAATTTTTCCCCAAGGAACAGTAAGTCAATTCTGTCATATGTTCTAGCTTTATTCTCTAGATCTCATTGAGATACCTGTGGTTTTGCTCACACTTTATACACACACACACACACGTATGTGTGTGTATGTGTGTGTTTATATATATATATATATATATATATGTATGTATGTATGTATGTATGTATGTATGTATTCTGCATCTTGCATCTTTCCTTGGAGTCATAAAGGATTATGGAAGTGCTGTTAGAGATCGGTGTGGTGACTGCTTTTGCCGAACTTTTCTTTTAAAGAATCTCATAAGAGTATTCTTGCCAGATAGGGATAATTTTTTTTTGGATAGCATTTTTGGGAAATAAATACACTATTAAAACAAAAGGCATCAATAAAACTTGAAAATATAGAAATGTATTTTATGCTTCAGTTTTTTTATTGTTGGGAAGAAATAGTATGGCTATATTTTTATGCAATTAATCATGAAAATTAATCAAGGATTGCTTATGATAAACATGCATACACATATGCAAATTATGTGTTAGGTACATTCATATTTATAAACATATTATTTGACATATATATCTAGGTACACATATGTATACCTAGATATAACAATTCTGATTCACCTATTTAGTATTTTTTTTTCTATTTGAAATTATCACACTCTGGTGGATCACTACCTTCTTTGACACTTGTTGCTATGGAAATAGCTTCACATGCTTTTCTAGTATCAGATATATTAAATTCCCTTAGAGGATTACATATTCTTTATCTTTATCCAGGCAATGGCCTTGAAATGCAGTGTCTGAATGGAGAAACAAGTTCAGTAATTATTTCTCATTTTTTATCATATCTAGTGATTTTGTTTTGAATTTGAGAACTGCCTAGAATTCTATCACAAAAAAGCTCAAATTAGTATATTCTAATTGGTATACAAGTTCACGCATGAAGCATAATTTCCCCTGTCTTTTTGATGAGAGGAAAAATTGTTGGCAGAAATCACTAATGGTAGGGATATAGCATACAGAGACCACAAATATACATTACTTTCATTGAATTTCAACTTATATAGCCATTTCCTAATCTGTAGACATCTATTTTAATTCTGAGTTTTTGCTACCACAAAAAAGTGCTGCTATGAATACATTGGTGTTTTTGTAGCCTCTTTTTCTTTCTTAGACTTCCTTTAGATATATTCTTAACAGAGGGATTTCTTGTTTAGAGTATGATCATTTTCACCTCCTTTTTAGCATAATTTCAAATTATTTTCCAGGATAGTTTAGTCAATTTACAACTGCACCAGCATTTTATTAATATACCTATTGCCTCACTGCTCTTCCAGCATTTATTATCTTGATCTTTTGTCAGCTTCTACTGTTTAAATGATATTGTCTATGCAAATAATTCACAAATCCACTTGTCCTGCTCTAACCTCTCTCCTGATCTCCAGTCTCACTTTTCCACCTGCCTTTTTAGACATTTTTCTACTAGATTTCCTGTAGACGTCTGAAATTCAACAGGTACAAAACTGAACTCATCGTATGTTATTCAAAACTTTTCTTCTTCCAAACATTCCCATTACTAGCAAAAGTACCAACATCCTCCCAAGCACGTAGGATCCAAAGTAAGTATCCTCAGCTCCTCACTCTCTTTTACCCCCACAGCCAAGCATTGTTTAGGCTATCTCATTTCTATCTTTATTACATTTTCCCTATGGGATAATTTCTCTCCATTTACACTGTTAGGACTCTGGTAAAGGCCTTTGTCACCTTATACCTGGAATATAGCTATAGACTCCTGGATGGTGCCCCTACTTTTAGTCTGGCCTCACTCCAAACCATCTTCTACTCTGCTGTTAAATTTATATTTCTAAAGATCAGATCTAACCGAGTTAGCCTCCCTACTCGGTAAACTCCAGTGGTTTCCTATTACCTTCAGCATCAAATAATAAAAAAAAAGCTGTTTGGTTTTCAAAGCCCTTCATAACTTCCTACTTTTCCAATTTTCTTCTATCTTACTCCCTGACACATATTCTGCAACCCAGTCAAACTGGCTGCCTTACTTTTCATCACTCAAGACACTCTTATCTCTAGATTCTCAGCATTTTCAGAGGCCGGTTGCTCACGCTTAGAGCTCCCTCTGCATCTCTACTTTCTAGCTTCCATGGCTTCCCTCAAGTCATAGCTAAAGTCCTACCTTTTATAAAAAGTCTTTCCAAATTAGTGCCTTCTCTTTGAGTTTATCCATAATGTAATCTAGATCTCTACCTATACATCTTGTTTGGATGTAGTTTTTTGCATCTTTCCTCTCACATTACATGATGAACTCATTGAAAGCAGAAGCTATTTTAGCTTTTTTTATATTTCCAGTATGTAACTCAGAGTTAGCTCATGTGTGTGCGACCTGCAGCCTCAAGGCCACATGTGGCTTTCTAGTTCCTCGGGTGCAGCCTTTTGCCTGAGTCCAAGTTTTAGAGAACAAATCCTTTTATTAAGGGAATTTGTTCTGTGAAATTTGGATTCAATCAAAGGGCTGCATTGAGGACCTAGAGGGCCACATATGGCCTCAAAGCTGCAGGTCCCCACCCCTGGCCTAGCACATAGTAGCTGTTTAATAATGGCCAGTTGACTGGATGATTTACATTGAAAAACTTCAGATGCCACAGTGGACAAATGTAATGGTGATTAAGGTGGGACTTTTTTTTTTACTGTTTTCTCTTGGAGCACTAAGGTAATCAAGTGCCTTTGATGCATCTAGCCTTTGTTTCTTTGATTGAATCAAGAGCCTTTGACCTGCTTAAGAAATAAGAAAGCCTAGTTCACAATAGGTTTGAGTTGCATGGTTGTAATGCCCTTTGACACTGAACAGGGTATATAAGCTCAGAGGTTAGCATTTTGTTTGGGGCTCTCATTCACAGGAAGAGTGGATGTATGATCTGACCAGAAGAGACTCTGGGTAACTACTGGAGGCCCCCGGCTTTGAAAAGCCAGATATTGGTGCCTCTCTCTCTGGTAACTATGTAATTCTTTGGTCAGACAGCTAAAGGCTTGTCTGTGTGTGTTCACTCTGTTTATATTGTCTCTGTAATTTCTGTTTGTATTTGCTCGGATTTTCAGGGTGCTGACTTTTCCCCTGAACTAAGTGAATGATATATGTTTGATTAAAGTTAGATTGTTAACCCCTTAAATTGGTTTCCTTAGAAAAGCAGATCAAAGAACCTGTGCTAGCAGCCCTCCTGTGTGTTGGTGTTGTTGGTCTCACACAGCCACAGTAGCAACAAGTAGCATTGTTGTTACAACAGAGTATTGGATCTGGAATAAGGAAGAACTGAGTTAAAATCTGGCCTCAGACTTGTGACCCTGAGCAAGTCATATAATGACTTTGCCTTGGTTTCCTTATCTGTAAATCTGGGTAATAACAGCACTTTATCTTCCAAAGTGGTTGTGAAGATCAAATAAATTAATATATGTAAAGCACTTTGAAAACCTTAAAAGGAAATATAAATTCTAGTTATTGCTTTTTTAGTTTGCTTTTCAAATTTAATAGTATTATTTCATATACTTCCTAGAAGTTTATAAATATTTTGTGAACTATTCATTCTTATCTTTTCACCACTTACCAATTGGGAAATGATTCCTTGTCTTACAAATTTGTGTTAATTCATTGCATATTTGGACATTTGAACCTTATCTGAGATATTTGATGCAATGATTTTTTTTCTTGCCCATGATAATTTCCCTTCTTATCTGAACAGCATTGATTTTTTTGATGCAAAACTGTTTCAATGTCATGTATTGAAGCTGTATTTTTTTATTCTGTGATATGTATTTTTTCTTTGGTTAAAACTTTCCACTTTGCTATATCTTAGAAAGATTTTTTTTTAATTCAGTAAAAATATGACCTTTTAATATTAGAGTTAATTGTCTATTTTGAATATATTGTGACATATGGTATAAGCTACTTTGTTAATTTTTTTGTTAAATCATTTTCCAGGATTCACAGAAGTTTTTATTGAATGAAGATTCTTCCTTCCTTATTTCATCTGTTATGATGATCCTCTTTTCCATTTTTTAATCTACTACCAAATAGTTTTATGATTACTCTTTTAAATACTTTATTGTTTAGAAGTGTTATTTCCTCTTTTACTTCTACTTATATTTCTCATTATTTCCTTTGAGATTCTAGAACTATTTTTACCTGACACAATTTTGATTAGATCTATAAAGTAATTCTTTGATAGTTTGATTAGTATAGTACTAAATCTGTAAGATAATTTAGTTAGTGTCATTTCTATTACATTGGTATAGTCAAGCCACATGCTGTGAATATTCATTTAAGTACTGTAATATCTTAATTTTTGTAAAGAGTGTTTCATAGTCATATATATTTAGTGTGTTTTGGTAGACTGGTGTTATGGATTTTGAAGTTATTTTAAATGAGATATCATTTTCTGTATGGAATAGATGAAAATTTTGTTGATTTAATATATATATATATACATATATATATATATATATATATATATATATATATATATATATATGTACTGCTATTTTACTTAATCTAACTGAGTTTCTTTGATAATATTGTGGTTTTCCAGGCAAACTTTGAAGTTTCTAATAGAGTTTCATCTCTTTTTCAAGAGATAGTCTCATCTCTCCATTTTGTGCCTTTAATTTCATTCTCTCATCATCACTATTGCTAGCATTTCTAGAAATATGTTAAATAACAACAGAAAAAGGGGACATACTGGATATGCCCATATCTTTATAGCAGAATCTTTTAATCAGTAAATAATGAGAATTTTTGGCTTTAGAGACAGCAAAACAAAAACATAATATTATTCAGCATCATCCCACATATTTGTTCTTCTAGAATTGACATAGTTTTATGCTTTGATAACTAACTTTTTTTTAATTCACTTATACAAGCAATTGCCTAAACATGAGTATTAGAAAGTCAAAAGATCAGTTTCGCATCCTCTCTGATTTCTCAATAAATAAAATACTTAAGAGGTCATCAAATTCAGTCAGTGGAATATTCACTTGTATCTTTTAATCAGTGATGAGTTTCTGAACTTCAGTATGCATCCCCAGATCACTTCTCAAAATTTTCCATGCTGTTTATAGTTCTTAAAATATTTTTAGCATCAACTAATGAAAATTACCCTGCATTGATACTGTACCATCAATGTCAAAGTCCAGGGATGTAGCTAGTCCTAATAGAACTTGTTAGATTCCTCCTCCTAGACTCTATATTTGAAACTTTTCAAGTTCTAGTAGAAATGAAACTGTTGCTGCTGAATATAGTGGTTTGTAATTGGCCTTTAGACTTCACTTCCATAAATCTTAAGAATAATGATATCAAGCCCCTTATATTATACATACCCAAAACCAAATAGTTAAGTTCTTTACCTAGTGAAAAACAAAACAAAACAAAAAGCTAAATATCAAATTTTAAAGCAAAGGAAAAGGGACAAAAGACTGAATAAATGAAGTTTAGTGTGTCTTATTATTTGACTTGTGACAACTTTAGTTTGCTTTATTCTATCAACCTATCCTCAACTCTTTTTAAATCAAATCTCACTGGAAATTAAAGTAAAAAATGCATGATAATTTTGATTTAAAACCCCAGAGCCCTGATAAGAGACTTCCTTCAATGTCAGACTAATCTTATCTTCCTGAAACAGCCAGAAACATCTTAATCCTAAAGCAAAGCCTGTCTTCCATGATTCTTCCTTCTCACATGGATCCTTCTCTCAGTCTCTGAGTTAGAACAAACATTTCTTCTCTAGCCTTTGCTACTTCCATTTTCCTCTGAGATTTTGAATTGCCTTCACTTCAATATTGTACTGAAAGTATATGGTGGTATCCTTCTTCAACATAAACTTTGTCCAATATTGTTTGATACTGGGCTCAACCTTTCAAGGGAATCCAATTATTTTAAACCACAACAAGTGGAGGATAAATAATATTAAGTGAATATATTAATAATACACATATATACTATATGTTCCTCAAAAAACAGTGTGATCCCTATGATACCTCCCCTTCTTCCTCATTGTCTCTATGTTCTGCCTAGTTGATTACCTACCATCAAAATCCTATAAAACATCACACTCATATCTGTACACACAAAAGTATTATTTTTTCCTCTAGGAACATCACTTTCCATTCTGTAACTACTCTGACTTCCCCATCAGGGAATTATAGCTTCTTACATAAATATACCCCTGAGAGTAAGGAAGGACTCAATGTATTGTCAAAAACAGTTGCCTCTGACTTGTGACAGGGTCATCACTGCCAAACTTGTGAATGTTCTATAGTTGAAGATTGCTGTATAACCTGACACAAAAGACTTTCCCAGTGACATAAACACAGACATAGACACAGACACAGACACACACACACACACACACACTCATACATAGTGAGCCACATGCAAAAAGTCAATTAAGAATCACACAGTTCCTTCATGAAGAGATCTCATTTGTCTCTAGACAAGAGAACTCCTCACTTTCTTCTTTTATCTGCTAGCTTCAGGCTGTTCTGATAGGGGAGAAAGGATGCTGGAATGTCTATGGCTGTTGGCAGCCATTGCTGCTTTTCTAATTTTACAATTCAATTGCTCTTTCTTATTAAGCAAAGCCTTTTCAGCTAAATAAAATTGTTTCTTGAGAGCTCTGGTAGCTTTTCTCATTCGCTAGTTTCAGAACCAACACCAGATTGAACTTTTAGGCTATTTTTTTTCTTTTCTTCTTTTGCCCAGCCTTTTTGACTTTTTGTTTAGTTGTGTAGGTAGATAACACATATGGCTTGCTGACAATCTGCCCTTTTTGTTTCTGCATCTGTGACAGTGCTAAGATAAAATACCAGACATATCAACTAACAGGTATTAATGTGCAAGGTAAGAGGAGATAGAAAAAATCCTTACTGTCCCTGCCCAGATGTACAATTTTATGCTTCAAACATCTATGTGTATTCCCTCTACCAATTCAGATCACAAATGCTTCATACCTTACTAGATACTCTGTGCATTGCTCTGTCCTAAAATATCCAGCACATGATGGCTCTTCATCAGATGACAAGCCTCCCTGTGCTTAGCTCATTTGGTTTTTGTATACCAGGGAAGCTGTTTCTTGCAGGATGTATATGAGTCCTTCTTGTAATTAGAAGGAGCATCAGGACTCCCATGCTTCTCAGAAAATAACCTAAAGTCCTAGTATTCTTAATTTCCAATTATCTTGCAATTGACTACTTTGTATGTATTCGCATTTATTCTCTTCATTTTTATTCCATATATATGTAGACATTTCCTTAATGTCTTCTTTAAGACAGTCCAAACTTTGTATGAATTGAGATCACTCCATTTATTCATTTGTCATCTTACTAGCACAGTGCCTGGTGTATAGTAGGTATTTAATAAATACTTGTTGATTTATGTGTTGAAAATCTGTAAGAACCCAGACTCACATCTGTGTCAAGATGAGGGATAAAAGTAGGTATTATCGAGAGTGGGACCATGCCTTGGGCAGAATATTAGTGTTGTTTCTTTTCCCGAAGGGAAAATATTGCACTGCTCTCTGAGAAGCATGAGATGAGCTGATGTTAATTCTAGCAATCTCTCCCATATTCCATGTAAGCCTATAGGAGTGCACCTTTAGTGGAGGCAGATAACAAACTAAAATAATAGTTAACTGCTACCATTTATATGGCAATTCATTATTTACTAAATGCTTTACATATACTACTTAAATTAATCCTCACAATAACCCCCTGAAATATGTAGTAGAAGTATTATGAAGCTAAGGCCCAGAAAAATTGAATGATTTACCGAGAGGTACAGAGCTAGGAAAGACCGGAAGTAAGAATAAAACTCAGTCTCTCGTCTTGGCATCTGGTGGTTTCCTTATTAGTGTATAGATGATTCTAACTATTCTAGCTCAAGGACAAGAGTCATCCAAATAGAAGGGTAACTTTTTGAGAAATTCAAAGCAATGCATAATAGGTTACCAAGGGGTAGGTTCTACAAAAGGTGAGATGAGGAAGAGATCATTTCAGGGTGGGGAAAGGGCATAAAGAAGTTTTGATATTTGTTTTTGAAGGATTTGATGGAACTATGAGGTATTATTAATTCACCTCTTCTCTGCATTCACCCTAGTGCCTTAGAATTACTATTCCTCATTCACTCACACTCAGATGTGAAAAGTAGGCTCTTTATTATCTTCAGAAGCCTATCACAACATCTACCCCTACTAGTTTCAATGATTTTTTAAATTTTATTTTAGGCCTCATCGCCTCAACATCTTTTTCACGGTGACTTTGAAGATTTCTTTAGGAAAACTAAGTGCAGCTGTCCTCGTCACAATAATCCCTTCCTTATTCCACTTCAATGTTGTCACGCTTCCTTCTCCTCCTTCTGCATCACCATAACCTTGACCATCGTCAGCCAGTATAATTTCATTTTCTGCCACCTATTAAAATCAGTAATCTCTCTGTTTTCCTTTTTCTCATCTTCATTTTCAGCCATGAACTGGGCACCAGATACTACCCTTAATCATGCAAATATACTCTGATCTATTCAATTATTATTTCATAAAATGTATCACTGGTAGTGAATTCAGAAATTATCTAGTCCGATCCTTCTACAAATATCGTAACATTTTATCCTCACAGGAAACCTGAGAAGTAGGAACTATTATTATTCTGATTTTATAGATATGAAAACTGAGACAAACAGAAGTTAACAAAATTGCCCAGGGACACACAGCAAGTAAGAGTACGAGATTGGATTTTTCCAAAATCAAATTGGTAATAAGTAGCTAAGATGAATTTTAAAGCCAGGTCCTCTGCCACATAGCCTGTAAATAGTTAGCAAATAATATTGGTAAGGAGACTGCAGGATAGACTCTTTAGCCTTGCTAAGCTTTGGTAACTTTAGCCTGGTTTTGGTCTCTTATATATATAGGCTCAGAAATGTCAGTGATTGATTTATCCTTGGGTTATCTGGCTTTAGTGAAAATTTACTCATGCTTTCCCAAATTTACACAAAAGTATTTTATGCCAGAAATCCATTTTAGCATATAATGAGAGGGTAGGGTTTTTGGTGCTATGCATTTGACGATCTTCAAATACCTCTGCTCTTATAAGCTCTGTTTTCTCAATACTAAGGTACTTGTGAAACTCAATTAATTAGAAGGTTTCCTCAAGGTAAAAATAAATTAATTGATCTTTAAAGATTGCTTCATCTGAGCCATGATAGACAGCAAAATATGTTTGCTTCTTATTTCAGGGAATGTCTTCCAGTGATGACACAGGCCACCTATGTTACGAAAGCAAAAACTGGTTTTGCTATACTCTATTAAAATATGTATAGCAGGTTTACATGAATTCGAAGACCAAAAACCTCTTTTAGTTGAGGGCTGGAGTAGCTTGTAAAATGTCAAACACTGTAACAAGACCTTTGATTATATGTTAATTCTGTATTCATTATAAATCAGGGGTAAGAAAGAGAAGTTCATAGAGTATTTCAGAGAGTGAATAAAAACTCTCCATGTTAAGGACTTATAGACCTCAGTAATCAAAGACTAATTAGAAGGTGAGAGAGAGAAATGCTGCCTGAATAGCCATCATTTTTCCTGGGATCTTTATGTTCCAATCTAAGAAGAAATAGATAGGCGGGAACTACGTAATTTGTAGGGATAATAATGACTGAAAACAAGGAAATAGAAAAAAATCTGCTCTCTCTCTCTCTCTCTCTCTCTCTCTCTCTCTCTCTCTCTCTCTCTGATTTTCTGTTTCTTTTTCTGTCTCTGCAGTTTCTGTCTCTTGTCTCTGTCTCTGTCTCTCTCTGTCTCTGTCTCTCTTTTTCATCCCCTTTTTCTTTCATCCTCTATTTCTCTCTCTCTGATTTTCTGTCTGTCTTTCTGTCTCTGTCTCTCAGAACTAGCTCCTAGAGGAGATGTCTTCTTGATATCATTAGTAGAAGGTGGTAGAAGAAGTTCCTCAATTCTCATGAGATAGCAGTGACTTCTGAGGTTATCCGAAATGCTATTATGACCTGAAATTACTTTAGAATTCTTAAGTGGACGTTGCTTGAGTGTTTGTTTAGGTTAGGCCTAAGGTAAGGAGACATACAGTAGTATAATGGGAAGAGCGTCAGTACTGATGTAATAGGCTCTGTGTTCAAATCTAGGTTCTTGTATAAACTTGGAAAAATCACTTCGTATTTTGGGGCATGTTTTTAACGAAGCAGTTAAAGTTGTTGCCTTCTAAGGTCCCCCCAAGCCCTGTATCCATTATACTAAGTAGTCAATGTGAAGTAACAGGTGGCGTAGTGGTCATCCAGTGGCTCCTAATATAAGAAGTTGCTATTGATTTATATATTATTACATGTTTCTATATATCTTTTTAAAGTGGTATTTTCTCTTTACCTTGTATGTGTAAGCATTATTGTTCTTAGTAATTACTAATATTATTATCATCATGGTAACTCATAACAAAATTGCTAAAGTGCTTTAAGGTTCACCAAGTGCTTTCCTTATAACAAACCTGTGGGATATATAGTGGCAAAATTAATATTTGCAATATCGG
The DNA here is from genome assembly GCF_011100635.1 of Trichosurus vulpecula. Taxonomy (NCBI): domain Eukaryota; kingdom Metazoa; phylum Chordata; class Mammalia; order Diprotodontia; family Phalangeridae; genus Trichosurus; species Trichosurus vulpecula. The sequence goes on from NC_050574.1 coordinate 392,028,476, forward strand.
GAAATTGAGGCTCAGAGAATTTAAGTATCTGGATTAGAATTATACTTAATAAGTATTAGGTTCAAGATTTAAAATCATGTCTTCTATGTCTAAGTATAGTGTTCTTTACTCCTTTTCACCTAATAAAGTACTTTTGAATGAATGAATGATGAATGATGAATGAATGAATGAAAGTTAGTCATTTCCTCCACAACACTGGTTGAACTACAACTTTTGTAAATTTCCTTATAAATTGATGCAGTTATTTGGATATATACTAATACAAAATGCTATTTCACCCTTTACACAATAGATGGGTATCAACGAAACATACTGCAATGCAAATATCTTTTAAATAATTTCTCTATTCTGTTTTTCTTCCATAATATCAAAGATGGGTTCCATTGGGGAAGTGGCTGTTCAAAACTGAAGCCATAATTAGAAACACAATACTTCTTAAATATAATATTTTAAGGAAAAAGTGACTTTCTGCTAAAATTTTGATAATTGCTGAAACTATAAAATATGGTTTATTCTCATGTCACAAAGAAAAAACTACTGAAAATTAATATAAAATTCCGTAGTCAAAATCATTCAGTAGGATCATTTGCTTGGCCCCGCTGCACGTATTGTTCCTACTTTCATGTGTTATAATTCCTTTGGAGATTTGTTTAATGTTTAAATTAACCTCAAATCATTTTGCCTTTTCCAATTTTACATGTAAAACAAGACTTTTATACTTGTTGACACTTGCTTGATCACTCAAATTCAGTCTTCTTTTCTAAACATTTTTGGCCTAAATACCTTTGTAGCTTGTTACATTGTCATTGAAAGGCAAAAAGAAACTGAAAGATTGTAGAATATGTCATTGTTTCAAATAGTTAGAGGCACATAAAATTGAAATGAGCTACCTCAGGTGGGTGTGAGCCCCCCTCATTAAAAGTCTTTAAGCAAAAGCTGAATGTTTTCTTGTTGGGGATCATTTATGAGAGGATTCTCTTTGAGTTATGAATTGGACCTAATGGTCTCTGAGTTCTGTTTAATTTCAAGCATTCAGTTCTTTTTTTTTCTTAGACCAATGGATGCTCCCCTGTGTACTAGGATAGAAAATATTTTAAAATCAATGATTTAGTAGATTTTACCTGTCATGAATGTCCTGTTCTTACTATGATGGTTCGTTATGTAGCTGGCAGATGGTGTCCTCATTTGGGCCCATTAGCACATCAAAATGTTTGCTGAACCTGGAAAAGTACAGATTGTCATTGGAAAATAGCTACTTGCTAGGACTGAACTGTAACGCCTATAGCTAGCAGCGATAATAAGCACAAGATGGCAGCAAAGGACTCCCAAATTAAAATGGACTATAATTTGAGGGCCTACCATTCTGAAAGCTTGGTGTTTATGTAGTCTCAGTAATATATAGATAACTTCTTGAATTTCATAAAATTCAAAGTCCTGTTCTGAAATTGTAGTTAGCAGGCATCACTAATTAATTTCTAGATGTGTTCAATATTTCAATGTCCATGTATAACTTCTACTAGTGTTCTAGAATCATAAATCTAGAATAAGTGATCTCAGAGACTTTGTAGTCCAACCCCTTCATTATATAGATGAAGATATTGGAGCCCACCGAAACTACATGACTTAATGGAAATCATACAGTGGATAAACCTTAGAGGTATTTGAACCTCTGTTCTCTGACTCTGAAACCAGTACTTTCTGTTTTACAGCTGTCAGTTCTGTTGACCCTTTCTATTCTACATGCTCCCGTTCTATTTGACTTTCATTGAGTCCCCAAATGGTAAAGATTGGAGCAGTCTCTTCAACTTGAGTTGTACCAGTGTCATGCCAAGTGGAACATAGGATAACTGCTCTCAGATGATCACTGGGACTATATTTCTCCAGTTCTTTCATTAGCGAGAAATAGGTTCTCCCTTTTTGAAAAGTTTATTTTTTTATTATGAACTTATCAAGATTCTCAACAAAGAACAGAAATGAGGACTGCACATGAAACTCTAAACTTATTTTGGTTAGGGCTAGAAATACATTTAAGGTTAGAGTTAGAGGCACTGAGGGAATTCATTTACGGTTAGTCAAAGGAATGTGTATTTAAGGTGAAGGTTAGAGTTGGAGGTAATATTTAGTGTGCCTATTAAGTTCAATAGGTTTAGCAAAGTAGTAATAAAATTGCCCTGATTGTTTATATCTCTCTGAATTTCATTCTCCCTTCTTTGAATATTTAAATGTTGCATTGTCACAATTTTCTTGCTTTTTCTTATTTTTGAATGTCATCATAACTTTTCACTCATCCTTCCCCCTTTCCCAATGAGGGTTTACTTCTGCTGTGTTCTCTTTTTCCTAGCATTATTTGTGTTCTGTAATGTGAAATGCATATATTCAAACTGCAAGACTTGCAACTAAACTATGCTGGTTTTTGCCTCTTGTCCTTGGAAGAGAATCTACTGTTTTCAGTCATAAAAGTCAACTTGGAGATAAGTGAAAAATCCATGACTTCATTCATATAGATACAGCATTTTGAGCTGTATATAAGCTGCATTTAAGCGTATATTTTGATAATTATATAAAATATGATTTTGAACACTGTTTCTGGGATAGACTATAATTTTGCTTCTTTTTGTTCTTTCTCTTCATCTCTTCAGTCTTTCTGAGAATGCTTAGCATATAATTTCTTCCTTAAATTACCTCACATTTTTCATAGGGTCCTAGAATTGAGAATTGAGAAGGTTTTTTTGCACCTGTTTTTTTTTTTTACTTCCTTCTTACCTTTGTCACATTTGGCATTGCCATTGGAAAAATAAAAGTGATTACCATTAGGTGGTACAATGAGTAGAGCATGGACCCTGGAGTCAGGAGGACCTGAGTTCAAATCCGGCCAAAGACACTTGACACACTTACTGTCTGAGTGACCTTAGGCAAGTCACTTAAACCTCAATTGCTCTGCCTTCCCCCCTCAAAAAAAAAAAAAACAAGCAAAAAACAAAAATGGAATGATCTTAAAGAAGAGATTGTTTAATGATTTCTCCCTTCTCCCTAAGAGGAATTCTGATGTAATACAAAATATAAGTTCAAATTCCATGTTCTATCACTTAGTATCTCTATGAACTTGGGCAAATTACAACCTCTCTGGACCTCTCTTTCTACACCTGCTAAAAGGATGCAATTTTACTAGACCATCTCTGAAGTCCCTTCCAGCTTTCAATATATCAGCCTGAGAAATTGGCCCCAAAGTGATTCATCCTCTTATTTATCAAGGTACTTGTTTTGTGTTTCTGTTGATGATGGTGATGACAATATGTGTATTAATATTAGCTAATTATACTATATGAATGTTATGGCAAGCAAAGTGGGACTTTTCACTGTTTTTTCTTTTGGAGTGCTTCTCAGCGCTAAAGCAATGAAGTACCTTTGATTGAGGCTTTGATTGAATAAAGAGTCGTTGATGACCTGCTTAAGTCACAAGAAAGCCTAAGTCACATGAGTTTGAATCACATGGTTGTGATGCCCTTTCACCTTGAAGAATTATAGATATATACTCTGAGGTTAACATTTTGCTTTGGGAGTTTGGAGAGGGAGGACTCACACATTGGAAGACTGTTCCTGTGATTTGGCCAGACCAGACTCTGGGTAGCCATTAAGGAGCCCCCTGGCTTTGAAAACCCAGATGTTGTTGCTTCTCTTTCTGGTAATTATGTATGTATTGCTATGGACAGGCAGTTAGAAGCCCCGTCTGCTGATTTGTGTTATTTGCTCTGTTTATATAATTTCTGCTTGTAATTTCTGTTTGTGTTTTCTCTGAAGTTCAGGATGCTGACTTTTCCTCTGAATTAAGTGAATGATATATGTATTTTTAACTAAAGTGAGATTATAAACCCCTTAAAGTTGTTTTCCTTAGAAAAGCAGATCAAAGAACCTGTGCTAGTAGCCCTCTTGTGTGCTTGTGTTGTTGGTATTACATCTCCACAGCAGATGCTAGCAACATTGTTGTTACAAAATGGCATAATCAAGTAACATAAAAAGTATTAAATGATTTATCAATACCTTTTAAATATAGACGGGAAAGTAGTAAAAAAATCAAATAAGCAGTCAGTCTGTCAATGAGCACTTGTTAATTGCCCACTGTATACCAGGCACAGTGATAGTTACTGAGCATTATACTAAAAAATTGATTTAACAACATCATTAAGTCCAATAACAACAAAAATTTACCAAAATATGTTTAAATGGGAAAAATCAGCAGATCTATTTTAAGATTCCACTCTTAGCTCTGTTCTTATTTATTCATTATTCATTTTGCTTTCTGTCTCAAATATTTGAGTCCAATGTCATTCACACCCTTTGTTCCTGGTGCTCCTTCTAAGCCTCCACCCCAACCTTACCCCAACCACCCTGGGAAGCTATTCTCAGGTAGTATGGTGCCTCTGAGCAGCAAGGTAGTCTTACCACAAGTACTCAAGCACTTGATGCAACCTTGCATTTGGTTTTGTTTTTAACTTTGAGTTTTCAATTATAGTCTAAATGTAATGTCTACCTCTCAGGTTTTTGCACTGCTTCTCACCCTTGTGCCTTGTGTCTGCTGCTCTTCAGAAACTCCTTATATGTTGGATTGAGTTGAATAATGAAGGAGAGGTAAAGAGCAATAGACTACCCCTTGCAAACAAAACAAAAACCATATTGGCCATTCTTTATACAAATGGCATCACATCCAGTTGCAGAAATCAAAGCTATCACATCTGTTTGCTATCTGTCATATGTATATCTTCTAATGAATAGTATTTATAACAACCCAAATTAAAACAATATATTTTACATATGTATTCCTACATTTATATAACATTTTATATAATTATTTTATAATAAAATACACATTGTATATGATTATATTATGTTTAAATTATATTTATCAATCAAAAACCATCAAACCCCAATGAGTCTCTATATGCATGCTCAAGATGGGACATGTAGCTTCTAGAACTTGCCACATCACTAGTAGTTGTTCCTATCTAATCAATGTTGCAACTTGACTATGCCTTCAGTTTGAAGCTCCAAATAATGTAAAGTAAGTTGCTTTCCTATTTTGTAAGTGTTTTTATTTTAAACTTCCGGATACTGAGTTTATTTGAAGATCATTTTGCTTGCTAGAAAAGGGTATGCCTAAGGGAGGCTAGAAATAACAAGATGTCAGAACCAGTATAAATTTCATGGTCTGGTGAGTATTTATATAGGAAAAATGATTCTCAGAATCTATACTTAAGGCAAAATATAAATAGAAGTGGGGAAACTCTCTTCTTTGCTCTGACTTCCTTAAGTTTTCCAGAGGTTATGGTCATTGGGGTTTCTGCTCCAGATAACAATTTCTCTACTGATGTGCTGTTGTGGCTTTTCGATTGAAAGAAGAACTTCTGAAGTTTAAAAAATAAAGAGCAAATTTCTTTGAACAAAAATATGAGCTAAAATAAATATATCAAAGAACAATAATAAAACAACAGGCCAAAAAATATAAGTGAACGATTTGAAATGGCAAAAAATATTTACCTAGTACTTTAGGACCTAATAAGGTTTTTTTCTTACTCATCATATATCTTCTTATTTCTTTTATTTTTAAAGTCTCCTTCTCTCCCTCATTATATAATTTTTTTTTGCAAATATCTCCTCTCTATGATTTTTGCCTCATTTTCTCCCTGAATTCTATTTTTGTCTTTGTATTTCCCTCTTCTTCCACTATAGCTGTATCTCTTCCCTTTTTCTTCCTTCTCTTTCTTCAATGAAATTCCATAATATGAAAAAACATAATTTAAATATGTCATATTTATATTACAGTGTACTTTAGTACATACTCTTAATTTAAAAATCATATTAACTTAAAAAAATTTACATGACTCTCTCTTTAAACATAAATCAAAATTAAATTATTCCTGTAGGGCCTTGGTTGACTTTTTTTTGGCTTCCATACCAGAGGAAAAAAAAAGGATTATTCATTCCTGATACCAATAATTTATTTTGTTTGCTAAATATATATCTACTTTCAAGAATATGTGTATAGGTAAATATGTACACTTGCTTATCTACTAGATGCCTAGGCATGGAAGATGGTTCTTGGGAGGTCTTGGGAACATAAGCAGGACTACAACTTAGATCTTCTGACTTCAGCTCCAGTGGACTTTTATTCATTATCGCACAACAAACAAATATCTTATAAAAGTTGGTGTGAGTGTGTTCAGGAATGCTTTATTATTTTATTTAAGATAGCAGGAGTAGAACAGAATGTGGTGGAATGGACATACCAAAAGAGTAGTTAATAATGTTCCAATGTCAACTTTGAAGGGTTTCTTAAATGGAGTGCCTGGGCATCTGTACTTCACCCTATGCTGTTCAACATTTTTATCAGTGACTTCGCTGAAGTCTTAAGAGGTGACGTTTAACAGAGTGATACAAAATTAAAAGGAATAAAGATCCCCAGAGGACTAGACAGACTAGAATAGTGGAAGAAATCTAAGATGAAATGTAATAGGGAATAATGTAAAGTTCTATGCTTAGGTCAAAAAAATCAACCTCCCAAAAGAAGGTGGCTAAAGATATCTAGTTCAAAATCGAAGTGAAAAAGATTGGTGATTTTAATGGAATATGATCTCAATATTTATTAACAGATTTTATAACACACAAACAAAACAAATCAAAACAAAACCTAATGCATTCTTATGCTTTCTTAAGAGAGCCATGCTGTCCTGTTTTTCACTGTCAGGGAAATTCTGAGTGAAATTCCCTCTACCAATGCAGGTTTGAAACTTTTCTGCAACTTATAGTCTTAGATAGTCACTCAGAACTAGATAGATAGATAGATAGATAGATAGATAGATAGATAGATAGACAGGTAGATAGATAGATAAATAGACAGGTAGATAGATAGGTAGATAGATAGATAGTTGCCTTTTGAACTCAAAGAGGACCAAGATGACATCAAGATACGGAGGTCAAAGTACATGTGTCTGACTGGCTGATCAGATGAATGCAAACTCAGAAGGCTCTACCCCAGGTCCGGCACAAATAGTCCATTTACTAGAGTTATGTGATATTAAATTACCTTCTCAGGAATTCACAGCATATCAGATGTGGGATTGAACGCAGGTTTTTCTGGCTTCCAGGCCAACCCTCTATCCACTGTTACAGTCTAATTTATGTTTAAAATTGGAAGTGTAAAAAAAATTGTCATCCAGCTAAATCCATTTTAGAAGGGGGGTGCTTACTAATGCGATGTAGTAGGAACACTCATTAGAAACCTTCCCTCTCCCTCTCCCCAAAAATGTCCGTAATAAACTTTCCCAAAAGCACATAAGTAGTCTAAGGGATAACAAAGCATATTTAACTATAGATAGCACACAGAACATGTGCCATAGGAATAATTCTCAGCTCCTGGATACTAGAAGTCATTTTCTCTAATTCCTGGAATGCCCACAAAGTTCCTGTTAAACACAGGGAATCTGGTTCCATCTGTTCTTGGCTCCTAATGCAGACAATGCAGGCAGATTATCTGGGGATGTGGCTAGGATATTAATGGAAAGGAGATCCATCAGACTCTTTATGTTTCAGTGTTTGCAAGGTCCTCCTTCAGTCAAGGTTGGGATGGGAACAGACGTGCCTAGATCAAACTTAGACTTTTCCTTCCCTTCTCTTTATCCACCCCTGAGGTTCCTTCTCAGCGATCCTCTGAAAAGCCAGATTTGCTTCAATTTCTTGCATAACTTTCTTTTCAACCAGCTTAAAATTTGTAGATGAGGCTTAGGCCATGTCACAAATTGATCTTTTTTATGTCAGAGAAATATTATCAGCTTTCCCAGTAATATCAAGAGTAAAACAAGGATGTCCATTTTCTAAACTATTGTTTGATGCAATAAATCAACCAACTGACCACTCAACATGATTTATTAAGCTCTTACTATAGGAGGCACATGATATATCAATGATATAATGCTCGAAATGCTAGCTTTGGGAAAAAAGAGAAAGGAAAATAAATTGAGACATTAAGAATAGTAAAAGGGAAGGCACCATTACTTCTCTTTGCAAATGATTTGATGAAATGCTTAGAAAATTTGAGAGATTCAGGGGAAAATAATTGAGATAATTAATAGCTCTAGAGAAGCTGCAGGGTATAAAATAAACACCCCCAAATCATCAGCCTTTCTGTATATTACTATCAAAATTCAGCAGGAGGGAGAAAGAAACTATGTTACAAAAGTACAAATTACTATGAACTGTATAAATAAATATCAGTTAAGCCACTGAGAAATACTAATGGCATATATAAATATAATATAAAACATTCTTTGCAAGAATAAAGAAGGATTTAAGTGTTCATTGTCTTTGTCCAAGTTTGAGCCATAGTAATATAACAAAAATGATTTAGAGTTATATCAGGCAAACTACCAAGAGATTACTTCTTAGGATTATATGATAAGAATTTATTTGAAAAAAAAGATTAGACACCTCAATAGAAATAATGAACAAAAAAGGTAGAAAGAAAGGAGAAATAGCATTTTCAGATTTATGTGGTACTGCTTGAAAAATAGAAAAATCAAGCAATGATTAAAATAGATAAGCAATCTCAGAAGCAATTGTACACAGGTCAGCCATCCACACACCAAATGACACAAACTACTCATGGAAGGGTGCCTTATTAGAAAAATACTGGGAAACTTGGAAAATAATTTGGCAGAAATGAAGTTGAAGCCAGCACTTTATACTATATATCATCTTAAGTTCCAAATATATGTGACCTAAATATAAGGTCACATTATAAAATAAACAAATATATGCATGCCTCAGAAAAAAACATATTTTTCATATCCAGTGGTTTTTAAGGGGGAAGGAATTCATAACCAGACCAAGGAGAGAGGAAGTTAACAAAGAAAAAATAGATAACTTTGGTCATGGTATTTTTCCCAAGAACAATATCATAGTAATAAGAAGAAAAACTGTTGATTGAGTAGAATTATTTGAACCCAATTGGGTTCAAATACCACTTTTGGTACACAAGATATATGGAAATTTGATACAAATATGTAAGAGCAAGGACCATTCTCCAGTATATATACAGTTGAAGTGTTTGAAAAAAAGAAAATATATATTAAACAGAATTGGATATTACCAATAACCCTATAAAAATATGCTCCAAATGATTACTTTTCTGAATGTAAAATAGTCCCTTATGAAGAGTAGTAGAAGGAACTGAACATTTTCAGCCAAGAGAATAAAAGACTGGAGAAGGCATATAATAGCTATCTTCAAATATGTGAAAGAAAGAAGGATTGGAATTGTTCTGTTTGAACAAGAAGGCAAAATTAAGGAGAATGTGTGAAAATAGTGAAGAGATAAGTTTAAGCTTTATGTGAGTAAAAATTTCCCAACTGCTAAAGATATCCAGATGTACAAGATGCTGCCTCAGGAAGAGATAGTCTACATCTCAAAGAAGCAAGTCTGTAAGAACATTTCTCAGTGCATACTACAGAGGTGATTTCTTATTCTTGTTCAGGAATGGGTTGGAATATCTGTCCACTGAGGTCCCTTTCAAGTCTAATTCTGAATATTAAAAACCTGGATGAAATGAAGCTCAGGGAAAATAAACTACTTAGATGAACATGATATGTTCAGGTGACTGGAATAGAGATGTTATTCTGTAAGATGACAAACTCTCCAATAACCTATGATTCTTCATGAACTAATATAAGTCAGATAAACACTAGCACACAGGAGGGCTGCTAGCACAGGTTCACTTAATCTGGTCAGACAGGAAGACAGCTTTGAAGGGGTTAATAATCTTACTTTATTTACTTCTCACAAGGGTTGCTGATAATGGGAACGCCAACTCCTACAGCATTCCCTAGTCACTCCTCTCGCAGGGGCTGGTGAGAATGGGGGGGGTGGGGCGATTACCCCTACATCTTGATGGGGTCAATAGAGACAGGCACAGCTCATGCATTCCCCTAATTCCCCTCATGCCTCAATGTGGACTAGTTGAAGCAAACACAGATTCCCCCCAAGCCTTGATGGGGGTCAATCAAGGCACATATAGCATTCCAGCTTGTGCATTCAAACCTAAGGGTTCTTCATTCACTGACCAGTGCCCACCTGCTTTATATAGCAACAGACAAAGAAGGCATATTGCCAGCAATAGCCTCCAATTTTATGTTCTCATTCCTGTATCTCACTGCACAGTCATGGTGGATATTTACAGTTAAAGGACAAATGTTGATATTATTTATCATTTAACAATGCTGCACAAGTGTGGTGGAGATGTTTTGAACCATAATCATGAGAACTCATATCTAATACCTGGGAACAAGAGATTGTTATGATTATGGATCTTAGGAAACTAAACTCTAAGAAAGAAAAATAAAATCCACTTTACACACACTAAAATCCACTTTACACTAAAATCCACCTAACTTACAACTAATCACAAATATAAACTACAATGCACATTTAAATTGACAGATACAAAGTTATGGTGAGCTTTTCCACAGTGTGACTTGATTAAGACAATGAATGAAAATGGTCACCTCCTAGTGAGACCTGTTAATTCTTTTGATGCATTCCGTTGGGACTGAGATTTCAGTGTGTGGTATGTGATCATATGGGCTTAAGGAACAAGCATTGGTGTTTCTACAATCCCTTGCATATATGATTTGAGGCATTTTCTCCCTATAATAGAGGTGGATTTGCTGCAATCTTATTTTTTCTCCATCCAACTTATAAAGTGACACAGTCGCCCGGGGTCAGCTGCAATTGGCCAATAGATAGATCGAAACAACAAGCCCGGTCATCTGAGAAAGGCAATCACGCCATTGAAGTGTTGATAGGGACTATTGATTATCTAATCCAATGAATATCTGAGCAGCTCTAGTGAAAGAAAAATTGTTCTCTTCCAAGTAAACGCATGAAACTTTTGGACAACTCTATTTGTTTAAATAAGTTGGGTGTTTGTTTTTTCCTTAAGGAGACCAAAAATCTCCTCTCTTTAATAGCTTCTGAGTTCTTTCAATATATCTTTGTATGGTGTGGCTTTGTGTTTCCCCACTATTTTAACTGTCCTTCAAGGCACTCCCTGGTTTGTCAGTAACCTACCCACAATGTGATACCCGGAACCAAATGTAGTATTTCCAGTGTTAGTATGACCAATACAGAGTACTAACTTCTTTTATCCAGCATATTACATCTCATTTGATGAAACTTAGTATGTGTTAGGATTTATTGTTTTTTTGTCTGTCATGCACATGGCTGATGTGCTGAAATTGTACTCCACTCCAAATCCCAGCTCTCATTTGCATCAATTATACATCCACAACTTTATAAATATATTTATCTTAACAATTCAAATTCATTCCATATTAAATGTCATTTTATTTGATTTGGCTTATTCTGTTCTGTCAAGATATTTTTGGAGATTGAATCTGTCGGCCAATGTTATAGCTATCCATCTCAGTTTTATGTCATCCACCAACTCAGTATGTTATCTGTGCTTTTATCTAAGTCATTGACAAAAACATTGAATGCAACAGTAGTATAACCCATTATCTGGATATTCTTTCTATATTGAGAACAATGTATTAGTCATCACTTTTTGACACATAATTCAATCTTTCGAAACTCCCCTATATATGTAATCATCCGGGCTATATTTCTCTTTATTTTTCACATGGTTATTGTGACAGACTTTCTAATGCATTGCCAGAATTGTTGTATACTGTGTCAATGGTATTCCTGTCTAGTGACCCTGTAGTTCTTACTTCACAGGGTGGTTGTAAGACTTAAATATGATGCTAATAATAATAGTAATAATAATAACCAACATATCTCTATAAAATCTATATTAGTATATGTATAAAATATATGAATATACATATTATTTATATTATATACATTTTACAGAGAGGACATTTCAAGATGTGTTAAACACTTTATGTATTATGTCACTTAATCCTCTCAACTTCATAGAGTAATTGTTATCAATATTTCCGTTTTACAGATGAGAAAACTGAAGCAGAGTGGTTAAATGACTTGCATAGGGTCACACAGCTGGTAATTGCATTAGTCAGGATTTGAAATCAGATGTCCTGATTCTAGGCTCAGGGCTCTATCTCTCTATCTGCTGCAATACCTACTTATCTGAGATTTCATAATATATAGATAGCATTTTGGAAATCTAAAGGTGCTATATAAATGACAGTTATTATTATAATTAGTAATCCTTAACCCTGTTTGCCTCAGTTCCTCATCTGTAAAATGAGTTGGAGAAGGAAAAAAAAAAACAGTATCCTTTCCAAGAAAACACCAAATGGGGTCATGACATGTTTGACACCACTAAAAATGACTAAATAACAACAAAAAATGACTTATATTTACTCTGTTATGACTTATCTTTGATGAAGATATGCTGACTCACAGTCATCAATATTACCATTTTAAGTGCTCAGATATCATCTGTTTAACACTTCATTCTAGATTATTGTTAATGTGTGTTCTAAAAAAATCCACCACATTCCGTTTTTTTAAATTTGGGACAATGTTATCAGTCTGGTGTCATCTATAGCATATTCCATAATTTGTCAAAGATCACCAACAGTGGCCCAGAACAATTACTTCCATAAGTCCTTTTGCTAAACCAGGACGTAGTGTATTGGATAGAGTCTGATGACTTGAACTCATTGAGGTATTATTGATGATCCCTGACTACTTACTCATTTATAAGAAATTTCAATTTGCTGTTAATAATTCTATCCTCTCCTTCCTAATATGAATGGCATATTTTCATAGTACAGAAAACAAAAGCAAAACGAGAGATCCAAATTCACAATTTTGACAATGATCATTATCCCGAATACCTTGTTTAATGGTGTTATTTCTTCTTTGATCTTCCTCCTACTCACAACATAGCTAAAAGTATCTCAGTTTTTGAACTACTTCCTTTGTAGAATTTTAGGAAAAAAGGATCCTACCTAGTCTTATTTTAAACTCTTTAAAATCTATTATTCCCAAAGCTAGGTGTATGTCATATTATCCTGTTGTCAGGTATTGTGTTTGAATTTTTAATTGAGACAAAAGTTTAATTATTTGTATCTATATTGTGCTATCTATCTATCAAATGTCAAATTTGTGTATGTATCGTGTGCATACCACACACTTATATATCTCTAGGCACATATGCAAGTAACATATATATTTATCTACAGATATATGTATATACGTTATATATCTCTATATTGAGAGAGAGACAGTCAGAGAGAGAGAGAGACAGAGAGACAGAGACAGAGACAGGCAGAGAGACAGAGCCTGAGAAGGGGTTTCCCAAAAGTCTTACTGCAGTTTTAAGACTTTTAGGAATGGTGTGCATATGTATGCATATGTATAGACGAATATTTATAGATATATACATTTGTTTATGCATTTTAAAGTATACTATCAGTGCTTTGTCTGAAATGAGTCATGCCATTGTGTTTATGGTTTTTTTCTGTTTTTTTTTTATTGATTGTCATGTTTTCACAAAGAAAATATTTAAGGACACTAATCCTCTGCAAAAAAGATCCACTCCGTAACACCCAGGTTATGAATTTCTCTTAACAACTTATTTAACATATGGAGATTCTGCATAATTTGTTTTGTTTCTTTTCCTGCCATCTACAAAAATGAGTAAATTAATCTCACACTCAGGTGAATAAGTGTATTTATCATTAAGTAGCTACATTCAACACCTCCCTCCCAGTCTTTTTAATTCCCAAAGAGCACAATTGCCTGACTTGAATTCTAAAATCCATGAGAAACATAAAGTACACTTCTATTACTTCTGCTGACCTATTGCTCAGTTAATTGGTATTAACTTACATGTAATTTTTGATGAATTTCAGTTTAAAGGGATGAAACTAATATGTTGTTTTGTGACACTTAAGAGTCTCAAAAATGCTATCCTGGCCTGAAAGAGAGAGTATTTTTAAAAAAGTGTAAAGTCTAACATGGTTTTAACCATTTTATATGTGTATGTGTGTTTATACAAAAAATAAACTCTTCAGGGAAAGAAACAAGCACATGAAGTTTATTTTTTTAAATGCTATATTCATATATTATGGAAAGACATTTATTATTTAATTTGATAACTTGTCTATGATCAAGATATTTGGAAAAAAATTTATAATAGATATTAGGAAAATTGAAATTGAGATCTACAAAATAATGGTTACTTTTCAATTAGACTCATAAGTTCTTTATGTCTCTCACATACCATACCAAATAAGTTACATTAAAGGGACAAAAAGTCTATTTTAAATGTGCCATTTGATCTTGAATTGGACCATTTGACATATCAGAGAGTAACAACAACAACAAGGCTATATAGGATATTTCATTTATGTTCATGCTATTTGTCTAAGCCCAAATAGGTAATAGGTTGTACTGTCTCTTACTTGCTTATTTTAAAGTTAAATTTATATAATTGCTACCTTGAATATTTTCATTTCTTCATTGGTCTCTTCTCCATTTTTCTCTTGTCTGCTTGTTCTCACTGACTCATTTTCCAGCACCGAAATATAAAGGTTAGAGACTTACATAGGATGAGAAGAGGGGTGCAGGATTATGAGTGAAGATTAATAAGAGAGAGATTTGGGGCACCAGAAACCTTTCATGAGTCAATGATTTGGTAGCCATCGTATGATAGGCAGAATTGGTTCAATAAATTTGATTATTTTTGTATTAGGCTGAGATATTCAAAGTGTTTTCCTCTAGTTAGTTGTGTATTCAATATCTTTTTCAGATCAAATGTGGCAGTAGTAATTGAAATTCCTGGTCTCCAAATTTCAATTAGTGATGGTCTTCATTAATCTGTCAATAAACTTTTTGTTGAAGCTACCATTTGCCGAGCACTGATAAGTTTGGGAGATACAAAACAAAAGTGAAACTACCCGGCCTTCAAGGAGGCAGACAGTATATGTACATAACACGATACACACAACATATACAAGACAGTTTCGGGAGTGATATTACCAGAAGACTGGGAGATCAAGAAAAGTTCATGCTGAAGGTGGTACTTAAATTAAATCTTGAAGGCAATCTTACTATTCCATGTGAAAGAGAAGGAGTGCCTGAACTGGGATGGTGGTTCTGTGAATAGAGAGAAGAGGACATGTGAGAGAGACATTGTTGAAATTAGTAATGAAAAGATTTGCCAATGGACTGTACATGTAGAGTTAGAGAGAGTGAAGAATCGAGGATGACAGTGAGATTATGGGCCAAAGAGGACGATAGTGCCCTGGATTGTGATAGGGCAAATGGTGGAGCTAGTGGATTAATGGAAACAACACTTGATTGAAAGGCAGAAATCCTGAATCTTGTTTGGTTTTTTGATAATATACTGTGTGGTTTCAACTAACCACATTGCCTCACCTAACTGTAGTTTTAAGGGGATTTTACTAAATGATTGCTAAGGTTCTTTCTAACAATCTATTATATAGAAACAAATTCTCTTCTACAAATCTTATTTGACAGACATTTCTTTAGGGTCTGCTATAGTAAGCAAATGTGATAGTTATGGGTATTAAAAGTATTCTCTGCTTGTATGTTTATGGAACTAAATCAGTCACCAAGCATTTATTGAACATTTACTTTGTGCCAAGGTTTGTGTTTTAGAAACTGTAATCTCTGAAAAATATATTAGACATTTTGTTTTTTTTTAATTGATTAAAAAAGTTTTGTATGCAATCTATGTCCCTTTAACAGTTCAACAGAGAATAATCTGCCTTCTGATGGTGCTTCATGATGAACAGATAAACTCAGTACGATTAAGTATATGATGTCTACTTCTTTGTTTCCAGTTCCTGAGCATCTATATTGTGGTCTGAATTTATTTGCTCAAGAGAGGGTCAACTTAGTGGTAACAAGTAGGACAACCTTGCTGCCTCCAGACATTTTTTAAATCCACCCATGGAGTTTGGTTTATAATTAAAGCAATTGCATTTCCTTGGTGTTTTTATCTTTTAGCATCATCTATCTGTATCCGACAGTAAGGTAATTTGTCTTTAATTGGAATGAAAAGCTGTGATTAACCTGAAATACATACCCTTAAGCATTATATATGCTGTTCCCAAGGAGGAAGAAAAATGCAGGAAATCTGGGCTAAATGGCTCTCACTTCGTCCTATTTGTAAGCTAGGCTGCTATGAAATTTGTAATAATGAGGAGAGTTTCATTGCCTCCAACTCATAATCAATTCCTTCCCTTTTTGTTGGCAAAGGACTAGTTGCTGTGTTAAAAAATCCTATTTTACTCCTAGCTTTACTATATAAAGAATACTCACTGTGCCTGTTAGCTAGTTACTCTGATAAGTCATCCAAAGGTTTACATAATAACTGCATGCCCCCTGAAGACTCTGCTATGTATTTTACTGAATAGACTCTGAGAGAAATCATATGCCTCTTTAACCTCTTGCCTTACTAATGCATGCATAGACAGATGTAAACAAAAAGATATGCTCATTTTCACATGGAACTTGTAGTTCGATGGGGGAAATAGTATATTATCCCAATAACTAATGCTAAAGATGTCCAGAAATGGATAAATCACTACTTGATTGGGTTAGGGTTAGTGAGGAGAGAAATTAGAAAGGTTTGCTGGAAAAGGTAGCCCTTGAGCTGTGTATTGAATAATGGGAAGGCAAATGATTTTGTTGGCTCTGAACTTTTCTTCCAATATGGTGTTCTACAACTACAGCAACAGCAACAAACAATGAATAATGGCTCATATTTATATAGCTCTTTAAGGTTTGTAAAATACTTTACAGATATTATCTCATTTGATCCTCACAATAACTCAGGGAGGTAGGTGTTATTATTATTCCATTTCACAGTTGTGGAAACTGAGTCAGACAGAGGTTAAGCTAATCACTCCAGGTCACATAACTAATAAGTATTTGAGGCCATATGTCTTCCTGACTCTATGTCTAGCACTATCTAGTTGTACCACCTAGTCATAGAGGAAATTTAAATTTATTATAATATTTTATTAACTCAACATTGCTCCAGCAAGAACAGAGTTTCTTAAGCTAAGGCTAAAGGATCTTTAGAGTGTTTTTGAAGTTCAATGGGGAGAAATGGCATTTTTATTTTTACTAACCTTTGGTTTCTTTTGCAGTTCCTTGTATTTTATTTTATGCATTTAAAAACTTTACTCTGAGGGGGAGGGGAAGAAAATAAGCATTTATTAAGCACCTACTATGTGCCAGTCCCTCTCCCATTGACACCATTAGACAATTCACCTGCTTTGAAGGAATAATAGAAATCTATCATTGTTTTCCAGAACAACATTCTAAGCTATAGGTCATTTAAATATTCATCAATAATTGATGCCATCCAACTAACCAGGACTAACCTGAACATCCTTTATTAATATCCTAAGACTAATTCAGAATTTGCTTTCCAAGTATCCCTGTTAACAATCCTTAAAAAAGCAGTTCTTAAACTTTGTTTATGTGTGAAAGAACCTTTCAGAAAATGGGTGAAACCTATATCGTATCTACTTCAGAATAATATTTTAAATGCATAAAATAAAATATACAGATATAGGGGTGTGTTTGGTGCTATGTGTGTTTTGCTTTGTCCATGCCAATTTTATGTGTCCACATCAGTCTATCTATAAGTGGCTTGCAGGGAATTATGAATAGATATCTCCAGAATCCCCCACTTCTACATGGGAGGTAGAGTCCTGCCAGGATGGAGAGTAGAAGATTGGGGCCAGAATCTGGTCATTCTGCTCTCTTCAAAGACAGCAGGTACCTGACTTGAATTATATCATTCTGCTCCAAGCTGAGGTCCTGATTGCTCTCCTTTAATGGAAAAAGAGTGTTCTGAAGCTATTTATTCAAGACTTGACTCCCTACCCATCAAATGCCAATTCCACAACGAACACATGCAGTGAATAGAAAATAGACCCATTTATCCAAGTTGATAGTAAAACAGAAGTCAGAGCTAAAAATACATATGGGAATATGAATCTAAAAATGCACAGCATAAGTGAACTCTCCCATTGGGAACAAGATAACTCAGCTCAACCAAAAGAGAGAGTCTCAGTTTTCACCCAAGAGGAAATCCCATGAAGTCTCTAGAATAGTAAATGGAGGATAAGGACATGGCAGGTGCAAGATTCTCTGCATGTTGGCTTCCTCCCAGAGTCTTTCCATTTTCAAAACTGAAGAGTCTGGATCTGTGTGCCTTCTCTCTCAAAGCCACAGAACAGAAGCCAGAAGACCAGAGTCATTCTTCCAAGCTCTTATAAACTGTACTCTTCATTCAGATGGGGATCACTGAGTAGAAAAGATTACAGGTCTATGCAAATGACCTTTGAGTCATTGGATAAAGTTTCAAAGGAAATGAGTCACATGACACAGTTATCCAAATACTAGTCCATTGATCTCAGGTTAAGAACTCCTGCTTTAGATGGTGTTAGACACTTCAGTTCTATAAGGGGTGTGTTTGTTGGTCAGTTCAAAGAGCCTACTTTGTACAGGAAGAATATTATAAGGAAATTCAGATCCAAATCCAAAGAATCTTACTAGCTGTTGTGACTTAGACTCTCAGAGGAGTATTCAGTGACCACATCTGCAAAATTAGGATAGCATACTTGCAGCCCAGGCTTGTTGCAAGAAAAGTGCTTTGTGAAATTTAAAGCGTCTTAGAAATGTGAACTACTAAATGGATGCCTACCATCAGGGTGCCACACTTGGTATAACAGTAACATTCAGGCATATGCACAGTATCCATGGTTTTTTAAGCCTAGGTACAATCCTAAGATATTTCTATCAGTTATGCCCCCCCTACCCAGATAGCCACTGCTATTTACCTAGTAAGTAAAAGTAACTGTTCTTAACATATAGGGCCCACCTCTCACTATTATGACATTGGTCAATGTTGTAAAGCTGATCTTTTCAGCAATTGAGCTTCCCAACCATGATTTCTTAGTAATTCAAGTTTGGGAAAATACAAGGAAGTTTAAAATGGTGTGTTTCTTCCAGGAGTCTAATTTCTCATATAAATATAATTATGACCATACGGTGATATCAGGCACTACCAAGGCATTTCATTTTTCCTTTGTAACTGTCTTCCACATCCATAAATTATATACTCACATGTATAAGTAATATATAAATGAATATTCATAGTTATATGCACAAATATGTACAAACATATATGTATATATTTATATACTATGTGTATGTGTCTCTCTGTGTGTGCACAAATCTACTTTTCCTTTTTCTTATAACAAACTCATCCAAGCAATAGCAGGATTAAAATAATAAAGTGAGATCACAAATGAGGTTAGCTTGCCAAGGCCAGATGGTCTCCAAATAAATTTAATCCTAGAATATCCAATCCTGTGGTATGAGGGTGACAATATTCGTATTTTCCTGGAGTGGCATGGCTCATCCACGTATAAAATTAAGCATATGTAATAGGGCTACTTACAATTAGGCGGCAAATTAGAGGTGATCCATACGCAATAATTACTGTTTGGCCCCATTCTTGAGATTGTGATTGCATTTAATTGCAGCAAATAGATGAACAAAAGTTCACTCTAGTCATTTTGAATTCATAAACCACAAGTTCAGTCATTTACATGACCATAAAGAGATTTTCCACAAAGTTCGGGAAAAGGAAGTAATCCCTAGATCTTATAATTGTAATCCAATTGTCTTTATTAAAAGAACCAAGTTTGCCTTCACTAAAACACAAAGGTAACCAGGGCTTAATGTTTGACAGAGTGCCACGCTCAATGGCTCTCTTTCTGGACAGTTGCATCCAGATCTTGTCTAAGCTATCTACTAGATCTCTTGTTCTTGGAGTGAAAATAAACGAAAAACTGATAAATTATTGGTCAAGCAAGCATAGCGTGAGAAAAATACATATGAATGTACACTCGGTAGCTAATGTCCATTGATAACTGGCTTCCATGGTTTCAATATGAGCATAAATGTCATTAGATCATAAGATCTTGGATTTTGAACTGGAGGTGGCCTTGAAGTTGAGTCCAACTTCTTCATTTTATAGACAAGTAACTGAAGACCAGAGAAGTACAGTGAGCTACCAATTAGTATGAATAATGAATCTCCTGAAGTGGTCATATGGATTGAATTCACACTATTTGAAGTTATGTTGATGTAAAAAATGGTAATTGGTTCTAACCCAGTGGAATTATTCAGTGTGAATTTGAATCCATGTAGCTATTTCATGGGATTCATTATTCACAATAAATTAAATCCAATTCATGCTCAAGTCAGAACTTCACCATTGTGTTGGCACTGGTCCTCTTACAAAATGAAGGAGAAGCCACAAAACAATAGGGATCTAAATGTAGTAACTTGCCCACAGTCACATAGCCAGTAAGTATCTGGGGTGAGATTTGAGCTCCAGTGGTCATGACTCCAAGTCTAGTGCTTTGTCCACTACATTATCATTCATCTCAAGGAAGCACTCCATGACAAAGAATGGAAGTGTGACTTAAAGGAGTTATGTAATTCGAACTCTATGTTAGGTCTTTTCATCACTTAGGAAGTGTGTGAATTCACAAACAGCATCATGTTGTATAAACAAAATCAGACATGGAGATCTAGCTTCAAGACATAAGGCTCATATCTCTTTAACATTCTGCAAATTCAGTAAGATCCTAAGTTAGTCCTCTGAGAGAATTGCCTCTAAAATTCAGATCTAAGAAATTAATGTGTATTTTGTACCTTTAATATGTGAATCATGGTGCTGTGCACTGGTAGAGGCATCCATTGGATAAGTGTGGTCCTTGCTACCAAAGCCCAAAGTTCAGTAGGAGGGATAAATTACAAATATAGGTCAAATAACATTGCATGAAAGAGTGTGTTAGAGAGTTCCAAATCAACATGCTCTATGATGTTCTATGGAGGCATTCCAAAAAAAGGAAGATCAGGTTAGGCTTCAAAGAAGAGGATGCATATGAATTTAGTTTAAAGAATAGGGGAAGGAGAACACTGCAAAGACAGGAAAGAGCATTCCTTTACCTATGGAATGCTTCCTCATAGTCCTGCAACTCATTTAAATAATAAATACAGGAATATAATATAAAGAATAAACAAAAAACTCATAGCTTTTATAAAAAACACAACAAATCTACTTTTGAGTTGTTTTTATAAAATGTATTAAAGTGGTATAGAAGAAAGAGCATTGTATTAGGACAATCTTGATAAATCTACAATTTCAATGGCAGGATTTAGAACTGGATGGGATTATTATGGTTAATCATTTCCATTTACAGTTAAGAAAAAGTTTTAGAGGTAAAGGACTTATCCCAGTTGTAACAATGTTGCTAGCAGCTGCTGTGGAGATGTAAGACCAACAACACCAGCACACAGGAGGGCTGCTAGCACAGGTTCTTTGATCTGATTTTCTAAAGGAAAGCAACTTTAAAGGGGTCAACAATCATTACTTTAATCAAACATACAAATCATTCACTTTGTTCAGGGGAAAAATCAGCATTCAACTTCAGAGAAAATACAAACAGAAATTACAAGCAGGAATTATATAAACAGAGCAAATACAAACAGCAAAAACCAACAGACAGGGCTTCCAACTGTACATCCAAAAGCAATACATACATAGTTACCAGAGAGAGAAGCACAAACATCTGGGTTTTTCAAAGCCAGGGGTGGGGTGGGGGTTCCCTAATGGCTACCCAGAGTCTCATCTGGCTACATCTCATGAATACTCTGCCCATGAGCGAACCATAAAGCAAAATGCTAACCCCAGAGTATATATACACTTCTTCAGGGTCAGAGGGCATCACAACCATGTGACTCAAAGTCATGTGATTTAGGCTTCCAAGTGACTTAAGCAGGTCATATGGGCCTATTAATGAATGGGAAAGATCTTCCCGTTATGCAAAAACACATTGACAATACACTGGGTCACATTTAAATGGCAGAATCAGAATTTAAACCCAAATCCTCTGAAACCAAGTATAGTGAGCTTTAATTCTGGCTGTGATTTATAAGAATTCTTACAGTGATTATTAAAATCTGCATGGTATGGGGCAGTACGTCTAATTAAGTGAGGAAGAAAGATCTCTGGGCCCTACAATTGTATCAACTTGACTGTGACACTATCTGACATCTTTGTTAGTGTCATTGTTCCCAGAGAATTCTTCAGTGTAGAGGAACTCAAAAGCCTATTTTTTAAGCTAGTCTGACACCCATGATGTCATTAAGAGAACTCATTTCATTTTTTCTTTTTGTATCCTCAGTACACAGGACAGTAACTGGCATATAGGAGGCAATTAATAAATGTTTAATAATCCATTAAAAGTATTTTTAAGCCTCTGTCAAACAGTAGTCCAACTATATCTCATATTCCACTGAGGATAAAAATAGAAGTTCTTATTCCTGATGACTTCTATTTGTTGAATGTCTTATAACCACTTCAGTTCTTTCATCCTGCATTAACAAGCATTTATTAGATGTCAACTATGTGCCAGACCCTGTGTTTAGCTCAGAGGATACATAGATCAAACCACTGAGTCAGGGTTCAAGAAGACCTGAATGAAGATATGTCCTCAGACACATTAGCTGTGTAGCCCTGGGCAAATAATGTAATTTATCTGATTCAGTTTTCTTACCTGTAAAATGAGGATAAGAAAAGCATCTGCTTTACAGGGTTATTGTGAGTATCAAAAGAGATAATATTAGTAAAGTACATGGCACGGTACCTGGCACACAGCAGGTGCTTAATAAGTGCTTGTTTTCTTCCCTCCTTCCTCTGGGAGTTTGTTTTAGTGGGCCCTGGGTTAATAATATGAGTCTGATTCTTTTCTCTGAAAGCAACTTGTGAAGAATACCTCTTTCAGTAGTGAGCTGGGGGTGGGGGGCTCTCAAAATGGAATGTAACATCTACTGTCAAATGTCATCCCCATATATATGACCCAGGCTTAAATGTATTCCTTTATTACAAAGAAAGATTCAGTTATATGGTAGGGGTGAGTAGGAAATAATGTGTTAAAACAAAAGGTTACATAAAATTTTTAAAGTCAGGTGAAACACCAAGATTGGCAGAATGGGGGAAAAAGGAAATGTTAGAATTTGCAAACCTGAGATTTTTGAGAGAACTGCAAATCAACCATTTTCATAAGAAATGGAGTACCCTAAAGGAAGAAGTTAGCTGGCACCCAGAACTAGAATGGTTTTTGACCACCCATGTAATGGCTACTCGTGTTTTGACAGTCTGATGTTCTCTGTCTGAAGATCTGAGTGACATCTTAATTTTCAACTGCAGAGAAGAAAAATCAGAACTCTGTGACCATTCTTCCCTAAGGGGCTTAAAACTGCCAGAGCAGGTGCGAATTAGAGCCCTGTCACTGTTCTACAGGTGACTAAGATTTTAGTAGAAACTCCTGGAGTGTGATTGGTTGGTGGGATAATCCTTTGTATTAGTAGTGTCTTACTGCCTATGAGTTAATTTATATAAAGTAAAAGGTAATTAGGAAAATTGCTGGGGGAAAGGAGGTAGAGGAAGCAACCGCAACCTCTGGCTCTATTTTCCAGTATTTGATTAAACTGGTAGCAATGGAGTGGAGGGTGAAGTAGAGGAATGAAGATAAAGTAATTATTTTCTCTAAGTAAAGCTAATTTTACCCCAAGGCTATATAAAGTAAATCTGAGTTTGGAGGAGGGGCAGAAAATTACTACTCAAGACTGTGTATATAATAACTTAGAAAGATTATTATGACAGTGAGAAATTAAATATTACCATTCACTAAACTGTCCTGGGAAGGAATCAACATAGCATATGTAAAGTTATTAACCAACATCTTCCAATTTGGAAGATGCTGCTTTTTTTTTCTTTTGTTCATTTTCTTTGTCTGGTTTGTTTGGAATTTGTCATCTATTTTCAGTTCATTTGTATTTGAGTTGGAGTTTCCCAAAATGAATTTCAATAGACATGACAAGGTCAATTGCAAAGTAGGCAATTTTAGGCTCATTCTTTTAAAACAAAGCAATTTCCTAATTTTCTTGAAATATCAATCAATGGGGATAGCTAGGTGGTACACTGAGTAAGGCACCAGCTCTGGAGTCAGGAGGACCTGAGTTCAAAGTCTGCCTCAGACACTTACTAGCTGTGTGACCCCAGGCAACTCACTTACCCTCTTTTGCCTCAAAAATAAAAGAAAAGAAAAAAAGGAAACACAAGAAAATAAATATCACAGGTAGAATTTGAACACAGGGGTTCCTGACTCCAATGAACCTTTTCTTTGTGCAACTTAAATATAATTAATTCAGTTTTTTTTTTAAAAGCCTGAGTTTGGTAAGAACAAAAACAGGGAAAAAAGGAGAGAAGGTAATAGAAAATTAAAATCTTTAGAACCCTGATATAACTGGTTCAGACATGTTTCTCAGATTCCAAAGTGGTAAAATTCTTCATGTGCCTGACATAAGGAACTTTTCATAGAGGCAAAAACAAGACCGAAATTAGCAGTCAAGATCCTGCCATTTGGGCAGCTATGTGGTACAGTGGATAGAGTGCTGGGCTTGGACTCCAGAAAAACTCATGATCTTGAGTTCAAATCAAGCTCAGACACTTTGCTAGGTACATAATCTTGGGCAAGTCACTTAACCCTATTTGCCTCAGTTTTCTCATCTGTAAAATGACCTAGAGAAGGAAATGGGAAACAAGTATTTTTGCAAAGAAAACTCCAAATGTGGTCACAGAGAGTTGGACATGACTGAAATCACCAAACAATGGACCTGTGTGATCTTAAAACTAACAGAATCATTTATTTTTCCCTGTAGTTAGAAAGAATCTCAAAAGTCAGGGGTGTCTTGGATCCAGTTCTACCTGGTTTGAAAGAGGTTATTGTTAGACTTTCAGGACAAGCATTTACATCTCAGAAATCAGTAGCTATAGATGAGGTATTTATTATTTCATTAATTGTCTAGAATCAAGAAACCACTAATAATTCACATTACACTTAAAAGTATGTGTGTCCTTTTCACCCCCATAACATCTTGGCGGTTAAATATTCCCAGAACTCACCTGCATTGCTCTATAAACAGTACTTAAGTTCAGTCAGAGTACATGGTAAGTCTCAAGGAATAAGTCATCACTAGCCTGGAGGCCTGGTGACTGTAGGCTAGTAATGATATTGATGATGATGATAATTTATATAGGACTTTAAAGTTTGCAAAGCACTTTATGTCCATTATCTCATTTTAGTCTCAAGCAGCTGTCATCCCATCTTTCCCTGTTACATCTAGTTTAACCCTTACTTAAAATTGGATACTGGGACTTGGGTTTCATGAATAACAAAACGGAGGATGAGACATTTTCTTTAATGCCCACAACCTCTTAAACCTCTCCAAAATAGACATTATTTGCCAAAGAAACAGCAACTTCAATTGTCTCTGTGGACAAGGACACATAGAATCCAAGAGAAATAAAATAAACCCTTCCAAATCCCATGAACTAATTGTCATAGAACCTGAGCTCACTTAGTACCCCTTTCTCACCTTCTCTGCTACTGGCAATAAAGGTGCAATAGCAGATACAATGCAGGTTTACAATGAAAGCCTCCCCTACACCCTGATCCTTCACTCCCTCTCTCCTGTGTTATGGTTACTCTGGCTCTAGGGAGCAAAAATCAGTGTTGTCTGTGACAGATAGCCTGAAAGCACCAGCGACTAAAGAACAAAAGACAGTCTGGGACAATAACCCCCTAGCATCAGTGCTGTAGAACTTCAAACTGCCAATGCAAGGCCAGAGAACTTAGGAAAACAGGAAGTGGGATAGGAAATCCCACTACGGGGTTGAGTGAGAGGCACTCCACTAAGTCTTAGTGAAAGAACTCTGTATGTTGCTGGACCCAGTTCTGACCACCAACAAGTCACTTGGAGCAGAGATCTATGCTGGCAAACCATGAGTAGCCCAGTATGGGATGCTTTGAGATGCAGTCCCCAAGGAGACTACCATGAAAGGGCAGAGAGTTAGAAAGTAAGTGATAGGATAATTTAAGGTGGTGAAATTAATTACCAAATATTTCAAGAAAATGAAATTTTGAAGACCTTGAACATAAACAGATAAATCAATAGGAAAAAAAAACTGCAAGAACAAGAACAACATAAGAACAGAAGTAAATATAGCTTTCAGATTTTGTAAAGGAGTTCAGGCATGTATGATTAAATTCTGTAAAACAATAGAAAATGATCTGATACTTGATGAGACAAAGGACTCTGGAATTTAAGGAGAATATGAAACCACAACCCAATATTCCTGAGTGGTTCAAAAGAGAAATGAGAACCATGAGAGGAGAATTTATGGCTTGCATGCACAGCAAAAATAATGAGCAGAATAGGTAAACTGCAATCTGCAAAGGTAAGACTCACCAAAGAAATAAAAAAGAGCACAATTTATTTGTAATGCAAATACACAGAGGTAAAGAACAATCCAGAAGAAGAAGAAGAAGAAGCTAAAAATAGCAAAATTACAAGAAAGTATGATCACAATACAAGTAGAACATACTAATCTTGAAGATATAATGTGCAGAAACAAACTAAAGATTTGAGTAGAACACAACAGAAAACAAAATCAAAATCCTTAATGCCATAATGAAGGAAATAGAAGACAAATATTCAGAAATTCTGAGCTTAGAAAATGAAATACCAATTGAAAACACTCACAGATTGCCTCCAGAAAAAAGAAATATGTTTTACTAAATCCCCAGTAACAAAGAGTCATTTTACATTTGCTTGCACTTTTCTTGTAATTGTGAATTTGTTATCCACAAAAGAAGCCTGTTATAATTTTAGACATCTCTAACCATTAGGAACTTTATCATGGCAGAGTACAATAGCGTCACTTAAATAGAAATGAGGAACAATAAGCTATACGTAAAGATCCCTGAAGAGTTATACAGAATCAAAGTAGCACATATTAACATGATTTATTGTATTTTTATTTATTTTGTTAAATATTTCTGGTTACATTTTAATCTGTTTTGGGTACTCCAGACTATTGTGGGCTACATGTGATATGGTCCATGTGTGTGATACTTCTTGTATAGTGCATGGGATACTGAATTTGGAGCCCAGAAGATCTGTGTGTAAATCCCTCTGCATGAATTTATGAGCTATATGACCCTGGGCCAGGCATGTAATATCTCTGTATCTCAGTTTATTCACATGTAAAATAAAAGGGATGGAATCAAGGTGTCAAAGCTGTTTTGCATCTCTAAAATCTATGATAAAATGATATACAATATATTTTCTTAAGTAAAAAGGTGCACAAGTCATATTTTTTCTCTGCCCTTCTTTTCTTGACTGTAAAGTTAGAAGTTGAGCTTGATTATTTACAAAGTCTCTTCTATATCTGAAAGTCAATGAACATTGTAAATATAGATGTTCCTGGAAAATGAGAGGGAGAACCAATAAGAGGTCTTTCTCAACTATCACAATTTAGAAAGTCAATGGAAATCATTTTTTGTACTTTAAAAATGATATTTTATTATTCTTCCAATTACATTTTACAATAATTTTTAACATTTGTTTTTTCCTTTTTTCTTTAATTTTTCTTTTACATTTGCTTTTTTAAATTATCTCTCCTAGATCTATTTTATCATTTATTTACTTAATATTTTTATTTTTCAGCATTGATTTTCATGAGAGTTTGAATTATGAATTATCTCTGCATTTCTACCCTCCCCCCACTCAAAGATGGCATGTATTCTGATTGCCCCATTCCCCAGTCAGCCCTCCCTTCTGTCACCCCACTCCCCCCCTTCCCCTTTTCACTTACTTTTTCATAGGGCAAGATAGATTTCTATATCCCATTGCCTGTATATCTTATTTCCCAACTGCATGTGAAAACTTTTTTATGAACATCTGCTTTTAAACTTTTGAGTCTCAAATTCTCTCCCCACTTCCCTCCCCACCCAACCTCCCTAAGAAGGCAAGTAACTCAACATAGGCCACATGTATATCATTATGTAAAACCATTCCACAATACTCATGTTGTGAAAGATTAACTATATTTTGCTCCTTCCTGTCCTATCCCACTTTATTCAATTTTCTCCCTTGACACTAGCCCTTTTCCAAAGTGTTGGCTTTTGATTACCTCCTTCCCCATCTGCTCTCCTTTCTATGATCCCCCCTTTTTTCTCTTCTTCCTCCTTCTCTCCTGGGGGTAAGATACCCAATTGAGTGTGTATGGTATTCCCTCCTGTATTAGGAGGGCAGAGTTTATAATCTCAAAGAGGATCATAAACATGTCTGAAAGGTTCGGAACCGCCGGATATAAGAAACTCTCAAAGTAGAAGGCAGAAGAATCAAAACATATATTTAGGCTCCACAGTAACCAACCCATGAACCAGCAACCCCATTTTGATATATTGATCAAAAGCTTCCAGGCCCAATAAGTACGCCTTGAAAGAGTAACCAGGAGGCTACAGAGAAGCATGATTGCGTAAAGCAAAATCATGCTTCCCCCTCTATGGTAAAAAGATTACCCACTGGCCTGAAGTCTTTGTTCAGCTTCCTCCCGTAGGTCAGCTCTGCTACTGGCAGCTCCTGCTTCGGCTGTGGCTGTGGCAGCCTCTGGCTCCAACGGGAGCTGCTTTTAACCATCCAGCTTCTGCGGGGGTGTAAGGTACGCCAGGAAAAGCACAGGTTCTTTCAATCTGCTTAAGCAAGGTGAAGGGGTTGACCAGGAAAGCACAGGTTCTTTCCATCAGCTTAAGCAAGGGAAGCAAGGTGAAGGGGCCGACAAGCTTACTCCAGTCCAAGATACAAACAGCATTCAGTTCAGGGGAAAAAGCCAAACTAGTCAAGGGCACTTGTTGACTAAGTGCTAAGGAGCCCATTTTTGGTTGCCAATACACCTCCTCAGGTCAAATCTGATGACCGCAAGAGTCACTCATTCCCCCTCACCTGCCCCCTCTCCCCTTCATATAGAACTGCTTTTCTCTTGCCACTTTTATGCGAGATAATTTACCACATTCTATCTCTCCCTTTCTCCTCTCAATATATTCCTCTCTCATCCCTTAATTTTATTTTTTTAGATAGCATACCTTCATATTCAACTCACCCTGTGCCCTCTGTCTATATATATATATATGTATATATATATATATATATACATATATATATATATGTATAGTATGTATGTATGTATGTATGTATGTATATTCCCTTCAGCTACCCTAATACTGAGGTCTTATTAATTACATACATCATCTTTCCCTGTAGGAATGTAAACAAAACAGTTCAAATTCAGTAAGTCCCTTGTGATCTCTCTTTCTTGCTTACATTTTCATGCTTCTCTTGATTCTTGTGTTTGAAAGTCAAATTTTCTATTCAGCTCTGGTCTTTTCACTGAGAAAGCTTGAAAGTCCTCTATTTTATTGCAAATCCATATTTTGCCTTGGAGCATGATACTCAGTTTTGCTGTGTAGGTGAGTCTTGGTTTTAATCCTAGCTCCATTGACCTCTGGAATATCATATTCCAAGCCCATCGATCCCTTAATGTAGAAGCTTCTAGATCTTGTGTTACCCTGATTATGTTTCCACAATACTCAAATTGTTTCTTTCTGGCTGCTTACAGTATTTTCTCCTTGATCTGGGAGCTCTGGAATTTTGCAACAATGTTCCTAGGAGTTTTCTTTTTGGGATCTTTTTGAGGAGGCAATTGGTAGCTTCTTTCAATTTCTATTTTACCCTCTGCCTCTAAAATATCAGGGCAACTCTCCTTGATAATTTCTTGAAAGATGATATCTAGTCTCTTTTTTTGATCATGGCTTTCAGGTAGCCCAATAATTTTTAAATTATCTCTCCTGGATCTATTTTCCAGGTCGGTGGTTTTTCCAATGAGATATTTCACATTGTCTTCCATATTTCCATTCCTTTGGTTCTGTTATATAATATCTTGATTTCTCATCAAGTCACTATCTTCTACTTGCTCCAGTCTAATTTTTATGGTAGTATTTTCTTCAGTGGTCTTTTGGACCTCCTTTTCCATTTGCCTAATTCTGCCTTTCAAGGCATTCTTCTCCTCAAAGGCTTTTTGGAGATCTTTGGCCATTTGAGTTAGTGTATTTTAAGATGTTATTTTCCTCAGCATTTTTAGGGTCTCCTTTAGCTAGCTGTTGACTTGTTTTTCATGATTTTCTTTGTATCACTCTTATTTCTCTTCCTAATTTTTCCTCTGCTTCTCTTACTTGATTTTCAAACTCCTCTTTGAACTCTTCTATGGCCTGCAACTAATTCCTATTGACATTCCATGTTGTCTTGTGCTCAAAATTTGTTTCACTCTGTCATTTTGTGGGTTCTGTTGCTCTAGAATTTCTTTAGAGTCATTTTTACAGGTATTTGGAAGGGTTTGGGGTAGAGCTGAAGCAAGTCCCTGCTTTTACTCTGCCAACTTGGCTCAACACCACCCCCCACCACAGTATCCATATTCTTAAAGGCTAAGTTAAGTGAGTTACAGGAAGAAATAGACAGCAAAACTATACTGTTTGCAGACCTCAACTGTCCCATCTCAGAACTCAATAAATACAACCAAGAGAAAAATTAGCAGGGAAGAAACTAAGGAGGTAAATAGAACATTAGAAAAGTTAGATATGACAGATTTTTGGATAAAACTGAATGGAAGCAAAAAAGAATATGCCTTTTTTTTAGCAGCACCTGACAGCTATTCAAAAATTGACCATATAATAAGGCAAAAAAACCCCCTTTCAAAATCAAGTGAAAAAAGTCGGAAATATTAAATGTTTTCTTTTCAGAACATAATGCAATAAAATTATATTCATCAAAGTGTAATGGAAATATAGATTAAATATTAATTGGAAATTAAATAATCTAATCCTAAAAGAATAAGTGGATCAAAGAAAAAATCATGAAAATAAAATTTAAAAATTTCATTAACAAAAATGACAACAATGAGACAACATAGCAAAATTTATGAGATGCTGCCAACAGTACTTAGGGGAAATTTTATTTCTCTAAATTTGGAAAAAGAGCATATCAATGAATTGGACATGCAACCAAAGGGGGCAAAACTAGAAAAGGAACAAATTAAAAATCCTCAGTAGAACATCAGATTGGAAATCCTGAAAATGAAAGGTGAGATTAATAAGATGGAAAGTTAAAAAAGCAAAACAAAACAAAACTACTGAGCTAATAAGTAAATCTAGGAACTGGTTTCATGGGGAAAAAAAAGCAATAAGATAGATACATCATGGCTTAATTTAATTTAAAAAAGAAAGAAAAGAAAACCAAACATCCAGTATCAAAAATGAAAAGGGTAAAATCATCACCAATTAAGAAGAAATTAAAACTATCATTCGGAAATATTTTGTCCAATTATACTCTATTAAATCTGATGATCTGAGTGAAATTGATGAATATTTATGAAAATATAAATTGCCTAGTTTAACAGATCAGGAAATAGAATGCCTATATAACCTCATCTTAGAAAAAGAAATTGAACAAGTCAGTAATGAATACTCTAGGAAAAAATCACCAGTGCCTGATAGGCTCATGAGTGAATTCTATAAAAATTTAAAGAACTATTAATTTCAATACTATGTAAACTAATCGGAAAAATTAGATAAAGAAGGAGTCCTATCAAACTCCCTTTTTGACAGAAATATAGTGTTGATAACTAAACCAGAAACAGAGAAAACTGAGAAAGAAAAGTATAGACCAATATCCCTAATTAATATTGATGCAAAACTTTTGATCAAAATCCTGGTAAGGTGATTACAGCAATATATCACAACAATCATACACTATGACCAAGTGGGATTTATACCAGAAATTCTGGGTTGGTTCAATATGAGGAAAACTATCACCATAATTGACCATATAAATAACAAAACCAACAGAAATCATATGGTTATCTCAATACATGCTGAAAAAGCTTTTTGACAAAATATAGTAGCTGTTCCACTTAAAAACCCTAGAGAGCAAAGGAATAAAGGCAGTGTTCCTTAAAATGATAAACAATATCTATCTGAAACCATAAGCAAGTATTATATGTAATGGAGATAAGCTAGAAGCCTTCCCAATATGATCAGATGTGAAGCAAGGATGCCTATTATCACCTCTATTATTTAATACAATGCTAGAAATGCCAACTGTAGCAATAAGAGAAGAAAATTAAGTTGCAGGAAATAGAATACGCAATGAGGAAACAAAACTCTCATTCTTTGTGGTTGATATGATGGTATAATTAAAGAATCCTAGACTTTCATCTAAAAAATAATTAAAAGCTTTAAAATAACTTCAGGATATAAGATAAACCCACATAAATCACCACCATTTCTATATATGACCAATAAATCCCACCAGCAACAGATAGAGAAATTTCTTTTAAAATAACTTAACAATATAAAATACTTAGGTTTCTAACTCCTAAGGTAAATGCAGAAACTATGTGAACACAATGACGAATTAGTTCACACAAATAAAGTCAGATCTAAACAACTGGAAAAATATCAATTGCTCATGAGTAGGCTAAGCCAATATGATAATTATGACAATTCTGCCTAAACTAATTTGCTTATTCAGTGCCATACCAATCAAACTACCAAAAATTATTTTATAGAGCTAGAAAAAATAATAATAAAATTTATATGGAAGAACAAAAGGTCAAGGAATCAAGGAGGGAGGTGGCCTACCAGTAACAGATCTCAAACTATATTATAAAGCAGTAATTATCAAAAACTATCTGGTACTGGCTAAGAAATATAGCAGTGGATCAGTGGAATAGGTTAGGTACACAAGACACAATAGTCAATGACCATAGCAACGTAGTTTTTAATAAACCCAAAGACCCCAGATTTTGGGAGAGAAACTCACCACTTGACAAAAACTACTGGGAAAACTGGAAGACAATAGGGCACAATGGTATAGACCAACATCCACACCATATACTAAGATAAGGTCAAAATGGGTCCATGATTTAGACATAAATGTTGACGGCATAAACAAATTAAAACACCAAGGAATAGTCTACCTGTCGATCTGTGGAAAGGGGAAGATCCATGGCCAAATAAGTGATATGGAGCATTACAAAATATAAAATAGATACTTTTGATTATTTTAAACTAAAAAAGCTTTTGGACAAATAAAACCAATCCAAGATTAGAAAGCTGGGAATCAATATTTAAAGCAAGTGTCTTTCATAAAGGTTACATTTCTCAAATACATATAGAATTGAGTCAAATTAGTAATAATATAAGCCATTTCCCAAATGATAAATGGCTAAAGGATATGGTTAAAGGCAGTTTTCTGATGAAAAAAATTGAAAATATCTATAGGTATATAAAGAAGTTCTCCAAATCACTTTTCATTAGAGATTTGATTAGAGAAATGCAAATTAAAGCACCTCTGAGGTACCACCTCATACCTGTCAGATTGGCTAATATATACATCAAAAAAAGAAAATGATAAATGTTGGAGAGCATGTGGTTATATTGTCACACTAATGCACTGTTGGTGGACTTGTAAACTGATCCAACCATTCTGGGGAGCAATTTGGAACTGTGCCCAAAGGGCTATAAAATTGTACATACCTTTTGATCCAGCAATACCACTACTAGGTCTGTATCCCAAAGAAATCACAAAAAAAGGGAAAAGGACCTACATGTACTAAAATATTTATATCAGATCTTTTTGTGATAGCTAAGAATTGGAAATTGAGGGGATGCCCATTGGTTGAGTAATGGTAGAACAAAATACGGTATACGAATGTAATGGAAGTGATGAACATGCAGATTTCAGAAAGTCCTCGAGAGACTTGTACAAACAGATGCAAAGTGAAATGAGCAGTATGAGCAACACTGTGTGACGATCAACTATGAATGACTCAGCTCTTCTCAGCAACACAATGATCCTAGACAAGTACAAAGGAGTCATGAAGGAAAATGCTATTCATATCCAGATAAAGAATTGATGAACTCTGAGTGCAGATCAAAGTATTTTTTTCACTTACTTTATATTTTCTTGTGCTTTTTTTTCTTGCTTTCAATTTACTTCTTCTTTCACAGCTGACTAATACAGAACATTTTTTACGATAGCACATGTATAAACTCTATCAAATTGCCTACCATTTTCAGAAGAGGAGAGGGGAAGGAGGGAAGCAGAAAAATTTAGAACTCAAAATCTTGTAAAAATGAATGCTAAAAAATTTTCTTGACATGTAACAGGAAAAATAAAATATTAAACTTAAAAAAACAAAAGTGCACACATTATGCACTTATTATGTACAAAGTATTAGAGACATACAAATGAAAAAGACACTGACTCCTTTTAATCAACTCACATTCTAATAAGGGGAAAAACATGTATAGGAGGATTCAATGGAAAGAAGATGGAAAACTCCATGAATCTTAGGTCATAGTGACAAAGCACAAGGTTATATGTCTTCTTTAACATAATTTGTAATAATTAAATCATATCAGTTTCTGACATGGAACATTTTGACAATGCCAAGCAGTTGGATGGTGAGAACTCTGTTTTCTAAGGTCCTTAGTAGCTGTGCTCCTAACGAGGTAGGGACCATGCATTTTCAGAGGCAGTTGCCAGGTCAAATCTCCACAAGAGTTGCTACCATCACTAATGATTGAAAGTAGAAGGATGGAAATAGATCAAATGGTATGAAGGTGGAGGGTGAATGCATGTTGCTGTTCTATTTTCTGTGGACTCATCTGCCCATCAGTGGCAATTTGTTGTCAGTTACTGTTATTAGTCACAGAAATGGTCTGCCCCTTCTTCATTAGAATTACTCACCTACATGATGTCAGGAAGGGTCAGCCATCTGGTAGCCACTGTCATTCCCAGGAATCTTGGTTACCAAGTTTTAAGAGACTTTACTCACTTGATATATGTTACTTTCTGATTTTCTTTCTGTCTCTTTCTTTCTCAGGATACCTTGCTACTTCAGCTAAAGCTGGGTTTTTTGCCCTGAAAGTTTTACTTGGTCACAGTTGGTGTGTGAATTGGTGGGGATGGCTGATGCATTTCCACAAAGGTTACTCTCTTGTTCAGAAAAACAAACAAACACACAAACAAAACAATACAAAACAAATAAACCACTTACAAGAAGGTAAAGACAGACTGCTGTCAACACAATGGATAATATTTATTATATAGGCTTTCTTGAAATGGAAATTTATTGTTATATATTTTGAATTCTCTCTTATGTTCTGCTGTTCACATGACATGCTTTTTCTTTTCTTATTTTGTAGTTAGGTTTTAATATTTAAGTTTATATTGTTTCTTTTTCTTTTCTTATTATGTATTTAAGATTTAGTATTTAAGTTTAAAAGAGAAAAATCTAAAGAAAAATTAAAATTATCTAAAAATGGAATAACCTGCCTCATAAAGTTCCTGCTAGCTCAGGGTCTTTATTGGTATGGTATGTAAAAGTGCAGATATTTTTCAGGCATATTTTCAATTTGGTTATGATTGAGGATCTTTCCAACTCTGAAAGCATTTTCTTACATCTATTGTTATTCCTCTGGATACAGAGTTATCTGTCTTCATCTGTGTCAGATTCAAATACTTTCTTCTCAGTACAAAGGAACCCTCTGGCGTCTGTGTGGAAATCTTGATGATCTTGATAGTTCTGGCTGGAAGGTATTTTTTCTTTTTTTTTTTACTAAGATCATATGAAAGCCATAAGTAAGAAATACCCGAGTGGGCAATTTTCCCATTTAAGAAAGCTCTGAATTCAACCAGTTCCAGAATGCAGAGAAATACAATACTCCAGGGTTCCTTTGCACCACTGGAGCCCTATTTATCTTGCATTTTTCAGGGTTTACTGTGATTTCAAATTTGTGACTTTGTGTTCTTCATTTTTCATGGTGAGAATTTCAAAAGCTACAATAAAGATGGAGGCCAGAGGGAACACAAGACTTTTCAAAAGTGAACAATTCAGTGCTCACCCCCATCCACAAATGAAATAAACAAGTTTCAGTTCTCAATCTTATTTTCTGCCTAAAAAGTCTCAGACTTGCCTTATTTTCCTTCTTTTACAGTTAAGAATAAGTTCATCAGACTTAGATCCAGCATCTGTGCCCTTGTAGCACATACATCTCATTCCTAATTATTGTATATTATACCTTCTCGCTTAGACCCTAAAATAAAAATAAAAGTGTTTTTCATTTTCTTGTCTAAGCATGAGACTGCTCACTTCATATCCAAAATAAAACTGTGCCTAGGTTGTTTCCAGAATGAAAAGCCTCATACTGTGTATTTAGCTCTTTTTCTAAACTCTCTCTGTTAACCTATCTCTGTCTGTTTGTTGCTGCTTCTGTCTCTTTCTCTTTCTCATTTCCTCTATGGCAAAATGGAAAAGGCATTGCACTGAGTGAAAAAGCCTGAATTCAAATATAGATTTTCCCACCTACCAACTATGTATCTTTGAGTAAGTCACTTCAATCTTCTCAGTTTTCCATAATTGGGTTCCTATCTACCTTCCCAGATTTCTGTTATAATGCTCTTCATCATTTTTTTTTATTTTAGCCAAACAGGATTATTTATCATGACCTGGATCTCATTCTTCCCAATTGATTCCTCCTCCCCCATATCTGGATAAAGTCCCTATAGTTCCTTGCCTTCCTTCAAAGGTCATATATCATTTCCTCCATGAAGTTTTATATATTCACCCTCCACTAAAAGTCATCTCCTTTTGACTTTAAGGCTATTGTTTGACCTCATTTATCCACATATTATGTTCTAACTTAGAATTACTGTTGTACATATCTTATTCTCTCTTCTGTCAATTCTCCCCATTCCTCTCTAACGACCCATATTTATTCTATCCTTTAAGATCCAGTTCACCTGTTCTAAGGGCCTCCCTATATTAATTCCACTCTATTTGAATCATTCTCTTAAACTACACTTATACCAATATCTCCACCAGCATTTTGCAAACATTAATCAACTAATCAACAAGCACTTAATGTCCTTGAACTGTCATTGGTGACACTTTTATTCCCTATTCACTCACCCAGCCACCTCATTGCTGAAAGCACTTATTAGTTATAGTTTGGCAATGCCATGATTGCCTCCTTCTGTAGCCTCCCTGCTTTTCCTACTAAACATGATCTATCCTGTATTTCATTGCACAGT
Organism: Trichosurus vulpecula; assembly: GCF_011100635.1. NCBI lineage: Eukaryota > Metazoa > Chordata > Mammalia > Diprotodontia > Phalangeridae > Trichosurus > Trichosurus vulpecula. The sequence continues at coordinate 392,065,640 of NC_050574.1, forward strand.
GTTGATTCATGTTGATATGCTAATGAGCACTGTTTAGTTAGATCATCCAAGATTGAAATACATACACTAAGTCATATTCTTCAGGAGACGATTCTTCTATCTTTGATGTTTTGCTCTTTAACATCTAAAGACAATCATTTCATATGATGAAGAATGGTGACAATATTCTTGTACAGATTGGTTTTCACGATTCAGTGCCTTACTTTCTACAATTATTAGGCTCATAACATATATATATATATATGTATATATATATATATACATATATATGTGTGTGTGTGTGTGTGTGTGTGTGTGTATGGAGAGAGAGAGAGAGAGAGAGAGAGAGCGAGAGAGAGAGAGAGAGAGAGAGAGAGAGGGAGAGAGAGAGAGGGAGAGAAGAGAGAGAGAGCGCATTTTGCTAGCCACTAATTTGTTATGGAAAGATATTTTTGTTGCCTCTGAAATCACTTATAACCTAATCTTGAGCAAGAAGTCTCTCAAATTCTCTAATTCAGTTATATGATCCCTAAAATACTGAAAATGATACTTTACCAAATGTGTGATTTTTTGAGAACCCTTATCCCTCTATGGTAAGAATGGAAATAAAAACTGCATTCTCCATCTACCCTGCTCAGTAATTTATTAATTTGTATCTTTGTCTCCTACTTTGTTAGCACCCATAGGTTGCTTCAGGATAGATATTTTTTCTTATGACATATATTTTTATCTTCTTAACTTAAGCAACATAGATTCTTTACAAGTTTTTAAAGCTTGAAGAAAACTAGAAATTATTTATTCCATTTTAATAAAGAGGAAAGGGAGCCCTCAAAATATGTTCTCTTGTCTAAGGATTGGTAATAAGCAACAGGGAAGGATTTAAACCCAGACCTTTTGCCTATGAAGCCAAGATATTTCCTATTATAACAAAGCTACCTTTGCAAGCTATTTACCACAATTTTATGGTCACCCAGGAGCCTGATGTGTAATAATTCCTCTGGTGTTATGCATTAATTCTGGAAATCTAAGCACTTGTAAAAGCATTGATGATACTTTGAAAATGTCGACAAAATTTTCTATTTTTAATAAGTCATTTACCTCCTCTAGACCTCAGTGTCTTCACAGGTAAAATGAGTGGTTTGAATAGATGACTTCTGCAGTCTTTTATAGCTCATAATTGTGATTTTATGATCTTATGATCTAGGAAGAGTAAAATATTAAGTAAGTCATTAGCAATTAAGTATCTGATAAACTGAATCATGGATCATGTCTTGGCCTACCTTCTATCTATCATGTTCATATGTTGTGAGGTAGGGGGAGAAAAAGGGAGAGAGAGAGAGGGGGTGAGGGAGGGAGAGACAGAGAGGATGAGGATGAAGAGGAGGAGGAGGAAGAAAAGATGAAGAAGAAGCAGAAGCAGAAGAAGCAGCAGAAGAAGCAGCAGCAGAAGCAGAAGAAGCAGAAGCAGAAGAAGCAGCAGAAGAAGCAGCAGCAGCAGCAGCAGCAGCAGAAGAAGAAGAAGAAGAAGAAGAAGAAGAAGAAGAAGAAGAAGAAGAAGAAGAAGAAGAAGAAGAAGAAGAAGAAGAAAGGAGGGAAAGAAGGGGAGAAAGGATGGTTTAGGGTAAGGGGAGGGTGGGTGAGAGAGGAAAGATTGAAGATTAGAAATGTATAGAGCCCAAGGTCAGGGATAGAGGAAAGCTAAGTAGTCTATACCGAGATAACTATGTTAACATTCAAAACTACAAGACTCACATAAAAAGATAATTGGTCCACGCACCAGCTCTAAGAAAATATAGAAAGCCATCTTTTGAGCCATTTTAGGACTTAGCTTTAGTATGAAGATTTTAGCTAAAGAAAACAATAGAATGAAAATGGAAAATATTCTGCCTTCATTTATGAAGGATGATTAATTCACCTAGGAAAAAAATGTTTCAGGGTTATTTTTGTTATTGTTGCTCTTGAAATGCTCTTGCTTTACTACTTGTAATATCCACTTAAAAACATTTTTCCTTCCCATTTTATTGTTATTGAAAAACATGGACTCTTCAGTCTGAATTTGAATGGATCACAAATGTTTGCAGTTCTTTTTCTGGTACTGACTTGGTCATGCTTCTACTTGTCTAAATTGAGCAGTTGTAAAACTTATTTTATTATCCTCTGGACAAGGAAACAGAAGGAGAAAAATGAATATTAAACTTTCTTTAGTACGGACTGTACAAACTAACAGCCTTATATTTCTCTTTTCCTTTGAAAAATCTAGCATCCAGGAAATTATATTTTCATTGACTTTTTCACCAGAGATGTGATGGCTCATTCTTTTAAAAACACATTTTTTTTAATTAACAAGCATTCTTTTTCTCTTGCTCCCACCTTCCTATCATTGAAAAAGTAAAAAGACAAAATCTTTGTAACAAACATACATCATCAAAATGAAATCAAATCCCTCATTGATTATATTTGAAATCATATGTGTTATTCTCCATCTTTTTTTCTGAGGGGGGGAGGCAAGGAAATTCTAGTTAAGTGACTTGCCCAAGGTCACACAGCTAGTAGATGTGTCAAGTGTCTGAGGTCAGATTTGAACCAGGTCCTCCCTGACTCCAGGGCTGGTGCTCTACACACTGTGCCACCTAGCTGCTGCTGCTTTTCTCCATCTTCAGTTCATAACCACTTTGTCAGGAGATGGGATGCATCCTTCAACACTGGTCCACTAAGATAGGGGTTGGTAATTGCACTGACCAAAATTCTTCAGCTTTCCAAAATTGTTTATTTTTACAATATTTTTGTAGCATAAATTGTTCTCCTGCTTATTTCTCTCTGCATCAAATTAATTTCATTCTTACAAATTTATTCTGAAACTGGCCCTTTTATCATTTCTTACAGGAAATGTTATTCTATTTATATATTTATTCTTTCTTTAATTGAGGGGCACCCTCCTTAATTTCCAGTTTCTTGTTCACGTAAAAAGACCTGCTGCAAGCAGTTTTGTATATGTGTCCTTTCCCTTTCTTTGATATCTTTGAGAGTGGGTATAGGTCTGGTAATGCTATATCTGCATCAAAGGGTAACCTTTGGAGTATAATTTCAAATTGCTTTCCAGAATGGCTGGACCAATTCAGATGAGCTCAAACAAACTCACAGTTAGTATTTTGGGAGGTTAACAGAGAAATAAGGTTAAAAATGCCTATTTTTATGGGGAAGAATTCAAAAACAGAGGAGATATTGATTTCCCCAAAGTTATATCGTATGTCAATGTGAAAATGCCTCATTTACAAAAATGAATTAGACCAAATGTATTGTCTTGCACCTTCATGCTCTAGTTCTGTAATCTGAAGGAAGTTTGGCTTTATAAATTTTTACATCTGGGGTTGCTTGGTTATTACTGTTTTTGGTGTGTTTTATGTTTTCATTGGTAGAGGAAACTTGATCAATATAGATTGGTAAATGTTCTGCAGTTTATAGTCTTAGAAAGTTTTCTGGGGCATTGAGAGGTATATTGATTATTACAGGGTCACAAAGGCATCATGTAGGGGAAGGACTTGAATGCAGGTCTCTTGACTCAGAAAATGAATTTTTGTGCCCTGTCCTAAGCTGTGTCTTCACTTGTTTCATTAGGCCACTGAGTATCCTAAGTTTGCTATGAAGAAATAGAGCTGGCAGAGTGAATCCAGGCTGATGTGGACACACAGATTAATTTAAAACAGTAAGGATATGAAAATGCAGTTTTTTGATGAAGAAATCAAAGCTGTATATGATCACATGAAAAAAATCTCTAAGTTATTATTCACTAGAAAAAAATGCAAATTAATAGAACTTTGAGATACCATATCATACCTATAATATAGGCTAAAATGATAGAAGGGGAAAATGAAAAATGTTGGAGGGGATGTGGAAAAATGGGGACACTAACATACTGTTGGTGGAACTGTGTACTGATCCAATCATTTTGGAGAGCAATCTATCTATCTATCTACCTATCTATCTATCTATCTACAGATTTCTCGCTATTTCTCTCTCTTGATGTGTGTATACATGCATATATACATGCATTTGTCTATGTATATACAGATAGATACATAGCTCTTGTATGAGGCGGGAAGGAAGGGAGACAGTTCAAAATTATTTTTTTAAATTTTTTTTATTCAACATATTTAATTTTCAGCATTGATTTTCACAAGAGTTTGAATTACAAATTTTCTCCCCATTTCTACCCTCCCCTCACTCCAAGATGGTGTATATTCTGGTTACCCTGTTCCCCAGTCAGCCCTCCCTTCTGTCGCCCCACTCCCCTCCCATCCCCTTTTCCCTTCCTTTCTTGTAGGGCAAGATAAATTTCTATGCCCCATTGCCTGTGTATCTTATTTTCTAGTTGCATGCAAAAACTTTTTTTTTTTTGGTTTTTGAACATCTGTTTCTAAAACTTTGAGTTCCAAATTCTCTCCCCTCTTTCCTTCCCACCCACCCTCCCTAAGAAGTCAAGCAATTCAACATGGACCACATGCATATCATTATGTATAACCCTTCCACAGTACTCATGTTGTGAAAGACTAACTATATTTTGCTTCTTCCTAACCTATCCCCATTTATTGAATTTTTTCCCTTGACCCTGTCCCTTTTCAAAAGTTTTGTTTTTGATTACCTCCACCCCCATCTGCCCTCCCTTCTATCATCCCCCTTTTTTATCTTCTTCCTCCTTCTTTGCTGTGGAGTAAGATACCCAATTGAGTATGTATGGTATTCCCTCCTCAGGTCAAATCTGATGAGAGCAAGATTCACTCATTCCCCCTCACCTGCCTTCTCTTCTCTTCCTACAGAACTGCTTTTTCTTGATATTTTTATGCAAGATAATTTACCCCATTCTATCTCTCCCTATCTCCCTCTCTGTATATATTCCTCTCTCATCGCTTAATTTGATTTTATTTCTTTTAGATATCTTCCCTTCATCTTCAACTCACCCTGTGCCCACTCTCTCTCTCTCTCTCTCTCTCTCTCTCTCTCTCTCTCTCTCTCTATATATATATATATATATATATATATATATAATATATATACACACTCACATATACATATATACATAAACATATATATATATATATATATATATATGCATATTCCCTTCAGCTACCCTAATAGTAAAGTCTCATGAATCGTACACATCATCTTTTCGTGTAGGAATGTAAACAAAATAGTTCAACTTTAGTAAGTCCCTTGCAATTTCTTTTTCTTGTTCTTTTTCTTGATTATCTTTTCATGCTTCTCTTGATTCTTGTGTTTGAAAGTCAAATTTTCTACTCAGCTCTGGTCTTTTCACTGAGAAAACTTGAAAGTCCTCTATTTTATTGAAAGTTTGTATTTTGCCATGGAGCATGACACTCAGTTTTGCTGGGTAGGTGATTCTTGGTTTTAATCCTAGCTCCATTGACCTCCGGAATATCATATTCCAAGCCCTTCAATCTCTTAATGTTGAAGCTGCTAGATCTTGGGTTATTCTTTTTTTTAAATTAATTTAAATTTATTTATTTGACATATTTAGTTTTCAGCATTGATTTTCACAATAGTTTGAATTACAAATTTTCTCCCCATTTCTACCCTCCCCCCCACTCCAAGATGGCGTATATTCTGGTTGCCCTGTTCCCCAGTCAGCCCTCCCCTCTATCACCCACCTCCCCTCTCATCCCCTTTTCCCTTCCTTTCTTGTAGGGCAAGATAAATTTCTACACCCCATTGCCTGTGTATCTTATTTTTTAATTGCATGCAAAAACTTTTTTTTTTGTTTTTGAACATCTGATTTTAAACCTTTGAGTTCCAAATTCTCTCCCCTCTTCCCTTCCCACCCACCCTCCGTAAGAATTCAAGCAATTCAACCTAGGCCACATGTGTATCATTATATATAACCCTTCCACAATACTCATGTTGTGAAAGACTAACTACATTTTGCTCCTTCCCAACCCATCCCGCTTTATTGCATTTTCTCCCTTGACCCTGTCCCCTTTCCACAGTGTTTGTTTTTGATTACCTCCACCCCCATCTGCTCTCCCCTCCATCCTCCCCTCCCTCCTGGGTTATTCTGATTATGTTTCCACAATACGCAAATTGTTTCTTTCCGGCTGCTTGCAATATTTTCTCCTTGATCTGAGAGGCATTCTTTCTTTCCCAAGAACCCCCAACCCTGACTGGACTTAGATCTTCATCAGGCTCTTCACTCCTGCTCTGATCTGCCACTTAATTCCTCCCACCAGGTGGGCCTGGGGCTGGAAGCAACTGCAGCTGTAGTTCTGTAGCTGCCCCATTTCTGCTGCTCCCGGGAGCAGTGGCTGAACCGTGAACTCCCTGTCCCCAGCAGCTTTCCCCACTAAACCTTCTCGGTTGTCTTTGGTGTTTGTGGGTTGAGAAGTCTGGTAACTGCTGCAGCTCACTGCTAGGGCACGCTCCTCCCGGCTCCTGGTCTGGTTGGTCCACGCTGCCCATGTTGATCTCTTCTCCACTAAGCTGCTCCCAGCTCAGTGAGGGATAGACCCCAACCAGAGACCATCCAGGCTGTCCTGGGCTAGAGCCCTGCTTCCCTCTGCTATTTTGTGGGTTCTGCAGTTCTTCTCTGTTGTCTTTGGTGTTTGTGGGTTGAGAAGTCTGACAACTGCCACAGCTCACTGATTCTGGGCGCTAGGGCCCACCCCGCCCAGCTCATGGTCTGGTTGATCCTGCGGCCCATGCTGGGCTCTGCTCCGCTCTGCTCTGCTCCCAGCTCTGGCACGAAATACCTCACCCAACAACCATCCAGGATGTCCTGGGCTGGTGCTCTGCTTCCCTCTGCTATTTTGTGGGTTCTGCAGTTGTAGAATTGGTTCAGAGCCATTTTTATAGGTTTTGGGAGGGACTTGGCGGGGAGCTCACGCTACTCCCTGCTTTCCAGCCACCATCTTCAATAATTCAAAATTCTTAATGCACTCCAAATAAATTTAATTTAATTAAAAAAATAAAGCTAGTCACAGTGACTATTCACAGAAATTTTTGAAGCTTTTTCTCAATGTGTGACCTGTGAACATTTCAACTATTGAAATATTTAAGTGTTGTCTGTATAGTTATTTTTTATTTCATTGAAGAGTGAACTGTTAGCCAATCAGCAAATCACCTTAAAACTATTGTAATTGTATGTTGCAATTGCAAAAATCTTAGCAAGAGTTGGTAAAATGGGAGTTAAAACCTCATAAGCAAGACTGCAGTGGCCAGAAAAAAAAATTGTGTGCAACTTGAAAACAAAGTCACTCTCACAGGTAGTCTGAGCTTTTCACTACAATAATAAATGACATTGTGGCAGCCCATTTGTGGATTACAAAGCACTTTCCTCACCATGACCCTTTGAGTTAGGTAGTGGAACTATGATTATCTCCATTTATAGACAAGGAAACTCTAACTTCTAGGTTTAGAGTTGGAAAGGAGCTAAGAAATAAAAATTGCAAAAAAAAAGTATTTGCATAATTTTTAAAAGATGATGAAAGGATCTACAAAACATTTTATCATTTGAGCCTCATAATAAGTATATGAGTTAGGAAGTACAGTTACCATTATCTCTATTTTATAGGTTAGAACATGGAAATGCACAGAGGCTTTAGTCACATACAATGTGAGGCATCTAGGTAGTACAGTGGGGAGCAGTGCTAGATGAGTTCAGGAAGAGTAAAGATCAGATTTTGACTCAAACATTGATTGCTATGTGACCTTGGGAAAGCTACTTAATCTATCTCAACCTCAATCTCCTCAAGTGTAAAATAGGGATAGTAATTGCACCTACCTCCTAGGGTTGTTTTGAAATTCAAATGAGATGACACATAGTGCTTTATAAACCTTAAAGCATTCTTTAAATTCCATTATTATTATTAAGTATCAGGGATAATAGTGGAATCTAGCTTTTTTAGTTGTATTTTTTCCTTGACTTGAGGGCCAGATCTCTATCCAAAATAGGACCTTGTCTCTTCCATTTAATTCAACTCCCACTTTTACAGATGAGACAGCATGCAAATAATGATATATACACTAGATTGATATAGGTTAAATTGGGAGCTAATCATACATTATGCCTATTAATCATACGCACCAGCATTAAGCAGAATTTAGAAAGCTTCTTACAGAAAGGGGGATTTTAATTGAGACATGAAAGAAGTCAGGGAAGCTAGGAGATGGAGATGAGGAGGAAAAGGACTCCAGGAATGCGGGTGAGAATGGAAAGTACCATTCAATTTTAAGGTGTGTGTGTGTGTGTGTATGTATGTGCGCGTGCGTGTGTGTGTGCGCGAGTGCATGTGCATGTGAGACCTCCTTTGTTCAGACTGCTTTTTCCCCCAATGAACACTTTCTTTTTGTTAAGTTGTAGAAATGAAAAGAAGCTGCAGTTCATCAGTAAGAGAATATTTAAGAAGACTCTAAATAACAGTCACATTTCTAATCTTATCTTCCATATTACCTCAACACAGGCCAAAAGATTTGTACAATAAAGACCACTTCATGTTCCTTTAATATTTCAAGATGACTGATCATAAAGCATGTGTATTGCCTGCCCCTACCAGTATAGAGATGAAGCAATGAATATGGGGAATTAGATATAATATTTTGGCCAAAGTAAGGACTTGTTTTTGCTTATCTATACACATCTGTTATGTAATTTATTATTTCTTTTTCAGTAAAAGAGGGTGTAACAGATCAGAGAGAGAGAGAGAGAAAATGCTTAATTAAAAAATCAAAACTAAAAAAAAAGCCATGAAGTATATTGCCACCCTAGTCATCAACTAATCTATCTACAAATCAGTCAAAGCTTGTGTACCAGCAAACACCTGTAGCATACCCAGGATGGCCTGCTAGCATAGGTTCTTAGATCTGCTTTTAAAGGAAAGCAACTTTAAAAGTGTGAATAATCTTCTTTAATTACATTCACTAGTTCATGGGAAAAGTCAGGACCTTGAATGTCCGAAAAAACACAAACAGAGAAATTAGACCAACAGACAGGACTCTGACTACTGAATCAAAGCAATATTGCTATACACTTTACATACATGACTGTATTTAGAGAGCATTTACATCTGAGCAGTTGGGGAGATCTAAATATATGGCTACTCAGAGTCTCAACCAGGGAATCACAATGTCCTTCTCATAAGCTAACCCCCAAAGCAAAACCTCACCTCAGGGTATATATACACTTTTGGCTAACAGGCTCAGAGCCAGAAGGCATCACAACTTTCCTAGCTTGGTGCCTAATTAGCTTAGTACCAAAAGGTGTGAAAGCCTTCCTACAAGCAAGCCTCCCCCTAAGCAAGAACCTCCTTAGGCAAGTTCCTCCCCTAAGGGGCTCCACTTGAGGCCTATTAATGGGTGGGAAAGATCCTATTATCCCATTAACATTACAGCTTGTTAAACTTCCACAACATTCCAGGAACACTAGGCTATGGGGATACAGAAACAAGAAATGAAACAGTCTCTGCTATGGAATTTGCATTGGGAGAGACATCCTACGCATATTTAAGTACGTTCAGAAAATACAGCCGTATGACATCTAAAGGTGATTCCTTCTTCTCTACTTCTATAATGGTTAGCATGGCCATTGTGCCACAGCTCAAAGAAAATCCTGGATTTAGAGTTAGAAGATCTTGATCTGAGTCACAACTCTGCTACTTACTAGCTGTGTGACAAAGAACAAGCAGGCAGGTCATCCAACCTCTCAGGACTTCAGTTTTCTTACCTATAAAATGAGGGGGTTGGAAGAAATGACCTTTAAGGTCCCTTCCATCTATGAATGCATTATCTTAAGTCATCAAGCCTCTTTAAAATTTCAGTTGTGGGGTATAGTAGAAACGGAACTGGCTCTGTTGTCTAAGCACCTGGGTCCACATCCCACCTCTGACACTACCTGTGTGACTTTGGATAAGATGCTTAATCTCCCTAATTTTGCTTTCCTTGTTTGTAAAATGGGTGGGGGGGGATTGGTCTAGATATAGCCTCTGAGGTCCCTTCCAATTCTGGATTTATGATCCTATGATTTTAAAACTGAGATTACAATTCATAGATCATAAATTTTACCTATCTAAGGTTACTATGATAGCTGTCAGTCCTGGGGCTTGAACATCTAAAACCTAGAGATTAGAAAGACTTTCTTTAGCGTGTTGGACCAAATAAACTAGGAACATTGTGGCAAAAAGAGTAGTGAGAAGACTCAAAAGATAGAGAAAGCATAGCATCACAGCATGTAGGGTCAAATGAGTTTAAGTAAAACCCCAGGGGCATGCAGATGATAACACAGGTACTAAATAGGAGAGTCAGGGCTTGAATATCTTTTGAAGTTAACCTGTCAAGTACTATATTAGTCAGTCACAGGAATCAGAATATTAGACTTGGAAAGAATGTTAAAGATCGTCATCCATTCCCTTGAGCCATAAATGAGAACTTCGAAAGCCAGAGGTCATGATGGCCAGCTTAAGGGCACATAGTAATTTGGAAAGATAATTTAGATTAGAATCCAATTCTTCCTATTCCCACCCAAATACTATATTCACTATGCTATACTCAATCAGCTGGTTTTGGTTCATTTTCAGTTTTCATTATGTTATTTGAGAACTGTATTGAATATAATGACATCTTAAAGTTAGTTAAAATTTTATTCTGTGTTAATAAAGTTGCCATTTTATAGGGAAAGAATGTATAATTGGCAAGTTTGCTCATCTCCAGCCTTTTTAATTATAGTTGCTTGGAGAAAATCTAGTCACTTGGCTTATGTGACCACTCTCCAATGTTGCACAGTTCACATAAGGTTAACTTCCATATTGATAATACTTTCAACCCTATGATTGAAGTAATAATGTAGAGAAGTCAAGTCAACAAGTATTTATGAAGTTCCTATTATGTGACAGGCACTGTTGTAAGGCTTGAGAATAAAAAAAGGAAAAAAAAATCACTGATCCCAAGAAGCTCAGTCTAATGGGAGAAACAGCACACAAATAATGATATATACTCAAGACAGAAGTAGGTTAAATCTGGAGATAATCTTAGATGGAAGGCAATAGGATTGGGAATGCTTCATGTAGAAAGAGGGATTTCAGCAGAGACGTAAAAGAAGCCAAGGAAGCCATGTGATAGAGACAAGGAGGGAAGGAATTCAGGGGATGGGAGTTAGAATGGAAAGTACTATTCAATAATTTCAATGTGTGTGTGTGTGTGTGTGTGTGTGTGTGTGTGTGTGTGTGCGTGTTACTGACCTGCTTTGCCTAGACAGCTTTTTTTTTCTAATAAACTTTTTCTCTTTGTCACGTTACGCAAATGAAAAGAAGTTGGAATTCATTTGAAAACAATTTTTCAGGAAGACTGTGACTACCAGTTAGTAGTAGCACAAACCATGTCATTTCCTCTGCTTGTTTTTTATTTTTATTTTTATTTTTTTTAACAAATTGATTTTAAATTCTAAGAAATAAAAGGAAACTAGGAACATTTTGTTCTGTTTGGGGAAATGGACTGCTCCCAAATGACAGCTGTCAGTGAGCCAGTGCTGGGAAGTTCACACATAGGTAGGAGGGAGACATTGGAACACTTGAACGTGAACAGTGCTTTCACAAAGGCCTCTCCAAAAGAAAGTGCATGCTATTTCCCTTCACTCTAAGTTGTTTGGAATGGAAAAAGAATAACATGATAATTAACTGGATTTCAGCTTCATATTCCAGGTTTAAAGTGACAGTCATTAAATCAGGTTAGTTGTTGAGCTGATGCACTTTTTAAAAATTTTAAACAGAATTGGCTCCCTACTTCAAGGAAACAGGATTTTCTAAGACCCACCTCAATGCTGGGATTAGTCTGATTGCCAGTCTGATTGTGCCTATGGGGAAAGCATAATATGTTATATTGCTGATTGTTATGTTTGCAGCAAATGGATGATGTATCAGCGCCATAAACTTCTTTGTTGCAAGTAAGTTTTATTTCCCTAGTAAAATCCAAAGGAATATGTTTTTCTCCCCAAGATAGAAGGTGCAATACTTTTCAGTTATATCTCTGACAAGTTGAGAAGAACATAGCTGTTACTAATACATTTACTCAGTAAGAATTACTCGGGGCTATATTTGTTTAGATAACTTTTTTTCTTGCAGCCCACACACTAAGCCTTTGTGGCCTTTGATATTTTCAGACTCAGCTTACGTTTATGTGGAAATAGGAAAAGTTTCTATAACCAATCTAAATACAGGCTACAACATTGATAGATGAGACCAATTTCCATGAGTCACATCAGAAAATCTGTTTTGGGTTTTGTAAAGGGTCAATCCATAAAATTGAACAGTGGCACTTGACCATCTGTGATGTTGCCCAGAGGTTGCCCAAACAGTTTATTTTATTTTTCATCCAGACCTGTGATTTAATTCCTATAGGGAGCTCTGACAAGGAAGGCTGTGGGACAAGGGAATAAACACTTGCATAGCACCTGGTATGTGCTAGGCACTATGCTAATCACGTTACATATATTATCACATGTGATCATCCCAACAGCCCAGTATAGAAAGTGCTTTTATTGTCCTTATTTTGATGAAATTGAGGCAAACAGAATTTATATGAATTACCTAGAGTCACTTAGCCAGAATGTGTCTAAGGCTGACTTTGAGCTCAGGTCTTCTTTATTCTAGACCTAGCTCGCTATCTATTTTGCTACCAATCAGAGCAGCTGCCTATCTATTCAGATACTACTCTTCAATGTCTAGGGCAGTATCATCAAAATATATCAGAGACAGTACTTACGCCCAAAGCTTCTCACTCCAAGGCTGACCCTCTCTCTCTATTATGCCACCTCTGCATCTTCCAGTGACATTGAAAACAAACAGAATGGTCAATGTTTTCATCTGAAGAAGGAAATTTTACTCAGCAAAAGAGCAAGAGTCTTAGATGTATTTAAATAAGTTGTTCCTGGCCTAGGGAAACCTGTTGTGAGATTCCTAAATACCCAAGAAGGTGGTTTGCTTTCATGGTTGGCACTGATATAACTAATGTATATATAAGGTCTTACACCTCCAGGTCTAAGCCAGAGGGCTATTTCAGTACTGTTTCTCCAAGTAGTCCATATTTGTCTATCTTTTTGCTCCTAATGTTACGTGAGTTTATCCATGATCTCTCCATCCTTATGTATAAATGGTATTGATATTATCTATCTTATGAGACCTACAAGGGAGAGATTGTGAATTAGGGAGAGGAAAATATAGAAAAACCAAAGCCAAAACACCATATCCCCCAAGGTTATGGATATATTCATCTTTATGATGGCCAGACCTTAACTCTCTTCCCCTCGCTTATTCATCTTTCCAAATTTATTGGATTAAACCATTACACTTACGTCACCCACCATACTCCCACCAAAAAAGAGAGGGGATAAAAGAAAACTACTGGCCTATGAAACACAAAATACTATCTGAATTCTCATAACTTGTCTAGTATGATTGATGCCACTTTTACATTTTCTTGATAAGGTGGAATTGTAATAAAAAAAGACAATTACTTCACTTTCCTTCTTGTTCTGGGAGAATAGATGGTGGCAATATATCACTAGACTCATGGATATCATTTTGCACTAGCAGGATTCAGGTTGTACTTTCAAAGATCTGACATATGTGAAATTAAGCCCCGTATGTGGGAGGAGAAATGATGATCTCATAATCAAGAAAGAATATTCCATTCAACCAGCACACACATAGAGAGATAAAGAAGAAAACAAGGAGTATGCAAAGTAGAGATTTTTGAAACATGGTTTGACTTGAGGGGCACTGAAAGTCCTACTTACTGCAAAATGTCTACCCTACCTGGCTGCCTGACCGATGCCTAACTGAAATCCTTCCCATTAGAACCAATCCTTAATATTGTTCTTGCATTGTGTACATTTTATTTCCTTAATTTTATGACATTGTTGCTAGGAGTGGATTGGGGTAATGAACAAAGAGGGAACGTCACCAAAAGCATCAATTTCCAGTTCTGTTTTGTTGTAAGGCTGAAAGGTGTAATGGAAAGAACATTGGACCTCTATTCATAAGACTCTAAGTCAAGAACCAGATCCATTTTTAGTCAGTCATTGTTTCTCTGCATTTCACTTTTCCTGTCTTTAAACTGAGGACTCTAATATTTCCATTGTCTGTATCACAGAATTGTTGTGGGTAAAGTGATTAGTAAACTGAAAAGCATTTTATAAATGTGATCTATTATTAATTTTGCCTGTGGACAAAAACACATAGGAGGAAGGAATTGAGTAGGGGAGTGGGAAGGATGTACAGGGGTGCACTAATTAATTGAGATAAAATGATTAAAGTTATTGAATTATATTGTAAATTGTTCAACTTTTTAATTCTTAAAAAACATTTTTTATCATGCAACACGTTTTCATTTCGCTATGATTGGATTTTTATATGATTTGGCATTGAATTTGCAAGATGTTAATCCATACTCTTTAATTTCTCATCATGAAGCCACATATCACATTGGTTATTAAGCAGATCTGATGAACAGTCCATTTTTCCAAATCTACTCTTGATTATAGCTTATAGATTTTCAATTGGGTGTAAGTCAGTTGAATATCTAGGGCACTGAACCATCTTTATCTTGATCTCTTAGCTACATTTTAATCTTTAATAACTTAAGGAATGTTATAAGGTCATGCTTCAGTTGTTGTTCAGTTGTTCAGTTGTGTCTGACTCTTCATGACCCCATGGACCATACCATCCATGGGGTTTTCTTGACAAAGATGATGGAGTGATTTGCTATTTCCTTCTGTTTAGTTAAACAGAGATTAAGTGACTTTGTCCAGAGTCACACAGCTAGTAAGTTTCTGAGGCTGGATTTGAACTCAGGTCTTTCTCATTCCAGGCCTAGCACTCTATCCATTGAGTAATCAAGTTGTTCCCCATACTTCAGTACTCAATCTTCATTACATAATTTCTGCTATGTAATTATAGAACAACTATGCTTTTCAATTTATCAATTTAATTATCATAGTTCATCATTTTTTCAATGGAGACAAGACTTGTAGGCTCACTCTACAACTATAAACATACACACACTCATACATATATATACATATTGTATGTACTTCATATGTAATATATACTACACATACAAAATATTTTATCTGTATGTGTATTATTTATAGATAAAGTATATTTATATATTATATACTATATTGTAAATTATATATGGCATATTTACATAAAACATATTGTATGATATTTACTATGAGTATATGTGCATGTGCTGGTATAGTTGGCCCATAAGTCTTGTCTTCATGATGAATATGACAAAATAATAAATATGATATAACACAATAATATTCATTAATTAACAATAAATTATAGTTAAGTAATAAATAAAATATAAATATATTGACAAATGGAAAAGGATTTTACATACATACATACATACACATGTGTGTATAAAATAACCAAAATATTTTGGAGTATTTTTTTTAAAAACAGGCTGATGTCTATTCCTAGATTTTTCAGGTTCATATATACTTTTAGCAACAATTTGAGCACAGCCATGAAAGAAAAAGTGACTTTCATAAGTGAAATTTACCTTTGTCCAATATTTAGTACTCCATTCTTTGTGATACCCTGTTGTCCTCCATCTCCTTTTATTTTCCTCCTCATTCTCTTCCTCCTCCTCACGCCCCTCTTCTTCCTCCTTCATCTTTTGCTGTTGCTTTTACTTCTGATTCTTCTGCGTTTTCACCTTCTCACTGTCCTTCCATCTTCAAGGAGCCTGAGCCATATTATAGAGGAATACATAACAACCCCATCTGCTGAGAGGCCCCTAAGAATATTTTTGCTTATTTTCAGAATATTAATTAGTCTGCTCTCCAATCATACATATTTATATAATTTTTAAATTCTTACTGTTTTTTTCATTTTCAACCACACTTCTCCTATGTACTTAGGTGTATGTCTTGTCTGACTGGTCTTGTCGCATTGTTGCCTTGAATGACTCTTCATATTTTTTACTCCCCCACACTGATAATGATTGAAATATATGTAACAGTCATTGAAGTGTGATCTTTAAGGGCTACAATTTTTGCATGTTTCCTTGGAAGTACACACAAACATGTGCATACACACATACATATAGACATGTTTATTCTTAATTACCACATACATATAGACATGTTTATTCTTAATTACCACAGATTTAAAAAAACAAGAAGAGAACAATGACACAGATTGTGCATACCATTTAACGAGTACTCAACTGACAAAGAAGTAACTAAATGTGGATAAACTAGTTCATTCTAGTATTATTTGGTCACAGTCAGATGTTCTTAATCAGTCTAGTATAAGCATATAGCTATAATGATGGCTTTCTCAAAATAAAATCATGTCAAAAATGTTGTTACTCCCAGTAATTTAATATAACCTGAACAATGCGTCATAATAAATGCTTGAATCTACAACAAATATCAATAATATGCTAAGAATATAATATAATAATTCAATGTATATATAGTACTTTCATTGTGGATATTCCCTCCAATGGTGCAAATGACAGTCCATCTATATCTTCATAATTTTTTTGTGATTTTTTTGTCCTTCTTGACCAAGAATCCCCTAATAATGTTAGAATGTTAAATAATGTTTAAAAATGTTAGAAGTCTTCTTTGTTGTCTTTTTACATTTTGTGAATACCAGATCAACGTTTGATCTGTTTATCTTTTTTTCTATAGTCTAGTCACTTATTTTTAGAGAAAACTAGGTGGCACAAGGGATAGAGTGTGGGATTTGGAGTCAGAAAGACCTGGATTCAAATTCTGATATAGACACTTATTAACTTTGTAACCCTGAGCAAGTTACTCATCCTCTTTCTGACACAGTTTTTTAATCACTTGTAAAATGAGAATGATAAATAGCACCTACTTCAGAATGTTTTGTGAAGATCAAGAGTTAATGTCTGCAAAGTACTTTGAAAACCTTAAAGTGCTATATAAATACTTGTGAGCTACTATTAGGCAATTATGGGTCATGGCAGATAAAATGATCAACCTGGAGTTAGAAAGACCTGTGTTTAACGTCAGCCTCAGATACTTATTTGCTGACCTTGGGCAAATCAATTAACTTAAGTTTGCTTCAGTTCTCTCATCTGCAAAATAGGGAGAATGATAGCACCTACCTCCCAAGTTTTTTAGGAGGATAAAAGGACACATTTGTAAAGTTCCTTGTAAACTTAAGATACTGCATAAATGATATTATTATTATTTTAATTTCCTCTTGTACTTTTATAATCATATGTTTCCTGGATAATATTTCTTATGTCATATATTGTACATAATGAGGATATTATTGGGAAAATTATGGAGCCTGCTTCTATACACCATCAATATCTCAATTGTCTATTAGCTTGCCCACAGCTCTGATTCATCATAGATTCTGGATTACAAAATTGAAACCGTACAGCACCACAAGGAAATATTCATTTTTTTTAATCAAAGAACAGCTTGGCATAATTTGGTGTCTTTTGATGTTTCTAGAATACAGTCTGGCCTGATGCCTTCATCCTATGTAATTCTGAGCCAAACTGATAACTCTTCATAATGATTATGCTAATCGTGTGTACTGTGATATACTGGCTCAATAGATTTGCCAATGTATTTTTGACAATAGGATATTTTCACCCATCTGTTTTTGTCTTAGCATTGATGATCAGGGCAAATGTTCTTTAGTAATCATGGATGTAATTGGAAAGGCTCCCTAATTTTTTCTTTTAGGTTTCAATGCAATCAATACAATTTCATTAACAAATAAAGTGGATGTGGAAGACCTCAAGATCTTCAATTAATCTATTTTCTATTTGGTCCTTGTGTCTGACATTCTCCTTGACCATAGTAAAATACTTTTGGTGATCCTGCTTCTCCTCACTTTGTACCTCACTTGATATTAATAATCAGAGTTTTCTTCAACAGAGCTAGCTTCATGGTCAAATTTATCAAGAAATATTTTATGATTTTAATGTAGAACATTTCTTTTAGGAGGAAAGCACATAAGGTTATAGTTTGTACTGCATAGTCAAATGCCTTTTCATAACAATTAACAATAAAAATCTATTTGACTCTAAACATATAATTTACTTTGGAAAATTGTTTATGGAATTCTTCCTGTTCACTATTTATATTTTCATCAAAAATCCTTTCTCTCTCTCTCACACACACAGATATGCATATTTGTATGTATGTATCTAACTAGAGATATAGCTAGATAATTCTTATTCTCATAAAGGTTTTATTAGATGAGAAAGTAAGCATATGTATCAGTAGTTATTAACAGTTTCTGCATCACTTTTGTGAAGATAGCAAGACCATCAAAGATTTTCCCCATTTTTCTGGAAACTTTGCTGAGATAGCATATAAAATAATTCCTTCATATTTTCAAGTTTGCAGTGTCTCTAGCATAGAATTATTTGGCATAAACTTGGTCTGGTCAAGATCTTGGTCTGGAACAGCTTTTCCCAACTTCATCTCTTTAAGTGCCATTTCTAATTCCTCATATGTTATTTTGGGAACTGAAGTGTTACAGCCTAAATATAGTGTTTCCAATTCCCAATGAAAATAGATCCATTTGAAAACTGTAACAAGTTAATTCCATTGTCCATCAATTTTTGGGCTTCCTGCCAGATCGATTCAGGAACGTTCTTAGTATTATGAGGCATAAGTGAGATGACCACTAGGTGATAAATTAATTTATGATACAATCATCTCATTTGTTGAGGCTTAGAAAGCTTAAGTAACCAGTCTATCTATGGACATATGGGTAGTAAGTATTCATAGATGGGATTTGATCTGAGATTTTCCAAGTCCAGAGACAGTGATCTTTTGCATTTTCTTAGTTTCTCATGCAGTGAAAATATCCAAATGATACAAGAGCATAATCCCCTTCACTGTGGCCCTCAGTGAACCCTGAATCTTCATCGATTGAGGTATTCCATAAAATTGATTTTTTTCTCTTTTTGCAATTTCAGAAATTGAAATTTTTGGGGCAGCTAGGTGGTACAGTGAGTAGCACACCAGCCCTGAAGTCAATAGGACCTGAGTTCAAATCCAGCCTCAGACACTTGACACACTTACTAGCTGTGTGACCTTGGGCAAGTCACTTAACCCCAACTGCCCTGCAAAGAAGAAAAAAAAAAGAAATTGAATTTGTCTTTTCCTCCCTTAGTTCCTCATTTTCTCAGCTGTCATTGATGTTGCTAATGTGATTATTTCTGTCATCTCCACTCTCTTTTGATAATTCTGATCTCTTATGGGTTTAGAAACCAACTGCCAAGTTGAAATAAAGAAGACTAACAATGTAACAAAAACTAGAGCTTTTAATGGTGGCAAGGGAATTGCAATTCAGGGTCACTATGCAGAGGGGGGCAGGGTTAAATACATTTCAGTGAGGAGGGAGTCTCTCATAGGAGGCACAGCTTTGAGAAGCTGTTACATAAGTTATTATGCAGAACAACTTAAAGTCCACAGAGAAAGCTGGGGGAGATTAGTAGGGAGGGGTGACATCTGGTCAGAACAGTATGCTTAGCTCTAGGTGTAGCAACAGGGAAACCAGTTTGGACCCGTTCCAATCACAGAGCCAGTTGCAATCAAAATCAAGTAGCCCCTATATCTTAATTCAACATTCTTTGTTAACTGGTTTTTATTGCCTTCAGACAATTCATAGCTCTAGGATTAGGCAGCTGCATTCAACACAGATAATTACAACTTTGGCTAAAATAAGAGTAAATGAGTTTTTAGTGAAAAAACTGGGTAATGCAGTTTACAGTATGAAATTTATAAAACAATAACAGTTCATTAACAAGTAATCTAGAAAATGTATTTGTTATAGATATTTACTTCTTTAAAATATATCTAATTAAACATATAATTTACTGGCCAATTAATTTTGGATTTTCCTTACTCAGAATTCAGATTTA
This sequence comes from Trichosurus vulpecula, assembly GCF_011100635.1. Lineage (NCBI taxonomy): Eukaryota > Metazoa > Chordata > Mammalia > Diprotodontia > Phalangeridae > Trichosurus > Trichosurus vulpecula. The sequence continues at coordinate 392,085,560 of NC_050574.1, forward strand.
TAAAATTGTCTTTTGAAACTTAGAATAGAATGTAGCATGATACAGTGATAGAAGACTGTATATAGAACATGACACAGTGATTGAACAAATTTCAAAGGATGTAAGTTGAACTCTGAATTCTGCCATCTGTAGGGCTCTGGGTGAGTCAGTTCACATCTCTAGGTCTTAGAAATTTTATGTGTAAAATGAGACAGTTTGACTAGATGCCTTCTAACATATTTTACACTCTAATTCTAAGATGTTTTAATCCTGTGTTGAAAAATCTAATTTTTTAAATATATTTTTTTATTTTTAATTTACAACACTCATTTCCACAAGTTTTGGGGTTCCAAAATTTCTCTCCCTCTCTCTCCTCCCTATCCCCCAAGATGGCACGTAATCCGATGTAGTTTCTACATATATCTTCACATTGAGCTTATTTATATAGTAGTCCACGTGTAAAGAAGAATTATAACCAATGGAATGAATCATGAGAAAGGAGAAATGAAATCAAAAAAGAAGGAAGAAAAGAGAGCAAAAAGTTTGCCTGAACTTGCATTTAGACTCCATGATTTTTTCTCTGGATAAGCATAGCTTCTTCCATCATGAGTCTTCTGGAGCTGTCTTTGAATCTTGCATTGATGAGAGGAATCAAGTCTATCAGAGTTAGTCCTTACAGATACCATATGTCCGTAATTGTGTATGATGATCTCCTGGTTCTGCTCCCCTCACTCAGCATCAGTTCATATAAGTCTTTCCAGGCTATAATGAAGTCTGTCTGCTACTCATTTCTTATAGCACAATAGTATTCCATTACATTCATAGACCACAATTTGTTTAGCTATTCCCCAGTTGATGGGCATGCCCTTGATTTCCAATTCTTTTCCACTACAAAAAGAGTTGCTATAAATATTTTTGTACATACAAGTTCCTCTCCCACTTGTATGATCTCTTTGCAATATAGTCCTAAAAGTGATATTTCTGGGTCAAAGGGTATACACATTTTTATAGCCCTTTGGGCAGGCATGAAGTATCTAAATTTTAACAAGAAAAATAAAATGCCTGAGAATTTAGCTCAAGGAAAATTTCTAATTTTCAGGCACCCAAATCTTTGGTGAGGGGTTTCTTCAGGCCAATAATTTGTCATAAAATAAAAATACAGAGGGAAATCCAACTGCACTTTATTTTTGTTCATTCATTTATGCATTCATTCACCAAGCACTTACATATGATTGTTTATGAGAAATACAACCCATTATGATATTCTTTCAAAAGTGAAAAGTGAAATTTGGAAATATATAAAATAATTAATTTTGACTTTGATTAGATGAGAAAAGCACACTTGGAGAGTTATATGTATAGAAGGAAACACTCAGAGACACAAAGATATAGAAAATAAAGCAACAAAAGTTTCCTGCCTGAAAGACTCCTGTGGGTTTGTCCTTGCCTCTGTTGTAGCTATTGTGGAGAAGACTGGATTTTTACTCAAATATGGAAGCTTTGCATATATTTGGATCTATGGACACCTTTGTTTTAAATTCACTTTAGTTTCTGACAAATGGCACACACACAATATACATACACACAAACATATAGATTCTTACATATGTGCTTGCTTTGTGTCTTGGTTGCAACATTAAATATAGAATTTAAGGCCCTTGGGCTGAGTGTGTAAAACAGATGGCTGTCCTGTGAGCCATCCCTGTGGATTCAATCATAGACCATTGCGGCTCAATCCCCGGACTTATATCATGCATTACCCCAAATGAAAGGCATTGCAAAATGTAGAAAGTACTTTCATAGAACTGAAAAAAGGAGACTGAGAGCAGGATATTAGTTCACTGTTTTTAGCCTTAGCATCTAAAGATTTGGGTTTTTAAGGTTTTTTAATAGTAACTCTGTCCTGTTGAATTCAAGATGGCTAGGAAGTTTATTTTCCAGCTAGGCCAAAAAGAAGTATTAAGAACTTGGAAGGTAGTTACCAAGTACTTCTCTCTGGTGAACTCTGATTTTCCAATGTCAGAGACAGTACTGAAACAGCTAGGAGAGAATTTCTTAAACTTTATTTGTATGTCTCATTGACCCGTTTGGCAATCTAGTGAAGACTATGGACCCCTTCTTACACTAATGTTTTAAATGCATAAAATAAAATATATAGGAAAGAAATTATGTTGAAATACAGTTATCAGTTAAAAAGATTGATGCAGCTTGGGTTAAAAACTCCTGGCCTACTGAGTCATGAGTAAGAAAAGAAAGTATCTTTTACTCTGCCTTTGATATTTAAAATAAAGGCATATTAAACAGTATACATGTAATTATATTTGGATAGTCATTATATTGTATGTCTATGTGTATCTATGCATGTGCATAGATACACATATATTTATCTATACATATATACATATGTATGTAAGTATGTATATGTGTATACATGCATGTATATACATACACATATGTACACCTATACATATACATATATGTATACATATACATATACGTATACATATTCAGTGGTTAGTCTAATAGGTCTTAAGTCCATGATTTCTATCCTTGGTTTCTGACCCACATTCTATTCATACTTTCCTTGTTTCTCTATTCTAATTTTACTGATAGTTAAAAATTCCTCTACTATGACCTAAATTAATATGGCAGAAAGCATCTTAAATATTTTCTTATATTCTTAAACAGAACTAGGACAAGACATTTGTGAGCCCAAGGCAAAGACTGAAAATAGTGACAATCCTACCCCCATCCTAGGCATTTTGAAACCGTGTCCTGCTACTGTCCACAAGAGGCTTTCAGTATTCGTTGTGACACCTTCAAACTGAAGAAGAGCTAAGTATATAGAGGAGAGAATCTTTGATCATTTAATGTATGTGCAACCACAAAAAGTTATATTCTAAGTAGCCCTGTTTGTGTCTCATCTACATTGTAACACCCGAAGTAGCTGCTTACTTGACTTACTTCTTGTCTTGGTTCTGCCTACATCTATAAAATAAGATGAGAATCTTGAAGGAAGAAGGAAGCCACCCGGAAAGACTGTAGGAATGAACAAACCCAACCTTCAAATTTGCAGCCTCCATGAATCTGGTTTACTTACACTAAAGAATTTCACATATACAAGATTGATAGTGGGGAGTTGAAGAAAACATATGACTCAATGTGGATTTAACTCTGATTTGTCCCACATATTGGCTTAGTTCACTCTGGACCTGTTTCTTCATCTGCAAAATGAATCTTGGATCAAAGCTCTTGAGTGAGAAGAGAATATAAAGTCCATCTAGGCTTTATTTTACAGATGAAAAAACTGAAGCCCAGGGAGGTAAAAGGATTTTCTCAAGCTCACACAGGTAGTAAGTATCAGGTGAAATTTGAATCCGGGCTCTGGCTTCTCAAGAAGTTGGTGGTTATTCTACTATACCACACTGCTTTCCTTATAGGTATAAAGCTGAAAGAAACCTTAGAGAATGTCTATTTAAAGCTTCTAAAAGAAGATGATTTCAATAGCTGATGATGTGGAAAAAGTGCACTCTAGGCATAAGGGAGAATGTACAGTAGAACCTAGATAAGATAACATCATGAAATATTTAGTAGTCCTGTTTGTTTAAAATGTAACATGTTTGAGGAAGAATACAGGGAAATAAATCTGTCTTCTTTATATTTTTTTAATTTTAAACTTAAATACAAAATGAGGGAAAAAAGCATTGCCATGTACACAACAGACCATAGGAAAAAATTCAATATAAAACAACAAATTTCCATTTCAAGAAAACATTTATAATAAATACTACATATTGTTTTCAAAGCTGCACAGCTTTTCTTTGCTTCCTTGTTGGTTTTCTTTAGCTCTTTGCTGTGCACTTTTTACTTTACTTTCCCCTTCCCCCAAAGAAGGCTACACTTAAGTGTATACGCATGCAAATACATTTGTGTATGTACACACAAATGTGTATGCATGCATACAATACATGTGTATACATACACACGTGCATGGATATCTATAAACATACATATATCAACACATATATACTCATATACATATATGAAGGACCATACTATGCTTATTTCCACCTGACATCTGTTTCTCTGGAGGGGGGTTGCATAGGTCCAAATCTTTCTATTTTTTTTTTTAAATCAACCATCTAATCATTCCCAACACCACAGCAGTATTCCAATTCAATCACATCCTGAGAGATTGTCTATAAATTTTTTCCCCAATTTTCTGCATTCCTTCTATTAACTACATAAGTTTTATTTATACAAGAATTTTCAATTTAAAATAATTGAAATTATCCCTTTCATACTTCAGCTGTGCTCTTCCTTACAATATAGTTTAAGGTCTGATACTGCTGAATCTACTTCCTTTACGTTTTTTTCCTGGTTTCTTTGAGGTTCCTAGCCTTTTGCTCTTCTAAGGGAACTTGGTTATTATTTTCTCTAACTCAATAAAAAATTATTTTAGTAGTTTAATTGGGATGTCATTGTATAAATAGATAAGTTTGGTAAAATTATCATTTTAGAAATTACATTGACTTTACCTACCCAGGAAAAATAAATATTACTTCAGTTATTTAGATCTGAATTTATTGGTATAAAATGTGTTTTGTGTTTATGTTCGTATAGTTCTTGTGTCTTTATTGGCAGGTGCGTGCCCAGGTACTTTATACTGTCTAGGTATTTTAAATGGTCTAAAGATATATTGAAAAATATTACTGACACCTAGCATAGTTTTTCTATTTTTCACATTTGATTAAATCTATTTTAACTTTAACTTTGAGATCACAATTACTACAACTGTTTTTTGCATAATACATTCTATTCCTGCCATTAATTTTTATCTTTCTGTATATCTCTAATTTTATAATGTTTCCTGAAAGCAAGATATTATTGAATTCAATTTTTTTATCTGCTATTTCATTTTATTGGTAAATTAATCCTAAGATACAAATGTGTATTTTCCTCCTTCCTATTTTTCCTCATGATCCTTCTCATCCTATTTACCCTATTCCTCCTTACTGCTCCACTTTACTTCTACCTGCACTTCTATTCCGAAACCTACCTACCCCTCTAAAAGTCCCTCTCTTGTCCTCTCCCCCACCCTATCTCCTTGCCCTCTTATTTCTCTCTGAATTTAGAAGACTTTTATAATACATATATACACACATACATATGTACATATAAATGCACATGCATGGTACATCCATTACACATACACACATACATATACACACATGTATACAATTTCCCTTTTCATCCCATTCCAGACGAGATTAAGGTTCTAGCACTACCTTCTCTCCCCTCTACTAGCTTCTTCTGTATTGTTTTTTTTTCCTTTATGCCCCATATTTATGAGAAAATTACTCCTTTTAATATCTTCCTATACAGTTTTATTTTTTAGAATCAACCCATCAAACTCAGCTCAGCCCAAGACTTTATTTCAACCTACCCACACTACCCAGATAATAATGACAGTCATTAGAGTACTGCAAAATATTTTCACGTATAAGAAGTAAATAATTTGACCTTATTGTTGAGTGCCTTACAATTGGTCTTTAATGTTTACATTTCTACTGGATATGTTGAATTTTCTTGTAACTTTTGGGGTTTTATCACAAAAATCTGAAAGTCTTTGAATACATCATACGTGTGTGTGTGTGTGTGTGTGTGTGTGTGTGTGTGTGTGTGTATTAATTTTGCAGGGTAAATTACCATTGTTTGTAACACCAGCTCTTTTGCTCTTCAGAATACGGTATTCTAAGACCTACAGTCCTTCAACATAGTAGCTCCACGATATTTAAAATGATTTTTTTTCTTGAGGCTTCCAATATTTTCTCCTTAACCTGGAAGCTTTAAAACTTGGCTATGATATTCCTGTAAGTTTTCCTCTTGGGATCTCTTTCAGGCGATGATCATTGTATTTCTTTGTCTATTTCTGCTTTGCCTTCTTGTTCTAGAGCTTGAGGGCAATTTTCTTTGATAATTTCTTGTAATATTGTATCAAGATTATTTTTTAATCATATTTTTCAGTTCGTCTGACTATTATTTCTCCTCTATCTGTTCTCCAAATCAGTTGTTTTTCTGATAAGACGTTTGACTTTCTCTATTTTTCATTCTTTTGATTTTGTTTTATGATTTCTTAACATCTTAGAATGTCATTAGCTTCCCCTTACCCAATTCCAGTTTTCAAGGAATTATTTTTCTGAAGTTTTTGATTCTGTATTTCAAGTTGTTTGACTTTCTTTTAATTATTTTCTTGATTTTTTGGATTTTTTTTCTAATTTTTCCTTAATATCTCTTATTTGGTATTTAAAGTCATTTTTGCATTCTTCAAAGAATTCTTTTTGTTCTGGGGACCATTTGATGTGTCTCATTGAAAAAGAAGCATTGTTTTTTATCTTCCTCTGAATTTGAACCCATATCTTCTCTATCCCCATAGTAACTGTCCATGGTTGGATTCTTTCTTCTTTGCGTACACATTTTTATTTTTATTTTGTTGTTGCTTTATTTTGTTTTTGCCATCTATTAGTGTAATCATGTTGTAGTCCTGACATATGGGAAATAATTCCCCAAGTCTGAGGACCTTCTTGCTGTTATTTTCTGAGGACTATCTTGGGGCCCAGATTTGGACTCTCCTTTCTACTCCTAAGCCATGGCTAGGGCCCCCAGCCACACTGTCCCACAAATGATCTTGCTCCCTATGATCCCTCCAGGGACTCTGCTCTCTTGCAAGTGTCCATAGCCAACAGGGTCTGTGGCCCCCATGCCACACTCACTATATGTGTGAGCCACAGCCTGGGACACATCTGGTCAGCCCAGCTGTGCTTGGCATCCCTCAGCAATTGAAGGTCCTTCAGTCTTCTCCTACCCAGCCATCCAACCTAATACTGTCTGCAGAATGAATGTCTGCAAAATGAAAGTTTCTAAGCCTGAGGCTGCCTCTCAATTCAGCTGCCTGCCACCAGGGTTTCTTGTTTGTTTATTCTGCAGAGTTGGCCTAGAGGTGTTTGCACTTCACTCAAGCAGAATCTCTGGCCCTGGAGGTTGAATCTTTCTTGGGGTCTTGTCAAATTGTTTTAGAAGAGCACCTGTGTGTTTATTTACCCCGTGTTTATTTCTGGTACTCTGAGGGAGTGTTCTGTCTTTTTTTGTGGAGGATGTTTGGAGAGCTGAAAGTTTTCTGATCTCCTCCATGAGTTGATCAAAACTAGATTGTAGGAGGCCTTAAATAACAGGTTAAGGAATATATATTTTATGTGTACTTTAGGCCTTGGGGAACTAATGGATTATTTGGGCAAGATACACAACTAAATCTATGCATTATGTACATATTTTAGAATCTTTCTGAAAGTTGGATTATGAGAAGGAGAATGAATGAAAAAAAGATTATAGATTATTACAGTAGTCCAGTGGAGAAATAATAAGATCTTGAAATATGATGATAGCTGTAAAAATGAGGAGAGAAACATGATTTGGATACCATGGTAGTTACAGCAATAGAGACTGAAAGTGAAATTGGACTTTAAACAAAAATAAGGAAGTTGAGAAGAAGGAAAGTTTTGGATTGAAAAATGATGGTTTCCACTTTATGTATGTTGATTTTGTGCTGTTGATGAGATATCCAGAGAGAAGCGTCTATCAAAGCTTATAAAACTCTTCATAGCCTTCATCTGTCTTCTCTTTCCAGTCTTACACTGGAAACCTACTCTTCTCTACATCCGTTATGATCCAATGACACTTGCTGACTTGCTATTCTTCACAAAACATAGTGCATCTCCCAAAACTTTCATCAAATTTAGCCAGATTTGCAGTTTCTCCACCAACCATCACCTTTGTGTTGTTATTCCAGATTTTTAAAACCATGAGGCAAATGGGCTAGGGAAGTTCTTGAAGTTGCAAAGTAAATTTCATCTTTTGGAAAGTGACTTTTTGAAAAAAAATAGGAAACATTTATTTGAAACAAGAAAAAAATCATTGTATATACTTATTAAACTTTAGAAACCTTCCCACTCAACACAAGGATTGCCAAAAATTAACAAAATTCATATGGAAAAATCAAAGGCTGAAAATATCAAGGGAAATTAAGGGGGGTGGGATGAGGAGGTAGAAAGACTTATATTCCCAGATTTCAAATTATTGGTAATGCAGTAAATATGACAAATGTATGGTATTGCTAAGGAATTTAAAAAGTAAATCATTTGAATAATTTGGGTAATAACAAGCTTGTATTCTATGGACTAAGATCATTTAACATTAAAGTATTCATTAGTCAGCTAAAATTATAGGGAAAATAGGATAGCAGTTTGGTGAAAAAATGGGAACAGAACAATTAACACCATAAATCACAATTAAGTCCAAATAAAAACACTGTTTAAAAGACATATTCACATATACTATAAAAAAGTTAGAGGACAACTATAGTTAAGTGAAGTAGGAGGGTAGATATCTAGACTTACTGAATTGATCAATGTGGGGAGTTCAAGGAAGGGAAAATTATGTAGATCAACAATTTGCCCATGATTGATAATTTTTAAAAGAGTTGTCTGGGGGCACTGACTTAGTGATTTGGTCAGGGTCAGAGAACCAGCATGTTTCAGAGGCAACGTTTGAACCCAAGTCTTGTTGACTCCAACTTTGACCTTCTACCTGCTCTGCTCTGTTATGTCTCTTAGAGCAAATTTTAAGAACTGCCATAACTTAATCTGATGACATTTTAAAAGAAAGCATTTTTTGTGACAAAAAGAAATGTGTCAAAAATAAAAAGGAAAGACAAAAACCAGGGTGAGGTTGGGGTGAAGGGAGTTTTATATCAAACACCCCTGATAAAAGTCAGATATATAAAATCTGTATACAATTGACAAATAAATTATAAATATTAACAAGAGCCATTCTCCAATACATGAGTGAGCATAGGAGAACAATACATGACTCTAAAGTAGAAACACAAAATATCTAAAACTTAACAAAGAATTTCAGTCTTTAAAGAACTTAGCAAAATTTTAACAGTCTAAAATCAGCAAATTAAAACAATTCTGAATTTCCACATATCCATAATATTGTCAAAAATAAAGACAGTGTTCAATGTTGTTTTAAATTAAACATCAAGCTACCAAATTGTTGTTGGAGGTATGGATTGTTGCAACCTTTTTGAAAAGCAATATGAAATTATAAAATAAGAGTTACAACAGTATGCAGATCCTCTACCATGGTGGTCCTACTCCTTGGATCATAATCCAGATAGATTGTTGCTAGGGGAAAAAAGATCTATTCGTGCAGAAAAATTCCTAGAAATTCCTTTTGTGATTGCAAAAGAACTAGAAATGAACTATGTGCCCACTTATTCAGGACTTGATAAAAATCATAAATGTAATAGACCATTTTCATGCCATAAAAAGTATGTATGTGAAAAATTTAAAGAAATATAAGAAGACTTATAAAATGTTGCACAATGGCGAAAGCATAAGTATAAGAACAACATACGTACTGACTACAACTTTGTATTAAGGCCAATAACAGTAAAAAAAATCTTTGTTTTAGATGCACTAAAGGAGATCAAAAGGACTTATAAAAACAAAGACAGGATGGATGCTATTGTATAAGTAAAAATACAATTATTTTAAGGGTAGAGATAACGCGTAAAAAAATACATGTTCGAATATTTATGATTTCTTTTGTTTTATTTCATTTAGAACTCTTGTTTTTGTTACTTTTCTTTTCATCTGCTTTTATTTATATATTTGAACACACATTTTTCAATAGAAATAAAAATAAAACACAGCAACATCAAAACCAAAACTAAAATGATATTAAAAAGAAAAAGAAATGAATTTCATTTTGAGATTATAAATAGGTAAAAATCTGATACATGGTTTTCCATATTTACAGAGCTTATAAAGGATTTTTGGGAGCCAATATCCACCTTAGCTTTCAAGGCTTTGAGCCATACTATTTATGTATGGTTATAGAATCAAAAGGACCCTGCTGGTATGACATAAATAAAAGGTTATACACAAGCTTGGGTTTACATTACTTGGGGACAGATAATGTTCAGTTATTTCACTTGCGTCCAACTCTTTTAGACCCTATTTGCTATTTTCTTGGCAAAGATACCAGAGTGGTTAGCCATTTCCTTTTCTTGCTCATTTTACAGATGAGGAAACTGAGGCAAACAAGATTAGGCAAGTTTCCCAGGGTCGCAGAGCTAGTAAATGTCTGAGGCCAAATTTGAACTGAGGTTTTCCTGACTCCAGGCCTGATAACCCTGTCTATTGTGCTACCTACTTGCCCTACTGTATAGGTTTTTAGGGTGGGACTTTTTTTTCTGTTTTCTCTTTTAGAATGCTATAGTAATCAAGTGCCGTTGATTAAGTCTTGCTAGGTACAAAGACCCAGGCCCACACTCTTTTGCTAACTAGGTGTGAAGTCCCAGGCCCACACCCTTTTTCTGATTAGGTTTAAAGCTTTTGGGCCCTAAGAAGGGTATATGTACTTGGAGGTTAGCATTTTGCTTTGAGGCTCTCACTCACTGGAAGAGTGTTGTGTGATTTGACCAAACATGACTCTGGGTAGCCATTGTTAAGGAGCTCCCCAGCTTAAAAACCTAGATGTTAGTGCTTCCCTGGTAACTATGTACTGAGATGTTGGACTGAAAGCTAGAAGCCTGTCTACTGGTTTGTGTTATTTGATCTGCTGATAATTTCTGTTTGCAATTTATGTTTTTTATTTGCTCTGAAGTTCAGTGTGCTGGCTTTTCCCCCTGAACTAAGTGAATGATATATGTATGTTTGCTTAAAGTTAAACTGTTAACCCCTTAAAGTTGCTTTCCCTAGTAAAAACATATCAAAGAATCTGTGCTGGCATCCCCTCTGTATGCTGGTATTGTTGGTCTTACACAGCCACAGTAGCCACTAGCAACATTGTTGCTACACCTACACAGAGGTACTCTACACATCTTAATATAAACTTATAATTTAATTTGTGCTAAACATTAACTATAAGGAAATGCCTCTCTAAATACAGATTTTAAATTCCTCTGAAACTTCGATAGTTTAGGGCACAGAGTGATTACATGATGTGCCCAAGGTAGAACTTAAACTCAGGTTTTATGTTTTGTGTTATATTTTCTTTCCCCCATGACCTGATGCCAGGCTTCACCAATAAATCGGTATGTCAATCAGCATGTATTACTTATGTACCCTAGATATTGCTAGGCACTGGGGAAAAAACACACCTTCCCTCAAGGAATGTACATTCCATTTGGGGAGATAACATGCACCTGCATAAGTATAGACAAGTTATATGCTAAATAAGTAAAAAAAAAATTGGAAGGGACCCATTAGTAGCAGAGAGATCAGGAATAAGCTACATGTAGAACATTTTACTTAAGCTGAACTTGAAGGAAACCAGAAATCTTAAAATGTAAGTGACGAAGAGGAAGCAGGTACATTTCAGGCATAGGTGCCAGACTTTTCTGAGGTGGGTTAGATGGGAACCGAAAAGTTGTCTGTGATGAAAGAAGGCCAGTTTGTCTGTACAATAGAGGACATTAAATTCAAAGAAGAACTTTTGGGATTGGGTAGGAGTGGAGGGCAGATCATATATTCTCTTTTGTATGTGTTTATTTTGATATACTTATTGGGTAGCCAATTGGAAATATCTAGAAGTCAACTTGTTATGTGGAAATGAAGCTCAGGAGACTAGACATGGAAATTTAAATTTGGGAATCATCTATATCAGGACAATAATTAATGTAAAGGGAATTTATGATATTTTGAGAGTATATTAAGAGAAAATAAAAGGATGCAAGAGTCTTTAGCTATGCCCACTGTTATGAGATGTGATATAAATCATGATCAATCAAAGGAAATGGAAGAGTGGTGCCAAAAAAGGTAGGAGGAGAACCAAAAGATAATAGCATTGGGAAAACTTTGAGAAGAGAAAGTCTACAGGAGAAAATGGTGGTTAGCAATGGCAAATTGGCAAATGCTGCGGAGAAGTATAGAGGGATGAGGACTGATGAAAGACCGTAAGTTCTGGCAAATAAGAGTTTTTTGATGTTTGGTGAGAGCAGTTTGAGTTAAGTGACAAAGTCAGAAGTCAAATTATAAAGAGTTAGAAAGTGAGTAAGAAGAGAAAAAGTGCAGGCAGTGAGAAAAGATCACCTTTTTCCTAGGATTTTGTCTGTGAAAGGGAAACAGGCAGACAGAAAGAGAGAGAGAGAGAGGGTGGGGGATGGGGATGACAAGGATGATAGCTTTGGGAACTCGTACTGTCAAGTAAGGGATATTGAAAGATGGGGTGACCTTAACACATTTACTGGCAATAGGGAAGAATCCAGTAGATAGTAGTCAGTACTTTAAGATTACAAAAATAGAAAAAGGAGGAGAGGGGTAAGGAAAGGAAGCAAAAGGAGGAGATATGGAGAGCGACAGATAGACAGAGACACACAGAGAGACAGAGACACACAGAGAGGGAAAGAGGGAGAAAGAGAGAGAGAGAGAGAGAGAGAGAGAGAGAGAGAGAGAGAGAGAGAGAGAGAGAGAGAGAAATTTAAGATTGTGGGGGCAATATGGCACAGAAAATGAGAGGGACTGGGATTAAGGGTGTGTAGAAGGGTTGGCCTTCATCAAAAGAAGAGCCTCCTCTTCATCATAGACTAGAGGAGCATTTAAGATGATAGTAATTGATTTAGAAATGTAGTGAAGGAGTGAAAAATTGAGCCCTCAGTGAACACCATCATTTTTTCTTAGTAAATCACTAGATACCATCCTCAATTAAGTAGGGAGGGGAGGGGGTGATGTGAGAGTCTGGAGAAGAGAAGGTTTAGAACAATCAGTGATTATAATGAGGCTAAATTATATTGAATGAGAGGAGAATGAAATGGCAAATCATTCCAGTATCTTTGCCAAAAAAAGCCATGAACAATATGGTCCATGGGGTCATGAATAGTCAATGATCAAATGACTGAACAACAACAAACATAGAGAATAAGGACAAGCACTATGGATTTTTTGTTAACAATGATGCACTGCTAGGCCACCATGTTCCTTTGCCTGTTTCCGTTGCCTGGAACCATGTCTGGAATTTGTAAGAAACTTGATTATATTTGTCAATGTGACTTTAGAATTTGGGACAGAATTTTTTTTTTATCAACAAAGCTTACCGCTCATAAGAGGAATGAAATGCTAATATTATTTGTCCTTCTTTGTATTCTGTAATGAACTAAGCTAATTGACCCAAATATTTTACACAACTGTACCATGTAAAGAAGATTACTCAGAGTTATGCATTATTAATTTTGTTTGTTTGATTGGAGGCATATTACAAATACAACTTATAAAGATAACAGGAATTGAAAACACTTTATGTTGCTGAATTGGGGTTAAGAAATAGCCACTGTTATTGGAGGAAAAAGCAGAACAATTATGTGGACATGCTAGAGTCTATTCACTTTATATTCAAAATGAAACTGCAAAAAAAGCCAGAGAGGTCAATTAGAAATAAATGAGCAAAGATGAAACAAATCTAGATTAGACACTAGAATCTAGAAGTTTGAAAATAGAAAGAAAAACATGTAAAATTCAGTTGGAGATTTTAAGATTGCAAAAACTGAGAACAGGGAGATGATAATGTGTCAATCTTTGCTGCACAAGTACCTAATGCCACTATACACCATAATATCAATCTCTCATCATAGCATAAGGGGAAAGAAGTACAGATAAACAAACAAGTAAATAGATTAAAAATGAAGAATGACTGAATAATAAAAGCAACCTAACAATAGCAGTTGGGCACAATATCAAAATCTAAAGACAATTCAGTATCTATGATCCCTGGCACTTTCTTCTGTTTGTTAGTAGAAATTATATATGTCGTCAGTGATAGGAGCTATGATTTCCCTGGTATTTTATTGTGAACTCTCAGCTGAAGAAATTCTAATATATACAGGCCGAAGAAGTTTTTTGCAAGTTTTCATCTTAGTTACTTAGAGTGATGAGTGGTTAAATAAATTGTCCAGTATTTCAGAGGCAGCATGGGTCACAGGCTGGACTCAAATTAAATAAGATTTATGTCTCTGAATCTATTTCTCTGCCCACTATTCTGTTATGTTCCAGCTAGCCTCAGAGCCACGCAGACTTCAATTCAAGTCCAGGCTCTGACCCATTTGGATTCAAAACCGAAGGAAAATCATTTAAGTTCTAAATGCTCTAGGTCAATGGATTCAAACTCACAGAGAAATGGGGGCCACTAAACCCTAATTCCTGCAGGCTGCATATTGACTCAAAAACTACAAATTAACATTGTCTATGCTTTGTTGTAATTTTATTTGTTTTGTTAAACATTTCTCAATTATGTTAAATATTTATTTATCTTAACATTCTTTTCTTTTTAAATTTTGAGTTCCAGATTCTCTCTCTCTTATCCCTCCCCTACCCACTGAGAAAGCAAGCAGTATATCAATTATACATGTGAAATCATATGAAGCATATTTCTATATTAGCCATATCACACAAAAAGCAAGAAAAATTATTCTTCAATTTGTACTCAGAGTTCATCAGTTCTTTCTCTGGAAGTGGATAGCATTTTTTTTTTTCATCATGAGCCCTTTAGAATTATCTTGGATCACTGTATTGACCAGAATAGCCAAGTCTTTAACAGGTAATCATCATTTTGACACTGTTGTTACCATGCACAATGATCTCCTGGTTATTCTCACTTCCCTTGGCATAAATTCACAGAGGTCTTGCTATTTTTTTTCCTTTCTGAAATCCCTCCCTTCATTATTTCTTGGAGGGGGGAAGGCAGGACAATTGGGGTTCAGTGACTTGCCCAAGGTCACACAGCTAGCAATCATGTCAAGTATTTGAGGCTGAAGTTGAACTCAGGTTTTCCTGAATCCAGGGCCAGAGCTCTACTCACTGCACCACCTAGCTGCCCCCATCTCTTTCATTATTTTGTATAGTACCATAGTACTCAATCACAGTCATAGTGCACAACTTATTGAGCCATTTCTCAATTAATGGTCATTTCCTTAGTTTCCAATTCTTTGTTCCTGCAAAAAAGAACTGCTATAAATATTTTTGTACATATATCCCTTTTCCTTTTATAAAAAAAAAATCTGTTGGTGGGGGGAAGGGAGAGATAGGGAGAAAAATTGAAATTCAAAATCTTTGAAAACTGAGAGTAAATAAATTTTAAAAAAGAGAAAAAAATCTCTTTGGGGTACAGACCTAGTAGTGGTATTTCTGGAGCAAAGAGTATGTACAGTTTTATAGCTTAGCTCCCTATGTATTTGAGAAATGAAGCCTTTATTAGAGAAACTTTTTATAAAACTTTTTTCATATTATTTCATTGTCTATGGTGCCTTTCAGCAAAATGTAGTTTTCCTGATTATCTCTTTCAATTAGGTCCGTTTTTGCTTTTGCTTTGTCCAAGATCATGATTCCACCCCTGACCTCTTCACTTCAGCTAAAGTAAAATAGACTCTCCTCCCTCAAGCCCTTCATTTCCATTCTGTGTCTGCATCTTTCTGTCCCAAGTGTGTCTCTCATACACAACAAAATTTTGCATTCAGGTTTCCAATTCATTCTGCTATTCTCTTCTATTCTGTGGATTAGCTCATCCTATTCACATTCACAATTATGATAACTAACTGTATTTCCCTCCATCTAATTTTCCTCTCTTTATTTCTTTCTCCCTCTTTTTATCCTGACCCTCCTCGAAAATCTATCTTGCTTCTGACCACTGCCTCCTCCAATCCACCTTCCCCTTTATAAATCTCCCAGCACTATCTCTTATTCCTTCCCCCTCCTAGATCCCTATTAGTAAGTTAGATTTCTATACTCAACTGATTGCGTGTGTGTGTGCGTGTGTGTGTGCGTGCGTGTGTGTGTGTGTGTGTGTGTGTGTGTGTGTGTATGAGTGAATGTGTATCCTTCCCTCTTTGAACCAATTCTGATGACAGTGAGGTTTAAGCATTATTTTCCCCCTCACTTTTCCCCATTTACTATAAAAACTCTCACGCGCCTACTTTATGTGAGAAAATTTCCCCCAATCTATCTCTCCTTCCCCCTTTTCCCAAGGCACACTTTTTCTCATCCTTACATTCCTTTTTAAAGAAATCATCCCAACATAATCAACTCATACCCATGCCCTGTGTCTATGCAGACTCCTAACTACCTCAAATAATCATAAAATTATTAGGAGTTACATGTATTATCATCCCATATAGCAGGCCTGCACAACATATGGCCTGTGGACCACTTGTGACCCACCAAAGGTTTTTGGGTAGCCCGTGAAAAATATAGAGGGTGGAAAAGAAAGTAAAGATATAACGAATGCTTTGTCCATTCCCTGTTTAACTTGCCTTCCACTAGTCACTTTTGTGCCTGTCATTTAATTTGGCGGGGGGGGGGGGGAGTGGGGTGGGGTGGGGGGTTTTGCCACGGTGAACTCTCTCCTGTTTGTCATGATCTGCGGCAACCATCAATTGTCAGTCTGTCGCTATTCTGAGAGGAGCCAGAGTTGTATCCTTTTGATGTGTTTTCAGTTGTTACCGGTGTTGAACAGGAACAAAGTGAGTGCAGCCATACGTCAATGCAGCTGACGCCCACTATGTGATGAGTAGCAACAATCTGAGGGCTTCTTCGTCTCCCTCACTATGTGACCTCCCTCCAAGTTATATGAGTGTCTGGTCTTCTCTCCAAGGCCAGACACTCAGTTCAGGATCTTTTTGTATGTGAACAATTATTGTGGAGATTTTTTTGGTTCTAACATTAAAATGTTTGGGGTGACTTTGTAAAATGGGTTGTAAAAAGAAATGGAAGATCAAATCAGAAAATAGACTGTTTAATCCATAGAGGACACATAGATACTAGTTTACTTACATGAGAGACAAAATATTGTACCTAGTTTTCTGAGAAGTAATAGCCATTCTGAAGGAATGCTATTTTGAATCAAAACATCCTAACTTAAGTAAGTTAGACACCAATGAAAAATAAATTAAAGTGTCCAAATTGTTTAAACATCTCAGTGGGGAACAATGGTTTTCCAAGAAAGTAAACTCACAAAATGAGGTGGCTACTAAGTATAATTTTCAGATTTCTAAAGAAATCAATTTCAAACATGATTCCAGAGTATGACAAACTTATTTTTAGCATGAAGTATAATATATCCCATTAGCTAAACGTAAAAAATAAGAAAATCTGAAAAACGTTTTAAAACTTGTGCCACTTAAGCAAAGTAATTTAAAAAATTATTGTGGTTTCATGATAAACGCAAATGTTAAGTAATATTAATTAAATTTTTCCATTTTAATAGGGCTTATTTGCAAAATACAGTGTTATCATTAATTATACCTTTACTTGGAAAGTGGGCCACTAAAAACCAATCTGTGGTCTGAAAAAGTTTAGCCAATTTTGTTTTGGCCTCTACCTACTGCCAAGTTGTGCAGGTCTGCCATATAGGAATATAAATAGATTAAATCTGTTTGAGTCCTTTATGATTAGCCTTTCATGTTTACCTATTTATGTTTCTCTTAAATCTTTTGTCTGAATGCCAATTTATTTTTTATTCAGCCCTGGTCTTACAGAAATGCTTGGAAGATCTCTATTATGTATCAGACATAAAGGATTATACTCAGTTTTTCTGGGTAGACTATTCTTAATTGTAATTCTAGCTCTCTTGCACTCTAGAAAGTCATATTTTACACTTTCCTTTCCTTTAATGTGGCAGCTAGTAAATCTTGTGTGATCCCAACTGTGATCCATGACATTTGAATTGTTTCTTTTTAGCTATTTACAATATATTTTCCCTTGAATTCAGAGCTCTGGAATTTGGATATAATATTCCTGGGCTATCTTTCAGGAGATGATTGGTGGATTCTTTCAATTTCTACTTTGCTTCTGGTTCTAGAATATTAGGGAAATTTAATTTGTAATTTCTTTAAATACTATGTCTAGGTTCTTTTTTTTATCATGTCTTTCAGATAGTCCAATAAGTCTTAAATGATCCCTCCTTGATCTATTTTCCAGGTCAGTTGCTTTTCCAATGAGATACTTAACATTCTCTTCTGTTTTGTCCATTCTTTTTACTTTGTTTTTTTTTTATTTTTTGATTTCTCATGGAGTCATTAACTCCTACTTGCCCAAATCTAATTTTCAAGGAATTATTTTGTTCTGTTTTTTATACCTCTTTTTTCCCATTTGGCCAATTTCACTTTTTAAGGAGTTCTTTTCTTCAGTGAATTTTTGTGCCTCTTTTACCATTTGACCAGTTTTGTTTTTTAGGGTATTGTTTTCTTCAGTATTTTTTGTGCCTCTTTCCCCAAGATGTTAATTCTCTTTTCATAACTTTCTGGCATCACTTTCGTTTATTTTCCCAATTTTTCCTCCACTACTCTTATCACTTTCTTTGACTCTTCTAGGAATTCTTTCTTGCCTTGGTTTCACTTAGCATTTTTCTTTGAGGATTTTTGGTAGCTGCTTTCACATTGTTTTCTTCTTCTGAGTTTATGTCTTGGCATTCCTTGCCACCATGGTAACTTTTTATTGTCAAGTTCTTTTCTATTGTTCTTATTTGCTCATTTTCTCAGACTATTCACTTCAATGTTGACTCAGAACTGTCTATGGGCAACTGAGTTGCCAATCAATACCACCTACACCCTGTGCCAGCACAGGGTCCTCTGTAATCTCTTTTTGACCAATTGTCTGACCCCCTTACTTTCTCTTGGCTAAGAGTTCCAAAGCCGCTTCTGCTGCTTTTGTTGCTGTCTCAGCAGCCTACAATACCCGCCACTGGTGCTCCTGCTGTGCTGTGGGCCTATGCCCACCACAGTGTTACAGAACTCTTCTGTGGACCTCCTAAATTGTCTTAGGCTGAAAAATGTTTCCCTCTGACATTTCGTTGACTCTGTCACTCCAAAATTTGATTTGCTGCTTTGTTTTAAAGTCGTTTGGAAGGAAATGTTTGGTAGAGTTCAGCTACATCCTTACCTGTACTCTGTTATCTTGGCTCTGCCTCTCTCCCAAAATTACTTTTTAGTCTGGTTTGAGAATGTTGGTCCAGCAGCGTTTGACACTTCTGCTTTAGGGAAATGAGAGGTATCAAAGATTTCAGGGCATTTGAGAACTTGAATGAGGTTAAAAATTTACAACTTTAGTTTAGTATAATTGATTTCCCTTTTAATCCTATGGGTTTATATGTCTTATGAGAAATGATCCATAGATTTCACCAGATTGCAAAAGGGGACACCAAGAATATTCAGCACCTTACCTTACTATATGTAAATTGTGGAGAAGACACTAGAGGGAATTTTAGGAGATTCCTATACCAGTGATACCACAGGTCCAATTTATCTCTCTCTTTCTTTTTCTATTTACACACACACACACACAAATATCTGTACATGTACATACATGTCTCTAAATATTCGCAAGTCTTTTAAAATGTTTTTGATGCCTTTTGTACAGTCATTTACCAGGTCTGTCCAGATTGGAGCATCTCTTGTTAGCTTATAATTTTAAATGAAAGCTACTGATTCATATGTTGTTAAGTGCTCTGAAAATTCAATTGTATATTTTAATTTGTTATGAAGACATAGAGAGGTATTTTTATAATATGAACTAATGATCTTTCAGTGTTATAGAAATAAAATATGTAATTCTTTGAACACTTATAAAATAAGCATGGGAAAGGCAAACAAAAATTTCCAAATATATTATTGAAAGCAAATAGTGTAGATAATATATTATTGAAAGCAAAAATGGCAGTATAATCTCATCTTTAGTGACTGGTCTCCACTACCTTAAGGAATCACAATCTTGCCTCAATACTGCTATCCCTTTGACCAGCCACCCCACTTCCTTTCTTCTTTTTCTTACCAAGATTCCTGAAAGAATAGCCTTCTCTTGCTTCTGCAGTTTCCTTTCCACCTAATCAGTCCTTAATTCTTTATTGTTTGGCTTCTGTCTTGATCAGTCTCTTATTTCAGAGCCTAAGAAGCCTGAGGCAGGCATATTTTCGGCTCTACAGTAGATAGCTAAGTCTAGAAACATTCAGCTCACCATTGACCGGTTAATTCTCTGATTTTCTCTTTACTTAAATCTTTTGTTGATCGCTTCTGCAGACATAAAGCAAGACAAGGCATGCTTTTGCAATTGTTTGCTGTGAAAGTACACAAAGAGTACTATTCTCTGAAAATCTTCTGTAGCTAAAAGATAATGTATCGAGGTTCAAAGGTTTACACAGCAAAGGAACCAGTGAACCCAAAGCCTATTGTTACTTCACCAGCTTTCTTTCACGAGGGAACATATCCATCTCTGTCTTATAACAGCATGAAAATTCACTGTGAAAATGTAATGTTGACTAGTCTAGCTAATAGCAGCAGATTAGCGTTTCCCTTAAGCTCTTCTTTTAATAGGCCTGTTCAATTATTTGTCCTTCAGCCCAGGCATTGTGACACTGTTTCTGGTATGTTGAAATTGTACTCAGGTTCACCAAAGACCTCTTTGCCACCAAATCCAATGTTCTTTTCTCAGTCATATTTTCACTGGGGTCACTGTGTCATCCTCTATTCCTTGCAACTCTTTCTTCTTTTGTTTTTATGGCACTAAACTGTCCTAGATAGCTTTAGTTTCTGGTTGTATTTTATATCATTAAAGGACTGTGAATTCAATAGCAGAGGGAACTGAGACACCATCTTGGCTAACTCTTTCTTTAATAGGTAAGGAAACTAAAGGCCTACAGATGTGAAATGATCTAGCCAAGGTCCTTTGCAGAAACAGACTTTGAATCCAAATCACTCTTTCCCTTTGTCATATAGAACCCTGAACATTTGGGGTTTTTTGTGGTGCATCCTGTGCATTTTCTAGTGATGCACCTTGATAGTCCCAGAGGACAGAGTGTTGGATCTGGATTTAAGAAGACCTGAGTTCAAATTCAATCTTAGATACTTACTAGTCACCATTGCATGTCCATTGGCAAGTTAATAACTTCTGGCTGCTTCATTTCCCTTAACTGTAACACGGGGATGACAACAGTGCTTACATCCTAAGATTGTAGAAGGGAACACATGAGAAGATATTTTAAAGTGTTCTACAAACCTTAAGGTGCTATGCAAATGCTAACTATAATATTAAACACAATTCAATACATGATGTTGTGACAATATACAACTTACTCTGGCTTAGAAAATCCATTCATGCTTATAACTTCAGCTGTTATAGATAAGTAAAGGACTGTTAAAGCCTGTCTCAAACACTGATCCCTTTCCAGATTTTCTGCTACTTGCTGTCTCCTACTGTCTAGGAGATACTTTCATCTGGATGCCCTACCTTCACCTGTCTAGATTTGATACATCTAAAATTATTACAATCACCTTTCCTCTAAAACCAATTCCCCATATAGATTTTTCTGTGACAAGTTTTTCTATTATTCTCCCATTCACCCCACATTAACACTTTAGAATTATCTTTGACTTTTTCTCTTTGTATGTACATATACTCAGCCACCAGGTCCTATTGATCATTAATTCATAATACATTTCAAACGTAACCTTTTTCTTTCTTACAAAGGCCTCATATCATACCTGGGCTATTGTAATAATCTAAATTTCCTCCCTTCTCCTTTATTCCACCCTCTAGTCCTTTTTTGCAAATTGCCTTTATAGTAATCTTTTGAGAATACTGCTTTGCCTTTGTGATTGCTCAGGTGAAAAAAATTCTTTGTAGTTCTACTTGCTCTAGAGAACAGATTCTTAGCCTGGAATTTAAAGTCCTCTACAATTTGAAGCTTACTAATGCTTTCACCCTTCTGCTCAACTTATATACTATTGCATACTTATAACAAACAGTTCTTTTTCTAGCCATTATTTCATAAACATACAACATTTATACCTCCCCTACTAATCTGTTTCCCCTACTAAGAATTATTCCCCCCATTCTCTGTTCACCCAATTCTGGCCATGTCTTCAAAATTTGGCTGAAGCTCTACCTCTGTAAACTTTCATTACATCAACCGGTAAGTGCAATTCTGTTGTCTGATTGAACTATAGGGATACTTGTGGTCAGTGGCACCAATTGTCTACAGTTCTGTGATACTTTTTCTCCAATTATATTGCAATTCCCTTGAAGGAAAGGATCATTGTCTTTTTGTGTTTCTTTTTTGTATGTCTAATTCCTAGCAGAATGCTTTTCTTATAGATATTATTCAATAAATATTTGTTTCCAAGGAAGATAATTCCAGTGACTTGTGAATGTATTGAAAGTATCTAATATAATAATGATGATAACAATAATAAGAAAAATAGCATGATTTCCATGTATTTAATGGATCAAAAAGTATTTGATATCCACATGAAATACAGTTCTGTATTTGCAACAGACTGCTAACGTAATAAAGTATAAATATAAATATGTTTATAAATATATAAATAGAAAATATGATATTGTTTTTAGGGAGATAGTTTAAATCTATTATGGCTCTGCCTAGTCTTATATCCATGATCATCTTTTCTCAATAGAACTGTGTCACTTCCAAATTAAAGGACTTGAACCAAAGAATCATATTATCAAAACTTGGATGACATCAAGCTATACCATTTCATTGAAAAACACATTTCACAGTGTTACATGTCATGTAATCTTTCTCTAGTGATATTAAAATATTATTTAGATATAAGTGTATAATTCCTTCCATATGCTAAGGGAAGATAGAAAATAAATGCTTCAAGCCTGCATGCAGAGGTCAAACTGAATGAAAGAAAGAAGGCAATACTTACAAATATCTTGTTTTCCTCTAGGCAAAACATAGTTAGCATAAATCTAGCAAGCAGAAAAATTGTGGCTGAATATTTTAAAAAACTTACTGGCATCTTGATAGCAAACCTCAATCGGGAGAAAATATTTAGAAGAAATAGTACATATTGACTCACTTGTTATCATGTATTTTCTTAATAGTAAAATAGATCATAACATATTTGGAAAGCATTCTAGTAAAAATTCTGTAATATTAACAGAATATAGGGCCAATTACCCTAAGGCAAACTAACCAAAAAGGAAGAAGAAGACCAAGTGATAATTTCACAGCACATGATAAACAAGTGAAAAAGATGGTGCACTGTGCAGCACTTCTTAAACTGTGGATGGAATGGAAAAAGTTTAAGAAGCCCTATATGACTAGAGATTTGGAGTAAGGAAGAACTTCATTCAAACCTTGCCTCAGAAATTTCTATTTGTGTGCTTCTCGGAATGTCATTTAATCTCATTCAACCTTAAGTTTTTCATCTGTAAAATGAAGGTATTAATAATATCTACTTCACATAGGGTTGTTTTGAGGATCAAAAGAAATAACATATATTAAGTACTTTATAGACCTTTAAGTGTTATTGTGTATATACATATGCATAAATATAAATGCACATGAAAATACATATATGTGAACCACTATTATAACAGTACAAACTTACAGAAATATTTTTTGAACACATACTTCAATGACCAGTATTAAAGGCTGTTAATAGTTATGCAATATTCTATTTGTTGAGTGTAACTGACAGTTTACTTCCAGATGGCTTAGATCCAAGGGTGAAATCAAAATTTCAACATCTATATAAATTTTGCCAATAATTTGTTGACAAAGAAGATTCAAATAAATTATTGAATTATGTTCATTTGCTAATGGAAATGTAATCATGTTACAAAATCAGGATTAAATCACCACCACAGTCAATTATATAAGGATTATTCTGAAGGAACCTAGACTTAGCAGTTAATGCAGGTTATGAGAGGAAATCACAGAAACAGTATAGTGCAGAGTAGCAAGATGCAAAAGTTGAGCACCAAATACTTAACAAAATATGACCCGGTTGCTACTATTATACATCACAAGGCCTGTACCTTTGATGTAGTAAAAGGCAGAAGATCCCCATGTTACAAGTAAAATCCTCAAAATGCCTGGGCAAATGGCTGTGGTTCAATCAATCTGTGCTCTCAATGTCATGCATGCCATATTTGGATACATATAAAATGTTTTCCTTATGAAAACAATATATTCTTTCCCCTCTCTCCACAGCCCCAAATGATTGTCTGATCTTTAGAATTCAAATCTTTTTTCTATATCCGTCTAAATTATGAAGACTTTCTTTTTAAATCTCCTAAAGCTTTTCTTCCCCACTCTTTCCCAAATACAGAAAAAAAAAAAAACAGTATCGTCGAATTGAACACTTTTCTTTCCCCAGGAGGCTTTTCTTTGCCAGATGAAAAATTATAACTGGTGATGATCATTATGGTAGTTTTGAATTTTATTTTGTGTTATTTTTTTCATTAAAGCAATGTCTAAGGCATTGTGTGGAGTGATTTCTACAGATTAGGTATAGGAATGAAACTAGATTTGTTTTTTTTTTGTTTGTTTTTAAAAGATTGTCAGAGAAAATTATATTAATGGTGATTTTTTTCCTCTTGGAGTTAATATACATAATTTTAATAGAATCAAGTTAATAGAATCCACTTAGTTAAGTGGAAGGAAATAATATTATGTACATAGAAATTAAATTTGCTGTTAGTGTATGGGAAATATTCACAGACTTTAAGTATACCTCATAAATATGGTCTAGAAAAGTACTCTCAAAGGTGTTAAGAATGTCAGTATGGATCCAGTGCCAAAGATTTTCTGTTGTAAAGTGCCATTACACTTTGGGGATTAATAGCACATTAGAAACAGAAAAATGATGCAGTAACAGCTAACTTTAAGAGCAATAAATATTTCATTTTGCTTCTTTTTAATGAACAAGATTTGTATATGGAGATATTTTCATTTAACTAAAAGTTGAAATTATAATATTACCAGAGATAAATATATCCTGGCTGTAGGTTGATATACTTAATCCGTAATAAGTCACATTCAGATTGGTGAAATTATCATCCTTTGCACACACTTTACTCATTGCATTTTACCCTACTATTGACCTCCTCTTAGGATTTTCTCTCCAATCAAAATCCTATCCTTTAACATGACTAAGACTAACACAATGTATCAATGTATATGTATAAAGTGCTTTACATATATGACTTATTTGATACAACAGCCTTGAAATGTAGGAAGTGCAAGTACCACCATCATTTTATACATGAGGAAACTGAGGCACAGATAGGCGAATTGACCCCTTCTAGATCCCAGTTACATGATGATGTCAGGACACAAACCCTCTTTTTGCAGACTCCTAAGTTGTTGTCCCTAACTTCAGCTCATAGATCAAGACTTTTTACCCCATGACATCTACTAGCATAACCTCAGCCTGCCAGGATCTATCACTCTGATCTTACTATAACATTTTTGGGGGGAGAATGTGGTAGGGATGGGTGAAGTAGGCAATCTGTTTTTTTTAAATTTTATCTATGTAGATCATTCCCAGTGTGGAAATGTAGAAACTCCTTTCACCTATACCAATCATCTGCTCTATAATTTAAAGTCTTAGAGTTGCCTGGAATACTGAGGAGTTAAGTGAATTGACTAAAATCACATAGCTGGTATACTTCAGAGGAAGGTCTTAACCATTGCCCTTTCTGATGCCATAACTTAACTCTCTAGCCATAATTAATTCATTGGTTAGTAGTACAAAATAAGATCAAATTTTTTTTATGCAAGAAATTTTTGTCCAACTATTATGCATTCACTAAAGCAGCTCACATGAATAGATTTAATAGTTTTTTTGTCTGTGTTTGTGTAAGGACACCACACACATAGATAGACATAATGATTGTTTCTTATGGAAAGGAATAATAGTTCTGTAAAATAAGTTCCATTTTGATAGGTACTTTTCAAATATGGGCTCAAATCTCAGTTCCTAAGAGTGTATTGGTCTAGCTAAGCCCAGTGAGGGTCCCATGAGAATAATAACAGGTAATATTTATGTAGCATTTAATGTTTGCAATTAATTTACACATAATAGCCCTAAGAGTCATGTGCTATTATTATCTTCATTTTACTTATGAGAAAACAGAGACTCAGAGTGAAGGTCACATAGCTGGTGAATGATTAGAACATAATACTTTTTTTTATTCCAAGTCCAGCTTCCTAGCTTTGGCTCATCATTCATCAGTTATATTTTATCCATAAAGAAAAAAGAAACATGTCAAGAAGATTCTTCAGTATAAAAACTTTAATAATGGAGTAAAGGGAAATCTCTACATCCTATCTCCTGAGACGACATTTTGTTCACATATAAGTTTATATAAAGTAACTTTAAAAAATATCTCTCTACCCATGTGATGAGTCATTAGTTTTTAGCTGTTCTGCCTTCTGATGCCACATTTATTCTACACATGCTGCACTGCACTCTGCACACTCATTTGGCCATATTTGGATAAAGAACATCTGAGGTCTCATGCTCATTTGGTGATACCTCATCTTAAGGGAGACATTTACAAATAAAAAAGCATGTCTTAAAGAGGATGGTGTAATGTTAATGGAATAGGAAGATCTTCCCCATCCATTAATAGGCCTATGTGACGACATGTATTCAATCACAGCTGTGATACATTCTGAGTCATGTAGAGCCCATTGGGGGAGGAACTTGCCTAAGGAGGAGCTTGCTTAGAGGGAGTCTTGCTTATGGGGAAGCTTCCTTGCAGGAAGACTTTCACACCTTTTGGTACTAAGCTAATTAGGCACTGAATCAGGAGGATTGTGATGCCTTCTGGCTCTGAGAAGTGTATATATATATATATATATTCTGAGGTTGGTATTTTATTTTGGGGATTCACTTATGAGGACCTTTTAATTCCCTGGACAGGACTCTGAATAGCCATTTGTTCAGAGACTTCCAACTACTCAGATGTGTCTGTGCTCCCCCAATCCAGTGGTGTATGTAGGTGGTTGTATTACCTTGTTCAGACAGCTGGAGCCTGTCTGTTGGTTTTTGTGCTAATTTATCTGCTTGTACTTTCTCAATATTCGGGGTAATGACCTTTCACCTGAATTAGTGAATATAATCAAAGTAAGATTGTTGACCCTTTTAAAAAGTTGTCTTTCCTTTAAAAGTAGATCAACTAAGTTGCGCTAGCAGGCCACCCTGGGTGTGCCAGGGTTCTTGCTGTTACAGATGGCAAGCACAATCACTAAAAGAAGTGGTGATGTTTAGAATGAAATAGAAAACTAAGAAGACAGGAAAGTGTAGTGGGAAACTGTTTAATTTTGGAAATAGAAGACCTAGGTTTAAATCCTAGTTCTGCTACTTGTAGGCTGTGTGACCCTGGGCAAGTCACTGACCCTGTGTAGGTCTTGGTTACTTACCTATAAAATGTTGCATTGGATTAAGTGATCAACAATAATTCTTCCAGGTCTATGATTTATGATCATATGATTGTTGTCTTGAAATATTTAAAATACTGTTAAATGGAAGGAGTAGATTTATTCTGTTATTTTACTAAAGCTAGAACAAGAACCATGAGCAGAGGAAAACAAACTAGCAAATAAACTGGTTTCCACCTCAACTTGCTATTTAGAAGCTGTGTGACTTTTGAAAAGTTGAAGGAGCACATTGTCAAGTATCATTGGATGACTCTGCATAGATGAGTTCAAATATGTATTATTGAAAGAAATGCCATAGTATTAAAATGACTATGAATATGTCAATTACTTTCTTTGGGCCTTAGTTTGCTGATTTATAAAATGAGGAAGCTGGGAAGACATTGGCATAGATGTTATCTGAATCCCTTTCTGACTCAAAATATTGTATGTTTGGGTTAAGATACAGTGAAGCTGCTTTTAATCCATCCAAATTTTTATCAACAAGAATTTATTTATCACTTACTATGATCCATACAGGTACTTATGATGTGATATGCAATATGAGAGCTGCCCTTAGAGATAGGAAGGCTTGAATTTAACTGCTAGCTATATACTGGCTGTGAAATCCTGGGCAAATTAGTAAACTCAATGCTCTAGACCAGCACTTCTTGAACCGTGGGTTGTCACCCCATATGGGGTTGCAAAAATTTGGCAACAGTAAAAGGTTTCTGAAAATGCAATGACCAAAAAATGAATTAAAAATCAAAAGTATGATGAATCCAAGGTGTTTCTGGAAGTACTTGCCCATATTGCATCATCCAACTTCACTGCCACCTTGTTTCAGAACACAAAGCATACCCACTTTGTACCATGCATGCCCTCTGGCCATGCAACACCAAGGAATGCAGCTGAAAAGAGAAAAGGGATCACCAGTGGAAAAAGTTTGTATCTAAGACACTAAACTGCAAAGACGGTACCAACTTTTCCTGTTTGGCAGAGTGAGTCCCTCCTCTGACAGTAACTTATGGAATCAATAAAATCAAAAAAGTTCCATCCCTGCCCTCAACCCTTACAATATAGCATGGACTATGCCAGGCCTGATATACAAAGATAAAAGCAAAGTAATGTCTGACTTCAAGGAGCTTACATTATAATATGAGTGAAAATGTGTGTGTGTGTGTGTGTATGTGTGTATGTGTGTGTAGATATTGACAACGTAGATAGAAAGCAACTTAAGGGGTGTTAATAAAATCTGTGGATTACAGATAAGGCCTCCTCCTGAAGAAGATGATATCCAAATTGATTCTTAAGAAAATCAGGGATTTAAAGAGGCACAGGTATGGAACGAATGCATTTTAGCCAGTGCAAAAGCCTGAAGATGAGAGATGACATATATGTAAGGTACAGCAAGTAGACCAGTATGGCTGTAAAGTGGGAGGAGGAGAGTAATAGATAAGAAATCTTAAAAGGTTGGACGAAGCCAGGTTGTGAACATTTTGAAATGCCAAATAGGAGTTTATTTGTAATCCTAAAAATAATAGGAAACCAGTTTAAGTTATTGAGTAGGGAGCTGACATGATCATATATAAACAGTGCAACATAGGAGAAAACTATTTAATGATTGAAACTGCTTGAAACCAAATGGTCCTCCCTGAAACACTGAGTTCCTTGTCACCAGAATTTCTCAAGCAGAAATTAGCTCTGTTACCAGGGATGGGGGAGAAGCTTTCCGATATTGGTGTGAAGTCCGACTAGTTGACTGATCCATCTCAAAGAGTCTATTATTCTGCACCTGGGAGGCCAGCAGAATTCTGTTACAGGTGTGAGTAATATCTAATTGCTGTGAGACTGGCTTTGTTCCAGAACCTTACCACTGGTGAGCCAGTTTTGCTGTCTAATCTCACAGTCTCGTTGACTGTTGAGCACTGCACTACACTAATGCAGGTATAATCCCACTTCAGAATTATAGTAGGGCATGGAAGCCAATGCATAATGGACACATAGCGGAATTCAGAAAAATCTTCTCTCACTCCTGAGAGACTGCCTCATTTTTCATTTGGTTAGTAACATTTTGTTGATTTTTATTTATTTTGATTTGAGGGAAGATTCTGAGTAATCAAAATTCATGATTCATCCTTATTAAAAGCATAAAAACTAGGGCTTTGAATAATTTATTTAGAGATGTAACATCCATTATATATCTCATAGTGTTCCTATTTTGATGTCTCATCAATCAAGGGATTGTAGTGATGATGAAATCCTTTTAAAGAAAATGAAAAATACTTTTTGTTCTTGCATGTGGAACTGCAAACAAAAGAAGTCTTATAACCCTATTTAAATTTTAACTTTTGTTAGGATAACATTTGTGAAATTGACTTGTTAATTTTACTTTAATAAATGAAATATCATATCAAGAGGCAACATAGCTTAGTGGGTAGAGATCCTACCTTGGAGTCAGGAACACTTGGGCTCAAAGCTTGTCTCAGACACATGTGTGATCCTGGGCAAGTCAAATGAGAGGTACTGAACAAGTACCTCTCACTACCTACTGACAATTAGCTCTTTTAAACTACAAATGAAAGAACAGCTGCTAATATGTGTGAGTGTAAAGCAATTTAAATTTGAAGATCTTTCCCACCCATTAATAGGCCATGTGACCTGTTTACATCACAGGAAGCCTAAGTCGCATATGGTGGGAGGAGCTTCCTGACAAGAAAAGGAAGTTACATAACAGGAAATGCTGAGAGAGAGAGAGAGGGAGAGAGAGAGAGAGAGAACTGTTATGGCTGCTAATGGCTATTGTGATAGAGCTGAACAGAGTGACTTA
This sequence comes from Trichosurus vulpecula, assembly GCF_011100635.1. Classification (NCBI taxonomy): domain Eukaryota; kingdom Metazoa; phylum Chordata; class Mammalia; order Diprotodontia; family Phalangeridae; genus Trichosurus; species Trichosurus vulpecula. The sequence goes on from NC_050574.1 coordinate 392,115,648, forward strand.
GCTGTACTGTGAGTTTGTTTGGGGAAGACCCCAACAGGGGGGTCAGAGAGGTTTTGGGGATAGCAAGGCTCCATGTTGTGATACTGTATTTTAAGTTCCTTGCTGTTACGATAAAGTAGGCTAACTGGCTGTGGGAGCTGAATATTTGGTTATGGGATATAGTTCTCTGGTGACTGAGTAAATATTATACTTCTACCTTCTATATGGAGAGTCTCTCATATTTTGCAATATGTAACTACATAGACATATTCACAATTATCGTTGATGTGTTCATTGCTTGCTGATACAATGAGTAGAGAAGACATCTTTCCTGGGGATCCTCCAAGCTGACATAATTAGAGGTTTAAACAAAATAAAAGGAAAGAAAAAAGGAAGGAAGGAAGGAAGGAAGGAAGGAAAGAAGGAAGGAAGAAAAGAAGGGAGAGAAAATAGTTAATAATTTTAATGTGTATCTAAGACTCTATATTAAATAATTTACTGTCCATACATGTTGTGGCTGGACGTTATCTAGGGAAAGTTGAAGTGACCAGTTGTAAAATGAATGTAAAGTAGAAAATTATAAACTCAGGTTTAATGGAAATCTGGAATATGTGTGGATCCCATCAACTTACTAATATGCTGCTTCCATACAGAGGATACTAAAAATATTTATGGTGTGGGAAACTTATGATAAAGCATGAGGAAATTGCTTGAGTAGGCATGCTGTTTAGAAGAATTTTTTTGTGCTTGTTTTTTTTTTTTTCTGTTGGGTTATGATAGCAAAAAAAAAATGGAAGCAACATAGATACCCCGATTGTGGAATGGCTAAACAAATAGTGGTACATGAATGTAATGTAATATTAATATGCTGTAAAAATGATGTATGTGATGAATACAGAGAAGAGCAGAAAGAGCTGTATGAATTCATGTAGAGTGAAGTAAGCAGAGCCAAGAAAAAATATACACAATAACTACAACAAAGTAAATGGAAAGAATAACTATATGCTAGGTGATGTAAGAAGGAAAATATATCAAAAAAATTCAAGAATAAAATAAAATAATGGGGTCTTCTTGGACTTTAGTTCAATCTTTTCTATTTTAGATGCAAACAGTAGAGTCTGATCTTGAGTTTCAAAGGCTGGGAATGTAGTTGTGAGCCAAACAAATCCTCCAGCCTGGGAATCTCAGCCAGCACTGATGCCTCCAGGGATCATGTATCTGGAGTGAACTTTGAGACCCCATGTCAGCAGACGCTGGCAATGATGCTGCTTTTGGATGTGAATTTGGAGGAACCATTGCTATGTAGGAACTGAATCACTACATTGTCAGCCCAATTTTCTTACCCCATTCCTGCCCCAGACTAAAATACTAGTGATATAGGACAGATTAAGCCCCTAAGGTTTGGGGAGAATATTTATATATTTTTTGTTGCTTTATCTGTGAAATAAATATCTGTTTGAGAAGCTACTTTATGTTAAGTAGTTAATCAAACTAGGGTGCTATCTCCCTCAATGGTGGATCAAAATGGAGGGGCTAGGGTTAGTGGAGGCTAGGGCTTACAGGGCAAAAAAAGAAACCCTAATCCCCTCTGGGTTACTAAGGACCCTAAAGGAGGAGATGTAATAGGCCTTTCCCTGAGAGAGTGGGTCAGAGCATACTTGTTAAACAGATGACTTCTATTCTGATATACTTTCTGAGTCTTCCCTATTCAGTCAACTATCAATGGGTAAGTATTTCTTGATTTGCCTACTTAGAGAGGTAGTACAACATAGCGGATAGAAAGCAGCCTCAAAGCCAGGAAACCTAGGTTCAAGTCTGGCCTCTGACATATATTGGCTCTATGATACTGGGTAAGTCACTTAATCTCTCCGTGGTCTAGGCAATTATCTAAAGACAACAAGTCAAATATAATGTGATCTGTATTGGAAGAGGGAGATTCCTTACCTAAGAATTCCCTATACCAATGAGATCACAAGTCCAGTCTATATACCTATCCTACTGTATTGTTTGCTGAGCAATACCTTAGGCATGTAGTAACATAAGCACCTCAGTTTCTGGAAAGGGGGAGAAGAGAAAAAACTTAATTTACCTGTATCTTGGGTTCTTGAATTGAATAGAACTTACTTAGATCTTCATTGACTTTCCCTCCTGGTCATATTTTGCGTCTCACCAATTACTGAGATAACTTAAATATAAGTAAAACATCAGATGATATAAAGCATGAGAGACAGTTGATTTCTAGTCTCCTTTGCTGGATCTTTTTTTAATGTCTTACCATTTGTACCTGGGCCCTTTTATTTTCTCTTTACTGTCCCAGGGACCTTATTAACTTCCATGGGTTCAAATATCTCTATGCAGATGACTTCTACATATTTATATGTATATTCTAGCCCCAGTCTTTCTCCTGTACTCCATCCATACCTGATTCGTAAACTGCCTGTTGGGTATCTCCAACTGAATATCCTAATGTTAAGTTCACTGTGGTCCAAAACAAAGGTCATTATTTTTTACCCAAACCTTCCCCAATTCCTAACTTCTATCTTTATATTTAGGAAATCCATTCATCTACTCTCTCAGTTTTAGAACCTCATTATTGACTTCAAATCATCAATCTCCCTTACCCCTTATAACCAATCAGTTATCAAGTCATGTTAATTCTACCCCCACAACGTCTTCATCATTGCTTCCCCTTTTCCCACTCCAATGGCCAATATTCGGGTTCATATCTTTATTATTTATTTCTTGGACTTTCACAATAATGTCCTGATGGGTCTTGCTGCTAAAGATTTCCTCCACTTGCCCATCCACCTTTTACAAACTATTAAAGTGATATTTGTAAAGGCCAGGGATGACCATGCTATAACCCTGCACGCTCTTGCCTTTAGATAGATAAAAATGCCTCTAGGTTTTTTGGGGGAACAATTTAGTTCCATACTACCTTATTAAAATTTATTCTTGAAGATGCAATTTATGGTACAACTGACCTGGCTTATTTGTTGTATCTCATGCATGACATTCTATCTCCCACCTTATTTGATAAAAGAATTTTTTAAAACAAAGAAAAAACCAAGGTTCACATGATTCTTCAGACTGAAAAAATTACAAGTATATTATTTCTTCTCAGTTTGTGTCATGATCTTCCCTCTCATTACAGTAACTTTTTTATGATCAGGTTCCTTTTTGTTGTTTGCTCACATTTTTCTAACCTATTTATTGATTTTCAACTTTACGTTGAAGTTGGGCTCTGTTACTAGCATGGTGGAGGAGTGACAATGTCTCCATTAAAAATTAGCAGCATTAAGATCTGAAAGAGAACTGAAAAGGCATTCAGTCCTTGCTACCCAATTTGCAAATAGGTAAGCAGAGGCTCAGAGACATGAAAAGACTTGTCCATGTTCACATAGGTAGTAAGTTTCAGAGGCACATTTTGAACTCAGGCCTTCCTGACACCAGTTCCAGCACTTCTCTGTCTATAACTAAACGATTTTGGAAAAGCTATTTTTTTTTAAACTATGGCATTTTAGCATACCGCTTTATACTGTCTAAAATCGCTTTAAGATTCATGGTCCAGTGTAGATAAACTTGGAACGTAGTCATGGTCTTATTATTCCCATTGAACAGGAAAGAAAACAGAGGCTTGAAAAGAGGAAATGATTTGCCAAGGGTATGACATAATATCATTGGGAAACCTAGAAATAAAACACAGGTACCCTGATTTTTAGCCTAGAGCTTTGATGTGGAGAGGTTATTCAGTTTATTTTGGCAACAAATTTTGGTATTTAGAGGCAAGATGATTCTTTGTCCAAATACCAGCATCTAAAATATCTGTAGAGAGGGAGCAAAATTTTGTTCTTTTCTTTTTTTAGTTTTTTTTTTAGTTTTTGTTAATATATGATTGCTTATTGAGTATGGGTTGGGAATGATAGGAAGGAAGGAAGAACAGTTTTAATTATTGTGTGTTTTTGTGAGTGTAGAGGCCATCAGTATACTCTTCTTGAAATAAAAGCTCAGGCTAATCACCATCTAAGCATAGTATAGCCAAAGAGATTCTAATATTATACTAGATATAGTAACAAAGATAAACCAGGAAAAAAGTTTCCCTGATTCCTATTTGACAGATTCTGGCATTTATGTCATCATTGAAGTTTATTTCAATCAATTAAAATATTGTTTCTTCTATGCATAATACAAAATATTGTCAGTAATATAAAGACAATAGAGTGCCCAGGTAGACTGGAAAATCCCAAGGAATTTGCTCGCTAGTATTATACTGATGGGTGGGAGGCCAGGCGGAGTATAAGTTGAACAAATAACTAATTCAGAGTTGAACTACAGTAGAGGTACAAACACATTACTTGGAGTTGTTGAAAGAAATGTGTGATCATTTTTAGTGGAGAGGGAGAGGACTTTCAGGAGAGGAGCCAAGATGGCAGAGGAGAGAAAGCACGCAGCTGAGCACTCCCAAGATCCCCTCCAAAAACTTTAAAATAATATCTCAAATTGAATTCTGGAGTGACAGAGCCAACAAAACATGAAATTGAGACACTCTTCCAACCCAAGAAAGTTTAAGATATTGGAAAGAGAGATCTGTGACATGCAGGTGGAGTCTGACCCAAAGCTCATGGGGATGAAACAGCAATGGTGGAACTAGGTGGTGGTGACAGAAGCAGCAGCAGCTTCAAAAGTCCTTAAGCCAGAGACATTAAGGTGACTTGGCAATGGTTCAGAGAGAGATTACAGGGGACTCTTGTCATGGCAAAGGATTCAGAACTAGACAATGGCAATTCCATTGCATATATTGAATTCTGGGTCACAGTTGAAGGGCAGAGAGGAGTACTTTTGGTCAAAAGGGAGTAGAAGCCCTGAGGGGAAGTATTACTTTTCATTACAAGGGATCAGGAACTCTGAAGAACAGTATAACCTTTGGTCCCAAGGGAGTAGGGGTCTTGAAGAGCATTATCAATTGCAATCCCAAGGTATCAGATGGCCTTCTTGGTGATGGAATAGAGTTCAGACCAAGAGAGAAGGGAACCACACCTCTCCACAGATCACACCCCCTTGAAAGCACCAAAAACTTCAAAACCCCAGAACTAGCCCTGACAAAAGCAGTGCAAAAAAGGCTAAACTTGAGACATTGTCACTCCTCCACCATGCTAGTAACAGAGCCCAACTTCAACATAAAGTTAAAAATCAAGAAATAGGTTAGAAAAATGTGAGCAAACAACAAAAAGGAACCTGATCATAAAAAAGTCACTGTAATGAGAGGGAAGATCACAACACAAACTGAGAAGAAAACAAAGTCAAAACAGCTACAAGTTAAGCCTCAAAGAAGAATGCGAATTGGACACAAGTCCAACACGAATGCCCGGAAGAACTAAAAGTTGGGTTTCAAAATTAAATAAGTGTGATAAAAGGAAAATAGGTAAATAAATGAAAACAATGGAATAAAATTATAACAAGGCAATTAGTGCTTTGGTTATTTTAAGGCACAAAAATTACAGAACAAAATAATAGCTTATAAAAGGAAATGGCCAATTTGTAAAAAAAGCTACCAGAATTCACCAATGAAAATAATGTCTTAAAAAGCAAAATTTACCCAATGAAAAAGAGAGGTACAAAAAATCACTGAAGAAAATAAGTCTTAAAAAATTAAAATTGGGCAAGTGGAAGCTAATGATTCCATGAAACACCAAGAAACAAAAACAAAATCAGAAGATTGCAAACATAGAAGAAAATGTGAAATATCTTATAGGAAAATCCAGTGACCTGGAAAATATATTTAGTAGAGATAATTTAAGAATTATTAGAGTACCTTAAAGCCATGATTAAAGAAACGGCTTAGATGTCATATTTCCAAAAATTATCAGGACAACTATCCTAATATTCTAGAACATTAGGGTAAAATAGAAATTGAAAGAATCCAAAATGAACCCCAAATGAAAATTCCCAAGAATATTATAGACAAAACCAGAGCTTTGAAGTCAAAGAAAAAAACCCTCCAAATGTCCAGAAAGAAGCCATTCAAATGCCATTGAGCCACAGTTAGTATCACACACTATTTAGCTGCTACCACATTAAAAGAGCAGAGGGCTTGAAATATGATATTCTGGAAAGCAAAACAGCTGGGATTACAACCAAGAAAAACATACCCCATAAAACTGAGTAGAAATCTTTGGGGGTGAGTGGGTGGATATTTAAAGAATTAGAAGACTTTCATGGATTCTTGATGAAAAGACCAAAGCTAAATAGAAAATTTGACATTCAAACAGAAGAATCAAGGCAAGCATAAAAAGGCAAACAAGAAAAAGAAATCATAAGGGACCGCAGAAGGTTAAGTTCTTAACCTTTCTCTATGGGAAAATGTAACTTGTAAGAACTTCTAAGTACTTAATCATTATTAGGGCAGTTAAAAGGATTCTACATAGAGAGTACAGGAGTGACTTGTTATGTGTATATGATGTAAAAATAGGTGAGAAATAGAGAAACAACTGGAGAAGAGGGAAGAGGGAGGAAGAACAGGAAAATGATCTCACATAAAATAGTTGAGTAAGGAAGAGCTTTTACAGAGGTGGAATGGGGGTGGGGTAGGGGGAAGGGAATGCTTGAATCTCCCACATATAAATTGGTTTAAAGAGGTGGGAAATGTGTGTGTGTGTGTGTGTGTGTGTGTATACACACACACGTATATGTATGTATCTACATGTGTGTATAAACACATACGCACACATACATATACATATATATAAACATATATATGTATATATATATATGTTCGATTGATAATAGAAATCTATCTTACCCCACAGGAAGTAGGAGGGAAAGGAGATAAAAGAAGGGGCAGAGTGATGAAAGGGAGAACAGATAAAAGAAGCCAGTGGTCAGAAGCCAAACACAGTTTAGAGGAAAGGTGGATAAAAAGAGAGAGATGGAAGGATAAACAGAAGAAAATGGGATGGAGGGAAATAGATAGTAATCATAAATGTGAATATGAATGAGATCAACTCACCCATAAAATTGAAATGTATAGTGGAATTGATTAGAAACCAGAATTCAATACGTTGTTTATAAGAAACACATTTGAAATAGAGACACACACAAAGAGTTACAATAAAGGACTAGAACTGAATCTATTATGCTTCAGCTGAAGTTTAAAAGACAGGAGTTGCAATCTTGATCTCAGCCAAAGCAAAAGCAAAAATAGAACCTAACTAAAAGGGATAAACAGGGAAGCTATCTCTTGCTAAAAGGAGCTATAGACAAGAAGTAATATCAATAGTAATATATATTCACCAAATGGCATAGTATCCAAAAGCTTAAAGGAAATGTTAAATAAATTAAAGGAGGTAATAGACAGTAAACCTATGGTAGTGGGGGATCTCAACTTTGTCCTCTCATAGGTAGATAAATCTAACCATAACATAAATGAGAAAGAAGAAAAGGAGATGAATAGAATCTTAGAAAAGTTAGATATAATAGACCACTACAGAAAACTGAATGGAAACAGAAAGGACTATACCTTTTTCTCAGCTGAACACGGAACCTTCACACAAAAAAGACAATGTATTAAAGCATAAAAGCCTCACAACCAAATCAGAAAAGCCAAAATATAAAATGCAATATCTTTAGACCATAATGAAATAAAAATTACATTTAATAAAGGGCTGTAGAACATAAATTAAAAGTTATTTGGAAACTAAGTAATCTAATCCTAAAGAAGCAAAGAAACTATCAATAATTTTATTAAAAGGAATGACAATGATGAGACAACATTACAAAATTTCTGGGATGCAGCCAATGTACTACTTAGGGGAAATTTTATATCTCTAAATGCATACATCAGTAAAAGAGAGAAATAGTAAATCAATGAATTGGACATGTAACTTAAAAAAAAAGAAGAAGAACAAATTAAAAATCCCCAATTAAACACCCATTTGGCAATAAGGTAAGAAAACTATTACTCTTTGCAGATGATATGATAGTATACTAATAGATCTCTAGCAAATAAATGGAAAACTGGTTGAAATTATTAACAACTTCATCAAAGTTTCAGAATATAAAATAAACACACATAAATCATCAGCATTTCTACATGTTACCAAGAAAACCTAGCTGCAACAGAGAGAAAGAAAAATCCCATTTAAAATAACTGCTGAGTAAGCAAAATAATTGGGTGTCCACCTGCCAAGCCAAAACCAGGGATTATATGAACACAATTACAAAAGGCTTTTCACACAAATGAAGATAGATCTAAGCAATTGGAAGAACCTTAATTGCTCATGTGTAGTCCAAGCCAAAATAATAAAATGACAAATCTATCTAAGTTAATTTATTTATTCGGTGCCTATATCAGTAAGGCAAAATTCATAACCTCTCAGAGGACCAACGGCATGCCTGAATTGTTTTGAATTGTGAAGTATAAGGAATTCTCTAGGTAGAAGGCAGAGGAAGTATAACATTTATTCAGACTCCAAAGGATCATATTCAAGGACCAATGTCCCCAATTTGATATTGTGGCAATAATATTCTGAAACAGACAAGCCCACCTCACTATAGTAACAAGGAAATTATAACAAATATTATAGCAGGAAATGAAGCCATACTTGTGCTTCCCCTCAATGCTAGGGCCCTCCTATAACAAGATCAGTCATGAATACTAACTCTTTGCTCATCACTCTCTCCTTCATTTCTGCTGACTCTGAGTTCCTTGATCTCCAAAACTCCCTCTTGTGTTCAGCACTCTCTACTCAGCACACTCTGGATGCTGGCCATCTTCTTCTGAATCCTGCTGCTCTCCACTCCGCTGCTTCCAGCTCTGTTGTGTCCATTTCCACTCTCAGTCCTCAGTTTCTGCTCTGCTCCAAGTTCTGTTTTCTCTTTTTACACAGTCCTAGACATCATCTGATTGACTGGAATTCAGGTGCATTCCATTGGCTCTGGTCTTAGCAACTCCCCTTAAGGCCCTGAGGGCTTCATGACTCTCTCAAACTAGCAGACTAGTTTGCTAACTAGTCTGGGGCCTCACATCTAATTAGTGAAAGTGTGTGGGCCTGTCTTTAATCAGACCTCCCTCTGTTGGCCCCACCTGAAGCATATTCAATGGACAGGAAAGATCTTTCACTTACTGATTGGCTTTACAATGCCATACAAATCAAACTACTAGGATTTATTTTATAGTGGTAGAAAAAATAATAAAATTAATTGGGAGGAACAGAAGATCATGAATATATAGGTAATCAAAGAAAAAAATGTGAAGGAAGGCAGCCTAGCAGTTCCAGATTTCAAGCAAAGTAGTGATCATCAAAATAATCTGGCAGTGGCTAAAAAATAGAGTGGTAGATCAGTGGAATAGATTAGTACATATTACATATTAGTAAAGGATCATAGTAATCTAATGTTTGATAAACCCCCAAATTGAAGCTCTTGGAGTAAGAATTTAATATTTGACAAAAAATAGTGGAATACTGGAAAGCAATTGGGCAGATAGTGGCATAAACCAACATCTCATCCCTTCTACCAAGATAAGGTCAAAATGGATAAATGTTTTAGGCAGAAAGACTGATATCATCAGAAAACCAGGGGAGCATGGAAAAAAGGTGCCTACCAGGTCTCTGGAAAAGCAAAGAGTTTATGACTAAACAAGAGTTAGAGAGCATTATGAGAGGTAAAATAGATAATTTTGCTTAGCTGAAATTATTTCAATTTCTATTTTACCCTCTAGTTCTAGAATATCAAGGCAGTTTTCCTCAAAAATTTCTTACAATTTTATGTCTAGCATCTATTATTTTTGGATCATGGCTTTGATAGTCCAATAATTTTTCAATTATCTCTCCTGGATCTGTTTTCCAGGTCAGTACTTTGTCTAGTGAGATATTTCACTTTTTCTTCTATTTTTTCACTCTTTTCATTTTTTTATTGTTTCTTGGTTTCTCATTAAATCACTAGGTTCCATTTCCTCAATTCTAATTTTTAAGGAATTATTTTCTTCAATGACCTTTTGTACCTTCTTTTCCATTTGGCTAATTCTACTTTTTAAGGCATTCTTTTCCTCATTGGCTTTTTGTACCTCTTTTTACCATTTGATCAATTCTGTTTTTAAGGTGTTATTTTTATCAAAAAGTTTTTTGTCTCCTTTACCAAGTTGTTGACTCATTTTTCATGATTTTCTGGCATGACTCTCATTTCTCTTCCCAGTTTTTCCTCTACCTGTCTTACATGATTTTCAAAATCCTTTTTGAGCTCTTCCATGGCCTGAGACCAATTCATATATTTCTTGAAGACTTTGGATGTAGGAGCTTTGACTTTGTTACCTTCTTCTGAGTGTGTCTTTTGATCTTCCTTCATCTTTCAAGAAATTATCAAGGAAAATTGCCCTGATATTATAGAACCAGAGAGTAAAATAGAAATTGAAAGAATCCACTGATCTCTTCTTGAAAAAGATCCCAAAAGGAAAACTCCTAGGAATGTTGTAGCCAAATTCCAGAGTTCCCAGGTCAGGGAGAAAATATTGCAAGCAGCAAGAAAGAAACAATTCGAGTATTATGGAGACACAATCAGAATGACACAAGATTTGGCAGCTTCTACCCTAAGGGATTGAAGGGCTTGGAATATGATATTCCAGAGGCCAAGGGAGCTGGGATCAAAACCAAGAATCACCTATCTAGCAAAACTGAGCATAATGCTTCAGGTCAAAAAACGGATTTTCAATGAAATAAAGGATTTTCAAACATTCTTTTTATCAATTTTATTTAATATTTTAGTTTTCAACATTGATTTCCGCAACATTTTGAGTTACAAATTTTCTCCTCATTTCTACCCTCCCCCACCTTTCCAACATGGCATATATTCTGATTGCCTCATTCCCCAGTCAGCCCTCCCTTCTTTCAACCCACTCCCTCCCATCCCCTTTCCCTTTCCTTTCTTGTAGGACAGGATAGATTTCTGTGCCCCATTCCCTATATATCCTGTTTCCCTGCTGTATGCAAAGAAAGCAACTTTTTTTAAAGCATCTGCTTTTAAAACTTTGAGTTCCAAATTCTCTCCCCTCTTCCTTCCCCACACACCCTCCCTAGGAAGGCAAGCAATTCAACATAGATCACACATGTATCATTATGTAAAACACTTCCACAATGCTCATGTTGTGAAAGGATAACTATATTTCCTTCCATCCTATCCTGTCCCCCTTTATTCAGTTTTCTTCATGACCCTGTCCCTTTTCAAAACTGTGTGCTTTTGATTACCTCTTCCCCCTATCTGCCCTCCCTTCTATCATCCCCCCTTACTTCTATCATCCCCTTACTTTCCTGTGGAGTAATATACCCGTTTGAGTGTGTATGTTATTCTCTCCTCAAGTTGACTCTGATGAGAGTAAGATTCACTCATTCCCCCTCACCTGCCCCCTCTTCCCTTGCAACAGAACTGCTTTTTATGCCACTTTTACGTTAGATAATTTACCCCATTCTATCTCTCCCTTTCTCCCTCTCTCAATATATTCTTCTCTCACCCCTTAAATTTATTTCATTTTTTAGGTATCATCCCTTCATATTCAACTCCTCTTGTGCCCTCTGTCTATATTCCCTTCAACTCCCCTAATACTGAGAAAGGTCTCAAGAATTATACACATCATCTTTCCATGTAGGAATGTAAACAAAACAGTTCAACTTTAGTTAGTTGCTTATGAATTCTCTTGTTTACCTTTTCATGCTTCTCTTGATTCTTGTGCTTGAAAGTCAAATTTTCTATTCAGCTCTGGTATTTTCATTGACAAACTTGAAAGTCATCTATTTTATTGAAAATCCATATTTTGCCTTGGAGCATTATACTCAGTTTTGCTGGGTAGGTGATTCTTGGTTTTAATCCTAGCTCCTTTGACCTCTGGAATATCATATTCCAAGTCCTTTGATCCCTTAATGTAGAAGCTGCTAGATCTTGGTTATTCTTATTGTGTTTTCACAAAACTCAAATTGTTTCTTTCTGACTGCTTGCAGTATTTTCTCTTTGATCAGAGACCTCCGGAATTTGGTGACAATATAACTAGGAGTTATCTTTCTGGGATCTTTTTCAAGAGGTGATCAGTGGATTCTTTCAATTTCTATTTTACCCTCTGGTTCTAGAATATCCTTGATATTTCTTGAAAGATGATGTCTAGGCTTTTTTTTGATCATGGTTTTCAGGTAGTCCAATAATTTTTAAATTATCTCTCCTGAATCTATTCTCTAGGTCAGTGCTTTTTTCCAATGAGATATTTCACATTGTCTTCCATTTTTTCATTCTTTCAGTCCTGTTTTATAATATCTTGATTTGTCATAAAGTCACTAGCTTCCACCTGCTCCAATCTAATTTTTAAGGTCATATTTTCTTCAGTGGTCTTTTGGACTTCCTTTTCCATTCTGCCTTTCAAGGCATTCTTGTCCTCATTAGCCTTTTGGATCTCTTTCGACATTTGGGTTAGTCTATTCTTTAAGTTCTTGTTTTCTTCAGTATTTTTTGGGTCTCTCTTAGCTAGTAATTGACTTGTTTTTCATGATTTTTTTGCATCACTCTCATTTCTCATCCCAATTTTTCTTCTACTTCTCTTACTTGCTTTTCCAAATAACTTTTTGAGCTCTTCCATGGCCTGGGACCAATTTATATTTTTCTTGGAGGCTTTTGATGTAGGCTCTTTGACTTTGCTGACTTCCTTGGGCTGAATATTTTGATCTTTTTTGTCACCAAGAAAGGAATCTAGACTTTGAGTTTGAGTCTGAGTTTGTGTCTGAGTTTGTTTTTGCTGCTTGTTCATGTTTGCAGTCAAGTACTTGACCTTTGAGTTTTTTGTCAGGATGACTGCTTGTAGAATAGAGAGTACTTTGTCCCAAGCTTTAGGGTCCAAACACCATGACTATTATGGAAGTGTTTGGTATAATGATACATGTATGCCTATATTGAATTGCTTGCCTTCTCAAGGAGGGTGGGAAGGGAGGGAAGGGAGAGAATTTGGAACTCAAAGTTCTAAAAACAAATGCTTCCATATTGTTTTTACATGCAACTGTGAAATAAGATACACAGGCAATGAGGTATAGAAATCTATCTTGCCCTACAAGAAAGTAAGGGGAAAGGGGATAAGGGGTGGAAGAGGAGGGTGATAGAAGGGAGGGCAGATGGGGGAAAGGGGCAATCAGAATACATGCTATTTTGGGTGGGGGGATAGAGACGGGGAGAAAATTTGTAACTCTAAATCTTATGGAAAACGAATGTTGAAAATGAAAATAAATTTAAAAAACAGAAAATCACAATAAAATAAAATAAAATATGGCTCTATTTCTAGGGTGGAAGGTACAGTATTTCAAGATTGAAGGGTTTGGGACAGCTGTTTTCAGAGGTACTTCTAGGCATCCATAAGTTTTCGGTTCTTCCAAGGTGGTATGATCTATGGAGAGGTGTATTCACTACTCTCTTGGCCTGTGCTTCTGTCTGTGAGTGACCACAAGCACTTTTTCCTGCTCTAGAACTTTGACAAAAGTCCCCATTCCATTGTAGCCACAAGCTCTGGTGCACTCATACTCCTTCTTGCCCTGGGACTGCCACCCAGGACTGTGACCTGGATCTGAGTATGGGCAAAGCAACAGAGTCCTGCCTTAGTGCTAGCAAATAGATGTTATAATCACCTGCTGACAAGTTGTTCAACCTCCTTACCTTCTGTGGGCTGAGAGCTCTGGAAGTTGCTGCTGCTGCTGATTCAGTAGTTCCCAAGACTTGCTCCTGGTTTGCCAGGGCTTGGTCTGTGCTGATGTGTGCTGAGGTGGTCTGTGTTCCACTCTCACCCAGGTGTGACAGACCTTTCCTCTGACCTTTGGCTGGAAATTATTTCATCTTTTTTTGTGGAATCTGCTGCTCCAGAAAGTGTTTTATGACATTATTTAAAGATCTTTGGAGGGCCTTTGGGGAGAGCTCAGGTGAGTCATTGTCTTTTTTCCACCATCTTGGCTCCATCCCCTCACTTAAACGAAATTGAAAAACTTTTGAAGAAACAAAACTAATTCAGCCAAAATTGGTATTAAAACAGGAAACAGGAAAGGAATAATTACGACACATTTGTCTGATAAAGGCCAGATTTCTCAAATATGTAGAGAAATGAGTCAAAATTAGGGAAAAAATATGATCCACTCCCTAATTGATAATGGTCAAAGAATATGAACAGGCAGTTTTCAGAAGAAGAAATCAAAGTTATTAATAGTCACATGAAAAAATGTTCTGAATCACTACCAATTAGAGGAATGCAAATTAAAACAACTCTGAGATAACACCTCATATCTATTAGATTGACTAGAGGATGTTGGAAAGTTAGGATCCTAATGCACTCTCTGGTGGTAGAATTTAAACTAGTCCTGGAAAACAATTTGGAAGTATGCCCAAACTATGCATACTCTTGAATCTGCAGCACCACTACTAGGTTTATATCCCAAAGAGAAAAGGAAAAGGACCTATTTGTACAAAATTATTTATAGCAGCTCTTTTTTGTGTTGGCAAAAAATTGAAAATCGAGGGGATGCTCATCAACTGGGGAATGGCTGAACAATTTATGGCATATGATTGTGATGGACTACTATTGTGCTATAAGAGATAATGAGCAGGATGGTTCCAGAAAATCCTGGGAAAGCTATATGAATTGATGCAAAGTGAAATAAGCAGAACCAGGAGAACATTGTGTACAATAACAGCAATATTACAGGGATGATCAACTGTGAAACTTAGCCACTTTGATCAAGACAGGGATCCAAGACAATTCAAAAGGACTCATGATGAAAAATTTTATCCACCTCCAGAGAGAGAACTGACAAACTCTGAATGCAAATCCAAGGATACCTTATTTTTTACTTTGTAAGTTTTTCTTGTTTTATTTTTTTTCTGTTTTCTTTTGCAACATTGATTATATGGAAACATGTATTGTATGAATTTGCATGTATATTTGATATAAATTGGGATTCTGAAACTTGACATTTTAAGAAATGATTCTTAAAAATATGTGTAATTAGGAAATATTTATTGAAATTTAAAAATACATTTTTTTTTCAAAATAGAGAGGGATTGTGGAAGGCAATAGAAATAAGGTGGTGATGGAGCTGAAATCCAAGGATTAATAGGATTTTAACTGGTGGAGTTGTAGATAAAGAGCATTCTAACTGTACAGAAGAGTATAGGCGATGAAGGAAGGCAGGAAAGCATGGAATACATTCAGGAATTGAATGCAAACTAAACTGATTTGCCTAAAAATAGAGTCCATTAAGTGTAATGAGTCTGACTAGAGAGGGAGGTTGCAACCAAAATATAAAGAAACTTGAATAAGAAGCTAAAGGACCTGGATTTTATTCAGTAGACTATGGGGAAATTGCAGAATCATAAAGAAATCATTTTAAATACTGAGTCAATCCTAATTTTATAAATGACAAAAAAGAAAAGAAAATGACAGAACACTAGTCAATTGGGAAAGAAACAAGGTAACTACTTTTGATAAGCATTGCAAATAATTCCAAATTTTTCAAAATAATGTGGTAGTTTTCTTAATGATTATAAGCATTATCTTGATGTAGGAATAATCTCTATGTGTATAACAAAATGGAAAATTGTGACAATTATTTGTACAATTGAAGTCTAATAATCACAGTTTCTGCATCTGGATCTTTCATGTGAAAGATTTTTTTTGTTTGTTATTAATTTTGGGAGGAAAAGAAGGAGTCTATTGCCTCAATATCATTAAACAAACATTTATTAAGCATATTATCTATATGCAGGCACTTAGCATCCTAACTAGGAATTTTGCTATCTGAGACAAAGAGGAAGAGTAGCTGGGGAAAGATCATAGACCAGCTGAGGCCAGGATCAGGATAGGGAGAAAGTGACCCAGAGTATAGGTAAACCTTAGCATCCCATTTCTGGGTGCCATTCTTTTATTATTCTACTGGTTGATTTTGCTGCTAGCTGGATAAATTCACCTTCTCCCAGCTCATTGTCTCTGCAATACAATCCTTGATCTTCAAACCCTTAACACCACTAACGATTGATGGTGACAGAAGAGACCACTGGCCACAGGAATGTATTAAATTCTTGGTAGTACCTGGGCCAGGGAGAAAGAGCTGAGGCTATACCTACAGATACAGAGCCAAAGCACCAGGGATATTGTAGGGCATAGGGCCGATAAGATGATGTGTCCCATACTTTGTGCTTAATGCTATCAGCCACTTTCATTTCTGATCCTTGTATTTTAGACTTCTTTCCTTGTGACTATCATAGCTTACTCTTGCTGAAGTATCTGGGGGCAGATAGCTGATATTATAGTTGTTAAAACTTTTCTAGAAATAGTCCCCTACACTTGATTTGAATATCGGGATTTGGATGACTGCTAGGATTGGTATTTTTGGCAATATAAGCCTATATTTTGCCAAGGGTATTTGAGGAGATAAAGCAAAAAACATTTTACTGTTATTATGTTTTCCACACCTAATATTTTTCTCATCCATTGACCTTTGCAAAGGTCTAGCCAAGAAGTTGAATGAAACTATAAACTTTGGAACAGACTCTTTTTTGGAGTAGAATATTTCAGGGCAATCACCACAAATGTTGGTTTGAACGACCATTGTGACTTAAGAAGGAGAAGCCTTACATTCTAAAACATTTTCTGGATATTTGTTTATAAGTATTTTTTATGCTACATGAAGAACAACAAGAACATCAAAACAGATGAAACATTCTTAATGATTTTCAGAGTAAAGGTTAAGGCCAAATAGCAGAAATTTCCTGTAAAATAGTGACCTTAGGAATCAAGATATTTGTCCTTGGTGATCTGGCCCCTTTTTCATCTGATGTTAGTGGCTCAATAGTCTTGTAGTTGTCAGATGGATGAGAAAGCTTCCTTTAAATTTGAATAATTAAGGGAAAAGCCCTGTCTGACTAGCCCTATTCTATGTCGAGAATAGCTTTTATTCCCCCCTTTTCACTCATTCCTCCTTTATTCAACATATGTCACAAATGTTTAATACTCCATTCTGCCTAGTACTGAATTTTGATATCTTGGTTTAAAAAAAATAAGAAAAATAAGAATAAGCTAGGTGGTGCAGCCAATAGAGCATGGGTTTGAATCTTGCCTCACCTACTAGTTATGTGACCCAGGAAAAGGGGTCATTTAACTACTGTCTACCTCAGTTCCCTTATGTGTTAAATGGGGATAGTTTTATCACCTACATTCCAGGGTTGCTGTGTAGATAATATGAGATATTTGTAAATCACTGGGAAATTTAGCACTATATAAATGCTATTATCAAAAAAAAATACTTACACAGTTTAAAACAGTAGTACATTAATGATAACGAAATACGTCATACAGACCTACATGCTGCTAATAATAACCCAATTCTGAATTAAACAACCCTTTTGAATAATGTTTTCTGGTCATTCTTTTTTGCTCAGTGTGAGGCTCCATGAGCAAGTTAGTCCAACGTTTGGCCAGGCTTATTTCTCATTCTTTTCTTAAACCCTATTGTTCTCATTATTTTCTCATAAGTTGGTGAACATAATTAATGTCATTCTGCCTTTTTCCTAGTCAAGGCTTTTATGGACATAAAATTATTTTTACACTTTGTATTTTCTGCATAAATTGTATTCAGAAATGTTTGCTTGCATGCCCTAGTTGAATAGGCTTAGCCTACTTCTTTTACTCTACACAAGTGGAGAAAAAATATCAAATTTTCCTTGGGAACAATGCCTTTCAGAAAACATGGACTTTTTTTCCTACTCTTTTTTTAACCTCTTTGCTTTCAGTTTTCAGCCATCAGATGCCTCAGTTGAAAAAAAAATTAAAGGAGGCTGCGAAGTCCTAAAAATAAACTTCACAAATTATAGGCCTGGGTTTACCATAATGTTGCAATGTGTCATTAACAATGAGCTACCAAGGCAATCTCACTAGGAGCTCCAGGGAAGCCAGAATGTGCGAGTCTGCATGGTTAGGGGGAGGGGAAAGAGAGAGGGACATTGCTGTTGATTGGAGATTTATATATATTATTTTATTTTGAATGAGCTGAAAAATTAAAGGGAACAAAAAGGTGACTCAAAAGCCCCACTAATTTCTGGTATATCTGAAAGTAATGAAAGTCATGTAGTGGTTGGAATATGTGTGCCACAAGGGTGCTAGGCTGACACTGTAATATGTTTTATAAATGATTTCTTAGTATTATTTATGCAAGGATAGTGATCATGAAAAAAATCCTCTGAAACAAGAAGAAAACACTTCAAAAGGTACATGCAGATTCTAACTCAAAAAAGCCTAGTCATTTACTGGATTAAATTATGACAAAAATAAGCAAAATAGATAAGGTTTGGGATTTCACACAAATCTAACTTTTGGACCCATGAACCATGGTTAGAATATCTCTAGCATATTTGAGCCCTAAATGGCCTCATCATACATCATGCGGAACCTTTCTTGAATTCTCAAGCCCTACACGTTCCTCCTTGAGTCCTCTCTCACACTCATTCTACATGTCCAATATTTTGACAAGTCTTTTTTTCTTTCTACTTTCATATCATCCATCTCTCCAGTATGCCCCATTCTTTCTATTTACAAGGTACAGTTCTTGCTCCAGCCAACATCATCTAGTTCCTGGACTATTGCACTACCTTTTTAATTGGACATCCTATCAAAAATCTCTTCTGTACACCAGCTCATCTTCTACTTAGCTGCCAAAGTGATTTTTTCATCAAGCATAGATCCAATAATGCTACTCACTCTATACTCTATAAACTCCAGTGGCGCCCTATTATCTCTATGGATATATATATATATATATATATATATATATATATATAAACTCCTATGTTTGTCCTTCACTAGCCTTCACAACCTTATTCCTTACACCATTTCGAGTCTTATGTCTTCTTGTACTTAAATCTCATCAACATACTCGATAAAACTCCCGACTTCTTGCTGTTGCTTTAACAGAACATTCAATTTCTTGTATTGGGGGTTTTTAACTGGTGGACTCTCTGCCTATAATAATCTCTTTCCTCATCTAATCTTCCACCTCCCTTCATGAATCAGCTTTGAAAAAATACACAAGTTAGCCAGTCTGATATTTTTAAAGGAGACAGGAAAACCAGGTTGTTTATATAAAAAATGAAATAAAGTAGAATTTTCACCCAGTGAAGCGAAAATGAAAGAAGTATGAAAATTATTTTGCTTAAAATATGCCAATAAAGCTAACAACTCAGACTGGGTGGAGTAATTACAAAAATGTTAAATAATAAGACTACAGAAAAACAGGTGATTTATTTAAACAACATAAGAAAAATAAATTGAACAAGTCATAAATAAACTACTAATAGAAAACAAGACAATGGGGCGGAGCCAAGATGTCAGCTGGAAAGCAGGGACTACCATGCGCTCCCTGCCGAGTCCCTCCAAAAACCTATAAAAATGGCTCTGAACAAATTCTAGAACAGCAGAACCCACAAAACAGCAGAGGGAAGCAGGGCTCCAGCCCAGGACAGCCTGGATGGTCACTGGGTGAGGTATATCCCACACGGAGCTGGGAGCTGGGAGTTGGGAGCTGGGAGCTGGGAGCGGAGTGGAGCAGAGCCCAGCCTGAGCGGCATGGACCAACCAGACCAAGAGCCGGGCAGATAAGGCCCTAGCACCCTGAATCAGTGAGCTGCAGCAAGTTACCAGACTTCTCAACCCACAAACACCAAAGACAGCAGAGAAGGTTAGTGGGAAAATCTACAGGTGTGGAAGGAGTTCGAAGTTCCGCTTCCAGCCCCGGGGGAAGCAGAGGTGGGGCAGCTACAGCTGCTCTTGCTTCCGGCCCCAGGCCCACCTGGTGGGAGGTATTAAGTGGCGGATCAGAACAGGAGTGCACAGCCTGCTGAAGACTTAAGCCCAGTCCCGGTTGGGGGTTCTTGGGGAAGGAGGAGGGCTGGTGTGGCAGAGCTGGCACCCAAACGTGGAACATAGATCTCTCCAGTCTAGAAGCAGTCATACCCCACTGAAAAACTCAAGGGTCAAGTTAGTTGGTTGGGAATATGCCCAGGCAGCGAAAACACACCCAGATTCAGTCTCAGACTTTGGATTCTTTCTTTGATGACAAAGAAGACCGAAACATACAGCCTAAAGAAGTCAACAAAGTGCAACAGCCTACAACAGAAACCTCCAAGAAAAACATGAACTGGTCCCAGGCCATGGAAGAGCTCAAAAAGAATTTGGAAAAGCAAGTTAGAGAAGTAGAGGAAAAATTGGGAAGAAAAATGAGAAGGATGCGAGAAAACCATGAAAAACAAGTCAATGACTTGCTAAAGGAGACCCAAAAAAATACTGAAAAATACACTGAAGAAAACAACACCTTACAAAATAGACTAACTCAAATGGCAAAAGAGATCCAAAAGCCAATGAGGAGAAGAATGCCTTGAAAGGCAGAATTAGCCAAATGGAAAAGGAGGTCCAAAAAACCACTGAAGAAAATACTACTTTAAAAATTAGATTTGCACTGGGCCGGGAATCAGGAGGACCTGAGTTCAAATCCGGCCTCAGACACTTGACACATGTACTAGCTGTGTGACCTTGGGCAAATCACTTAACCCCAACTGCCCTGCCAAAAAATAAAAATTAGATTGGAGCAAGTGGAAGCTAGTGACTTTATGAGAAATCAAGATATTATAAAACAGAACCGAAGGAATGAAAAAACGGAAGACGATGTGAAATATCTCATTGGAAAAACCACTGACCTGGAAAATAGATCCAGGAGAGATAATTTAAAAATTATTGGACTATCTGAAAGCCATGATCAAAAAAAGAGCATAGATATCATCTTTCAAGAAATTATCAAGGAGAACTGCCCTGATATTCTAGAGCCACAGGGCAAAACAGAAATTGAAAGAATCCATCGATTGCCTCCTCAAATAGATCCCTAAAAGAAATCTCCTAGGAATATTGTCGCCAAATTCCAGAGCTCCCAGATCAAGAAGAAAATACTACAAGCAGCCAGAAAGAAACAATTTGAGTATTGTGGAAACACAATCAGAATCACCAAAGATCTGGCAGCTTCTACATTAAGAGATCAAAGGGCTAGGAATACGATATTCCGGAGGTCATTGGAGCTAGGATTAAAACCTAGAATCACCTACCCAGCAAAACTGAGTTTCATGCTCCAAGGCAAAATATGGATTTTCAGTAAAATAGAGGACTTTCAAGCTTTCTCAGTGAAAAGACCAGAACGGAATAGAAAATTTGACTTTCAAACACAAGAATCAAGAAAAGCATGAAAAGGTAATGAAGATAAAGAACAAGAAAAAGAAATTGAAAGGGACTTACTAAAGTTGAACTGTTTTGTTTACTTTCCTCCATGGAAAGATGATGTGTATGATTCATGAGACCTCAGTATTAGGGTAGCTGAAGGGAATATGCATGTATATATATATATATATATATATATATATATATATATATATATATATATATATGTATATGTATAAGTGAATGTATATGTATGTATATATCTATGTGTGTGTGTATGTGTGTGTGTGTATATATATATATATATATATATATATATATATATATATATATACAGAGAGAGAGAGAGAGAGAGAGAGAGAGAGAGAGAAGACACAGGGTGAGTTGAAGATGAAGGGAAGATATCTAAAAGAAATAAAATCAAATTGAGGGATGAGAGAAGAACATACTGAGAGAGGGTGATAGGGAGAGATAGAATGGGGTGGATTATCTTTCATAAAGGTGGCAAGAGGAAGCAGTTCTGTGGGAGGAGGGGAGAGGGCAGGTGAGGGGGGAATGAGCGAACCTTGCTCTCATCAGATTTGGCCTGACGAGGGGATACCATACATACCCAATTGGGTATCTTACCCCACAGGAAGGAAAAGGGAAGAAGATAAAAAAGGGGGGGGATGATGTAGGGGAGAGCAGATGAGTGTGGAGGTAATCAAAAACAAACACTATCGAAAGGGAGTCAAGGGAGAAAATTCAATAAAGGGGGATGGGGGAAGGAGCAAAATTTAGTTAGTCTTTCACAACATGAGTATTGTAGAAGGGTTATACATAATGATACACATGTGGCCTATGTTGAATTGCTTGACTTCTTAGGGAGGGTGGGTGGGAAGGGAAGAGGGGAGAGAATTTGGAACTCTACGTTTTAAAAACAGATGTTCAAAAACAAAAAAAAAAGTTTTTGCATGCAACTAGAAAATAAGATACACAGGCAATGGGGCATAGAAATTTATCTTGCCCTACGAGAAAGGAAGGGAAAGTTGGAGGGAAGGGGAGTGGGGTGACAGAGGGGAGGGCTGACTGGGGAACAGGACAAACCAGAATATACGCCATCTTGGAGTGGGGGGAGGGTAGAAATGGGGAGAAAATTTGTAATTCAAACTCTTGTGAAAATCAAGGCAGAAAACTAAATATGTTAAATAAATTAAAATTTAAATCAAAAAAAAAAACAGTGACTGAAACTAAAAAAAAAAAAAAAGAATGCTAAAGTAATCAATCACCTTTGATTAAGTCTTGCTATGTGCTAAGTCCCAGACCCACACCCTTTTTCTGATTATGTGTGAAGTCTTCCAGTCCTAAGAAGGCTATATAAACTCAGAGGTTAGCATTTTATTTGGGGCTCTCACTCACTGGAAGAATGTTGATGTGGAGACTCTGGGTAGCTGCTGGAGCCCCACGCCCCATCTTTGAAGAAAACCCAGATAATGGTGCTTCTCTTTTTGGTAACTTTATATGTAATGTCTTGATAAGACAAAACCTGTCTGTTGAATTGTGTTATTTGATTTGTTGATATCTTGTTTGTAATTTCTATTTGTATTTGCTCTGAAGTTCAGGGTGCTGGCTTTCCTCCCTGAACTAAGTGAATGATATATGTATGTTTGATTAAAGTGAGATTGTTAGCCCCTTAAAAAAAAAGAAAACAAAACAATAAAAACTTCAGGAAAAGATTTACAAACAAATTCTATCAGATATTTAAAGAAAAATTAATTTCAATGTTGATTCAGCTGTGGCAAATATAGAAAAAGTGACATTTTCAAATTGTATGATAAAAGTACAGTCTTCACAACTAAATAAAGAAAATAAAAGGCAGACAGCGAAAACTATAGATATTGACACAAAAATATTAAGTGAAACATTAGCAAACAGTACAATACCACAACACACACACAAGTACACACACACACACACACACACACATATATATATATATATATATATATATACACATACACACACATAAACATTGTAGACCCAGTAATAAGAGAAAAACACAAACAATAGATAATTATATCTATATATTCTGGAAAAGCCTGTGATAAAACCAAACACAAAGTTTTGCTTAAAAAATACTAGGGAAAAATGTGAATAAATTATCTTCTTACCAAGGTGATTATTCTGTATGAAACCAAGAACAAAGCAAGGATCCCCATTATCACCAATACTTTTTAACATAGTACCATAGATACTAGCTATGATAATAAGGCAAGGAAAAGAAATCAAGGGAATAAACACAAGCACAGAGAATGCAAATGTATTACTTTTGGAAAAATATATATTTATCTAAGGAAATCTAAAGAATCAACCAAAATTAATTAAAACCTAATAAATACAAGATTGCACGATATAAAATACAGCCAACTAAATTATTATCATTTCTCTACATTGCCTATCAAATCCTGTAGAGAGAGAAATTCTTTTCAAGATGACTACAGGCTGTATAAATACTTAGGAGTATCTACCAAAGTGTACATAATATGCTATATAAAATCATTACAGAAGAGACCTTAAAGAAATAATGATATGATAAACTTAATATTCATAGAAAAGAAGGGGTGTGGACCTCAGAAACAGTGTGAAGGAGGAACCAATCAGGACTTACTTCAGATTATGTGGCCTGAAAAAGGAAGAGTTTTTGAGCCTAAGTTAATATAATATGGGCGATTTCCATTGACTACTTGGAAAGTCTAAAATTGGAGGTGTTGTTTTTGTTGTTTTCCAGAAGAAAATGACATTTATTTTATATATTTGTGTCATTTTAAAAATTATTGGCAATATACCCACAGGTAATTAAATTTTAAGTTTGTATATATTATGTATATATATATATATATATATATATATATATATATATATATATATATGTATATGTATGTATGCATTTTTTTGTGAGGGAGTCTGGGTTGTTGCTCTGAATAAGTACATATCTCTTCCCTTTCAGAACAGAATTTATAGATTAAGCCAACTATTCTTTAAAGTTGAATGTTGTAAAGAAAAGGAAACTATGAGAACAGTGTCTGAACATGTCATTTAGCCCTCATTATACTCAGGAAACATCACAGAACTGACATGTGCCTGACAAATATAAGGCACCTTGGAACAGAAATTGATTACCCTTAAGGAATATTCCCACCAAAGTCCATTAGCCTCCGGAGTCTTTATTTTTACATTTTTGCAAAAACATTACCAAATGTTTCTGATTTCGCCTTTACATTTAAAGTACCCTCTAGCTCACGCAATAGATTGCAGTTTCCTCTAAGCTCACCTTGTCCAATATCCGCTTACTTCTTCAGAGTCTTCTGATTGTATCAGCATTTGCTTTACATATCAAAAGGTTATTGTGGATTGCTTCTTGGAGAGTTTCTAGTAGTCTCTAATCTGTAGATTTCAGCCAGGAAAATAGTTCCCTCCAAATGAAAGATTGCATGCCTTTTGCTTCTTTGGCTAATTTTACCTTTTCTTAATATCTAACATCCACTGACAGTAGAGATAGATATTGACAGATGGAAAGAGGGAGACTGCTCCTGACATGGAAGTCCGTAATCAAGAGTTGACTTTTTGGATAGGAAAATTAATTGTTGCAAGGTGATGAAATAGGGTCAAAATCAAATGATTAATACATGAAACAGAGGCCAAGAAGGTATCAAGGATTAAAAACATTAAAAATTTTCAGAACAGGTTGAGAAATGGTACTACTATGAGATAAGTGACTTGGGCAAATTGGGTGATTTGTGGAGAAGATAAGGCATTCTGCTTTTCATACTGAATTTTAAATTGGATATTTTAGAGTTATGTGCAAGGACCTTCAAGATGATTTATTCTGAACCTTTTATTTTGTAGGTGAGGAAACTTGAACTAAGACTGGTTAAATAATTTGGCTGTCACACATCTAGCTAGTAGTAGCTGCAGCTGAGACTAGAACCTATGTCTGAACATGCTTTTCATAGGTAGATAGGTAAAGCATTTGTTAAGCATTTACTATGCATTAGGTACCATCACCTTACCTCTAGTGCCATCTCACACTGAAACACCCATCAGCCACTGCAGCCTTTCTCTCCCTGGATTATCCCTCCATCATTCTGAGACCCTTCTCCCACTGGTGAGCTCCTTCACTCAGGTCATGGAACCTTTATATTCTTGCTTTTGCTTCTAACTTTTTATACCATCCACCCACCCACACTTCAGTACTTTCTCCACCTCTGCCTCCTTTTCAGATCCTTTTTTTTGCCTTCCTCTATTAGAATGTAAGCTCTTTGAGGGCAAGGACTATATTTCTTTTAATTTGTATTTGTAACCTCAGTACTTAGTCCAGTGCCTAGGCCTACAGTATTTAATAAATGACTGTTATCTAAGCACCGGAAATAGAGTAAAAAAAATTAAAACAATATAGTCTTTACTTTCAAGGTCCTTCATTCTAATAGGAAAAGACCAAACATAAAGGCAAAATGGAGAGGAGGACAGGGTAACCATGGAGAAGCAAGATTGCTTATGAGGAGATAGAAGAAAGTGAGTTGTGCTAGATATAAAGTGAGCACGGCCAAGGACCCTCACAAAGTAATGATCCAGGCTTTGGATTTACCAATAAGAATCTGGGGAGAGTGGGTATAGATTAAAAATTTTAGACACAGCAGGGGTAGAAGACTTTTAAATGATTTTTAAAAGTGAAGTTTGATATCAGGAATTCAGAAAACGGTGGAAAGATGGCTTTGAGGTAATGTAGTACAACAACAAAAAAGCTGAAGGAGGAAAACAATAATAGGCAACTATAATAAATTAGATGATGATACCACTAAAAGACATCTGAATTCAGAGATCATACAATACCTAATGTTTATCCCATTGTAGTGATTATAGAACGTATGTTCTTCCCCTGTACAGAGAGGTAGTAGATAATGGGCATATTTTATAGTCAAAGCTGATTATCTTAGATGATTTGGAATAACTTTATTGTTTCTTGTTCTGTTCTTAATAGAATTTATAGTTTTGGGTGGTTATTGAAAAGAAATTGTGGTGTAAGAAATCAAAATATATCAATAAAACTTTTAAATGAATATAAATAAATTATCTTATAACATTTTTAAAGTGAAAATTTTGACAGCTAAGCTTTAACTATATCCAGTTAAAGTTCATCAAAAAAGAACACGGGTACAACATACATGGAAAGGTAAACTAGGGCATTGAAAAAAATAGCTGACCTACTTACACTTCTTCCATAAATGAGGACATTTGTCTTGAATATGTTTGGTGAACCAGATTCAAACAAACAATAATAGAAACTATTCAAATAGGCATTTTAATACATTGCTTTTTAAGATGTGTTCACTGGATAGGTTTTTGTCTCTGTGGAAATTTGTACTTGAACCCCATCAGTAATTAAGGTTTAATATTCTTAATGTTAATAGCTAATACTTTAGATATGAATCTGGATATTTTACATTTGAAAGATATGTAGTACTTGACTTTGAATAGAATATTTATTTTTTCTAGGCTTGGAGAATATCTAAAATGTACTTAGGCATATCTATTTCACTTTTAAGTTAATTCATACTTAGAGCCATGTCAATTGATGGACTTATATATTCCAGTCCAATTCAGTAAGATTTTTCTAAAGTACAGCATGCAAGGCACCATTCTAGAAACTGGTTATACAAAGGAAAAAGGAAAAATGTTTCCTTGGCTTCAGTCAATTGATAAATCAATTATAAGCATTTATTAAATACCTACAGTGTGCAAATCACATTGCTAGGCACTGAAGACACAAATACAAAAACAAAATGGATCTTTAACGGTAAGGTAGGCCAAAAGTTTTAGTATATTTTCAGCTGTTAATGCTAAAAATTACACAAAAGTTTTTGGGTCACCTTGAATTCTATTAAAATAATTACATTTTGGCTTTGTTGCCCAGAGGGAAATAGACAATTTGGCAATTGTCTGGTTGATGTGAAGAATACAGATATCCAAAGTGGACGAACCATGCCCTATACTTCTCATCTCTCATCTCTGTATTTCTGGTTAATGATATTTAAGTATATGGTCTCCCTCCCTCTCTCTCTCTCTCTCTCTCTGTGTGTGTGTGTGTGTGTGTTTTGGAGAAAGGGTGTCATTCAATACTTCATTCCTGTAAAAGTCCCCTATACACGCACTGTACTTTCTTGTATCCTTCCCTTCTCTACTTGTCTCTCAAGTCTTGAATGGCTATCATTCTCCATCCATCTCTTCCTGTAGAATTCTTTTATATTAATTATTATTATTTATTTAAAATTTTTAGTTTTCAGCATTGATTTCCACAAGATTTAGAATTAAAAATTTTCTCCCCATTTCTACCCTCCCCCCCACTCCAACATGGCATTTATTCTGATTGCCCCATTCCCAAGTGAGCCCACCCTTCTGTCACTCCACTCCCCCTCATCCCCTTTTCCTTTACTTTCTGGTAGGGCAAGATAGATTTCTATGCCCTATTCTATTGCCCTATATTAAATAATATCTTATTTCCTAGTTGCATGCAAAAACAACTTTTTTTTTGAACTTCAGCTTTTAAAACGTTGAGTTCCAAATTCTCTACCCTCCTCCATACCCAAACTCCCAAAGAAGGCAAACAATTCAACATACTCCACAGATGTATCATTATGTAAAACCCTTCCACAATACTCATGTTGTGAAAGACTAACTACATATTGTTCCCTTCTATCCTGTCCCCCTTTATTCAATTTTCTCCCTTGACCCTGTCCCTTTTTGAAAGTGTTTACTTTTGATTACCTCTGCCCCCATCTGCCCTCTCTTCTACTGCCACCCCCCTTTTTGGTCTCCTTCCTCCTTCTTTCCTGTGGGATAAGACAGCCAATTGAGTGTGTATGTTATTCCCTCCTCAAGTCAAATCTGATGAGAGAAAGATTAACTCATTCCCCCTCTTCCCTTCCAACAGAACTGTTTTTTTTTCTTGCCACTTCTATGTGAGATAATTTACCCCATTCTATCTCTTCCTTTCTCTCTCTCTCAGTATATTCTTCTCTCATGCCTTAATTTGATTTTTTTTTTAGATATCATCCCTTCATATTCAACTCACCCTATTCCCTTCAGCTACCCTAATACTGAGGTGTCATGAATTATCCACATCATCTTTATATGTAGGAATGTAAACAAAACAGTTCAACTTTAGTAAATTCCTTTTCTTTTTGGGATCTTTTTCAGGAGGCGATCGTTGAATTCTTTCAATTTCTATTTTACCCTCTGGTTCTACAATATCAGGGCAGTTCTCCTTGATAATTTCTTGAAAGATGATATCTAGGCTCTTTTTTTGATCATGGCTTTCAGGGAGTCCACTAATTTTTTAAATTATCTCTCCTGGATCTATTCTCCTGGTCAGTGGTTTTTCCAATGAGATATTTCACATTGTCATCCATTTTTTTCATTCCTTTGGCTCTGTTTTATAATATCTTGATTTCTCATTAAGTCACTAGCTTCCACTTGCTCCAATCTAATTTTTAAGGTACAGTTTCTTCAGTGATCTTTTGGACCTCCTTTTCCATTGGGCTAATTCTGCCTTTCGAGGCACTCTTCTCATTGGTTTTTTGGAGCTCTTTTGCCATTTGAGTTAGTCTATTTCTCAAGGTGTTATTTTATTCAGTATTTTTTGCATCTCCTTTAGCAAGTCATTGACTTGTTTTTCATGGTTTCCTCTCATCACTCTCATTTCTCTTCCCAATTTTTCCTCTACTTCTCTAACTTGCTTTTCCAAATCCTTTTTGAGCTCTTCCATGGCCTGGGACCAGTTCATGTTTTTCTTGGAGGCTTTTGATGTGGGCTCTTTGCCTTTGTTGACTTCTTCTGGCTGTATGTTTGGTCTTCTTACTCACCAAAGAAAGATTCCAAAGTCTGAATCTGAATCTGAGTCCATTTTCACTGCCTGTTTATGTTCCCAGCCAACTACTTGACCCTTGAGCTTTTTGTCAGGGTACATCTGGTTGTAGAGTAGAGAGTACTTTGTCCCAAGCTTGATGGATTGTGCTGTTCTTTTCAGAGCTACTTTACACAGCAAGCTCTGCCACACCAGCACTCCTTTTTCTCCCAAGAACCGCCAGTGAGGATTGCGGCCCACATCCAGCCAGGGCAAAGCAGGCTTTGCACTCCCGCTGTAATCCACCAATTAATTCCTCCCACCAGGTGGGCCTAGGGCCAGAGGCAACTGAAGCTGTAGCTCTGGAAGCGGCCTCAGAGCTGCACCACCTCCACCACCCCCAGGGTGGTGGCTGATCCTGAACTACTTTTTAGTCTGTACCAGCATCTTTTCCCACCAACCTTCTCAGTTGTCTTTGGTGTTTGTGGGTTGAGCAGTCTGGTAACTGCCACAGCTCACTGATTCAGGGCACTACACCTGTTCTACCTAGCTCACAGTTTTGTTGGTCCTGGTGCGGCACACGTTGGGCTCTGCTCAATTTTGCTCCCAGCTATAGGGGATAGACCCTTCCCCACGACCATCCAGAGTATCCTGGGCTGAAGCCCTGCTTCCCTCTGCTATTTCATAGGTTCTGCAGCTCTAGAATTTATCAGGAGCCATTTTTATAGGTGTTGGAGGGACCTTGGGAGGAGCTTAAGCAAGTCCCTGCTTTCCAGCAGCCACCTTGTCATCGCCCCCTTCCTGTGGAATTTTTATACTTCCCATTTGAAAGACCACCTCTTTCAGGAAATCTTCCCTGATATACAGCTCTCATTTGGAAACTATCTTTCTCTTCTTGACTCTCACATAGATCTTGGTTTGTATCATATAATACAATTCTCGTGTACTCTTTTGTCTTAAAGTAAGTTGTTTATGTATCATATCCTCCTAATAAAGAGTAAATTCCATGAAGACAGAGACCAAATCTCATCAAAGCTCTCTTGTCAATCCCTAGAACATATATCTCCTCTGCGTTCTACACAGAACAGACGCTTCATAAATTTATTCTGTGTTGTAATGACAACTCTCCAAATCTTTTTCACATTTATGTTCTTCCTTATTTTGTTTAATTTAACATTTTCATTGAAGAATATACCATATAAACATTAAACTTAATGGAGCTCCAGAATCATCTTGTTTTGTTCCCTGTCTTAGCCAAATCAAATTATATAATCATTTGTGTTTATAAGAAACATCAGAGATCATCTTCCCATCCTCTCTTCTAATTGATGAGGAAAGTAAGAGCCAGAAAAGTTAAGTGACCTTTTCAAAGTTATACAAGTGACATAACCAGGATTTAAACCTTGGCCCTTGTTCCCTAAGTCCCACTCTTTACAACATACCCTGTAGTATCTGTGAGTTGCCAATAGAGTTAGTTTCAATGCCAGGACTGAACCTAAGGTTTGCTGACTATATTCATAAAAGAGGAAACCCAGAGGTTTATTTGATTGGCAAATTGGATCATCATTTAGAGCAACAGGAGGACCATTGAATTTTTTTTTCTTTGAAAAGTCCTAATATATCACTAAAATGGAGTGGTTTCCAGGATTGTTAAAAACAGAGGATGTTTGTATATTATCACTTGAGTCTCAGCATGGTTTAGACCAGAGGTACTTAAGACTGCAGGATCAAGCTTTAGGCTCCTGTTATAAATACTGAGGCATTGAAGACAGGGCTTCAAGGGACAGTAGTCATAAAAACCTCCCTCTCTAGCCCCTTGTTCCTTTATTACATCATGTCAATAGATCACAGTGCTTATAAATCTTTCATTCAGATCTAAAGTTCCAAACTTTTTCAACATAGATCACTATACTGGTTCACATGTGATAAAGAAGATTGCTTTTTAGGTATAGGTTGAAATAAATGGTCTCAGGAATCCTGTTTAGTTAGGAATACACAATTTTGGGGGTGGAGTCAAGCTGGCAGCTGGAAAGCAGGGACTAGTGTGAGCTCCCTGCCAAGTCCCTCCAAAAACCTATAAAAAATGGCTCTGAACAAATTCTAGAACTGCAGAACCCACAAAATAGCAGAGGGAAGCAGGAATACAGACCAGGACAGCCTGGATAGTTTCTGGGTGAGGTATTTCATGCACGGAGCTGGGAGTGAAGCAGCACGGAACAGAGCTCAGCATTGGCCATGCAGACCAACTAGACTAGGAGCTGGGCGGAGCGGGTCCTAGTGCCCTGAATCAGTGAGCTGTGGCAGTTGCCAGCCTTCTCAACCCACAAACACCAAAGACAACAGAGAAAAACTGCAGAACCCATGAAATAGCAGTGGGAAGCAGGGCTCTAGCCCAGGACAGCCTGGATGGTCTCTGGGTAAGTTCTGTCCCGCATGGAGCTGGGAGTGGAGCGGAGTGGTGCAGAGCCCAGTGAGGGCCACGCAGACCAACCAGAACAGGACCCAGGCGGAGCGTGCCCTAGCACCCTGAATCAGTGAGCTGCAGCAGTTACCAGACTTCTCAACCCACAAACACCAAAGACAACACAGAAGGTTAGTGAGAAAAGCTGCTAGGGACAGGGTGATAGAGTTTGCAGTTCAGTCACTTCCCCGGAGCAGCAGAGGTAGGACAGCTACAGAACTACAGCTGCAGTTGCTTCCTGTCCCAGGCCCAGCTAGTGGGAGGAATTAAGTGAAGGATCAGAGCAGGAGTGCACAGCCTGCTGAAGATCTAAGTCCAGTCAGGGTTAGGGATTCTTGGGGAAGGAGGAGTGCTGGTGTGGCAGAGCTGGCTGTAATAGCTCTGAAATCAACAGTGCATACCCCCAAGCTTGGAACATAGTAGTCTTTACTCTACAAGCAGTCATACCCCACTGAAAAACTCAAGGGTCAAGTAAGTTGGCGGGAACATGGCCAGGCAGTGAGAGCACATACAGATTCAGTCTCAGACTTTGGAATCTTTCTTTGGTGACAAAGAAGACCAAAACATACAGACAGAAGAAGTCAACAAAGTCCAAGAGCCTACAACAAAACCTCCAAGAAAAATGTGAACTGGTCTCAGGCCATGGAAGAGCTCAAAAAGAATTTGGAAAAGCAAGTTAGAGAAGTAGAGGAAAAATTGGAAAGAGAAATGAGAAGGATGCAAGAAAACCATGAAAAACAAGTCAATGACTTGCTAAAGGAGACCCCAAAAATACTGAAAAATACACTGAAGAAAACAACACCTTAAAAAACAGACTAACTCAAATGGCAAAAGAGCTCCAAATAGCCAATGAGGAGAAGAATGCCTTGAAAGGCAGAATTAGCCCAATGGAAAAGGAGGTCCAAAAGACCACTGAAGAAAATACTACTTTAAAAATTAGAATGGAGCAAGTAGAAGCTAGTGACTTTATGAGAAATCAAGATATTATAAAACAGAACGAAAGGAATGAAAAAGTGGAAGAAAATGTCAAATATTTCATTAGAAAAACCACTGACCTGGAAAATAGATCCAGGAATGATAATTTAAAAATTATTGGACTACCTGAAAGCCACGATCAAAAAAAGAGCCTAGACATCATCTCTCAAGAAATTACCAAGGAGAATTGCTCTGATATTCTAGAGCCACAGGGCAAAATAGAAATTGACAGAATCCACAGATTGCCTCCTCAAATAGATCCCCAAAAGAAATCTCCAGGAATATTGTCGCCAAATTCCAGAGCTCCCAGATCAAGGAGAAAATATTGCAAGCAGCCAGAAAGAAACAATGTGAGTATGTGGAAACATAATCAGAATAACCCCAGATCTAGCAGCTTGTACATTAAGAGATCGAAGGGCTTGGAATACAATATTGCAGAGGTCAATGAAGCTAGGATTAAAACCAAGAATCACCTACCCAGCAAAACTGAGTATCATGCTCCACGGCAAAATATGGATTTTCAATAAAATAGAGGACTTTCAAGCTTTCTCAGTGAAAAGACCAGAGCTTAGTAGAAAATTTCACTTTCAAACACAAGAATCAAGAGAAGCATGAAAAGGTAATCAAGAAAAAGAACAAGAAAAGGAAATCCCAAGGGACTTACTAAAGTTGAACTGTTTTGTTTACATTCCTACATGGAAAGCTGATGTGTATTATTCATGAGACCTCAGCATTAGAGTAGCTGAAGGGAATATGCATATATATATATATATATACACACACGTGTGTGTGTGTCTGTGTCTGTGTGTGTATGTACATATATGTATATGTGTGTATGTATGTATATATGTGTGTATATATATATAGAGAGAGAGAGTGGGGGGCATAAGGTGAGTTGAAGATGAAGGGATGATATCTAAAAGAAATAAAATCAAATTAAGGGATGAGATAGGAATATATTGAGAGAGGGAGAAAGGGAGAGATAGAATGGGGTAAATTATCTTGCACAAAAATGCAAGAAAAAGCAGTTCTGTAGGAAGAGAAGAGAAAGCAGGTGAGGGGGAATGAGTGAATTTTGCTCTCATCAGATTTGACCTGAGGAGGCAATACCATACACACTCAATTTGGTATCTTACCCCACTGGAAAGAAGGAGGAAGAAGATAAAAAAGGGGGGATGATAGAAGGGAGGGCAGACGGGGGAGGAGGTAATCAAAAACAAATACTTTCGAAAGGGGACAGGGTCAAGGGAGAAAATTCAATAAAGGGAGATAGGTTAGGAAGGAGCAAAATATAGATACTCTTTCACAACATGAGTATTGTGGTAGGGTTATACATAATGATACGCATGGGGCCTATGTTGAGTTGCTTGACTTCTTTGGGAGGGTGGGTGCGAAGGGAAGAGGGGAGAGAATTTGGAACTCAAAGTTTTAAAAATAGATGTTCAAAAACAAAAAAAAAAGTTTTTGCATGCAACTAGAAAATAAGATACACAGGCAATGGAGAGTATAAATTTATCTTGCCTTACAAGAAAGGAAGGGAAAAAGGATGAAAGGGGAGTGGGGTGACAGAAGGGAGGGCTGACTGGGGAACAGGGCAACCAGAATATATGCCATCTTGGAGTGGGGGGGGGAGTGTAGAAATGAAGAGAAAATTTGTAATTCAATCGCTTGTGAAAATCAATGCTAAAAACTAAATATATTAAATTAATTAAAAAAATAAAAAAAGGAATGCACCATTTTACAAAAAGCATATATTACAAGATGTACTGGTTTTATTGTGGTTTTTTCTCTTTAATTTCCTTTTGCTACCCCACCTCGTGCCTTAGTAATGGCAGGATAGGGTTGGTGTGATAGGGGAAAGGGGAAAGGCACATTTTGTTGTGTACCAGAGAAGAGTATCTTAAAGCTAGGCTGCTCTGAGTGATTTGATGTGGATTTTCTTCTCACAGTTCTAAAAATAAGTTTTTATGGATGCTCCTTATTTTTCTATTAATGGTATCTCTTCATTTACTGCCTCCACCTTCAAACTGCACTGTTTTATTTCCTCTGTGCACACACTCTGAGCTCTCTCTCCTAAGTCCTACTTGTTTTCATAGTCCAGAGACACAAAGAAAGGCTATTACTTTCTCAGATAGGTTCTAGCTTCTTGGTGAAACTGAGAGCTTAGGGAGTATCTTCTTAATATTATATCACACAAGTCTCATGGTCAGCTTCCTCCAACTGTATTTCATTATTTTTGTGGACTAAAACTGAGATTTTATTGATATAGTTAATTCCCAAAAGGTAACTGCCACTGTCAGTGCAAATCAGGAAACAATTCTGTATTTACAGTCTTAAAGGGGGGCTAGCTGTGTTAAAAGGTTAAAAGCCTGGCCTAGGAGTACTTAAAATAACTTTTCCCCTTCAAAGTCAGCTGTCTAATATGCTATCCAACACTGCTGCCACATTATTTATTACTACACATTCTCACTAGGGACTGCAGTTTGTTCAACAATTCTCCATTCTCTCTCCTTTTCAAAAACCAATAAAATAAAAAGCACAAGGTTAATGATTTCAATGACATTTGACTATAAAGAAAACATGCAAATAATACTAAGTCTACACATTATGATAATGAAAGAAAGACTGAATTAACTACACATCTCAAAATGTTATCAACTAAAGGATGGTAATGTAAAGTACATTCTTTCTGGTGTCAATTTCTCAAATAATACATACACATCTATCTGTATGTAAAGATCTATAAATCTAATTATATCTAACTTTACAGATCTTTCTTTTGATATATAGATAAATATATCTATATGATTGCTTATCTATCCTTCTCTCTCTCTCTCTTCCTCTCTTTCATTCTCTCTCTCTCCCTTTCTCTCTTTTCCTCTCTCTCCCTCTCCCTCTCTCTCTCTCTTATTATCTATATGAATGTATGACAACAGGAGTATAGCTGTATATTAGGATTATAGCTATATATAAAGTACATTTTAGGTTAAGTATAAATTATCAAGCTTACCTGTAGTTCTATTAAATCTCCAAATGAATAAGACATAATTTTTACCCAGCTAACCAATAACCCTGAATGCACAATAAATTATTTAACATCTTCCATAATATGGGTAACAAAAAAGAGTTTTCAATATTTCACTCTCATCCATCTGTAATGAATAAATTTCAGACTAATTTTCTCATGCAAAGGGAGGTTAAATGCTTAATTTTAATAATCAAAGGTACTATCTTCAAAGGCACTTAAATCTAATTCTATTGCATAAAACAAATCCCACATTCCTTAACTCTATCCATGCTAGTATAACTGAGTTTGAATAATGATGATAAATTGTATATACAAGGACAAATTATATTAGCTTAAAGGATATTTTTCCCCCACAGAGTTCAGAATTAACCTGAGCCATTATTCACTTCAAAAAATTGGCTTCTCTGGGCAGCTCTGGGGATTATAGAAGAGATAGGCAGACTTGCCTAGTCTTTGGGTATGACAGTTCTCAGTTTAGTTTTCTAATTTTAAAATGAGTGTATAGCTTTCTAAGGTTCCTTCCAGTTCTAGATCTATGATCCATAGCAAAGCTCTGTGACACTTTCTAATTTTCTAGGAGTTTCTCATAATCTACACATGATCTGAGACACAATCCACACCCCCCCAATATGATAGCTCATATTTCCATGCTTTTTATTCTTTACAAAACATTTTCCTGACAATAGCTCTGGCAAGTAGAGAGGGAAATGATTTTCTTCTCTGTTTTTTTTTTCCTGGATGAGGAAAATGAGGTTCAGATTGCATATTTCTCCCCTTCTGCACTCTAGCCAAACTATCCAGCTCTGCTCCCTAAAGGTAGTATTTCATGCAATCCCTTGCCTTGGTGCCTTTGCACAGCCTTTCCCCTTTGTGTAGCATCCTCTTCCTTCTTATTTCTTCTTCTTAGGATTCCAAGCTTCCTTTAAAATCAGCACATGTGCCTTTTCCTGTATGAGAAGTCTTTTCTTCTCTCTCTAGCCATTAATACTCTCACCTTGCCCATCAGCTTATGAACTTATAGGTGTAGCCATAATGGCTTTTGTTTTCTTTGAATGGCTCAGCTTGCCTCATTGAGCCTCTGGACACTGTGGCTTGCTCTTCTGGGGCAGGAGGCCTGGGGAGCATGCCGGGAAGCAGACAGCTTCCTGTGTGAGGAGTCATGGGGCTGGCTGAGGGGAGGTGTTGATGTCTATGCTAGGGGGAGGGGCCAACTCAAGAACCAATCGGCCCTGGTCATTTGGGCGGAGCTTGATGATGTCAGAGACCCTATAAGAGGGGAGAGGACAGCTCGGAGAGTTCTTTCTCTCTTTCCTTTTCCGGTTGGAGCCAGCGACAGTTACGACAGTTACATCGTCAGTTACAGTTGCAGCTTCAGTTTCAGACACAGACACAGCTGAGGCAGGAGCTGCCAGTAGCAGAGCTGATCTACGGGAGGAAGCTGAACAAAGACTTCAGTCCAGTGGGTAATCTTATTACCATAAAGGGGGAAACATGATTTTGCTTTACGCAATCATGTTTCTCTGTAGCCTCCTGGTTACTCTTTCAAGGCGTACCTATTGGGCCTGGAAGATTATGACCAACATATCAAAATGGGGCTTCTGGTTCATGGGTTGGTTACTGTGGAGCCTAAATAAATGTTTTGATTCTTCTGCCTTCTACTTTGAGAGTTTCTTCTATCTGGCGATTCCGAACCTTTCAGACATGTTTATGATCTTCTTTGAGATTATAAACTCGGCCCTCCTGATACATTTGGCGTCACGAACAGGATCGCTAGGTATAAGATCTCTATTTAGAAGCAGAACAATTTCAGAGGAAGAGATAAATATCCCAGGATGGGAGGATCCATTTTATTCCTCCCTAGCAAAAGAATTGGCTAAAAAAGCTGGACCCTGTGAAAACTGGGAACCAAGGCTACGGAGAGGAGATCCTAGGGATTTAGAAAAGTGTTTACGAGAAGTTGGGATTCAGTCAGGGGCATCACTATCTAGGCAAAGCTGGATAGTGTTATCAGCCTACCGGCTAGTATACGAAAGATTGAGATTAAGTGAAAGACATGGGGGCACTCCTACCCCACAGGAAGAAGGGAAATCTCAGATAGCAGGAGACCAAACTGACTCAAATGAGAACTTTTCTATTAATGTGGCTAAGAGCAACAGGAGACCAAAAAAGCCCAGAGTGCATTTCAACCCAGCCCAGAAAGAGCCTGACTGCCTGCTTCGTCCTAGCCATGGTGGCAGAGGAAGTGAGTGGGGAGAGAATGAGACAATGTTAGGGGCTGAGGCACAAA
Organism: Trichosurus vulpecula; assembly: GCF_011100635.1. NCBI lineage: Eukaryota > Metazoa > Chordata > Mammalia > Diprotodontia > Phalangeridae > Trichosurus > Trichosurus vulpecula. The sequence continues at coordinate 392,153,510 of NC_050574.1, forward strand.
ACACTACTGGGGTTCAGGATGTGCCTCACACAGAGAATAGGAGATGGTTAAATGATCAGACAAGGGCTCGACCCATACAAAGGAGGAAGACAGAAACCCGAGGTGAAGATTCAGTTACAAGGGAAATTCAGGAAGATTTCTCACCGCAAGAGGTCACAGATATTTTGAGTAGATTCAGCCAAAGAATAGGAGAACCATTGATATCTTGGATGGTAAGACTCAGTGATCAAGGGGCCGGTGGAATATCAGTAGATGGGACAGACCGCATGAGATTCATAGGTATCAGCCATGATCCTCTAGTTCAACAAGCTTTTAGGGAACATCATCAGCAAGGAGATGGTGATAGCAGGACTACTCTGTTGGCATTAGCCGCTGTGGGATGCAATAAGAGATATGATACTGATTCTATGTGGCCCACTGAGCACAGACCCTGGTATTCACTTAGAGATTGTATCATGAGACTAAAGGAGGAGGTAATGAAGACTGCCATTATGATAGGAACTGCAGACAAATATTACAATGATCCAATGGGACTGTCTCATAGGAATTTAATAATTAGGACAGCTCCCCCTGCTTATAAACAACTAATTTTGAATTTATTGCTTGGAGAAGTAGGGAGCCGTCTTACAACAGTGATAAATAAGATTTTACAGTTATATGACTTAGGTGACTGGGGAAGGGATAGATCTCCTCGAGAGAGAAGGGTGAATAACCAGCAAACTTGGCGCCAAAGGAGAGTAACAAGGAAAGAAATGTTTACTACTTTATTGAGAGCAGGGGTAGGTTTTGAAATGATAGATGGAATTCCAACCAATGAATTATACAGAATGTATAGAGGACTTGATAACACGAGAGATAGGGAAATCAGAACTGCTCCTGCAAATGCTACAGATGTTGAACCTTCAAACCCAAGTGAATCATATGAAAGGGAATACTAGGGAACAGGCCGAGCCCCAGTCCAAATTAAGGAAATACACAGGCTGGATTGTAGACCTCACATTAACTTGACCATATATTGGAAAAATGGGTCAAGTACGGTAACTGAGGCATTAATAGATACTGGGGCCGAGGCCACCCTTATTTATGGAAATCCAGACAAGTTCAGCCATGGAACTCCTATTACCATCACAGGACTAGGAGGGACTGAAATATCAGCCAGACAAGTTAAATTGATGATGAAAATTGGACAGTTGCCCAAGAAAGAATATAGTGTGGTTATTGTGCCTATTCCTGAATACATCATTGGAATAGACATTTTGAAGGGTATGACCTTAAATTTACCTGAAGGGAAATACCAATTTGCTGTGAGGAAAATAGGCATTAATGCAGTCTTAGTGGGGAAAATCAAGATGGATCCAATCACTTTGCCCGAACCTTCTGAAGTAATTACTTTGAGGCAATATCGTGTGCCAGGTGGGCAAGATGAAATTGCCAACACTATAAGAGAATGTGTTGAGGCAGGAGTGTTAGTCCCTACAACTACTCAATGGAACAACCCTGTCTGGCCAGTCCGAAAGTCAGATGGAACATGGAGGATGACAGTAGATTATAGACAGCTGAACAAAGTGACTCCTCCCTTGTATGCTGCTGTCCCAGACACAGTTACTTTAATAGAGAGAATACAAAAACGTGAAGGGACTTGGTATGCAGTTATTGATTTGGCCAATGCCTTCTTTACAATCCCAATAGACCCCAAGCAATGGAATCAGTTTGCTTTTACTTGGCAAGGCCGACAGTATACATTTACACGCCTGCCGCAAGGATATATTCATAGCCCAACTATTTGCCACAGGATTGTAGCTGAACATTTGGATGAATTAAAGTTACCTGGTGTACAGCTTACACATTACATAGATGACATCATGATACAGGGAAAGAATATAAAGGAGGTGGAGGAGAGTTTAGCATTATTAATTGACCATATGAAAAGCAAAGGATGGGAAATCAACCCCGCAAAGGTTCAAGGGCCAGCTCAAACTGTAAAATTCTTGGGGATACAGTGGAATAGAGGACTGCGAGAAATTCTCCCACAAGCTCGACAAAAAATCCAGGATTTTCCCACCCCTACCAATAAGAAAGAGGCCCAAAAGTTCATAGGGCTGTTTGGTTATTGGAGACACCACATCCCACATTTGGGACAGATTTTAAAACCCTTGTATAGAGTCACCAGAAAGAAATATGAATTTGACTGGGGACTTGAACAAAGTAGAGTTTTTGAGGAAGCAAAGGCTGCTATTCAATTAGCTCTAGACTTATGGCCTATGCAAAATGGGCCAGTGGAGTTACAAGTGACTGTACAAGATGACTATGCAAATTGGAGTCTGTGGCAAAAACAACAAAGCCGAAGTGTACCTTTAGGCTTTTGGTCAAGGAAACTGCCCTCATCTGGAGTGCAATATACACCTTTTGAGAAGCAGCTGTTAGCTGCATATTGGGCTTTAGTAGAAACTGAGCAACTAACTCTGGGTCATGAAGTGGTATTAAGGCCTGGAATTCCAATTATGACTTGGGTAATGAGTACCCCAGCTTCTCACAGAATTGGACATGCACAAGAGGCAAGCATAATCAAATGGAAGTGGTATATTCAGAATAGGTCCAGAGCAGGCAAAAATGGAGTTTCTGCTCTACATGAATCTGTGGCGAACATTGATACTGAGAGCAATGAAAAGCCCCTTGAATCTAAGCAACAGATGGTACCATCCTTAGTGAAATGGAATAATGGATATGACGGACTAAATGAAGAACAGAAGAAACATGCTTGGTTTACTGATGGGACAGCAAAATATTTAGGACAGAAGAGACATTGGAAAGCAGTAGCCTATAACCCCTGTACAAGGAGAACTCTGGAAAGTTCTGGGATAGGTGGAAGTAGCCAATATGCTGAACTGATGGCAGTGCATCAGGCCATCAGAGCAGAGAAAGGAGGACAGTGTCATATATTTACTGACTCGTGGGCGGTAGCTAATAGTGTAGCCATAATGGCTTTTGTTTTCTTTGAATGGCTCAGCTTGCCTCATTGAGCCTCTGGACACTGTGGCTTGCTCTTCCGGGGCAGGAGGCCCGGGGAGCATGCCGGGAAGCAGACAGCTTCCTGTGTGAGGAGTCATGGGGCTGGCTGAGGGGAGGTGTTGATGTCTATGCTAGGGGGAGGGGCCAACTCAAGAACCAATCGGCCCTGGTCATTTGGGCGGAGCTTGATGATGTCAGAGACCCTATAAGAGGGGAGAGGACAGCTCGGAGAGTTCTTTCTCTCTTTCCTTTTCCGGTTGGAGCCAGCGACAGTTACGACAGTTACATCGTCAGTTACAGTTGCAGCTTCAGTTTCAGACACAGACACAGCTGAGGCAGGAGCTGCCAGTAGCAGAGCTGATCTACGGGAGGAAGCTGAACAAAGACTTCAGTCCAGTGGGTAATCTTATTACCATAAAGGGGGAAACATGATTTTGCTTTACGCAATCATGTTTCTCTGTAGCCTCCTGGTTACTCTTTCAAGGCGTACCTATTGGGCCTGGAAGATTATGACCAACATATCAAAATGGGGCTTCTGGTTCATGGGTTGGTTACTGTGGAGCCTAAATAAATGTTTTGATTCTTCTGCCTTCTACTTTGAGAGTTTCTTCTATCCGGCGATTCCGAACCTTTCAGACATGTTTATGATCTTCTTTGAGATTATAAACTCGGCCCTCCTGATACAATAGGTTAGCCCAAAAATCTTAGTATATTTTTAATTTGCATTGAGACTCTTTATATCCTCATCCTCTGTCATGTGTTGATTTCTCTAATAACAACCCTGACAAAATATACTACCATTAACCCCAACACCGGATATCTACCTCCTCCAAAAGCAGCATTTAATTGTATATACTCCTTTATTGGAAATTATTTGAGAATAGAACTATTAACTTGACAAGATTATTGAAAAGTAGGTGGCAAGGGTAACAGTGGTGCTGGCATCAGAGTAGCAACAGAGGAAATAGCATGGATACCTTATAATAGCACCCTACTTAAGAAAAATGCTGCTCAGATTCCAAAGCTTTGTCTTAGCTCTGACACAACATTTTATTGTATGATTCAATAAAGAATGTTGAAACAAGGGCAGAAATTTTTAAAAAAGGAACTACATGAAGCATATGTTGTTTTTCTTATACATCCTAAAAGTCTAAGGTAAATTATTAAATTATATACAATTTAAAATGTCTACACATTATTGTCTTGAATAATTAGCTTTCACATCTGGTAAAAGTGGATGATGGTGTCCCATACCATACTTTTCTTTTCTTTGTCAAACATTACATAAAATACATACTATTTAAGCTGAAGAAAGAAAACAAACAGAATTATGGGATTTCAGAGCAGGAATGAACATTAGAGAGAACCTTATCTGACTCCCTCATTTTATAGCTGGGAGAAATGGAGTAATAATAGAAAGGAGATAATGTAAGGCAGCATGGAGGAATGTAGAGATGGACAAATGCTTTTACTTCTTGGAGCAACATTAACTCAATAAGCTAAGAATCATTTTACCCTATAGCTAAAAGTCATATTAACTTACAAAGAGCTAAGGAAATGTGTTATATGTGTATGGAATACAAGTCTCTAAAGATTTTTATATCCTATAGAAAATAGTCATAGTGGGTATGAGCAAGGTAGTGATATAACCAATGAAAAGGGGCATGACTTTGCTTCTACCACGTATTCCACGTGGTTGGGTAAATCTCTTATCTTTTCTAGTCCTCAGCTTCCTGTTCTGTGAAAACAGGGGTTCACTGAGATGATCTCCAAGATCTCTCGTGCAATTCTAGATCTATGATCCCATAAGAGCAAAAGGCTAAGAAGCAGCAAAGGGAAGACCAGAATGCAGGCCTTTTCATTCCTTAGTCTAAGGCTCTTTTCACTACATCGTGGACTATGTAGGAACATGGGGAACCAAAATCTCTTTTTTTATCTGCATGCCTTTTGGAAGCTTTTCTTGTCATTGTTTGTTGTATGTTGATCTGCTTTGGGAAGAGCAAAAATATTTCATAATTGGTTTGCATTATCCCCAGATAGAACAAGAATATTATTTAGATCTATTACTATCTAGCCTGATTCTACAGTAGTGTTAGGTGTGGTACACTGAGTCATTAAGGTGATTTGGAAAACATGCATCCCTATGAAATATTAGACTCCACTGGTTATTTAGAGGACCATTGTGTAGTCTACAGGCACTGAAGAACTCTGTGTCAGACTTTAAATTCCTCCTGGGGAATTAGGGGTGATGGTGTCTGAGTCACCAGGTCATTGGGTCTGTGTAAAAATGAAAACCCTGGGTCAAGAAAGCTCAACAATGAGCCAGTATTCATTGACAGACCAATTTATTTTATCATTCTTAAAATTTCTATATGGTTACCAGATGTTTATTTTGTCATCATCTTTTTTTATTGATAATCATAGAGAAGATCTCTAAAAATAGGGATCTTACTCTTGAATGATAAAATAATTAAAAGCATTCTGATCCCTTCAAGAAAATGATTGCATTATAAGTGGATGCATCCTAGACCTGGGGGGAGGTTAATTGAACTCTACCCACTGAAATTTTCAAGTGTTATTCAAGAATAACTTCAAGTGTAACACATGACAATAATGCAATCAAGAGCTTAGGAAGGTTTGTGGTAATAAAACAGTAATCAGAAAGAAAAGGTGATAATCTTAGGTTCATGGGGTGATGGTTATATTTTACCAGCCACCACCAGGAGTATCTGTGATTCAGGCACGTCTCAAGAGAAGAACAGGCCAGCAGAATTAATATTATTATTGGGAAATTGGCCTACTTTCCCCTACATTTCATAACCTCCAAAGTACTGAAAGATGATAAGAAACATTTTAAGAAAGATAATAAGATAAGAAACATATGTTTCACCTGCTAAGGCTTGAATATCTTAAGAATAAAATATCAAATAGGCATGTCTTAATTATTATCTGGTCACGCATCATTGATTTGAGCATTTCCTTCTTGGATTCATGTTAACTCACAAAAGCTAAGAAAATATGTTATATATTTATGGAATAAAGTTTCTAAAGATTTAAAAATAAGCATCCTATAGAAAGAAGTAGAGAGGGTCATAGTAGTTGCAGGCAAGGCACAGCATATAACCAATGGAAATGTCAGATAATAGGAATTAAAAAATCAATGAATTGTATGATATGAAAAGATGATAAGCTAATACTGTGTTGAGAATATGAGGAATGGACGGTCAGTGTTCCCTTGGTTCCCTTGTATTGTCAAGAGAATGTAAGGAAAGCACCAGCATATTGTAGGGGGAGGGGCCCATGTGGAGAATGTTGGGGAAGGCATAGCTAAGAGTTGCACAGGATGGGAAGGCTTAAATAAGTTGTATTCCACGTTGCTGGGGTCATGTGCACGTGAATGAGATCAAAGATCCATTTGAGTCTCTCATATCAAAAACCAGAAATTATTTCTTTAACCTCTCTGTGTGTATATGTATGTGTGTATGTGTGTGTGCATGTGCATGTGTTTGTCTGTGTCGTGGGACATACATATGTCTGGTTAGTGGGAGGAAAGTCTTCCTTTTAGGTCCTCCTGGAATTAAATTTGGACAGGAAACAGCTTAATATTACTCTTCACAGATGAGTGAGTAAATCATTTAAAAATTTTGGCTGGAGACTACAATCAGCTGTGGACTCATTCAAACCATATGACTTTCATCTCTGAAAATTAGTAATTCACATTCACATGGGGCTTTTTGGTGTGTAAAGGGCTTCATCATAACAACACTGAGAGGATAGTATAAGTAATAATGTCTCCACTCTATAGAAAGATAAATTGAAGATTTTAGAGGTTTAAAACCATTGGCTGTATCTCAAGGCTCAGGTCTCCTGTATTCAAATCCTAGGCCCTTTGCCTTATATAAAACTGCCTGGCCTATCCAAACAATAGTATAAGTACGTTGAAGATATGTCCCAATATACACAGGAAGTTTTACATCCTTAGAAATATAGGTATTCCTTGAAATATAGACTGTGGTCTTCTGAAAAAAATTCTCAAAGATTATTTAATTCTAATCTGATATATCAAATCTAAAATCATTGATGCATTTCCCTATGGGGATTTCTGGGATAGGGAGTGCAGCTTTCCTTCTGTACTTACTTGCAGATTTTTGTTGAGAAAGCAATTAAGAAAGAACCCAGGTTTACAGTTTTTGAGTTAGTGTGGCAGGCCTTCTGTATCATAGTTACTGAGATTTCTCATCTCTGCTTAGTATTGCTTTATTCTTGAAAGTAATAAATATTTTTTTTCCTGTTGCAGGGTGTTTGAATCTTTACTTGTCTACTTGCTATCGAAATGACTTTGGACAAAATACTTTATCTCATTCTGGATTTCCTCATTCATAAAATGGGGGAGTTGGGCTAAAGTCTCTTCAAATTCTAAATCTAACCATGATCTTTCAAGTTTTACTCTTTACCCCTGCATTTCCAGGGCCATGGTGATTTATCCTATCTCATTACCTCTCACTTTTCTTTTTCACCCTAATGTAGTCCATAGACCCCATATACAATGTATAAAGAGAATTGTGATCAATACATGATATTATCTAGAATGTTTTTAGCTTTATAATTCTATAACTACAAGTCTTCCAGGAATGTATATTTTTCATTATTTTATCAACTTAGAAACTTTTTGATTTTCAGATTTCCTTCCTTGAAATACTTTCATTTTTAATGTCTTCATTTTAATACCTATTTTCAGGCTTAGTTCAGTGCCTTGCATATAATAGTCAAATAATATTTTTTAATTCCTGTTGCATCATATTACATTGAATTGAAAGGAAAGAGCACTGGCTCTGTCCTTAAGCAGGGCAGGGTTCAAATCCTGCCTCTGAAAACTAGAGGGAAAACTTTGGGCAAGTTACTTAAATTACCTGGGCCTTGCTCATCTCGACTGTAAAATAAGGGGGTTGGACTGTATGTCCTCTGAGGTCCCTTTCATTTTTAATTCTATAAGCCTATGAATTTAGATGATAATCTCTGATGGAAAAAGTTCAAAAGATCCACTTAGTTACACTGAGTGGTTTGTCTCTATTGCCTGAATATAAATTCTCTCACTTGTGCATGGCATATTTAACTTTCCAGTTAATAATTAAAATGACAATATTAATCTTGTGACTGAGAGTTGAACATTTTTACATAAATTATTGATTGCCCTAATGAATAGCAATTTTAATTATACACCTGTGCAATAAACCAGGAAATAAATGTTTATATTGGAAATTTTGTGATGTAATGTTTCAGTTTTTTTAAATAATCATTGCATCCAGCATTTAACTCAAGTACCATTTCCATGCAATAGGATATTAAAATCTTTGGAAAAAATAAGCAGTATATGGATTAATACAGTGACACAGTATCTAGTGTCATCATGAAAAGAATTTCCTTAAAAGTAATACTTGCAGGGGAGCTAGGTGGCACAGTAAGTACAGCATCAGCCCTGGCATCAGGAGGACCTGAGTTCAAATCTGGACTCAGACCCTTGACCCATGTACTAGCTGTGTGACCTTAGGCAAGTCACTTAACCTCAATTGCCCTGCCAAAAAAAAAAGTGATACTTGTAAATCTTTTTTTTTTGTCATGTTGAGAGGACTTTTTTTTAACCAAACAAGCATTATCATGGGATGCCAGACACTCCATTTCCTCATACTTGATGTGTCCTACATAGACTAGGAAAACAAAATTTGAGACAAAAGTAATTTGGGAACAAAATGGTGCAGAACTTTTAGGAAAGTAGAATTATGCTTCACTTTTGTGGTCATAGGTATTATTATCTCACAAGAGAAGTGATTATAGAATCAGAAAATTTGAGAGTTAGGAAATACATCATGGACCAGTAAGTTCAAGTCATATACAAAGGGAATTGCCATTATCACATACCAGATAGGTGGTCTTTTGTTCTCCTTAAAGACTTCCAAAGAGAGTGAAACTACTATCTCTTGAGGGAGCCTATTCTGTTTTTGGACAGCTGTAATTGTGTCTCCCAGGACTGAACACAATAGTCCAGATGAAGTCTGGCAGATTAATAGGATTAAAGATGTGAAAAGTCCCTTTGGTGTTTTAAAATTATTTTGTGATCTTACAAAACCACTGTAAAGGTAAAAAGCATAAAAATAACCTTTATAAAATACAAACTTGATTTTTCCATGCCATACTATAGTTTGATGTCAGGGATATACATATACACATACACATAAACACACACACACACATACACACACACATACACATACATATGCACATACATATGCATATGCACACACATATAACTTATGTGTATATATACACATATACATAGAAATATACACATATATACATACATGAGTGTGTGTATATGTGTGTGTGTGTGTATGTGTGTAACCCAGGATGACTGCCTCATTCCAATGCCAAGAATCAGTAGTAATATTAATTGCTAGTAGTGGAAAGAGTGTTGAACAAAAAACAGGAAGACTGACATCTAATCTTGCCCTGACATTTTGAGTTGTGGTTTTTCCTTCTTTAAAATAAATAGAATTTATTTCACATTATTGTTATGAGTATCAGTTGAGAAAATGTATGTAAAACCTTTCGCAAACCTTAAAGTTCTAAATCAGTTGTCCTTCACCTGAGAGCCATTCAATTCTTTTTTTAAAAAAAAAATTGATTATCATTGTAATATAATTGATTTCATTTTGTAATCCTTCATTTATGCCTTAAAGAAAGAAAAACAAAACATTTGGAGAAGAGGTCCTTAGGTTTCACCAGACTGCTGAAGAGGACAATGATAAAGAAATAAAGTTAGAAAGTCTTGACTTAAATAAATGTAGGTGCTTTACGATGCTAGACAGTTACAGAATGTTAATTAAATGGAAAGATCCTTACCTCCTATTGGTGGTTCTCAGAAGTATGATTCAAGTAAAATAGAATATTTTCCATCCTTTAATACAGGGACATGATAATTACATTGATTTCCCCATTAAAATTACCTTGTTCTTTGTACCCCATTCCCATCCTATTCTACCATGTAGATTCACACACACAAAACAAAAATTCACATTCTCAAGCTTGGGAAGGAGTATAATGGGAAATAACACAAGAAGAAGAGTGACAGTCGTCATAGGTGCTGAGACTTTGATGCCCTCGCTATGTTCCCCTGATATTACACAGATCTGGCCTCTTATATAGAGTATTTTAGTCTTTCAGATTTTCCCCCATTTGGGATTACCCTGAAATGAGTACTATTTAACCTTTGAGATTTACTGTTTTGAAGATGTCTTGTTTATCTTGCCTAATTTTCTAATTGTTTTACGCATTTATCTCCTCTCCTGTTCCAACAACTAGACTAGAAATCTGGTATATGTCAGTTAATTAGGGACTAACAAAATTAATTTTGGCCCAGGCATATAATGAGATATCCTCTTATTATAAGAATGGATATAAAAGTTTCATAATAGCTTTGGAAGATACATGAATCCAGGTACATTGAATAACCAGAAAATATATATATATATATATATATATATATATATATATATATATATATATGTATATATATATATAATGCATACAACAATAAAAGTAGAAAGAACTAAAAAATGTACCTGAATACTGTATAATGATAATGAACAACTTGCTCTGGTGATAGAGATGAGAAAATGAACTTCACTTATATTATAAAATCTGATTAATATTTTGGTGAAATACTTCCTTTTCTTTTTCACCCTGCTTGCTTCTGTCTTTCTATATCTTTTCCCTCCCACTGTTAGAAAGAATGAGTTGCTGGATAGGGAAGAGGAAGGGGATATATTTCAAAATAAAAATGCTATAAAGCAAAATATAACAATAAAAATTAAATAAATATTATTTCCAGAATATAAGAAGCAGAAAATACACTGACAGGAGAGGGAATGAGTAGGAAAATACCAAACTGTGTTCTGCTTATGTAATTTTGAGAATTAGCCCCCTGTCATGAAATGCAATTAGAATTGAAACTGATGGTTAAATTGTTCTGATCTCCCGGAAATCCCTTCTCCTACCAGAAGAGAAGGGACTAGTGGTTGTTGGGGGAAGGGCATAGTCAAGAGGATTCTAAATTGGGGCTTTGCAAAGTGTACTCTGGCAGGTAAAGCTTAGGAGTGTCAGTGTCTCCAAGAAAACTTTCAATCGATAGCTAAGCAGGTGTTTGAGAAAAAAGAGTAACCATTGCCTCAGACTCTTCCTCTTTTCTTCCCCTTCGCTCATTCACTTTTCACCTATGGCATTTCTCTTGGTGCCCATCCCCTCCAAGGTGACCAGTTTTTGCAATGTGACCTCATTTGGTATGCATTTTACTATACTTGCTTAGAAGTGGGAATCATTGGAGTAGTATATTGGTAGGATTAACATACATTATTTTAAAGAGATGCTGCTAAATGTCATTATTTCTAGCCTTGTGCTAGCTGATACCTTCAGTCATACACTATTTCACTTCTCTTGGGGAGATAAACAAAATCTTCTGCAGAAAACAATGATTAGCTGAAAATCAGTTAATCTTCATTTTCCACTTCAAGCTCTTCCATCATGCCTCAGAGATGACATTTTTTTTCTGCCCCCCTCTTTGTTTTCTTCTTAAGCAAAGGTTGAAAGTTGGGGCTATGTCTTTTTTTGGGAATGAGTTCCAATTGTATGTTTAAGACTGAGAATGGGAATGGTATGTAAAAGGCTATTGTGAGTCCTGAGTATTTTGAAAAGTCAAGTCCCCAAGAGGAGATTTGTGTAACTAACCTGAGCAAAGATCAGTCAGTTATCATAGAGGATAAGTGGTCAATACTTTTGAATTTAAAAAGATAGAAAATTCCTTCATGTATCTTTTCCCTCTGTTTTGGAAGATGAATTTTTGGATATTCTGAATTTTGCCAAAGCTTCATTGCTGTGCTTAAAACTTATTGTGTATAATGAAGCTTGTGGCTTTTTTAAGTGGCTCACTACTCAAAGAAGACTTTCTTGATTAACTGATCTCTAATTATGACTCCATGCATTTTTCAAGCATCTCTCATTGTTGTTCAGTCATTTCAGTCATCTCTGACACTTTGTGATTCCATTTGGGGTTTTCTTGTCAAAAACACAGGAGTGGTTTGCCATTTCTTTCTCCAGCTTATTTTACAGATGAGGAAACTGAGGCAAACAGAGTAAAGTGACTTGCCTAGGTACACACAGCTAGTAAGTGTCTGAGGCCAGATCTGAACTTAGGAAGAGGAGTCTTCCTGACTCCAGGCCCAGCCCTCTACCCTTTGTGGCACCTAGCTCACTACCCTTTACTTTATTTCTCCTTATTACCCTTTATTTATTTTGCTTTATCTTGTATGTATTATGTACAGCATGGGGTAGTGATTAAAGTTCAAGTCTTGGAATCAGGGAAACTTCAGTTCTGATACTTTCTTTGACACTAACCATGGGATCCTGGGCAAGTCACTTGATCTTTGTGCCCAGAAAGGACCCATTTATAATTTACCTATGAAGTCATGCACAAGTATCTATAATGATGATGATGATGATGATATTTATATAGTCCTGCAAGGTTTGAAAAGTTTCAAATGTCATCTCATTTGATTCTCACAACAAGCCTTGGAGCTAGTGTGTTATATTGTCCTCATTTTACAGATGGGCAAACAGAGGCTGAGAGATATTAAATGAAATGACCAGGATCACATCTGAAGCAGGATTTAAACTCAAATCTTCCTGACACCAAGTCCAGTACTCTATCTGCTATGCCACCTGTTTGAATGATTTATAATCAATTTGATTTAGAAAGTCCCAGCTGATAGAATTACATATGTATCCTTTGTAAATTTACTGTATGTGAAAGGTGGGAATGAATGAATATATCTACTTCAAAGGCATGTTGGTTTTCCTTCTTTCTTGTCTGAGAATTCCAGAAGAGTTAATGATTTCAAAAGGAAACTAAAGGAATTACTCTGAAAATAATACAGTGCTGAGTGCCCTGGAGACACTAAAATATTTTGAGATGATAATTTATCAAAGGAAATATCCTTTTTATTTTTTTTTTACAAATACCGGTTTTACAAAATTCCAAATGATATTTTACTTGGTGGATGTCACATAATGATGTTAAAGTTTCTTTGGGGTCACTCATAATTTTATGTCATCTTAATAAGAACAAAGCTAAAGCTTTTTATACTTTTCTACAATGGCCAGAGAATTGAATATAAAACTAAAACACGAGAGAAGGAAAATTCTTGATGGTACATATAGATGTGGGCCTGGAGTCAGGAAGACTTGAGTTCAAATTTGAATTCAGATACTTACGCGAAGTGTGACCCTTGGCAAGTCACTTAACCCCTGTCTGCCTCAGTTTGCTCCATTGTAAATGGGCATAATAAGAGCACCTGTCTCCCACAGTTATTGTGATGGTCAAATGAGGTAATATTTCTGAAGTATCTCATCATAGCACCTAGCACAGAATGGGTATTTAGTAAATGCTTTCTTTCTTCTTTTCTTCATACCCAAATAGCCATTTTTTAAAACAAATGTTTTCCTTTCTAACCTTAGCCATAAATACCTTCATCTCAAGACTTACCCCTTCCATGAAGACAATGCTATCTTCCCTTGATACTGGCTCCTACCAATATCTCAGGGTACTTTTGGCCTGCCACTACCTTAATTCTATTCTCTCTGGAGTTACTTTCTAATTTAAGAATCTGATACCACTAGAATTTGAACAGATATCTCGGCTTCTTATTGCTTCCTCATTGTTCTTTCTACCATACCTCCTCCCTTGTGGTCAGCAAGGATTTATTCCTAGCAGGGAGAAGAACGTAGTCATCACTGAGCATCAAACGATGCCTCCTCCCTGACTCTATTTACAGACTTTCTTGTAAGTGCAATCTTCATGCAAACATGATCTCAAGTTTGGGGAAAGGAAAAGAAACAACTCTCCAGAAAAAAACATTATGGACTTCTGCTCTAAGAATTGCACATGTGTTGTGCTGATTTCTTAACAAGGTTAAGGTTGTAATTTGCATGAGAATGTGTGCCATGTCATGTCCTAGTTCTGTGACCTCCAATGCATTCAGCACACTCTGGGTGTCTATACGTGCTCAGGGAGTAATTTAAAAACCATTAAGTAGTATTTAATTGTTCTCAACCACATTATTACAAGTGATAGTTAATTTATCTTAATTGACTGTCCCTTATGCTTGGAATGTTCTCCCTCTTTTACCTCCATCTCCAGGAAATTCAAGGTTCAGATCAGGTGCCACTTCCATAACAGGGTATAAGAGGACTTTCGTGATTCCAGCAATGCTTTTACATTTTTTTTTGTTTACTTAATAATCTTTATACATATTTCCCCCCTCTACTAGATTATAAGCATCCTGAAGGCAGGGACTGCCTTTTTATTTATTTGTTTTTGCCTTTGTATCTCCCAGTGAATAATACATATTAGGAACTTTGTAAATTGTGTTTTTTGTTGTTATTGTTTTATTTTAAGGAAACCATATCACAAACATCTGACTAGAATTAAATAGTCTACAGACTTCAGTGCTGAGAAAATTAAGATAGAGTGGCTGTTAAGAGAAAGTGAAGTTAGTAATTAGAGATTTATACTGATGCCTTTCTGTTAGAAAAATCACATCACGTAGAAGCTAATAGAACACATTTCAAGGGTTTGTTGCTAATGGTTTTTATTTCCTCAGAAACACACTGTTTGAAAATATAGCAATTATTGTTTCATTACCTTCATTTCCTAATGTAAATTTCCTCAAAAGCCTTCCTTTATAACAAAAAGGAAAGAAAAAAGAAAGAAGGAAGGAAGGAAGGAAGGAAGGAAGGAAGGAAGGAAGGAGAAAGAAACAAATAAGAGAAGGAGAAAAAAATCATAAACCATGTCAATTCAACTATATATACAGGATTCTATTTCCATATATTGACCTACAAAAAGGGAATAAGATAGGGTTCCACATTTCTTCCTAGTGCCAATCTTGGTAATTTTAATCAGGTAGCATTCAGTTGCTATCTTTATTGTTGTTCATTCTACTTATATTGTTGTAATCATATATATTGTTTTCCTGATTCTGCCTATTTTACTTCCCATCAGTTCATGTCTTCCTGTGCTTCTCTGATCTCTTCCTGTTCACTATTTCTTATAGTGCAATAATATATCATCACATTCAAGCATTACAGATTGTTTAAACATGTATCAATTGATGAATACCTACAGGCCTATCTCAGAGATATTGTGGGTTTGGTTTCAGAGCACTGCAATAAAGTGAATATCACAATAAAGCAAGCCACATGATTTTTTTTTTGCTTTCCCAGTGCATATAAAAGTCGTATTTGCAGTATACTGTACTCTGTTAAGCGTGCAATAATATTGTGTCTAAAATATTGCATATATCTTAATTAAAAATACTTTCTTACTAAAAAGTACTATCATCTGAGCCTTTAGAAAGCTTTGATCTTTTTTGCTGGTGGAGGGTCTTGCCTCAATGTTGATGGCTTCTGACTTACTAGGGTGGTCATTGCTGAAGGTTGGGATGGCTATGGAAGTTTGCCCCATTGATTGACTCTTCCATTCACTTGAACACTTAGAGGCCATTGTAGGGTTATTAATTGACCTAATTTAAATAGTGTGTCTCCAGGAATAGGGAGACAGAGAGAGAGAAAGGGAGAGAGAGAGGGAGAGAGAGAGGGAGAGAGAGAGAGAGAGAGAGAGAGAGAGAGAGAGAGAGAGAGAGAGAGAGAGGGAGGGAGGGAGGAAGAGAGAGAGAGAGATGATGGAACAGTTGGTCAGTGAATCAGTCAGAACACATACATTATTTATCTATTAAGTTTGCTGCCTTATATGCGTGTGGTTCACAATGCCCACAAAAACTACAATAATAACATCAAAGATCACTGATCACAGACCACTAGACAGATAAAATAATAATGAAAAGTTTTGAAATATTGTGAGAATTACCAAAATGTGACACAGAGACACTATGTGAGCACATGCTATGGGAAAAAACTGTGTTGATAGACTTGCTGGATATGGTGTTACCACAAACTTTTGATTTGGAAAAAAAAACACAGTATTAGCTAAATACAATAAAAAAGGATGTATGTTTATACTTTGTTCCCACTTCTTTGCTGCTCCAACAGATGCTGCTATAAATATTTTGGCGTACATTTATACTTAATTTTTTAACATAACTATTGTACATCCTTAATAGCCATTTTGTTGCATATAATTTTGTACACTTTAAAATCCTATTGATTACACACGCACACACACACACACACACACACACATGCACGGAATTCCTATGGCAAGAATCAAGAAGCCCATATTATGAAGAAGGCCCGGTATATACAGATAATCCTGTTAGAAATGTGATTATTAGTTAGCAAAGGTGAGAGAGCTGGGGGGAGAGATCCGAACTCCTCAATGAAGTTGACTATAGGGACAAAAGTTGCCCTCATTTGTCTGTAGTTTTACTTTGCCTAGCATTCAGCGAATGGCAATCCCTCCAGATGAATCAGTGATTACACTGAGAATAAAATTTATGCCCTTTGATTTCTACTTACAGATTTACTAATTCACTCTTCCACTTTCAGTTTAATTCTAGAAACTATCTGCATCTGTGGAAAATGCAAGGGATGTAGAAGTTTATGAAAGGCTCAATTTCAATATCTTTATTACTTATCTGGAAGAGGGGATAAAGTGTGTTAACAAAAAGCCATGACAATAACTAGGAAGTGTTTTGAATGCCAGCGTAAGAATAAAGATGTAATATAAAGGGATTAAAAGAATTCAAGAATAAAAGCATGAAATTACCACACACAAAAAGATGACTAAACCTGATAAAATGCAACCTGGAAGATCAGGGAAATTATCTTCTCTGCCACTTATTACTTGTAGGATTTGGGGCAAATTGCTTAACTTCCCTGATCCTCAGTTTCTTCATCTGTAACCTGAGTGGAGTTCTGTATTGGGACCACCTATGAATTCCCATTTAGCTGTAGAACTATGTTCTAATGATGTGGCCGATACCATTTTATGGAATCCAAAGCATATTACATAGCCTATCTTACTTATTCCTCACCAATGTTCCCCATTATGGGTAATACAAATATTTTATTTTATAAAGCATTCACACATTCAGTACCTATGACCCCCCACTTAACACCAACCATTAAACATTTATTAATCACCTAATATGTACCTGGCACTGTGCTAAGCACTGGGGATACAAAGAAAGGGAAAAGATATCCCCGGCTCTTAAGGGGCTCGCAATCTAATGGGCAAGATAACATGGAAACAATTATTTACAAACAAGATATATGCAGAGTAAATTGGAGATGATAAACAGAGAGAGGGCATTAAAATTAAGGGGGCTTCAAGAAAGTCCTCCTGTAGAAAGTGGAATTTTAGGTGGAATTTAAAGGAAGCCGGGGGCAAAGATGAGGAAGTAAAATAATGCAGGCGTGAGGAAAGCCAGAGAAAATGCCCAGCACTGAGTCATGGAGAATATTATTGAAGAAACAACAAGGAGGCCAGCATTACCAGATGAAAGAGTATGTGCGGGTCGGGGTGGGGGGAGAGGTGGAGGGCTTTCAAGACCAGATAGACAGATTTTTTAAAATTGGGTTTCAGTGCTGATAAAAGGCACTGGAATTTATGGTGGAATTAGTAAGTGAAACAATGCTGTGGGAAAGCAGTTAGTGCTTGTAGAAAATTATATGAAGTCCTAGCTCAGTGATCAACCTGAAAAGATTTGCATCTGTAATGTTGCCTAATATTATTATATAATTTATACAACATAGTATATCTTAGTAGTTTTTTAATAACTTAATATTTTAGTAGTAATTTATTAGTATAATAATAATATATTATGATAATGTTAACACTTTCATGCAGACTATTTGTATACTTGCTTGTGTCTTTTCTTTAAGACAAGAAGAAGTGGGGCAGCTAGGTGGCACAACAGACAGTGCACTTGCCATGGGGTCAGGAGGACCTGAATTCAAATCTAGCCTCAGACACTTACTAGCTAGGTGACCCTGAGCAACTCACTTAACCCTCATTGCCTCCCCACTAAAAAATATTTTAGAAAAAGCAGTGCATTATGGATTTTGCAGCTCAAAATGCAGGGAAATTGACACATAAGTTTTCAGAATGTACACTATCTTATTAACTTCAATGCTTGAAAGATCTGTAGCTTCATTAATATGCACACTCCCTCAACAAGTGTGAATTGCCAATGCTTCCGGGATTTCTAGACAATCTTTCAGTGGTATGGCCTAAAGATATGTCACCTTTCAATCAATCTGATGATGAGCAACAAGGATAGTTGACAGAGGAGAGGTATGTATTAGGTTCATTTTTGGAAGTCATTCTTTCCTAGGAAGATCCATTAAAGCTAATATTTCCCTCCATTAACCTTGTGATACTAGTATTCTCTCCATACCATGATAAGACCTCTAAGTGGTACTTCGGTAGAGGATATGATTCTAACTATAAGGCATGACAACATAGTAATCAAGGATCACTTCTGGGCTGACAGTAGAGAAAGAGAGCTAGAAAATTAGTTGTTGATACTATCTGGATACAATACAAATATAGTATAATCAGGTCGTTTGTAATGTCTTAGTGTTATAAAAACAGTGGCATATTGTCTCATAAGCTTAGAGATAGCATAAAGTTTAATGCTATACTTTTCTCAGGGCTGATGGACAAGAAGCCAGAAGTAATGGTGTGGATAAAATAACAGATAGTAGGGGGGGCAGAGCCAAGATGGCCGCGTGAAGGCAGCGTCTTACTGGAGCTCTCTCACAAGGTCTGTCAGATTCCCATAAAAAAGTGAATTTGAGCAGATTTGAGAGAGTTAGAAACCGCGAGCAGTCTGCGTGGGGCCAGTTTCCGAGCCGGGAGAGTCTGAAAGGCTGTAGGCTCGGAGAGTGCTCGGCTGCGGAGCTGCTCCAGACCAAGGCGGAAGCGGCCGGCGGGGAAATCCACGTGGGAGATGGGCTGGGAGAAAGCTGGGCGCCTGAAACCGGCAGAGATCCCCAGGACTCCCAACACAGGTCGGCAGTCTGTGGAAGCGACGAGAGGCAGCGCAACGCCACCGGTTGTGAAAACACCCACTCCTGACGCTTTAAAAACCCAGGAACTCGGCTTCTTGAACTTCTGGAAGACTCAATGGCCAGGTAAAAGGCTCTAATCCCTACCCCCCTCACCCAGAGAATCCCTTGGGGAAAAAAAAAAAGAGAACTGAAACAGAGGAGAGAGTAGTGGGGTCTCACAGGACAAATACTAGAAGCTCATTAGTCCCAGAGGGGCAGACTCGGCAGGGGTCAACACCAGGAGCCCAGACATAACCTTGCTCCCCCAGGGGAAGCGCCAGTCATCAGCTCAAACAACAAACAGCGGAGACCATTGCTGAAAAGCAAGTGCTGGAGAGCACCCACAGGGAGTGAGACGCCAGGGAGCCAGACCCCTCCCCCACACCTCAGGAAACTGAAGGTTATAATTCTAGACTCACAACCCCCAGAATAAGAAAGCTGGGACAGAAAGCCCTGAGACCCACAGATAGAAATTTGTTGTAAAGCCAGCAAAAGGCAAACCAACATGAAAAAGAACACAAAAAAACCGAGGACAATAGATTCTTTTTATGGAGACAGGCAGGATCAAAATATCAATATAGGAGAGGATAGCAATGACATGGTAGATACATCAGATACCTCAAAAGCTAATATGAACTGGTCTCCAGCCCAAAAAGCACTGCTGGAAGAGCTAAAGGAGGATTTTAAAAACCAAATTAGGGAGCTAAATGAAAATATGGAAAAAATGGAAAAAAAATTCACTGATGAAATCAAGTCCCTAAAGAATAAGATTGGCGAAAAGGATACGGAGATTCAGAATCTAGAGAGAGAAAAGGACACCCTGAGAGGCGAAATCAACCAATTGAAAATGGAGACTCAAAAGCAAAATGTAAACACTAACTCATTCAAAATTAGACTTGAGCAAGTGGAAGCTAATGAATCTATGAGGCATCAAGAAGTAATAAAACAAAACGTAAAGAATGAAAAAATAGAAAAAAATGTGAAATATCTGATTGGCAAAACAACTGACCTGGAAAATAGATCCAGGAGAGATAATTTGAGAGTTATTGGTCTACCGGAAATCCACGATGAAAAAAGGAGCCTTGACAGTATCTTCGAAGAAATTATCAAAGACAACTGCCCAGAGGTCCTAGAACCAGAGGGCAAAATAGTCATTGAAAGAATTCACCGATCACCCCCTGAAAGAGATCCCAAACTGAAAACACCAAGAAATATTATAGCCAAATTTCAGAGCTATAAACTCAAGGAGAAAATACTGCAAGCAGCCAAAAAGAAGCAATTCAAATATCGTGGAACTACAGTCAGGATCACGCAGGATTTCTCAGCTTCCACATTAAAAGACAGGAGAAATTGGAATATGATATTCCGAAGGGCAAAGGAGCTGGGACTACAACCAAGGATCAACTACCCAGCAAATCTAAGCATAATTTTCCAGGCAAGGCGATGGACATTCAATGAAATAAGGGAATTCCAGACCTTCCTGATGAAAAGGCCAGAACTCAATGGAAAATTTGATCTCCAAATACAAAACTCAAGAGAGACATAAAAAGGTAACCAGGGGGAAAAACCCCACAAACCTTATTAACCAATAAGGGCAGGTTGTTTACATCTTTATGTGGGATTATATCATCTTATGTATGTTTTTTATGTACATATGTGTGTATGTATATATATATATATATATATACACATATATATGTATATGTGTGTGTGTATATATATATATATACACATATATATGTATATGTGTGTGTGTGTATGTATATATATATATATATATATATATATATATATATATATATAAGTCATTCTTGTGAATGGTACAACTATTATGACAAATGAAAGGGATATACATAGGTTGTGAATGCCTGTATAAATTAACTGATGTAAAGATGTAAAATATAAATAAGAGATATAAAGGGAGGGCTATGAGGGAAGTGGTAAGGAGGTAGTAGAAAAGGGTAAATTACACCAAAGGAAGGGGCACAAACACATATTATAGTAGAGGGAAAGAAGGGAGGGAGAAGAGCAGTATTTGAGCCTTACGGTCATTTGATCTAGTTCAAGAAGGGCATAACATACTCTGATAAGTTTAGAAATCTAACTTGTCCTACGGGAAGTGGGAGGGTAAGGGGGAAAAAAGGGAGGGGGTGGGCAGAAGGGGGAGGAGAAGTAGCAAGTGGGTAATGGTAAGAAAAGGGAGGGGAATAAAGAGGGCGGGTTAACTGAGGAAAGCGGCGGTCAAAAGCAAAACTTTGTTGAGGAGGAGAAGGGGAAAGGGAGAAATAAAAGCATAAACAGGGGGAATTACGATGGAGAAAAAGACACAGATAGAAATCATAACGCTGAATGTGCAGGGGATGAACATCCTCACAAAACAGAAGCAGATAGCAGAATGGATTAAAAACCATAATCCTACAATATGCTGTTTACAAGAAATGCATCTGAAACAGGGGGATACACATAGGGTTAAGGTAAAAGGCTGGAGTAAAATATATTGTGCCTCAGCTAAAGTAAAAAAAGCAGGAGTAGCAATCCTAATCTCAGACAAAGCAAAAGTAAAGATAGATCTAATTAAAAGAGATAAGGAAGGTCATTATATCCTGCTAAAAAGGACCATAAACAATGAAGCAATATCATTGCTTAACATATATGCACCAAGTGGTAAGGCATACAAATTCTTAGAGGAGAGGTTAAGCGAGTTACAGGAAGAAATAGACAGCAAAACTATAATATTGGGAGACCTCAACCTCCCCCTTTCTGAACTTGATAAATCTAACCTCAAAATAAATAAGAAAAAAGTGAAGGAGGTAAACAGAATTTTAGAAAAGGCACATATGATAGACGTCTGGAGAAAACTGAATGGGGATAAAAAGGAATATACTTTCTTCTCAAAAGTACATGGCACATACTCAAAAATTGACCATGTACTAGGGCATAAAAACCTCACAATCCAGTGCAGAAAAGCAGAAGTAGTCAATGCATCCTTTTCAGATCATGATCCAATAAGAATCATTTTTAATAAAGTACCATGGAAAAATAAGCTAAAAACTAATTGGAAACTAAATAATTTAATTCTAAAGAATGAGTGGGCCAAAGAACAAATCAGAGAAACAATTAATAATTTCATTCAAGAGAATGACGATAATGAAACAACATACCAAAACTTATGGGATGCAGCAAAAGCAGTTCTTAGGAGAAGTTTTATATCTCTAAATGCCTACATGAATAAAATAGGGAAAGAGGAGAGCAATGATCTGGGCATACAGCTGAAAAAGCTAGAAAAAGAGCAAATTGAAAACCCCCAATTAAATACCAAATTAGAAATACTGAAAATCAAAGGAGAGATTAATAAAATTGAAACCAAGAAAACTATTGAATTAATAAATAAAAAAAGAGCTGGTTTTATGAAAAAACCAATAAAATTGATAAACCTTTGGCCAATTTGATTAAAAAAAAGAAAGAAGAAAATCAAATTACGAGTATCAAAAATGAAAAGGGTGAGGTCACCTCTAATGAAGAGGAAATCAAAACAATAATTAGGAATTATTTTGCCCAACTGTATGCCCATAAATTTGACAACCTTAGAGATATGGATGAATATCTACAAAAACATAAACTGCCCAGACTAACAGAGAAGGAAGTGAAATTTCTTAATGACCCCATATCAGAAAAAGAAATTGAGCAGGCCATCAACGAACTCCCTAGGAAAAAATCTCCAGGGCCAGATGGTTTTACATGTGAATTCTATCAAACATTTAAAGAACAACTAATTCCAATACTCTGTAGACTATTTGGGAAAATAGGTGAAGAAGGAGTCCTACCAAATTCTTTTTATGACACAAATATGGTACTAATACCCAAACCAGGTAGAGTTAAAACAGAGAAAGAAAATTATAGACCAATTTCTCTAATGAATATTGATGCAAAAATTTTAAATAAAATATTAGCAAAAAGATTGCAGCAACTCATTACGGGAATAATACACTATGACCAGGTAGGATTTATTCCAGGAATGCAAGGCTGGTTCAATATTAGGAAAACTATTAGCATAATTGACCATATCAACAACAAAACTAGCAGAAACCATATGATCATCTCAATAGATGCAGAAAAAGCCTTTGACAAAGTACAACACCCATTCCTATTAAAAACACTAGAAAGCATAGGAATAAGTGGAACCTTCCTCAAAATTATAAATAGCATCTACCTAAAACCATCGACAAGCATTGTTTGTAATGGGGATAAACTAGATTCATTTCCAATAACATCAGGGGTGAAACAAGGATGTCCATTATCACCCCTATTATTCAATTTGGTACTAGAAACATTAGCTGTAGCAATAAGAGAAGAAAAGGAAATTGAAGGAATTAGAATAGGAAAAGAAGAAACTAAATTATCACTGTTTGCAGATGATATGATGATTTATCTAGAGAATCCTAGAGAATCAAGTAAAAAAGTACTTGAAATAATAAACAACTTTAGTAAAGTTGCAGGATATAAAATAAACCCACATAAATCCTCAGCATTCCTATACATTACTGACAAAGCCCAACAGCAAGAGATAGAAAGAGAAATTCCATTCAAAGTTACTGAAGGCACTATAAAATATTTGGGAGTCTATTTGCCAAGACAAACCCAGGGCCTATATGAACATAACTATGAAACACTTTTCACACGAATAAAATCAGATCTAAATAAATGGAGAAATATCAGTTGCTCATGGTTGGGCTGAGCTAATATTATAAAAATGATGATTTTACCTAAATTAATCTATCTATTCAGTGCCATACCAATCGAACTACCAAAAAATTTTTTTACTGAGCTGGACAAAATAATAACAAAATTCATTTGGAAAAACAAGAGGTCTAGAGTATCTACGATATTAATGAAAAGACATGCTAGAGATGGTGGCTTAGCCACACCAGATATTAAACTGTACTACAGAGCAGCAGTCATCAAAACTGCCTGGTACTGGTTAAGAAACAGGGGTGTGGATCAGTGGAATAGGATAGGTACACAAGTAGGTGAAATCAACAAGTTTAGCAATCTACTCTTTGATAAACCCAAAGAGACCAGCTTCTGGGCTAATAATTCCCTATTTCACAAAAACTGTTGGGAAAATTGGAAAATGGTAGGGCAAAAACTGGGCATAGACCAATATCTTACACCATATACCAAAATAAAGTCAAAATGGGTTCATGATTTAGGAGTAAATGTTGATACTCTAAGTAATTTGGGAAAGCAAGGAATAGTTTACTTATCAGATTTGTGGAAAAGTAAAGAATTCATGACCCAACAAGAGATAGAGAGCATTACAAAATGCAAAATGGATAATTTTGATTATGTCAAATTGAAATGTTTTTGTACAAAAAAAGCCAATGCAACAAGAATTAGGAGGGAAGCAGAAAATTGGGAGAAAATCTTTGCAACTAGTATCTCTGATAAAGGCCTCATCTCTAAAATATACAGGGAGCTGAGCCAAATATATAGGAACACAAGTCATTCCCCAATTGAGAAATGGTCAAAGGATATGAACAGGCAGTTTTCAGAGGAAGAAATTAAAGCTATCTATAGGCATATGAAAAAATGCTCTGGATCACTACTGATTAGAGAAATGCAAATCAAAACAACCCTTAGATACCACATCTCTCCTGTCAGATTGGCTAATATAACAAAACAGGAAAATGATAAATGCTGGAAAGGATGTGGGGAAATTGGAACATTGTTGCATTGCTGGTGGAGTTGTGAGCTGATCCAGCCATTTTGGAGAGCAGTTTGGAACTATGCCCAAAGGGCTATAGAAATTTTCATACCCTTTGACCCAGCAATACCACTTCTAGGGTTGTATCCCAAAGAAATCACACAAGCGGGAAAAGGACCCATATGTACAAAAATATTTATAGCAGCTCTTTTTGTGGTAGCTAAGAACTGGAAATCAAAGGGATGCCCATCAATTGGGGAATGGCTGAACAAGCTGTTGTATATGAAGGTGATGGAATACTATTTTGCCATAAGAAATGGGGATGATGCAGACTTCATAACAACCTGGAAAAACCTACACAACATAATGCTGAGTGAGCGGAGCAGAGCCAGGAGAACGTTATGCACAGCCACAGATATATGGATTCCGTGAGGACCAACCCTGACATACTGCACTTTTCTCAGCAACCTAAGGGGCAAGGATAACTCCAGGGGACTCACGATGGAGAATGCTATCTTCATCCAGAGAAAGAACTGCGAAGTTTGAATATAGGTCGAGGCACACTACATGCTCGCCTTTTTTGCTTCTTTTTTGTTTTTGTTTTTCGGTTTTTTTTTTTTGGTTCTGTTTCTTCTTTCTCATGATTCATTCCATTGGTCAAAATTCTTCTCCAAAAAAAAAAGTAATGGGATTTGTTGATCAAATAATATTAATAAAAGACTAAATTTTCTTCAAAAAAAAAATAACAGATAGTGTGCCTAGCTGTCATTAGAGGCATCCTGAGATAGTATGACTATTTTAAATTCTAGGCAGGAGAATGCTAAAATTAAGCTGATAACTAATTAGTATAATGGTTCAGTAGTCCTCTATTGTCTACATAAGTGGATCTGCCTGTGTAGAATCCCCTTATAGCTTGGGACTTGCATATTTAAATCAGGCTGTTGCACCTGTGGTTATCTGATTAGCACATGTAAATATCACCAGTGTGTCCTCATTTGATTAGGTTAAAAAAGTCAGACTTTTGTTCAGACAATTTCTTCCTTATAAATTTGTTTTACTGAATTAGCAAAGAAAAGACTTCAGCTAATTGCCATAGTGACATAAGAAGCCTAATGTAAATCCGTCTTTATGCTATTATAAAATGCAATTTCATAAGCTGTGTGTCTAAAGGATATATGTTACATATTTTGAATTGATGTTATGCCTTGTATTGTGGCATCTGAGTTTTGTAGTCATTTGGATTATTCATATGGATATAGGGAAATTTAAAGCCTAGTGAAATTGGGTTATAGTAAGAGGAGAAAAAAGTTGGTTCCACTGCTATCATATAGGTTTCACTGGTTTCACTGCCATCACATAGGCTTCGGTTCATTGCAATCAATAATCAATTTCCTCGATAAATACCATGAAAGCATGCTTTCATGGAGTGTGCCAATTAACCAGGGGTCAATGAATGAGAGATTGGGAAGGAGCCTTGATAAAACATAGTCTAGCAACTGAGGACATCTGCCACAAGAGAAGGTGAATTATATTCTAGTTACCTGAAATAGAAGAGCTGACAGATTTGGAATAAGAAGACCTGAATTTGAATCCCTAGGTTTGAATCTGATACCCCATGAGCATGAGCAAATTACTTTACTTTGCTGGCTTCTATTTCTTCATCTGTTAAATGAAAGGGTTAAACCTCATAAGGTTTCTGACATCTTTAGGTTCAAGGTGTGCATGGCCTCGCTATTGTACTCACTTAGTATCCACAGCTATATGTGATGGTCACTTAAAAACATCCTTTATTAAAGTACTGACCCAAACCAGGAAGTTCTATGGTAAAATGGATACCAGGGATTGGTCAGAATAACCTCCCTGATTGTAAAGTGATGAGATTGTTCATTTGAGATAAAGCTTAGAGAAATTCATTTTGTTATTTTGTTGTGATACTTTTTCAGTCACTAACTCATTCAAGGAATATGTATTAAGTGCCTGCTATGTAAGGAGTAGGAGGGGAGGAGTATAATGTGTAAAAAGACTAGAAAGGTTGGGGAGGAGGGGAATAGAGCAGATTGTGAAAGGCTTTGAATGTGAAATGAGGTTTTGGGGTTTTTTTTGACCCTGGAGGTGATATGGAACTACCAGTGTTTCCTTAGCAGAGAGGTGACAAGGTCAGACCTGCACTTTAGGAAGATCACTTTCACAGATAAGTGGAGGGTGTCAGAAAGGTCAACAAAAGGCTCTTGCAATAGTCCATGTGTGAGGAGATGAGAGCCTGTATCAGTAAGGCAAGATTCACGATAACAATGGTGACCATGAATATGCCTATATAGTTTGGAATCACAAAATATAAGAGACTCTGTGTGTAGAAGGCAAAAGAATTAAAACATTTATTTAGACACCAGAGGATCAAATCCCAAAACCAATAATTCCAATTTGACATAGCAACAATTGTATCCCAAAATCACTAAATCCACTTCAGTGTAACAGCAAAGACATTAAAACAGAATATTGCAGCAAGGAACCAAGCCATTCCGTAACCTTCCCCTCTGCTGGGGCCTTCCCATAAACACTCACTTATGAGTCCTAACTGTGTGCTTGCCTGCATCTTCTCCTTCCGCAGTTCTGAAAGCTTGCAGTTCTGAGAGCCCTTGCAGTTCTCTCTCTCCTCTCCACCTCTCTGTCCCTGTGACTCTCTCTCAGCCCTTCCAGTTCTCTCTCTGTCTCTCTGTCCCTCTATCTCTTCTGGTTCTCTGTCTCTCCTTGCAGCTCTCTCACTCTGAGCTTAACAACTACACTCAGAATATATATACACTTGTTAGGGCCCTAGGGCTTCATACCTAATCAGCAAAAGGGTATGAGTCTGCCTACAAAGAAGCCTCCCCAATCAAGCTTTCCCTAACTAGCTCCACCTGAGGCCTGCTAAATGGGCAGGGAAGATCTTTAATCACATTAACACCACAGGGCCTGCCCTGAACTGATGGCATTGCGAAAGGAGAGAAAGGGACTCATTGTAGAGATGCCAGGAAGGTAAAATTAATAGGCCTTAGCAAGAGATTAGTTATGGAGGAGGGGAGGTGGTGTGAGATAGAGGATTGACCCCAAGATTTTAAGGCTGAGTTATTGGAAAGCCGAGGGTTATAACAATAGCAAATAAAACTGAGGCCCAGAGAAACTAATTGACTCAACTAGGGCAACACAGCTCGTTAATGTCATAACTGGGACTAAAGTATCCAGATTTATTATAGGTATAGTGTTCTTTATTACTATTCTATCTCCTATTTCATTGCTAAAGACTTTAAAAGGCATTTGGGAGAATTAACTTGTCTTATTATTGAGCATTTAAATTTCCATTAACATTTTACATATTGTCAATTTTATTTCATATTGTGCTATGCGTCTGAATGTTAAAACTCAATTTTAAGAGAATAGAGTGTGGAAGGGGACACAGTGATAAATAGTTTCTTTTCTATCCCTCCCAGCATAATCTGTTGCCAGACTCTACATAAAGTAGAATATACGAACATTTAGAAAAAAAACATCAATAATCTAAAGTTTAATTGAAGATCTTTTAAAATTCTAATATTTCATTCTTGTAAAAATTATTTAAAGGAAGAGAATTGTAAATGAATGCATCTTTGTGTTAATTTCCTACTAAGGGACAGTGGCTGTCAGTCATGTTCATACTTCTTGTTGTTGTCTTTCCTTGGCATCCAGAAGGTGATGCCATAATTTCCAAGTGAATTGAATTTAAGGAAGAGAGGGATGTGCAAAGTCACCAGCCTCCTTTTCTCCCTGAACCCTATGTGGTTCTAGTGGCAAGATATAACTCTTGCCATGGGAAGTGGGATGTAATGGGAGACATTGACCTTTTTAAGCAACAGTCTTTTCCAAGTCTTGGTTTGACATAGGTAATACCCGTTCAGTGATTAAGGCTAGGTAAGAAAGGAGACAAAGAGTGTTCTCTTTTACCTAGTCAAAAACATTTGGGAAGGGAAGACCCTCAGGATTTCTGGCCAAAACAAAACAAAATACTTACATTTACTCTAAGCCAATCAGGGCCCAAACAACTGACCTCTGAATGAGGCTTAGGCTGGGACTTATTGTTTGCCAATCATTGAGAGCTGGAGTGAACTGGGTTTACATCGTGGTTCTTCAGAAAGAAATCTAGCCCAGAAGCCCCAAAATTTCTTACAAGGTTCCAGGGATCAAAATTTACATTCCTTTGGGCAGAGCACCTGCAGGTAAAGATATGATACTTATGTGGACAGAGGGACAGGAAGGAGGGAGGGAAAGAGGGAAGTGGGGAGAGATGTGTACCATAGTCACTTACTACCCATTTTTCTTAGTATGGTGATATAGTAGAGGTGTATCATAGGGGTTTCCAATTAATTTTAATAAATAAATAAGAAGGAATATTTTTCAAGCACCCATAATATGTAATTTACTAGGAAAACTTTGTCTTTATGTGTGGGAGATCCTAATTATTTCACGAAGATTTATTCCTTAAAAGAGAAAAAGAATCAAAACATCTGATTATATACCCTAAACCAATCCTCGTTAGCAGTGACATTAGTGAAAAAGAATTAAGAGGCAGGATAGAGGGGAACTAGCATAAAAAAGCTGTTAAAGTATTCAGTATGTGGTCACCATTAACTGATTTTCTAATTTTTGTCCCTAAGCTCCTTCAGTGGAAGTAGCTTATTTTGCATGACAACTCATTAGTATGGAGAGATGAAGATGGAGAGGGAGAAGGAGAAGGTAAAGGGAGGCAGACAGACAGACGTGCATATTCACACACACACACACACACACACACACACACACACACACACACAGATTTCGCTTTGTTTTTAAGATTTATTTAGTATTTTATTTTCCCCAATTATATGTAAAAAGCATTTTAACATTTGTTTTAAAATTGTGAGTTCCAAATTCTCTCACTTCCTCAATCCCTACCCGCCACTCAATGAAAATGCAATCAATCCGATATAGGCTATACATGTGTAGTCATGCAAAACGTATTTCTATATTAGTCATGTTGTAAAAGAAAACATAGACCAAAAAAACCTCAAGAAGAATAAAGTAAAAAAGTATGCTTAAATCTGTATTTAGACACCATCAGTTCTTTCTCTAGGGAAAAGCCCTTCACAGTTGTCTTGATGGTTGTATTGCTGACAATAGCTAAGTTCTTCACAGCTAATCATCTTACAATATTGCCGTTACTTTTTCACAATCTATTTCACTTTGCATCAGTTCGTGTAAGTCTTTCCAGGTTTTTCCTGTTCATCACTTCCTAGCACAGTAGTATTCTATCACAATCAGACAGCACAATTTGTTCAACCATTCCCCAACTGATGGGCATCCTCCCAATTTCCAAACCTTTGCCACCAGAAAAGAGCTGCTAAAAATATTTCTGTACAAATAGGGCCTCTTCCCCCTTTTACAAAAATCCATTTTTGGATACGGACCTAGTAGTAGCACTGCTAGGTCAAAGGGTATGCAAAGTTTTATAGCTTTAGTTCACAATTCCACCAACACTACATTAATGTCTCATTTTTCCCGCATTTCTTCCAACATTTATCATTCTCCTTTTCTGTCCTAGTAGCCAAATAGATATGAGGTAGTACCTCAGAATTGTTTCAATTTGCACTCCTCTAACCAATTACACTTTAGAGCACCTTCTCATATGGCTATAGGTAGCTTTGATTACTTCATCTGAGAACTGTTCATATCTCTTGATCATTTATCAATTGGGAAATGGCTCCTATTTTTGCAAATCTGATCCAGTTCTCTACATATTTGAGAAATGAGGCCCTTATTAGAAAAACTTGCTTCAAATTTTTTAACAGTTATGATTGCTAAACTTATTTCCCTCAATCCTATATTCCCCCAACCCATTTATTCTATGCTCTCTTTCCTTTCACCCTGTCCCTCCTCAAAAATATTTTGCTTCTTACTACTGCCTCCCCCAATCTGCCCTCTCTTCTATCATACCCCCTATCTCATTTCCATCCTACTTTCCTGTAGGGTAAGATAGATTTCTATACCCAATTGAGTGTGTATGTTATTCCTTCTTTGAACCAATTCTGATGAAAGTAAGGTTCACTCACTCCACCCTCCACATCCCCATCCTCACCTCTACTGTAAACACTTTTTCTTGCCTTTTTCATGTGAGATAATTTAATCCGTTCTACCCCCTCCCTTTCCTTTCTCCCAGTGAATTCATCTTTCTCACTGTAACAACAATGTTGATAGCAGCTACTGTGGTTGTGTAAGGCCAACAACATGAGCACACAGAAGGGCTGACCATATAGGTTCTTTGATCTGCTTTTCTAAGGAAAGCAACTTTATGGAGTTAACAATCTCAATTTAATTAAACATACATATATCATTTACTTAGTTTAGGGGGAAAAGATCAGCCCCCTGAACTTCAGGGCAAATACAAACAGAAATTACAAACACAAACAGTCAGACTTGGTCTGACCAAACCATAATTCATAGTTACCAGAGGTGCACCAACATCTGGATTTCAAAATCAGGGCGAAAGGCTATTTCAATGGCTTACCCAGAGTCTCATCACTCTTTCAATGAGTGTACCCCCAAAAGTGAAATTCTAACCTTCCAACACATATACTCTTCTCAGAGCCCTGGGGGCTCTAGGCTCATTCTCCAGTGTGCGGGATACCAGGTTGTGGGAAAGCAACACATCATACGAATCAATGACTCTTGGCCACCTCGGTGCTGAGAAGCATTCTCAAGACAAAAGATCCCACTTTAGATGCCCCATTTAAACAGTGGACAGAATCATGAAAGGCACTTGACAGCCCTAGCATCCCAAGAGAGAATAGCAAAAAAGCTTGCCCTAATTACCATTGCACTTACACCTTCATTTTATTTTTTTTAGATATCATCATTTCCTATTCAACTCACACCTGTGCCCTCTGTCTATAAACTCCTAACTGCCCTAATAGTGAGAAAGTTTTTGTGAATTACAAATATAGTCTTCCCATGTAGAAATATAAACAGTTTAACCTTATTAAGTCCCTTATGACTTCCCTTTCCTGTTACCCTTTTTATGCTTCTCTTAAGAATTGTATTTGGAAGTCATATTTTCTATTCAGCTCCGGTATTTTCATCAAGAATGCTTGAAAATCTTCTATGTCATTGAACATCCATATTGTCCCCCTGAAAGATTAAACTCAGTTTTGTTAGGTAGATGACACTTGGTTATTATCTTAGCTCTTTTGCCCTCCAGAATATCATTTTCCAAGCCTTCTGATCCTTTAATGTGGAAAATGCTAAATCTTGTGTTTTCTTAACTGTGGCTCCACAATACTTGAACTGGTCCTTTCTGGCTGCTTGCAAAAATGCTATCCATCACCTGGCAACTTTGGAATTTGACTATAATACTTCTGAGAATTTTTATTTTGGTATCTCTTTCAGGAGGTGATTGGTTGTTTCAATTTCTATTTTATCCTCTTATTATAAAACATCAGGGCAGTTTTCCTGGATAATTTCTTGAAAGATGATGTCTAGGCTCTCTCTCTCTCTCTGTGTCTCTGTCTCTCTCTGTCTCTCTCTGTCTCTCTCTGTCTCTCTCTCTCTCTGTCTCTCTCTCTCTCTCTAATATAGGTAGAATTGTCATTTTTATTACATTGCAGCCCATCCATGAGCAATAAATATTTCTCCAGTTATTTAGGTCTCTGTTTCTAGAAAGAGTATTTTCTAATTGTTTTTGATCTTACCTGATAGACTTCTAAATATGTTATATATTCTGCAGTTATTTTTTATTTTTAATTATTGTTTATTTATTTAATATTTTTAGTTTACAGCATTGATTTTCACAAGAGTTTGACTTACAAATTTTCTCCCCATTTCTACCCTCTCCCCCACTCCAAGATGACATATATTCTGATTGTCCTGTTCCCCAGTCAGCCCTCCCTTCTGTTACCCCACCCCCCCCCACATCCCTTTTTCCCTTACTTTCTTGTAGGGCAAGATAGATTTGTATGCTACATTGCCTGTATATCTTATTTTTTAGTTGCATGCAAAAACTTTTTTTTTTTGAACGTCTGATTTTAAAACTTTGAGTTCCAAATTCTCTTCCCTCTTCCCTTCCCACCCACCCTCCCTAAGAAGTTGAGCAATTCAACCTAGGCCACGCATGTATCATTATGTATAACCCTTCCACAATACTCATGTTGTGAAAGGCTAACTACATTTTGCTCCTTCCCAACCCATCCCGCTTTATTGAATTTTCTCCCTTGACCCTGTCCCCTTTCCAAAGTGTTTGTTTTGATTACCTCCACCCCCATCTGCCTTCCCCTCCATCATCAACCCCCTTTTATTTTTTTTATCTTCCTCCCTCTTCTTTCCTGTGGGGTAAGATACCGAACTAAGTATGTATGGTATTCCCCCTCAGGCCAAATCTGATGAGAGCAAGGTTCACTCATTCCCCCCTCACCTGCCCTCTCCCCTCCTCCCACAGAACTGCTTCGTCTTGCCACCTTTATGTGAGATAATACACCCCATTCTATCTCTCCCTATCTCTCTCTCTCAGTATGTTGCTCTCTCATCCATTAATTTCATTTTATTTCTTTTAGATATCTTCCCTTCATCTTCAACTCACCCTGTGTCTGCTCTCTCTCTTTTAAACACATATATATACATATACACATACATACACATACATACATATACACATAGATATATACATACATACACATTCACTTACATATATACATAAACATATATATATATATGCCTATTCCCCTCAACTACCCTAATACTGAGGACTCATGAATCATACATATCATCTTTCCATGTAGGAATGTAAACAAAACAGTTCAACTTTAGTAAGTCCCTTGTAATTTCTGTTTCTTGATTACCTTTTCATGCTTCTCTTGATTCTTGTGTTTGAAAGTCAAATTTTCTATTCAGTTCTGGTCTTTTCACTGAGAAAGCTTGAAAGTCCTCTATTTTATTGAAAGTCCATATTTTGCCTTGGATCATGATACTCAGTTTTGCTGGATAGGTGATTCTAGGTTTTAATCCTAGCTCCATTGACCTCCGGAATATCTCATTCCAAGCCCTTCGATCTCTTAATGTAGAAGCTGCCAGATCTTGGGTTATTCTGATTGGGTTTCCACAATACTCAAATTGTTTCTTTCTGGCTGCTTGAAATATTTATCTCCTTGATCTGGGAGCTCTGGAATTTGGCAACAATATTCCTAGGAGATTTCTTTTTGGGATCTATTTGAGGAGGTGATCGATGGATTCTTTCAATTTCTATTTTGCCCTGTGGCTCTAGAATATCAGGGCAGTTCTCCTTGATAATTTCTTGAAAGATGATATCTAGGCTCTTTTTTTGATCATGGCTTTCAGGTAGTCGAATAATTTTTAAATTATCTCTCCTGGATCTATTTTCCAGGTCAGTGGTTTTTCCAAGGAGATATTTCACATTGTCTTCCACTTTTTCATTCCTTTGGTTCTGTTTAATAATATCCTGTTTTCTCATAAAGTCACTAGCTTCCACTTGCTCCAATCTAATTTTTAAAGTAGTATTTTCTTCAGTGTTCTTTTGGACCTCCTTTTCCATTTGGCTAATTCTGCCTTTCAAGGCATTCTTCTCCTCATTGGCTTTTTGGAGCTCTTTTGCCATTTGAGTTAGTTTGTTTTTTAAGGTGTTGTTTTCTTCAGTGTATTTTTCAGTATTTTTTTGGGTCTCCTTTAGCAAGTCATTGACTTGTTTTTCATGGTTTTCTCGCATCCTCCTCATTTCTCTTCCCAATTTTTCCTTCTACTTCTCTAACTTGCTTTTCCAAATTCTTTTTGAGTTCTTCTATGGCCTGGGGCCAGTTCATGTTTTTCTTGGAGGCTTTTGTGGTAGGCTCTATGACTTTGTTGTCTTCTTTAGGCTGTATGTTTTGGTCTTCTTTGTCACCAAAGAAAGAATCCAAAGTCTGAGACTGAATCTGGGCACGTTTTCGCTGCCTGGCCATATTCCCAACCAACTAACTTGACCCTTGAGTTTTTCAGTGGGGTATGACTGCTTGTAGATTACAGAGTTCTATGTTCTACGTTTGGGGGGGAGGTGCCAGCTCTGTCAGAGCCGCACTCCTCCTTCCCCAAGGACCCCCAGTCCAGACTGGGCTCAGATCTTCGGCAGGCTGTGCACCCCTGCTGTGATCCGCCACTTAATTCCCCCACCAGGTGGGCCTGGAGCCGGAAGTAACAACAGCTGTAGCTGCCCCACCTCCGCTGCCCCCGGGGCTGGAAGCCGAACCGCGAACTCCTTCCACTCCCGCAGCTTTTCCCACTAACCTTCTCCGCAGTCTTTGGTGTTTGTGGGTCGAGGGGTCTGGTAACTGCCGCAGCTCACATATTCAGGGCGCTAGGGCCCCCTCCGCCCCGGCTTCCTGGCTTGGATCGTCCACGCCGCTCAGGCTGGGCTCTGCTCCACTCCGTTCCCAGCTCCCAGCTCCCAGCTCCATGTGGAATAGACCTCACCCAGAGACCATCCAGGCTGTTCTGGGCTGGAGCCTTGCTTCTCTCTGCTGCTCTGTGGGTTCTGCCATTCTAGAATTGGTTCAGAGCCATTTTTTATAGGTTTTTGGAGGGACTTGGTACAGAGCTCACTCTAGTCCCTGCTTACCAGCTGCCATCTAGGCTCATAGATTTTAATGCAAAATAGGACATTTAGTCTAACCATTCTATTTTATTCATGATGAAATTAAAGTCCAGGAAGGTTTTGCTTAATATCCTGAAGGCAACAAATATATCACTGTGGCAAGATTTTATCCAAAGACTTCTAGCTCTGAATCTGCTGCTCTTTCCACTGTATGATGATGCTTTTAGGGCAGTAGAAATATTGTTTTCTACATCCTTATAAGGGTTGACAAATTAAAAATCCTTGCTCTAACCTTCTTTATTCTTCTGAACTTGGAAATTTGAACTTTAAAAATAAAATAAATATTTGAATTTGTGGGTTTTGTAGAGGTATGTTATTTTCAATACTCATATTTTGGTAATAAATCTTTTAGATATTTAAAAATGGAAGGAGTTTCGACACAATGAAGATTTTATATACATATGTGTAAATATGTATATATACACATACATATGCACACACACAAACACATTTGTGTTTTTTCACTCTTTCTCATTAAATCAAGATTGAGATTTTTAAAAATCTATGTTTATGTTATAATAGGAAGATCACAAAACAAACTTCATTTCTCCTAAGTGATAAGATATTAATGATTTAGGACTAGATTATTAAGAAATAACATAAACATCTTTAAAATAATAGTTAATACGGGTATCAAATCTGTTGCCTCAATTATCTGCAGAAATAAGCACTTGTTAATTAGGAGTAATTACATGTGAATTTTTCTTGAAAAGAGGTTTTAATTGTTGAAAAAACATATATGTATGGATATATATAGATATATTATACCTTCATACATGTATGCATATTTTCAATAATTTCAATTTTTTTATTTTAAATTACATTTTAAAAATATTTTAAATTATATATCTGTATCTCTACATATCTGTATTGAGATCTCTCCATATATCTGCACACACATGTCTATACCCATGCACACACTCACACCCACATGCACGCACACACATACACACACACCCCACCCAGCAGGAATCTAGGATCTTTTAATGCCAGACTAATTTATATGCATGATTTTCCAGCTAATTGTGTTTTGATAAATTACCATGTCTTTAATGTAATAATAGTCATTTGGTTGTACAGTGAATGTGAAATGCAAATCACCTAGTGCTAATGTTTTGAAACTATTTTATAAAAAGTTTTAGTGAATTAGAGTTATCAACTATTTCAGACTTATGCTAGAAGTTTAAATTGTTGGTTGGGAATCCATTGTTACTAGTTTGAACCATGACTCTCTTTTTTCCATTCTTTCTCCTACCAAAAATTTCCTTTTTTCTTTCTACTTCATTCATGACTGAAACTGGGTTCATAGAACATGACCATTTTGAAGATGCTATATACTTGAAGATGCCATAGGTTTCTATAGAATAATTTTTGAAACCAATTAGAAAAAGGCAAAAAAAAAATTACTCTAATCGTCCATTCATTACTGTAGCTAAATGAGTATTACTAAATATGGGATAGAAAGGAGGCAGAAACTCAGTGTTGCTCATTATATGCAGTTAGTAAATACATACTAAATGAATTATTGATTGTGCTATAGGTGAAATAAGATGGAAATTGTGTTTACTGAAGAGATAGGAAGTTGGTTATTTTAAGTTAATTATTTCTCCAATTGACTAATGGCATAATCTTGGGAAAATATATTCAATATCTAATTTTGCTTACATGAAAATCAATATTTTTTATAAAGGATTGCAATCTTAAAAATAAAATAAGTACCAACAGTAGAATAATTATTTCTGATATCACTGTACAAATCATAGTATTTTAGAACTTCAAGAGACTTCAGTGGCCATCTTACTTAAACCTATGATCAAAAAACCTTTTAAATTATATCTAAAAACCTGGAGGGCTGGACAATGGGAGCCCAGTTCCCAGAGTATGCGCAATTTTCTCTACTTTCTATCCCACATGGAGGGTACTGGGGATCCTGCTTGAGGAACGATGTGATGATAGATAATAGAAGGATCCTACACACTAATTCAAAGCATGAAGATGTCTTTTTTGTGATCTATCTACCTCATGGTGAAGAGGGGTAGATAAAAGAATCCCATGGAAGCAACTGTCCGTACCTCTCTTTTATGGACATAGATGAATCGAGTGAGGAAGACATACAGGCATCCCAAAATGATCCTCTTTACCATGGAATGAACAAATTGGAAAAAGAATAACTATGCATTCATTGAATGGGAAATTAAGGCCTTTGCATCACATAACACCATTCCTATCACCAGCCTCTTCCACATGAGCTAGCTACACATGCTCTTGCACACATGGCTAGTCTCCCTATTATTTCTGCAATTAGTCTTTGTCCATTCCATGAAAGGAAGAGAGAATAAGGGAGAGGAGAAGGCAGCATGGTTTACTAAATAGAGAGCTATACTAATTCAAGAAGATCTGTGTTCAAATCCTAGTCAACACTTAGTAGATATGTGACCATGGACAAGTCATGTAATTTCTTGGGCCCTCAGTTTTTAAATCTTTAAAAATTAATGAAGTGTACTAGATGACTTCTTGGGTTTTTTTTTTCAGCGCTAAAAGTATATTCCTAAGATCTTTTTGGCAGCTAGGTGGAGCAGTGGATAGAGCCTGGAAGGGCCTGGAATCAAATACCTGAGTTGAAATCTGGTCTCACACACTTACTTGATGGACAATTCACCAGGGCAAGTGACCCTGGTCAAGTCACCTAACCCTGTTTTTATTGGTTTCATCATCTGTAATTAAACTGGAGAAGGAAGTGGTAAACCACTCCAGTATCTTTGCCAAGAAAACCCCAAATGGGGTCACAAGGAGTTAGATATGACTGAAATGACTAAATAACAAATAAAACATGATCTTCTGGGTGGATAATCTTGCCCAGATTCCCCTAGCTCTGTGGCCTAGAACTTGACCTACATAGAGTATCCTAGACCTAGATCTTGCAAGGGTTTGCAGGAGGCATAATATCACCACAGAGAGAATTTATTTTGCTCATTCGCTTGTAAGAAATGGGGGAAAGGAAGACTGACTGGTTTTTTTTTTTGGATGGAGAACAGTTCAGATAAGCCTTTTCCCTTGTCTTTTCCTGCAGCTCTAGGAGTTAGATGGTAGATAGCTATTAACAGGTAGTATACAAAAGGTGTTTTAAGGTTACTTATAACAACACTGTGAGAGTAGAGAGTTATTAACACAATCATACAATGGAAGAAACTGAGGCAAACTGAGACTAAATGACTTACCCAGGGTAACATAGCTAGCAAGTGTTTGAGGCCATATTTGAACATGATCCTTCCATGTCCAGCACTCTATTCAATATGCTATTTAATACACTGTAGTTACCTTTCCAGTATCATAGATATTGAAGAGCAGAAGGTGGTGGTGGTAAGAGGTGGTGGTGATAGCAGTGGGGATAGGGGTGGCCTAACAACTACCAACAGCTGACAAGCATGATGGTAAGATTAGATTATGGGGCAGAGGCAGAGGTAAAAAAGAGAATTGCCTGCTTATACTGAGGTTGTTGTTTTTCCTCTATATGTTAAAGGGATTTATATAAAATCCTCTAATCTTCACCTGAACTGTGGAATGATGGCTTCCTTTTGCATTTCTGTCCAATGAAAAGAAGTGAGAGAGAGGAAGGGAACCTAATCTGTTCCTCTTGCTCTGCTGGCTGCTGGCTAAAGGAAGTCAGTGTTTATACTTTCCCTAGCTTGCTTTTTAACCCTTTCAATCCAGATGCTTTTTAATTGCATTATGAAAAATAATTTTAAAAAATGTGATGACCTGCAAAATCCTGCCTGGCATAGTTTAATGATGACAAGTTAGGGTGAAATTTTAAAGAAATTAGATATTTTTACCCTACAGCAAAAGCTGAAGTGAAGTGAGGAAGGCCAATGTATCCCTTTAGGAGAAAATATATAAACTGAAGTTATTTTCCTAGAATAATAAGAGAAGCTGTTGAGGTTCTATATGTCCTTTTATTCCTTCTAGGATCAAATGAGTAGCCTTTTTCCAAGAGGTAGTTAGGCGGTACAGTGGATAGAACAGTAGAACAGGGATCAGGAAGACGTGAAGTCAACTTTAGCCTCAGGCACTTATTAGCTCTGTGACTTGATAAGCCATTTAACCTCTGCCTCCCTAAGTTTCCTCATCATAAAATAGGACATGT
Source organism: Trichosurus vulpecula (assembly GCF_011100635.1). NCBI lineage: Eukaryota > Metazoa > Chordata > Mammalia > Diprotodontia > Phalangeridae > Trichosurus > Trichosurus vulpecula. The sequence continues at coordinate 392,193,164 of NC_050574.1, forward strand.
TGTGAGCAACAACTAAGATATTTGTAAAGCATTAGGCAAACCTTAAAATACAATTTAAATGCTACTTATTATTATCATCACCACTACCACCACCACCACCACCACCATCTTCATCACCATTTAGTAGTAGTAGTAGTAGTAGTGTAGTAGTAGTAGTAGTAGTAGTAGTAGTAGTAGTAGTAGTAGTAGTGGTAGTAGTAGTAATAGTAGTAGTAGCAGCAGCAGAAGTAGTAGTAATAGTAGTAGTAGTAGTAGTGGTAGTGGTAGTAGTCATAGTAATAGTAGTAGTGGTGGTAGTAGTGTAGTAGTAGTAGTAGTATCAGCAGCAGCAGCAGCAGCAGCAGCAGCAGTAGTAGTAGTAGTAGTAGTAGTAATAGTAGTGGTAGTAGGAGTTGCAGTAAACATATTACAATAAGACACAGTCTAAGCGTCATTTAGAAGTGTGAGCCCAGTTCCTCAGGTGTATAGGATAGCTCAGTGTAATAACACTACTGATCCAATATGCGATCATTTAGGAGATTTCATTTTTTCTAATTTAACGTATTTAATTTTTTTTCCAATTACATGTTAAAACCATTTTAACATGTGTTTTTTTTTAAGTTTTTAGTTCCAAATTCTGTCATTTCCTGAGATGGTAAGCAATCATATGCAATTATGTAAAACATTTCCCATTAGTCATTTTGTACAAGAAGACTCAAATAAAAGAAAAAAAAAAGAAAGAAAGTGAAAAATAGCATGGTTCTGTCTGTATTCAATCAATGTCAGTTTTTCTCTGGAGAGAGATAGTATGCTTCATCTTTAGTTATTTGGGAGTGTCTTGGATCATTGTATTGCTGAGAATAGCTGTCATTGCTGATACCGTGTACAAAATTTTCCTAGTTCTGTTCACTTCATTTTGTATCAGTTCATGTGAGTCTTTTCAGGTTTTTCTGAAATCATCCTGCTTGTCATTTCTTACCACACAGTAATGTTCAGTCACAATCATATGCCACAGCTTTTTAGCCATTCCCCAATTGATGGGCATCCCTTCGATTTCCAATCCATAGCCACTAAAAAGAGCCTGACTTCAAAGACCTGAAATTAAGGGGAGTCAAGGGGGTACTGGTAAATTTTTAGGGAAGCAATAATTTAGGGTGTGTGCTTTCTCTTCCTCTTTTCCTCAAAGCATGCTTGAATAGCTTTTGTTTAGTTGTTTTTGAACTGTTTCATTTTATGGAGAAACACAAATCTGTGTTTCTGTGTTAAATATCTGTGTTAAAAATGTTATAGAACAAATAATAATACATAAAAATTCTAGTTAACATTCCCCAATAGAGAAGCCAAATTTTAACATTAATGAATTATAGTGCTATATTTCTGTATACAAGGAAGGTGTCCATGTCCCCCTTGATCAAATAAGTTAGCAAAATAATGAATTTTCTTCTTGACTATTTTGACATGGATATTTCACAAATTTTTGGTCATTTTATAATAATTATTTCAAAAGGCTTTATGAGTAGTCCATTGCTATGTCACATAATTTATTTAGAAACTTACTAGAGAAATGTTACAGAATTATGACTTCATTTGTTTTACCATCTCTGTAAGTTAAAAGTTTCATTTTTTGCTAACATTTTCCCCCTTTGCTCACATTAAAATTCTAATGGATTCTTCCCCCTAGTTTTTCTATGAATAGGAAACTAATTGCATTAAGGAGTGGCAGTACAATGCCTGCTTTACATTCAGAGGAGTTGGCTTGTTTCCATTTTGAGATACTAAAATTTCAGATCTAATTATGTTCATTAGTTTTATATTTGGCAGTCATTTTTTATATCTTAAAATAATCCTATTTAATATTTTAATATTTTGTTCATTTTTGATTATGTATAAATGTATAATATTGAAAGTATAGGTTCAGAAATTACACTAAGCAGTTTCATAAATTCTTAAATTTTTTTCAATTATTTTTTCAATGAATAAGAATCTTTTTTTTTTTTCTCCCTCAGACCTCCTCTTATGTAGATTTAGAACAAAAAGGGATTTCAAGGGTTTATCAAACATTAAAAAACTCAAAGGCCACTCACAATCTGACCATCAGCTTTTATCTCAGACTGTGGTTTTGACTTGCCTTTTGCTGTCCCATTCTTCCCTGACCCTTTAATTTCACTCATGCTGTTCTTCTTCCTGAATTGCCTTACTTCCCACCTTTATTTACTTGAATCCTTCCTTCATCATTCAAAATCCAACTCTAATGCTACTTTGTGCATGAAACCTTCCCTGACACCCCCAGATAAAAGCAATTTCCCCTAATTGTAGAATTTCACATTGAAAGTGACTGACCTAATTCCTTAATATTAAATCTTTCTCATTTAGTCACTTTAAATGAGCTAACATCTACCTGAAAATTTTGGTCTTCAGGATTTTGGGACCGAGTTAACTCATCAGTAGGAAAAATATAAGGTTCTGTGGATCCATGGCTATAGCAGATGGTCATTAGTTCAACTATTCTGCTTGCTCGTCCTAACCTGGTACACTGCCTTATAGAATTATGCTTCACTTTAGTCTTTGTCAATAAACTTTGCCTCAAATTTTTAATAAATGGATCCTCAATTTGCTCTCCTGAGGTCCTGCCTTGATTCTTTGGAATGTAAACTCCTTGTGTATAGGAATTATTCAATTCTTTCTATTTGTATCCTCACCGTCTAGCACAGAGCAAGTCCTTACTAAATAATTGTTTATTGATCACTTGATTGAGTGATTGATTTCCTTAGTTCTTCTATGGATAGAGTCCTTCAATAATGTTCCTAATATCTGAGAATCGAAGAGTTGGAAGGGGCCTCAAAGGTCATATAATCCAACACCTAACTGAAGCATAAACCACTTGTGTAATATCTCTAGCAGGTAAAGTGGTCATCCAGCCTTTGAAAGAAAACCTCTCATGAAAGCGAACTCACTATCTCACAAGTAAGCCTGTGCCACTTATAGACAGCTGCAATTATTAGGAAATTCCCTGTACTGGGGTGAAATTTGCCTTCCTACAACTTCAGGCCATTGTTCCTAGTTGTGTTTCTCAGGTAGAATTTAATCATTCTTCTATATCATAGTCCTTCAAATATTTGAAGACAGTTATTCCATCACTATCTCCCTTTCCCCTACAGTACCCCCTCCCACTCCCAGGAATTTTCTAAGTGAAATGTATTGTTTCTTCAGCAACTTTTATGTGAAATTATTTCCAATTTTTTTCAACATCCTTTTTGCCCTTCATTGGATATGCCCCAGTTTGCTAAAGTCCTTTCTAAAATGTGTTATTTAGGGACTGAACTTCTCCTCCTGAACTCCCCCTCTTGTGGCTAGGTCCCTCTTCTTTGTTTCCACACTACTCATATGTTCCTATTTGTTTGCCTCGCACATTTGGGGTATCCTTGTGTTGTCCATATCAGGCTTCCTTGATGCTGAATGCTTGAACTGTCTTATTTTGCCTCTTGCTGAGTCTTGCCCTGACTGCCTGCCCCATAAGCAGACCTGTTTAGCCCCAGATCTCAGACATCTATGATGTGGCCATTTTCTCTCACAGAACAACCTCTGGTTCTGACAATCCATCTCTTATAATAGTCATCAAATTTTAACTTTCACTAACCTGTTTTTGTGTGTGTATACAAGTTATCATTTATCTCCCTTCCTGGAGTGTAAGCTAATTGAGTGTAAGGCTATTTCTAATTTAGGAGAGTATCCTTGTATCCCCTAATATCAATGCCTTTGCACTTAGTAGATTTACAGACCTGGGAGGGGTGTTAGAAATCAACTACTTCAGATCTCTCACCTCATAGATAAGGAAAACAAAAGCAGGCACTTTTGTGCAATGGCTGCACAGTGAATAAAGCAAACAACACATTCCTATTATTAAGGAAGTAAGCTGTCATACATTTACTGGAACACTAAAGAAGAGAAAAATGCCTAGGGTTTTATAGTAATTATTGTGGGTTTTATTGGAGCAAAAGTCACCTTATCCTCTGCTTAATTTACATTCCAGAGAAGAGAAAAAAAGTGTTCAGGGATATTGTCTACTATTTACATAATTCGTTTTTGAATTACAGAATGTAATACCAAATGTAATGACTGAATCCCCTTCCGGACTCAGTGGGTGACTTCTCAGGATTACATCCATGAGCCATACTTACACATTTCACCATTTCATAAGTCCATCAATATGTGAAACATCTGTGATTTTGTCAATGCTGTTACTCCCTCTACTCACCCAAATTATGACTTAATGGTACTTGGTAAATATTAACAATCTTAAAGTGTGAAAGAAATATCTATCATTTCTAATTCAAAACCAGTTATTTATATATCCTGTAATTGAAAACACTGCTTCAGATGCTAACAGGAATGGAAAGATGAATAAGGTTGAATTCCTTTCCATAAGAAGCAATCTACTAGTGAAATAAGATATGAACAAAAATGAACAAACAGTTTTAAGTGGTAGGTAGGGCATTAGATTTGGAAGTAAGAAGACCTCTAGTGTTCAAATGCTGCCTCATTTACTAACCCTTGACAAGTTATTAAACATAAAAGAGGATCATTTTCCTCGCAAATAAGATGAAAAACTTGTACTTCATCTCTGAGGACATTGCCATCTCTAAATCTATGATTCTGTGAAACGACCATCACACAAAATTGTGATGATTTTTTGACCAGACACAATACTTGTTCAATATAAAAAGCTCTCAATCACAGACTCCCTAGATTAATGTATATGGACACCACCTCTGCAATTTCAGTCCTAGAGTATTGCCTGTTGCCCAGTTGGTTAAGTGCCTTGCCCAGCATCACATAGCTACTAAGAGTCAAAACCAGACTTCGAATCCAGGTCTTCTAGGCTGAAAGTCAAGTTTCCATCTATTATCCTATATTGTTTTTCATGCAAATGATTCAGGTTGGGACTTGTGATTTCATTGGTGTGATGTTCTGAACTGCCAGATGAGGAAACTATCTACCAATACAGGTTGTAACCTTTCCTGTAACTTAAAGTCTTAGAGAGTTGTTTGGGACACTGAGAGGTTAAGTGAGTTGCCCATATAGCCAGTGCATATCAGAAGTAGGACTAAAAGCCTTGATATTCCTGGGAGTTCTAAAGCTAGCTTCCTGGCCAGCTTTCTATTTCCTCTAGTCCACTTTCTTTATATATACGTGGTAAGTACAATAAAAAAATACCAATGTAGTAAGAAAGGAGTTCTGAGGAGGAAGGGGCAGTTTCTGTCTTTGAGGATTCTGGAAGTCTTCATGGAAAAGGTGGAATTCAAGTTAGGTCTTAAAGGAATGATAGAATTGATTTCATAGGCAGATATTAGTGGGTAAAAACATTTGAAAAATATTGAAGAGTTGCAAAAAAGACAGCAGCAAGAAAGAGCAAAATATGGCCTTGAAATATTGAGGAATCTAGCTTCTCTGGTACATAGATTACTGTAAGCTAAGTCTGCAGAGGCAATTGATGTTAGACTGTGTTGTTCACTCATCTTTCAGTTGTGTCTAACTTTTTGTTACCCCATTTGGGTTTTTTTTTGTAAATATACTGAAGTAGTTTGCTATTTCCTTCTCTAGGTCATTGTACATATGAGGAAACTGAGGCAAACAAGATTAAGTGACTTGCCCAGGGTCACATAGCTAGTAAGTGTCGGAGGCCAGTTTTGAACTCAGGAAGATGAGTCTTCCTGACTCCAGGCCGAGTGCTCTAACCACTGCACGACTTTGCTACCCCTCGCAGACTGTACAGTTGCCCTTTGTTTCACTTGGACAATGATGAATGAAGATATTGCCTCTGAGTTCTATAATCAGGAGGACTGTTACTCCAGAATCTCTGATTATAAGAAACGTAGAGGTCCCTGAAGGGAGGGGAATGTCACAAAGTCCCTTCTGTTCAGAGACTTTATACCATAAAGAATTCTACCTGAGGTACTGGATCAGCTGTATTTGTGCCTTTTAGCCAGTGTATATAGTGTGTGTGAGGATTCTTCATTCAGATCTAGTGAGTCGGGGTGGGGGTGAAACAGTTGGAAACCCCATCAGGTGGTCTAAAACCCATTTATCTCTCCATAGGCCCTTAGCTATTTTAATTCATCAGCCCTAGACACTTGGGCACAATTTCCAGGAATGTTATAGAAAATGGTAAATGATTAATGGCAACCCAGGTTATATTTATCTGCACTGTTATTTTGTGTGAAAGAATTGAAATAGCAGATACTTTACATGAAATATTGTCATCAAAGGCTTTTTTCTGTCAAGAGCTGAACCCACTATTTCATATTGTCTGAAATCGGGCTTTGGTGAGTTCAGCTTTGGCCCCTACATTGCTGTCATTAGAAGATAATTACTGCTCAGCTGAAGTCTTTGGAAGTTTGAATTGCCACTTTCTACGTTTTTTCCTTTCCCCCACAATTTCTCTTCTCAGCAAAATTTGACAACATTCTTCCATGAGGTTATCATCTTTTCTAGGTGAACGGAGTAGAAGGATTACTAATCTATTCACGTCACCTCTTAGCACATTTCTTTCCCTAAGGTGAAAGGTCTAATAACTTTTTAATTATTTTTACGTAGCAATATGTTATCAGAAATGTCTGCTTCATAAAGAATCCTAGCCTAGAATCCTTCCCCCCTCTGTTTGACACTGTATTATAAATTAAATCAATTGAAAATTATCCTATTTAATCAAAGATTATATCAATTATTCTTACCAGCTCATCACAAGAGAAATTTGGTTTCTAACCCAGCTCAAAAAACAATCCACTTTATTTTCATAGTTTTACATGAGGATCAATATATTGGGGGATCCCCTTGTGCTTCTGAGTGAAATAATAATTTCTGCTCCTTCATAGAGTGTTCAATCAGGTTTAATGCTTTGTGGATTGGCCAACCAAGGCATTTTAATTGTCTTTTTTAATTATGCAAAGTAAAAGTTTACAGTGAGAATGGAAAGGATATAGGCTGGAATTTTTAAAAAGTGAAATTACTTTGGTTGATAAACCAGGTTAGAATTCAATTTTCTCTGACTTATTTTGTTGCTAATGGTTTCCCTCAAGGATGCTTCATGTATATGTCTACCTTCTTGTGTACCCCCAATTTTCTACTGTGTCAAAATGGTTAAATGGCCTATTTCATATCTCCATTTGAAAGGCAAGGTTTAATAATAAATATGGTCTGGAGTTTTCTGTTGGTTTTTTTTTTTTTTTTTTTTTTTGCCATGAACTACATATCTAAGGGTATAAAACAGTAGGGGCTATGAGAAAAATGTCATCCATCAATTCAGATCAGCAATTCCTATGAAACTTGTGCCTTAGAATAGCTAAATAAGAGCACTAACAGGTTAAATGATTTGCCCAGGGTCACACAGCTAGTACTTGTCAGAGGTAAGACTTGAACCCAGATCTCCCTGACTCTGAAGCCAGCCCTCAATCTATGACTCCATGCTACCTCAAGTAAGAGTGGTAAATATAGAGTTTCAAGACCTGAAAATGAGTCCTGTCATTTATTATGTATTGGACTTTGGATAGGTCATTTTAATCCCTTTGGACTTCAGTTTCCACTTTTGCAAAATGAGGGATTTGTGACCCTGAAGGGTTTCTGAGGTTCCTTCTGGCTTCAGATCTATGATCTCTGACTTGAAAATGCCCGCTTAGATTCTGTGATCTTTTCTTAAGATATTTTAAAACAAAAATCTGACTCTTGCTCCCCTTAAGGAATAGCCATTTCATTTACGTATTTTTTCTTTATTTTTCTAATGTGTAAATCCTCTATTTTGTCTCAGATTCACTATTTTTTTAAATGAAGTCACAGAAATCCAAGGAAGAAGAGGAATGGTGAGAGACGTCAGAAATTTTAGTTGAATTGTGGTTTGGAGAATACTATATTCTGTGACATTATCACATGCCAACACAACTTTATGTTTTAATAGCTATGATACATTTTAGGCACAAAACAATACTTCTTCTAGCTGTGATAAGACAGCTGCTATGAGAAAGGAAAAGCCTTTCTCCTAATGACTAGACAAAAGAAAACTAAACACTTGATTCCAAGTGGGAGTCTTATCTTCAATTAAAATGCACTAAGGAAAGTAAAAATAGTTAACTCTGTAGTCTGCTCCTATGGAGAAATGGAGAAATCTCTTCTACTGTTGGTGTTATTAACATTTACTCAAAAAATGTAAAAAGAAGATCAACTTCCTAAAATGTTAAATCACCAAAATTTCTATTCGATTGATGAGTGGTGAAATCACTAGTCCAGGTTTTTTGTTTTGTTTTTGTTTTTTTTTTTTGGTGTGTGTGTATGTGTGTGTATGTGTGTGTGGGTGGGTGTGGGTGTGGGGGGAACTGGGGGGTAGGTGTGTATGTGTGTTTGCAGGGGGAGGATAAAAAAGAGAATTAAACAAAAATTAGATTATATTATTGAGTAGGCAGCTATTCAATCCAATACCTCTGCAGGCACTCGGAAAACATTCAGATTCATTCGATATATAGACACTGTGCTTGAATTATAGTAATGTCAGTTCCAATCATTTTTTCAGGCATGTCTGACTCTTCACTACCACATTTGGCGTTTTCTTGGTAAAGATACTGGAGTGCTTTCCCATTTCCTTCTCTAGCTCAGGATTAAGTGACTTGCCCAGGGTCACACAGTAAGTAAATATCTGAAGCCAGATTTGAACTTTGGAAGAGGAGTCTTCCTGACTCTAGAACCAACACTTTATCCACTATGCCACCTAGCAGTAAGCAAAAATTCGAGTATACTATCAAGTCGGTGGCTATTTAACCCAATACCTCTGAAGGCATTTGGAAAACATTCAGATTCATTAGATATACAGATGCTGTGCTTTACTTATAGGAATATAGCTGCTCTTACTATTATTGGACTTCAATTGGATTTTATAGATTGAGAAAAGACCACTAAGTCCTAAGTATCTAATGCTGTCGTTTGACATCTGAGGAAACTGAGTGTCAGAGAAGTTGGATATCTTACTCAATGTCACATGGGAATGCTTTGAACTAAAATTCTCTGATTTCTGAGACAATATGCCCTTTACTGTACCATGCTGGCTCCTTTTAGGGGGGGGTCTAGAAAGTGGCTACCATAGGGGGCCCTATACATCTCTAACCTTGGTTGAGAGAGAGACCTTACGAAAGTGGAAGTACAATAAGAATTTGTTGAGCATCTACTGTGTGCACAATACTTTGTGGAGGAATGTAAATAAATTTCTTGACTTTGGAGTCACAGGGCATGTATGATCTTGGACTATTCGATTAATTTTCTATTTTCTCACCTATAAAAATATAGGGCCAGATTATATGGATTTGGAGATCTCTTCCAGATCATCTCCAACAGGATGACAACACAGCAAATAAATAGAGATGACCCCTACCTTTCTAAGCAACTTACGTGGTACTCAGAGAGGAAAAAGTATATGTTATGCCAACTAATTAAAGTATGCATAATTCTGCAGATGTAGAACAATAACATACAAATTAAGTAAACAAATGCATAAGGCACAAAGTTAGAGAGTAGGTGAGAGTGAGATGACATTTTTTCATGTTCCCAGTTAATCACAAAGAGGAAAAAATAAGAGACATGGAAAAGATAGAGGCAACATGCCATTGTAGAAAGAACACAGGAATTGTATAGAAACATTGAGGTTTGCATCTCAGATTTAGTGCTTTCTATATGTGGGATCTCAAGCAAGTATCTTCATCACATAGAAACTCAATTTATTGCTCTGGAAAAGGGGTGATAATACTATTTGCTCCATATGTCTCATGGGACCTTAATCCATCATACAAATCTGAGTTGTTATGACTTCAAAGTAAAGACAGTAACAATTTAGAGATTGGCCTAGCAATCAATACATGCTTTGTAACGGAAAATCAAGTGGATATTATTAGAAGAAACCCCTATAATAAAGGCAGTGAAGGAACTGAAGTAAAAAGAAAAAAAAAGATGCTACCAAAACAACATTCAGAGCAAGTTATGCTATGAATGACTATGGAGCTGCTCTATACAAATTCTGTTTCTAGAGAGGCAGTGAAACAAGGCAGCTTACCAAATACACAAGTTAGTGAATTTACAGAAACTACCCTTAGCGATCTCCAATTACTTTTTTAGTTAATACTAGAAAGCAAAAGTCATACATACTTCCAAACTTCAGGGAACTTATTCAATTGAACCACCAGAGAGTTTCCTCTCATAATGCTTCAAAGCCAGATTAATTTGTCATTTTAATTTCATTTGAAACTCATTTCACTAGAATCACATATTTAATAGCTACACGTTTAAGAATTTGGGATTCCATTTGAATGGTAATTCTCTTGTCAACATTCCTGAAATATGTGAAGCAAATACTTATATATTAGATTTGATTTCAAATTAAAATCCTTTATACTTGCCTAGGAGAAGGAAATGGCAAATCATTCTAGTTTCTTTGCCAAGAAAACCCCAAATGGGGCCACAAAGAATTGGACCTGACTAAAATGATGGAGGAACAACATTACATAGTTGTTTTTTTTTTATCCCTCAACTGAACAATATTTTCCAGGCAAGATAATTACTTAAACAGCATAGGGTTATATAAAGGCAGTTAGGTGGCTCAGTAAATACAACACTGGACCTGAAGTCAAGAATATCTGAGTGTAAATCTGGCCTCGGACACCTACTAGCTGCATGGCCCTGGGCAAGTCACTTAACCTCTGTTTGCCTAAATCTACTGGAGAAAAAAACAGGAAGTCACTCAGTGTTGATGTACTATCGTCCATGGGGTCATGAAGAGTTGAACATGGTTCAAAAATAGCAAGGGTTACATAAAATCACTAACCACAAATTTTTTCCCACTTACTTTAACTCCCTTTCTTTTTGTCATCTTAACCAATCAAGCAACAGAGAATGATTTCAACCTGGCTATAGTATTGTGCTAGGCATTGTAGTAATTTTTTTTAATAAGGTTGGATAAGACATAGTCCATAAGTCCATAGAATCGAGCTAATGAATCAGAATTTATATCCACTGAATATTTGGAGAACAATTAAATGATAATTTGGTGGTGGTGGTGGTGACTATAAATACATTACAGTTTTTTAAAGAGGAAAAAAGAAAAAAAAATATAAACTACCAGTACAATAGAAAGAATATTGACTCTGGAGTGAGAAGTCCTATATGACCTTGGACAATTCAAATAACTTCCAGTTTTGTCATTTTTAAATTGTAGGTTTGAATTAGATGGATTCGGAGATCCATCATAGGTCTAGATCTATGACATAGATACATAGATAGATGATAAATGATAGATGGATAGATGAATAGACAGGTAGATATTTAGATATAGATATATTCATAGGATCTCATTTCTTTTTTTAAAAAAATTTATTTAATATATTTAGTTTGGTTTTTTTAAAATTTAATTTAAATTTATTTATTTAACATATTTAGTTTTCAGCATTGATTTTCACAACAGTTTGAATTACAAATTTTCTCCCCATTTCTACAATCCCCCCCCCCACTCCAAGATGGTGTATATTCTGGTTGCCCTTTTCCCCAGTCAGCCCTCCCTTCTGTCACCCCACTCCCCTCCCATCCCCTTTTCCCTTCATTTCTTGTAGGGCAAGGTAAATTTCTACACCCCATTGCCTGTGTATCTTATTCTCTAGTTGCATGCAAAAACTTTTTTTTTTGTTTTTGAACATCTGTTTTTAAAACTTTGAGTTCCAAATTCTCTCCCCTCTTTCATTCCCACCAGCCCTCCCAATGAAGTCAAGCAATTCAACATAGGCCACATGTGTATCATTATGTATAACCTTTCCACAATACTCATGTTGTGAAAGACTAACTATATTTTGCTCCTTCCCAACCCATCCCCCTTTATTGAATTTTCTCCCTTGACCCTGTCCCCTTTCCAAAGTGTTTGTTTTTGACTACCTCTACCCCCATCTGTCCTCCCCTCCATCATCTCCCCTTTTTTTATCTTCTTCCCTCTTCTTTCCTGTGGGGTAAGATACTCAGTTGAGTATGTATGGTATTCCCTCCTCAGGCCAAATCTGATGAGAGCAAGATTCACTCATTCACCCCTCACCTGCCCTCTTCCCTCTTCCCACAAAACTGCTTCCTCTTGCCACCTTCATGCGAGATAATCCACCCCATTCTATCTCTCCCTATCTCCCTCTCTCAATATATTCCTCTCTCATCCCTTAATTTGGTTTTATTTCTTTTAGGTATCTTCCCTTCATCTTCAACTCACCCTGTGTCTGCTCTGTCTCTCTCTCTCTCTCTCTTTCTCTCTCTCTCTCTCTCTCTCTCTATATATATATATATATATATATATATATATATATAGACATATATACATACATACACATTCACATATATATAAACATATATATACACATAAACATATATATATACATAAACATACACACACACACACACACACACACATATATATATATATATATATGCATATTCCCTTCAGCTACCCTAATACTGAGGTCTCATGAATCATACACATCATCTTTCCATGGAGGAATGTAAGCTAAACAGTTCAACTTTAGTAAGTCCCTTGCAATTTCTTTTTCTTGTTCTTTTTCTTGATTACCTTTTCATGCTTCTCTTGATTCTTGTGTTTGAAAGTCAAATTTTCTACTAAGCTCTGGTCTTTTCACTGAGAAAGCTTGAAAGTCCTCTATTTTATTGAAAGTCCATATTTTGCATTGGAGCATAATACTCAGTTTTGCTGGGTAGGTGATTCTTGGTTTTAATCCTAGCTCCACTGACCTCAGGAATATCATATTCCAAGCCCTTCGATCTCTTAAAGTAGAAGCTGCTAGATCTTGTATTATTCTGATTGTGTTTCCACAATACTCAAATTGTTTATTTCTGGCTGCTTGCAGTATTTTCTCCTTGACCTGGGAGCTCTGGAATATGGAGACAATATTCCTAGGAGATTTCTTTTTGGGATCTATTTAAGGAGGTGATCAATGGATTCTTTCAATTTCTATTTTGCCCTGTGGTTCTAGAATATCAGGGCAATTTTCCTTGACAATTTCTTGAAAGATGATATCTAGGCTCTTTTTTTGATCATGGCTTTCAGGTAGTCCAATAATTTTTAAATTATCTCTCCTGGATCTATTTTCTAGGTCACTGGTTTTTCAAATGAGATATTTTTTCATTCCTTTGGTTCTGTTTTATAATATCTTGATTTCTCATAAAGTCACTAGCTTCCACTTGCTCCAATCTAATTTTTAAGGTAGTATTTTCTTCAGTGGTCTTTTGGACCTCCTTTTCCATTTGGCTAATTCTGCCTTTCAAGACATTCTTCTCCTCATTGGCTTTTTGGAGCTCTTTTGCCATTTGAGTTAGTCTATTTTTTAAGGTGTTGTTTTCTTCAGTATATTTTTCAGTATTTTTTTGGGTCTCCTTTAGCAAGTCATTGACTTGTTTTTCATGGTTTTCTCACATCCTTCTCATTTCTCTTCCCAATTTTTCCTCTACTTCTCTAACCTGCTTCTCCAAATCCTTTTTGAGCTCTTCAATGGCCTGGGATCAGTTCATGTTTTTCTTGCAGGCTTTTGTTGTAGGCTCTTTGACTTTGTTAACTTCTTCTATCTGTATGTTTTGGTCTTCTTTGTCACCAAAGAAAGAATCCAAAGTCTGAGACTGAATCTGAGTGCATTTTTGCTGCCTGGACATGTTCCCAGCCAACTTACTTGACCCTTGAGTTTATCAGCGGGGTATGACTGCTTGTGGAGTTAAGAGAACTATGTTCCATGCTTGGGGGAATGCGCCAGCTGTGTCACACCAGCACATTTCCTTCCCCAAGAACCCCCAACCCAGACTGGACTTACATCTTCAGCAGGCTCTTCACTCCTGCTCTGATCCGCCACTAAATTCCTCCCACCAGGTGGGCCAGGGGCCAGAAGCAACTGCAGCTGTAGCTGTACCACCTCCGTTGCCCCCAGGGCAGTAGCCGAACCAGGAACTCCTTCCACTCCCACAGCTTTTCCCATTAACCTCTGTTGTCTTTGGTGTTTGTGGGTTGAGAAGTCTGGTAACTGCTGCAGCTCACTGATTCAGGGCACTAGGGCACACTCCACCCGGCTCCTGGTATGGTTGGTCCGAGTTGCTCACGCTGGGCTCTGCTCCACTCCACTCTGCTCTGCTCCTAGCTCTGTGCGGGATAGACCTCACCCAGAGACCATCCAGGCTGTCCTGGGCTGGAGCCCTGCTTCGCTCTGCTCTTTTGTGGGTTCTGCAGTTCTCGAATTGGTTCAGAGCCATTTTTTATAGGCTTTTGGAGGGACTCAGTGGGGAGCTCACGCTAGTCCCTGTTTTCCAGCCACCATCTTAGCTCTGCCCCCGGATCTCATTTCCTACAGGAACTTTCTTTACATCAATAATGGTGTAATAGAAAAAAGTTTTGGCTCATAGATCTAAGACTTGGGTTAAAGTTCCTCATCTGCTCTTTATTCTGTGGAGTACTGGGGGAAGTCATTTAATCTCTAGCTTAATCATTAGTTCCCTGTTAAATGCAGGATCTAATAAACATTCCTCTATTCAACATTTAAATCCCTTTACAACTTAGCTCCTTCAAAGTCTTCTTTTGTTTATGTACCCTCCACACACTCCACTAGGAAGCTATGCTAGCCAATTTGCTGACCTTTGCACTTGATGCTCTATAACATGACTCCCACCTTCTGTACTGGCTGTCTGTCTCCTAGGCCTGGAATCTTTCAGTCCTTAAAGTTGCCTCCTAGATCCCTGCATCTTTCAAATCTCAGCTAAAATCTAATACATTCTTTACTGTTCCCCACATTTCCCACAGCACCCCACTTCCAAATGGAACATTACCATCTATCCACATTGTATATATCATATATACATAGTTATTTTCATGTTGTCTCACTGCTTAGAATGTGAACTCCTTAAAGGAAGAACTGGTTTTTTTTGTTTGTTTTCATTTTTTGGTATGTGTATGTGTTTTACTTTTGTTTTTTGATCTTTTTTCTTTTTTTCACCAATGCTTAACACAATGTCCAGCATAAATCGCTTGATAAATACTTATTGACTGACTTACTTCCATTTAGACTCTGTATGGGAGTTGGGAGAAGGAAGGGAAGAAACATTTATTAAACACCTACTATGTACCAGGCATTTGCTAAGCACTACACACCACACACTTACACATACACACATACATATGTAGGTACATATTATATATATATATATACACATATATATGTGTATATATATATGTATATATATGTATATATATATATATGCACATAACATCCTTTGTTGCTCACAACAACCCTGTGAGGTGGGTGTTATTATTATCCCCATTTTATAGTTGGAGAAATTGAGGCTGAAAAAATTTAAGTAAACTACCTAGGATCACACAGCTAGTAAGTGGCTGAGGCCAGATTTAAACTGGGGTCTTACTGATTCCAGGTGCAGCATTCTAGCCACTGTGCTGCCAAGCTGCCTCAAGACATGCTGCAGCCTTCTGGCACCTACCTTAATCCCTCCATTGACCCTTGGTTCAAGCAAATGCTTTTTTTAATTGTCTTTGGGAAGGAAATGATATTTCTGGTCTTTTCCATTCTTTTGGAATGTTCTCATGAATACCTTGAAAATATCTTGAAAAGAGATATGTCAGGACCTACAAATTGCATCACCTCCATCACGGATTTCTTCCATTCAGTCAAACCATTTGTCTTCATATTGCTTTCTTAAGTGTCTCATTGTCATTTGACAGATACATCAGGTTCTCAAAAATTGTCCCAACTTGATGAAAGCTCCAACAGAGGCTACCTACTGTCCCAGCTATCAAATTAACTAGATATGGAAAGATTTGTCACTAGTAGTTTGAACATTAAATGATGAATTTTTTTTAGCCCTGGTCATCCATGAAACAGGGGCAGCTAGGTGATATAGTAGATAGGGTGCTGGGCTGGGAGCCTGGAAGACTCCTTTTCATGCATTCAAATGTGACCTCAGACACTCACCAGCTGTATGACTCTGGGTAAGTCACTTAATTCAATTTTCCTCAGTTTCCTCATCTGTAAAATGAGCTGGAGAAAGAAATGGCAAAAAACAACTCCAGGATCTTTGCCAAGAAAACCCTAAATGGGGTCATACAGTCAGGCATGACTGAAAAAACAATCGAATTGAATCCATGAAACAAAGTACAATATAAAATTGCAGCCCCTGTGCACTTAATCAAAATGACTGAGAGGTGGAAGGTTAGGAAGGAGATGCTGAGTTACAATGCTTTTTATTTTAAATCATCTCCAAATATTAATATAGCAGTTGATACTCTAAATATGAGACCCTTAACCAGTAATAGTTGAGATAATATGCTCTTGGAGCATTTCAACCACATCAGTATAGTAAATGAAATCGAAAGGCAAAGAAGATGTGACAGAGTGGAATGACAGATCATAGACTATCCCTGATGAAATGAGTTGCCATAATTGGCTTTATCATATATGTTCAAAGGCCACAACAATAACTCCAAAACATAATTTCATGGGACATTAGTTGATCATCTAAACATTCTATGTTCATGATGAACTTAAAAACAACACTATAAAGATAATTGAAGTTTGTAGATCAAAATTTGTTGCAAACACTGAAGTGTGAGAGAAAACTTGCAACCTCCTTGACAGGATTCATGAAACCAAGCTAATACACTCTCTCATATGCCCTGACCATGTCTTAGAGAAATTTAACCAATGTAATTTGATTGTCTCAAGAATGGGGGAAACTCAGACCACAGATCATAGCAGTCAATGATCATTTCATCTCATTGCTGGTTGGAGAATCATGGCAATGAAGGTTAACATAGTTTAGATTAAAGGACACTTGTAAAACATTAGTAGGAAAATAACAGAAGATCATTAAAAGTGTCACCTCAGTAAGATGCTAAAAAATAATACAGGGGGAAATGAGCCTGCAAAAAGCCTGGCATGAGATCTGACTCAGCAAGTTCATGCCAAAAGCATTTATAGATAGAACTGGAAAGAGGACATTATCCTACAATATAAAGAAAAAAATGGGAATATTGAGAAATCGAGGAAAATTGTAATGTTAGTTTCCCATTTTGGGCACAGGGCAGTAGTGAAAGGAGATGGAACCCTCCAACAGCATGACATTTCAATGAACCAATTGTAGGAGGATTTCTGAACACAGTTGCATGTAAGTTTAGGCACTCTTGAGCTTTATTATTAATAAGTGTTCATTTTCATGGGAAAGTATGACTAGGTTTTTGTACTTTCTTTTTTAACAAATATCTTTGATTCTTTTCTCTAATGGTTACTAGTCACCCTTATAGTCTATATTTGGGGTAGAAAATACTCCTAGTACTGGATTCATTAAACAATCCTTGGCCAACAAGCCACTAATACCCCAACATCATTTTTTAAAAGTATTTCATAGTAATAAATTTTGTTTGCTACAAATTGTTTTCTTTTCTTATTCTGCCATAGTTCATATCTCAAAACAACTGACTTTAAGATTTTTTCATATTCCTAACATTATTTTCTAAAGGATATATATATCCTTAACCTTTATGTGTATATATATATATATATATATATATATATATATATATATATATATATATATATATAGTTGTGTTTTGCCCATGAAGCATATACATAGTGTATGCCTGGGATGTGCCTTGCAGGGAGGCAAGAGGTTAGGGTTAGAGCTTGGCCATTCTTCTGGAATCAAAGAAAGGGAGTACTAGACTAGAATCGTGCCTATCTATTGCTGTAAATTTGTGGGTCTAGGGGTATTTTGTTTAGTTTCAGCTGTGCTTTTTATTGTTATTCTCAATGAGAGTGGAGCACCACAAGCTATATATCCAAGACTTGATTCCCTTACCATTAGATAACAGTTCTACAATAGTTGCATATAGTAAATAGCAAATAAATCATTTATCAAAACAGAAGGCAAATAGAAATGATATAAAGTATACATAGAAGAATATATGTTAAACAATACACAGAGGAATAATTTCATCACTAGGAGCAAAATAATTCAAGTCAACCAAGAAAGAGAGTCTGAGATTTCACCCCAGGGGAAATTCCCTGAAATCTCTAATGCAGTAAACTGGGAATAGTGACATAAGTGATATTCCTAGCTCTTCTACATTTTGGCTTCTTCCTAGACTCTTTCTTTCATTTCCGGGGCCTGAAGAGAGTCTGTAAATGCTTATCATCTCTCTTGAAGTTGGAAGCCAAAATAACAGGATCTCTCTTTTCTCTAGCTCTCAACAATTCTGCACACCCTGTCCCTCCCTATCCTTCCCCCTGCCCCAATTCCATGCATAGAACTTTGAATAATCAATCTCCACCATTGAGAAGAGGTTCTGCAAATGACCATGCATTATGAGTTTTAATCATACTATCCTCAAATTTAATGAGTTTTAAAATATTAGAAATATTGTTCTAATCACTTGATGTGAACTAAGCAGCTTAAACCTTTCGTTTTACTTTATTTTAACCTTCACTGATATAGAGATCTCCTGATCTGAAACTTCTTTGACCAATGACATTGGTAACTTTTCTATAAGAGAAGGGAGAGGTAAGTGACTGGATAGGGTCACACAGCCACAGCGAATCTAATGCCAGCAAATCTATTCTTACTATCAGTTGTCTTTAGTTAAAATACTAGATTAAGTCAAGATTAAGTGGACAGATATTTTGTTGAAGTCAGAACTTAAAACAGATTTTCCTTTGATTGAAACCACCTGTGTGTCAGCTTTGTGAAGGTCTGATGCAGCCAATATAGCATTCTTCTGATATAGAGGCATAAGAATGGAAAATATTTCCTGTGTTTTACTTGAAATAAACCTAATGATTAGATGGCAAGAAATAATATATAATTTAAATATGCCCTTTTATTACCAATTGTTTGAAGAAAATATGTTTTAAGCCATGAATGAATGAAGCTTGACTACATCAATCTCATATGAAATGATGAATTTTGTATTGATCCCATTAACAAATGCAAATAGATATTGAGCTACAGCTAAAACAGAGTAAATGTTATTCTCCAAAGTGCAGGAGTTTGTTAATGGAAGCACTATAAGAATTAATTTATGCAAAAAGCAAATTTTTGTCTCTTAATCACATGAATGTTTTGGATAAAATAAAAAAGGTGGTGTGACCTCTCAAGACTTAAAAAAAAAACATTGGATTTCAATAAAATTAACTGTTAGAGCTTTTTCTAATTAAGTCATTATGCTAGCTCCCAAACACTGAATAGCCCAATATGTTATCATTAGTGATCTTTAGTTAAATAACTGTCAAGATTAAGTAGATACCATATCTTGATTACCACTGTCTGATCATTGAAAGTAAAACTCAAAGACTTCCCTTCAAAGAGAACCGTTTCTGATCTTTAGAAACGTTGAAAGGCTAGACAGAAAATAGGCTTTGTAGTTCAGAGGAAGCAGGGACTACTGTAGAAAAGGTCATGGTCAGGGACTCTTTCAAGAGGCAGAATTTCAGTTCAGCTTTGAAAAATGAATAGGATTAAGACTGCTAAACTGAAGGAAGAGGCCACACCAGGTGAGTAGAGTGACAGGCAGCAAAGGCAAAAAGGGGGTAGAGTAATCATGTTTGGGGGCAGAGTACACCAAATTGACAGAAATTGAGGTTTTATATAAGGGGGTGATTCAAGATAAGTTTGGAAAGTCATTCAACTAGCATTTATTAATCACCTTCTATGTGTCAGACACTATGCTTAGTGATAGAAAAGTAGTTTAAGATAAGATTATGGAGGAGCTATCAGGATTTTTGTGATGCTGTAAATTGTTAGCCCACAATTGCCTTAGGCCCCAAACCCAACCCAGCCATGTTCTAAAACAGTAGGCACTGTTTCCAACTACAACAAGAAGAATATAAAAGGATTTTTTTGTGAGAATAGCAAGCCTCCATTTCAAGTTTTCCTTGTATGTGGCAAGTTTTTTACTTTTGCTCTCTTGGAAGCTTTTGATTCTATGATTTTATGTGTTGTCATCCTTCTTGTCATGCAGGTTTGTGGTCTCCTTTTTTTTATTTGGCTCCTCACTCTTTGTTTTGCACTACTAATCCCCTATACAGATATCCCTTCCACATCACAGGGGTTAGGGTGTGGCATGATCTGGAAAATCCACAAAAAAATTTTTGCCTCTCCTTTCTTACCAGAAAAGAAGTCTGCTTTTTTTTTTTTCTTTTACAGGGTATTTACAGTATCTTATTGCAAAATTTGGGTTGATAGTATACAATACTACTACTACTACTACTACACATGCACGTACACATACACTTATACATTATATATATATACATACATACATATATATGTATATATATATATATATATATATATATGTATATATATGTTTCTGAGTTTCTAAACTTTTTCTGTGTTGTCTGTTGACCTTCATGTGTCAGCTATGGCTTCTGTAAAACTGTCAAAAAATTTCCATTCAATTTCTTTTGCTGACCTGTGATATATTGAAACCACAAGGGGGAAAGTCTTGATGTGAAAGAGATAACTGTATTTGTTGTCTTTCCCAACTGAATGTAAGCTTCTTGAGGAAAGGAACTCTCTTGCCTTTTATATTTGTATGGCCAGTGCTTAGCACAGTGCCTGACACAAGGCAAGAGTAGTGTTTAATAAAATATTTATTCATTCAATTATTCATTTATCCATTCATTTACTCCTCACTCCATGTCTAATGAGTTGCCAAATCTTGTCATCCTTACACCAACAGTAATTCTTGTTTCTGTCTTCTCTCTACGGACATAATTACTGACCTAATTTAGGCTCACACCAAGTTTTATTTAGACTATTGCAATATTTTCCTAATTGGTTTCCCTCTTCTCATCCATCCTCCATACAACTGGTCATGTAACTTTCCTAAAGTTTAAGTCTGACCATGGCACGCTCCGTTTTTATGAGCTACAATAGTTCTCTATTGTGGCTCAAGTTAAATACTCACTTCTTCACAGTTTGCTCCCAACTTATCTTTCCAACTCTGTCATGTATTACTCATTTCTTATATTCGGCAGTTCAGCCAGACTATCTTCCTTTCTATTCTTTGTACACAGCACTCATTCTCTGTCTGACATATATCTTTGTATCTCCTGATGCTCATGTTCACAATGTATTCCTACCACACACCAACAACTTAGAATCCTCACTTTTCATCAAAATTCTATACAAACAAATATTTTGTCTATGAATTTTTTCATAATGGCTCCTTCCAGCTGCTAGTATGCTCCCCACAAAAAATGTTTTTTATTTACATACCTAATTATTTACATGTTTTCTCCCTCAATAATATGGAAGATCCTTGAGGGTAGATATTGTTTTGTTTTGTATTCCCAGACCTCATATAGTGCCTGGATTGTAAAAAGTACTTTAAATTTGCTTGGTGATTACTTATTCAATAGTTACTCAATAAAACTTTATTTTAAGTATCTACATTGTATGAAGCACAAACAAAAGCATAAGAAAGGCCCATGATTTTAAGGAGACCACAGCCCAATGGATGAATTGATTGGCTGATTGGGGAGATCTGAAGAGGAAGGCCTTTTGGAAAAGGTGGTACCTGAATAGAGCCTTAAAGATTCCAGAAAGGGGAAATTATATGGGCCAAAATCACAAATGGGAGAAGACAGGACAAGTATTGTAGCTTCCAGATAGTATAATTTTCCTAGAATGTTGAGTAGTTTTGTGATCCTCTTTCTCACCTCCAGTATTTTTTTTAAATTTGTCAACGAAAGATAATAAAAATTGAAATAATATCTAACATTTATATAGTACTTTGAGCTTTACAAAGCATTTAACATATTATTTCTACTCTCTAATATCAGTTTTAGTAGCTAAGTCATGCTTTGAAGATCTTCTTGCCAACAAAGTTTTCAAAGAAGGTAGGTGAGCCCTTGGAAAACTTGTTACTCTAAATTGAAAGTAAAGAGCATCTGGAAAGATTTTTCTCAGCAGCTGCTGAGTGTGTCTTAATACATGACTTGTTAGAGATAACAGTTGCCTGACAAAAGGCTGCTCACATGGGCAAAGATTTGATTGATTTGTTTCAGACTGCACAAAACCCATTTGTTCTTCTCATGTCATTTTAAACCACACCGTCAGAGGAAAATGCAATGAGATTTTCTTGAGGGCCATTGAATCCTTTTAATTAGTCCATTAGACAGTCATGCATTGATTGCTCAATCCTTGATGAACACTCAGATATATCAAGTAATCATAGAGCACAATTTTAGGTTTTCATTAGAGCACAATAGTCTATTAAAGTTGCCAGCTGCTTCATATTAGTGACATCTGTTCTGTAGGGACCTTGTAAAGCAGAGAAGCAAAAACTAGAAGTTGACACACCTGTGCTATGTCCTCTGGCTCTTTTAAAGCTTGTAGGTTGGTAGCAATAGAGCAACATGTTGTAGAAATCCTAGGATTTAGGTGTCCACTTTGAAAAATAGCCTTGGCACCCAAGTTCATTGTTCTGATGCTATTTTTCACAAAATTAATGATTCATTTGCTATTCCTAAGCCTTCTGGCAACTGAGTACCTGTGTGATATTTAACCTCTCTGGATATTAGTTTCTATGTAGAATGAGGAAGTTGAACTTGACTTCTAAGATCCTTTCTATCTAGAAATCAAAATATATGATCAGTCTTCAATTTGGTGTTGGCAGTATAACTAGAGGAAACTCAAGAGTTGATTTTAGCAGATAATGTAATCAATTTAGATATGTTTATGATCAGGATTCTACCACCCTACTCTCCCATACAACCCAAAACTTCTATCTTTCTGTCAACTGGGAAGAAGAAAGAATATCTGAGTTTAGGGCACCCTTTCTTGGGTTCTCACTATTTCCTCTCAACTTGGAAACTATATCACTTTCTGCACCCTCACTCCTCCCCTTCACTCCTTTTCTTTCTTTTCCTCCCCAACCTTTGCTTGAAAGAATTATATAGGCTTTCCACTTCTCTCTTTCCCTGATTCCTAGACACAGGGACCTCTAGGTTTCCTTCTTCCATACATTTTACTTGCTTTTTTTGCTTATTTTGGTATTCTTTATGGCATTTACTTTTTACAATAGTATTGGCCTACCTGCTGCCCTATCCAGTGAATTCTCCCTTTCTAACGAAGAAAAAACATTTAAGCAAAACCAACCAACAAAGTGACCCCACCTCATTAAGCAATATTTTGCACCTGGAATGCACCACATCTTTAGCCAAATAAGGGAAGTTTGTTTCATTATCTGTTCTCCCTAACCAAAATTGGTTGTTGCTGTCTGTTGTCTTCTAAAGTTGTTTTCATTTACATCATTGATATCATTTTGTATGATTTTCTGAATTTGATTTTTTTACTCTATCTTCTATCTTCACCTGTTTCTCTGCCTCTAAGTATTTGGTTTATTGCTTTTTAAATTTTTAACATTTTTTATTGTTTTATCTATTTGGCTTATTGTATTCCTTCAGCTCTCCTCCAACCTGTTAAATTTCTACTTTACTTCTTTCTTCCTCTCTCTCTCTCTCTCTCTCTCTCTCTCTCTCTCTCTCTCTCTCTCTGTCTTTTCTTACAAGATGGATACTCATTCATCTGGTAGCTCATGAAATTGTTCATTTTTACATGTATCCAACAACATCTATGCCATCTTGTAGTTGTGAAATCAAATTTTTGAATCTACACTTATGATTTCCAAGATATTCTTATTAAATTAATTTTCTTAGATTTGGCCTCAATTTTCTTACTTATAGGGATAACAATAGCACCTGCCTCCCAGTGTTTTGGGGAGTACCAATAAGATGATACTTGTAAAGTGCTCAGCACCATGCCTGGCACATAGTAGGTGCTTAATAAGTGCTTATTTCCTTGATTGCTTGATGTCTGCCTTCCTTCCTTCCATTTGAAACCACAGATATGTCCAAATAATTGCTTCCTTAGAGTTATAGAAATCACTTTCCTTACAAGAAGACTTTGGGACAGGGGGGATGGTAGATAGGAGCAAAACTACCTTAGCATATAGTAAACACAATTAGAGCATTGAACCCTGACAAATCAGAATAGCTTTATGAGACTCTCACCTTTGAGTAGCTATTAATATAGTAACACCTATATAAACATATCATTTGAGTTTTGTTGGGTTTTTTATTGCTGCCCTTTCTTTACAGAATTAATTGCTTACTTGACTAATTTTGAATTTACTAGTCCTTTTGGACCATGTAGACACATGCTTTTCTTAGTTGGGATAATTAGCAAGGTTTCAGAGTACAGGAAAGGAAACAATGCAACTCATATTTCTGAAGGAAGATTTGCCTTCTTCGGTAGAACTAATAACCATGACAGCCATTATTAATAATATAAATCTGGTCTTGGAAAATCTGAGAAGAGTTGGCTAGAACAGGGGTGAGGAACCTGCAGCCTCAAGGCAACATGTGGCCCTCTAGGTCTTCACGTGTGGCCCTTTGACTGAAGGCAGACTTCACAGAACAAATGCTCTTCATAAAGGATTTGTTCTGTAAAACTTGGACAGAGTTAGAAGATCTTACCTGAGGACCTAGAAGGTCATATGTGACCTCGAGGCCACAGGTTTCCCACCCCTTGTCTAGAATGTTGTTTTGAATTCTAGATGCCACATTCTGGAAAAGACAAGCATAGACAGTTGGTTCTCATTTTTTAGTCTCAAGACCACATTATATTCTTTAAAATTACTAAGAACCCCCCCCCCCACCAAGAGCTTCTGTGTATGCATGTTATAGCTATTAATATTTATGGAATTAGACATTTAAACATCTTGCTATTATCATGAAAATGATTATGACCTTGCACAACATCCTGAAAAAGTCATAGGGACTGCCAGACCACAATTTCCAAGCTACTGATGGAAAGTAAGTTGATCATTATAGTGAGAGTTCAGTATTCCATAAATATTTGTTATGTGCACAATATGTGCCAGGCATTCAATCTTTCCAATATAAGACTTGGCTGAAAGTGCTAGGAATGTTTATCATGGAGAAAAGAAACTCTTAGGGGATGTGTTTGCTGTCCTTAAATAACTGAAGGTTTGTCATAGGGGACTTAATTTTATTAATCCTGGAAGACAAAAACTTGGGTGAATAAGTGGAAATTATGCTGATCCATATTTATTTCAATTCAGCATTATGAAAATCTTCCTAAGAGTTAAAACTGTGCAGGGATGGTAAGATATTTATAACTTCAAATCATTGAGCAGAGGCTAGATGAACAATCACTTGTTGGGAATATTTTTAAAGAGATACATGCTTTGGTTAGTTAAAAGTTAGGATACATAATCTTTGAGATTCCTAAAAGTTCTATAATTCATTGATTCCAACATTTTTTATTTGAGGCATAAATGACTTCTTTCCCCAGATTTTTAGTTTAGAACTATTTATTATTGAGGCAACAGTTTAAAAAGATTCATGTTCTTAAAAAATAGAAAATGCATATTTTTGTATATGGAGGGAACCTTCTCCCCCCTCCCCCCATTGTTAAGTGGGCAGTAGATATTTGACTGACACCTTCTTATATCCTCTCTCTACCCACTGATTATGAGTCAATTCAAATTTATTCCATGGTGATTTTGAAAACTTTGAGGACATAAGACGTAAGGCATGGCATAAAAGTTGATGTGTACATGTATTTCTCTCTGTTTTTCATCCTCTGATATCCTGATGCTTCATGTACCATACGATGCAATCCTTACTTTTTTGATGAACTGATCCTACTTCACTTGTTTTGGAAGAACTTAAACAGGAAAAATAGAGGAGGCCAGCTCTGTCCTAAGCAATATTGTAAAATAGGTGAATTTCATCTATTTGAGCTTCCTCTTTCCATGCTCTTTACACTCTTAATCTTCTTCTCAAATCTGCTCTCAGGAAGTCCAATTTTAGCCATTTACAACTCAGTGTGAATTTGAGGCAGTTACCTATCTCCATGTATTTTCATTCAGTCATTTCTAAATTGCAAAATGAAAGGTTTCATTCTCTTTTAAGTTCAGAGATGAATAAAAATAATAAAATATTGGTTGGGGGAGGGTAAGGGCATTCAAGTTTGCCGAATAATTATCTAACTACTCCATTTTTGCAGAACATTGTCCTTTTTTAAATTTTCACAGACTGGCATAGTGATGATTAACTTGAACCCAATACTAACAGTATTTGAAAAGATATTTGAATAAGAAATGCAGGTTAAAGTTCTCAAAAGCCCCAAATGACCTCAAATGTTGGTTTTGTTTTGTTTTTTTTTCATTTTATAAAATCTCTTTACCTTTCCCATGTTACAAGGAAGTAGATATGAGGATCTAATTATTCAACTGCCCATAATATTTTGTAGGACAAGAATATAAAGAGAATCTATAAGTTATTTTCATGTAAATTAAGTAAGATTCTGAATGAAACATGAAAAGTTGTGATTTTTTCCTTCCTAATTGAGAAAGGATGAAGATGTGTATCATAACCAATATTGTTGAGAAAAGTCAGGAAAGTTATAATCTGTAGTTAATTCCATTTAATCCACTTTTCTTTTCTGCACCCCAGTCCCTTTTCCTATATAACATCTTTCTTCTTCCATTAAATGCTTCTTGAGTCATAGAGTTTTATAGCTGGGGGGAAAAAGCATTTTCAAATCATTATTTAGTAGGGTTAATTGTAATACCCCATTGCTGGCTTTTGTGGAATCTTAGGATTGAAATAGACCCTTATTATACAGATAAGGAAAGGCGGACTCAAATGAAATAATTACCCAGTTACACTGCTGGCTAATGAGAGAACAGGATTTGAATTCAGGGAGCCTAACTCCCAATCTAATCCTCTTTCCACTCCATTGTCTTGTATCCCTTCTCTCCCTCCTTTCCCCTCCCCTCGCCTTTCCTCCTCTCCCTTCCCACCCCCTAACCCCTACCCTTGGCTATCCCTAACTCATACAGGCTGGAAATGCAGTAGTCATTCACAGGCCTAACACTACGACTGATTAGGATGGAACTTGGGCCTTCTCATCTTCTTACTGAGTTCAGTTTGCCACTGCATAGGCAACTTGGGGCACCAACCCCATTCTGGGTGTACATCATAGTGATGCTAGATTAGTGTGGGCACCCAATCAGCTTATACTACTACTGCTTAGAAGTACTTTGCTCCATCAGATTCAGCCTTCCTGGTAGCAGAGATTACAGTAATATATCACCATGTGTTGGGCTGTTATATATTTCAAAAGTTAAATTGGGGCCAGCTAGGTGGTACAGTGAATAGACACTGGCCCTGGAGTCAGGATGATCCAGTTTAAATCCTCAGATACTTACTAGCTGTGTGACCCTGGGTAAGTCATTTAGTCCCAATTGCCTCAAAAAAACCCCCAAAAGTTAATTTGACTTTTGCCAAGTTTAAGCCAACAAACCACATCCAAAATGATTAAAAATGTGAACTAAGAAAAAAGGCTTATTTTACATGTTTAAAGTATCTGTGCCATTATTAAGGAAGTATAAGAAATATAGAACCCAGTAGAAGCAGACATTTACATAAATGTAAGAATATCAATGGAAATATTCAGACAGTAGGTTTTTTAATTTAGAAGAATTAGCATTTATAACAAAATGGCAAATGAAAGAAAATGTGCATGAGGACAACTAATGAAATAGCAGCATCCAGTAGATTACTAGTTGTTAACTATCACTGAGAACAATTGAGTGTGCTCTTTCTGTGACTGTCAAGGTAGACTTCCCCTCAATCCATACTTTTCTGGAGCCTATTTGCTCTGGGCTTGATCTGACAGGTACAACCATACTGTTTTCTGAGATTTCTTATAACCCTCTGTTCTAACCACATTTTCTAATGGATTTTGTCAGATTTAGTTCCCCCCCACACACACACACACACACACACACACACACACACACACACACACACACCATCTATGGAGCAGTCTTTAGGAGGACAAGAAGGTCAGGGAAAGAACATTTTGGAAACTGTGGAAGTACTCTTGAAGAGCTCCTTGTCTTCCTTCCCCTTCATTGCCTTCTATCAATTAAGTTCCCTAAGTAAGGGCATATACTATATATCATGGGACAATGTCAACTCATCCTATCTGGGCATTGCTGGTAGAGGAAATCATTCAATGATTTAGTAATCTAGGGAGAAGAGTAATTGAATGGGGCAAATGGATACATGAAATGAGGAGGTCACAATTATAACAAGAATGGTCTAGTACTAACAATTTGCCTATCATCTTTGATGAAAAGTCATAGCATTTTGAGATGAAAGACAGTGCTGAATCATAGGCTGATGTACTCTACCGAAGTGATTGATTACATCCTGCTGTTCAAATATAATTGCAATAGTTGACTGAGATGTTGAAGTTGAATGTGCAGACACACTCCAAAAATAAACACATACATAACATACATGTTTATATATAAATTTACATGTATGTACGTTTGCGTATATATGTATACATTTGTGTGGGTGTGGGTGTGTGTGTGTGTGAGAGAGAGAGACAGAGAGAGAGAGAGAGAGACAGAGAGACAGAGAGAGAGACAGAGAGAGAGAGAGAGAGAGAGAGAGAGAGAGAGAGAGAGAGAGAGAGAGAGAGAGAGGCAGAGAAACGTTCATATATAACAAGAAGCCAGAGGCCAGAGCAGATGCAATGGGAAAGCAAGGGAGGTAGTACAGATGCAGCATAATTTTCCTTGTCTCCTGAGCAGCATGGTATTTTGTGACAAGTGGCTTCAGCAAGATGGTCTTAAGTGAGAGTATAAAGCTCAGCTGGTGGCAGGAGTAACTCTAATGAAGAGCAAAGCTAGATTTGGCCAAGAACCATTTTTCAAGGGAGCAGAAACAGGTCTGGCTTGTTATTTATCATCATTTAAAGAAGGCTAAGACCTCAGAAAAGTTCTGGCTTTGGGTATTGTAGGAACACATGTGCTTAAGCCCACAGAACTTTAGAAAGCCTTTAAAATTGTGTGTGACCTCGATAGATTCAGAATGAAAAGGAAGAAAATGGAAGAGAGCAGGATACCTCATCATACTACTGTGAGAATATTTAGTGAGGTAAATATACTTCTACAAAGATTATAGAAGATTATAGAAGTCTTAGCAAACTTTGAGGTTCTTATCCAAATAGTGAAGTATTTATTGTTCATATATCTAGAGTTGAAAAAGACTCAGGGACCACCTGGTCCAAACCTCTTATTTTACAGATGAGAAACCTGAGGACCGGACAGATCATGACTTTCCCAAAGTAGCAAATACAATAAAAGCACCTGTGGGAGTATTTGCATGTAAGCTCTCTAATTCAAAAGCCACTATTCTTTCCTTTGCACCATAGTTCTCTAGTTATAAGAATGAATACAGGAAGCCTATTATCATAAGAATGAAATAAATGAGCAAAAAACAGGATAAAGGAATTGACTTATTCAGACAAGAGCATCAGTGTATTGGCTCTGTAACCATAAGAAGAATAGAAACTGTCTGTTGAACACCATTGTGACCCTGCAGGGCAGCCAGAAAGTGAATTAAGCTAATTTCTCTCTGATTAGAAGCCCAAATGGTAGGAGTTAGTGTTTTCATCTGAAAAAAAAGGAATTAATTAAAACAATATTCAACAAACAGCAATTCATTTTAGCAAAATGATTAAAATATGTACAAGCTACCATATGAAGCACTAGGTATACAAATATGAAATAAAGGGGTCTCTGCCTTCAGGGAGCTTATTTTTTGGAGGGGGGAAGGGGAGACTCTAATCATAACATGAAGAATATGGTAAATATAAAGAAAAAGTCCAAAATCCTAGGAGAAATCTGAGGAGAGTTGGAGGGCCCTTTCAATTGGAGGCATCAGAAAAGGTTTCATGGAGGAAATCTTACCTCAATTGTTTTTTTAAGAGAAATATGAAGGTAATGGTGAGAAATGGTTATAATCAGAGGAAAAACGAAGACATAGAGATGGATGAAAAATGGGAAGTGTCAAGTAGTCCAATCTGAACTAAAGTAAGCAGAAAGGAGTAGCATGAAATAAGACTGGAAAAGTTGATTGTTTCTATATTGTAGAAAGCCTTGGATACTAGCATAAGAGGTTTATACCTCATTAAGCAGGTGATAGGAAACACTGAAAATATTTGAATGGAGGACTGAGATAATCATAACAATGATTTAGAGTAATTATTCAGGCAGCAGTTTAAAAGAGTGGATTAGAGAAGAGAAAGATTAATGCATTACAATTAGCCAGAGCCTTAAAGAGGAATATAAATTTTACCTGCGGCAGAACAGTTGAGTGAGAAGTTTGAATTACACAAGGTAACAAACAGACCTTGAATGTGAACTCAGCTTCTTTGATTTCCAATCCAGTGGTGTTTCATTATTATTTCACTTGGCATCCAGGTAGTATGTAGTAGATAGAGAATTAAACTTAATATCAGGAAAATATAAGATCAAAGTCTGCTTCAGACGTTAACTGTGTGACCATGGGAAAGTCTCTTAATCTCTCTTAACCTCAATTTCATCATCTATGAAGTGGAACTAACAATAGCACATATCCTTGTTGTAAGGATCAAGTGAGATTACATGTAAAAATCTTAAAGTGGTATGAAATGCTAGCTATTATTACCTTAAAGGTAATGTTATGTCATGCCATGTCATGCCATGTCATGTCATGTCATATCATGTTATGTTATGTTACATTATGTTACATTATGGTATGTTACATTATGTTATATTGTCATGCCATGTCACATCATGTTACGTCACATCACATTAAGTTACTTCACGTTACATCATGTTACATCAAGTAATAAGACAATATGTCATATTTTATAACATTGGCATTATACATACATACAGCTGTGTGTGTGTATGTATGTATAAAATGAGACTTGGAGAAATGATATTATCAGACTCAAGTTATACAATTACCAAATAACAGATCAAGGATGATAGCTGTCTTCAAAAACTTAGGCATGTCTAAGTGGACTATGGATGTCATGAAAGTAGTTCTGACCCAACTTTGACCATATGGGGATTAGAGTAATAATACAAATAGTTAACAATAGGAGAGGACAGAACCAAAAGCAATTAGGAGAATTGGCAAAGAAGACAATTTAAGTTCAACGTCAGGAAAAAACTTTCTCACACTCAGAACCATCCAAAAGTAGAATTGATTGCCTCAGGAAGCAGGTGTAATTATTATTATTATTAGTATTACTAGTATTAGTATTATTTGTTTGTTTGTTTGTTTTCCCCTACATCACTGAAGGTCTTCAATCAGAGGATGGGTGACTAGAAATCACATATATTATAGTGGAGGTTCCTTTCAGTGGAGGTTGGCCTAGATGGCCAATGAAGTGGCTTCCAATTCATAAATCCTGTGTGACTTTGACTAATTCTGCTGGTGGGAGTGCCTTCAAACACCTAGGTTTGGATCTGGTGGTGGCAACAGTCTTTGTGCTGCTGAGAATCATCTCAGTATTCCCTTTCGCTTTCTAAAGTAATCTGCCCATGCCTGCAATATTGTAATCCACGAAGCTCCTGAATTATAACATCACTGGTATGCTATGAAATACATGAATAATCACTGGTATTATTTGAAACCAAGGGATCAAGAGTGTCCAGTTATTCCAGTTATTCATTTCCTGAATCTCCCATCAATCAATTTTTCCTTTTTGTCTTTTAATTATTTTATAAGTAAATCTCAAATGAGAGAGAGGCAGTACAATGTAGTGGATACAGAGAGAGTTTTGGAATGAGGAAAATATATCTTCTAGTCCTATCTTTGATAAATACTGCTTGTTGTGACCCTGAGCAAGAGTCAACATCTCAGTGCCCCAGGCAAGCCTGTAAGAATTCTCCACTTCTCTAAGTCCAGGTAATAAGAAATTTCTAGTATGCTGTATTCTATCTAACCCCTTCGCATAACTCCAAAAATCATTTCCCCTGCCCAAAACTATTAAGTTTGTTCATGGGATTATCCAGATATTATTTTCCAAGATCTGTCTGGATCTCCTCTGGTGTCCTCCCCATGTCATACATTTATATACAAGTGTGAGACAGTTCTCACATTTTAAGGAAGTACCCAGGACAGACATGTCTTCTTTCTTACTACTCTCTACTCTGATGATCTGGACTTTCAAAATTAAAACATTAATCTTCTCACCCTGGAAGTTCACTCTCCCTCTTCAATTTCCTTTTGTGTGTTGTCTTTCCCCATTAGAATGTAAGTTCTTTGAGGGGAGAGACTTTGGTTTTGCTTGTATTTCTCTTCCTAACACTTGGCACAGTGCCTGATAAATAGTAAATGTTCAGTAAATCTTTTTGACTAATGTAATGACTACGACCTTAACTACAGAACAGCTTGCATTGACAAAGGGAGTTTCCTCATGAAGAATTCCTAACACTGATGAAATTAGAGATCTGTTTTTGTTGTTTGTTTGTTTTAATAAGGAGAATGAGTCTACCAAAATGAGATAGAGAGATCAAGAGTCCTAGGTCCTTTATTCAGTTCTGTGAGTGACACTCTATGTGATCTAAGACAAAGAGTTTGTCTTATGGATGCATCATTTTATTAATCTACTAAATGGACATGATGGAATTTTCCTAGGATGATATTTGTAAACTTTGTTTAGAAACATCTCAAAGGAAAAAAAAATAAAATGTCATTTTTAACTTTGTCACTAACAAGTTATTCGAACTTGGGCACATCACATAAGTTCTCTTCATATTAAGTTTTTTCACATGTAAAAGGAAGAGGTTGGACCAAATCACAGAATAATAGATACTTATGTTTACTCCTTAATCATGTAGCTCAATTCCCACCTAAGAAGAACTCCAGTTCAAAGCATGTCTGACAGGGCCTAAAGTACTTTTTGTTCATTCAACATTCATTAAGTATTCAAAAAAATTATGAAGGGCTTACTCTGTCCTACACACCCAGATACTCAAAGAATAAGATGTAGGCTATGCTTTCCATAAACTGGTGAAAGTAAGGAATTTTCACAAATAACCATAAATCAAAATAGTATGCATTAAGTATGCTCAGGGAAAATTAGCCAAAATACCTGAAATAATACAAAGTACAAATCCATATATAGTTTCTATTGAAAACAGTGGTTTTATTCACATATGTCCAAGGATCTTTAATAGCTGCATCAACTAATGAGAAAAGGACATTACCCTTAGTGCAATTTTTCTACACATACTGTTCTGTTACTGTACAGATCTTTTTTCATTGTTTCAGGTGTTTCTTAAACAGGTATCTCATCTAATCTCTATATTTGCATTAGGCCCAATTTTGCCCATGGCATTCCACTCTTGCCTCTATTCTCCCTTAAAATAGCCACAGAAGGCTATGCAATGCTCTGCTATCCTCAACTTTTCCCTTACATTTCAAGGATATCAGTAGAGTATTCAAGATATCCCCCTTTTATCCCTCAATCTTGCCACATGACCAGCCCATTTTCCTTTTTGATCAATAAATCAAGAAGGATTTATTAAATTCTCACTCTATGTCAGGAACTATGTATAACAACAATGTTACTTGTGGCTACTGTGGAGGTGTAAGGCCAATAACACCGGCTCTCAAGATTGCTGCTAGCACAGGTCCTTTGATCTGCTTTTATAAGGAAAGTAATTTCAAGGGGTTTTCAATCTCACTTTAATTTAACATACATATATCATTCCCTTAGTTCAGGGGAAAAAGTCACCACCCTGAACTTCAGAGAAAACACAAACAGAAATTATAAGCATAAATTACATAAACACAGCAAATAACACAAATCCGCAGACAGGGCTTCTAACTGTTTGTCCATAGCAACACATACATAGTTACCAGAGAGAGAAGCACCAACATCTGGGTTTTCAAAGCTGGGGGGGGGGACTTCTTAATGGCTATTCAGAGTTTTGTCTGGCCAAATCACATGAGCACTCTTCCAATGAGTGAGCCCCAAACCAAAATACTAACCTCAGAGTATATATACTGTTTCCAATCAATGACTCTTGATTCAAACAAAGGCAAGAGTCAATCGAAGGCACTTGATTGCCTTAGTGCTGAGAAGCACTCCAAAAGAAAAAAAAAACAGCAAAGTTCCACTCTGTTTGACATTACACTATGCTAAGCAGTGGACATACAAAGACAGAAAGAAAATAGTCCTCCTCAAGGAGCATACTTTGATCATTTGTTTTATTTGTACAAATCCTTTTTAATTTAATTAATAAACATTATCCATTTTACACCTAATTTTGCTCCCTTTCTCTTATTTATCCACAAATTGTTCACCTATCCATGAGTTTAATAAGTAATATGTTCCATATTATTTTAATTTTCTTGTAATATCTCCCTTTGTATCTAGGTCATGCATCCATTTTGACCTTGTTTGTTTGACATGTTTATTGGTGTCGTTGTAGCTGTTGCTGCCTTCCCCCTGTGGACTATTAGGTCATGCTCATTTGAGTGACTTTGAATCTCACTTAGGAGGTTCTGCCATATTCTGTTGGTGAATAAAACCAGGACAATGCTGAATCAACCAAATAGCATCAAACATTAGTGAAATGCCTATGTGTCAGATGTTGCAATAAGCACTGGGATACAAATAAAGGCAATAACAATCCCTGCCCTCAGGTAACTTACATTGCAATACAGAGCACATGCAAAAAACTATTTTTCAAGCAGGATATGTACATGATAAATCAGATATTGACTCTGATGGAAGGCATTAATGTTGAGAAGAATTAGAAAGACTTCTTGTTAAAGTGGGATTTAAGCTGAGATTTGAAGCAAATCAGAGAAGCTAGGTGATGGAGGTAAAGAAGAAAAAAATATTCCAGTTATAGTAGATAACAAGTGAAAATGTCCAGAGTGTGAAAATGCAGTGTCTTTTGTGAGCAACTGCGAGGAGACTTGTGTCCTTGGATAATTGAGTACCTGGAGGAATTAAAGTTGAAGAAGACTATAAAGATAGAAAAGGGACAAGTAACAGAGGACTTTAAAATCCAAACAGCAATTTACATTTGATTCCAGAGGCACTAGGGAGCTACTTGAGTTTATTAAATAAGGGAGTGACATGGTCAGACCAGCACTTAGGAAGATGACCATTACATCTGAATGGAAAATGGAATGGGATGGGGAAAGGTCTGAGGCATGGAGGTCAACTGCAAGCCAAATTTTATAATCCAAGTATGAATTGATGAGGTCCTGCAACAAGATTGTGGCAATGGTAGAGAAGAGTAGGGGGACTATTGGAAAAAAATTATGAAGGTAGAGTTGAAAGGAATTCAAGGCAGACTGGAGCTGGCAGGAGGTGGATGAGAGAGTGAAGAGTCAAGAATGCTTCAAAGTTGTGGGCCCTGGTTTCTTGGAGGGTGTTGGTGCATTCAAAAGTAATAGGGAAGTTCTGAAGGGGAGAGGATTGTAGAAGGTTATATAACATCTATGGGACCTCCAGTTGAGATGTCAAATGGGCAGTTGAAGATGGAAAACTGGAGGTTAGGAAGGAAGTTAGGACAAGCAGGAGTATGTGGAGGTTCTTATCACATAAGATCAATGTTCAGTGTGGATTGTGGGCTAGAATTTGATATCACTGTAGAGAAAAAAATCTTTGGGAATCATATGTCTCCCTTTTTGTACTTTACTTCATAGTTATGGTCAGAGGTTTATTTTACAAGTTTATTTCTATTATAATAACTTATAAGGAATAGCAAATAACTGTGTGTGTGTGTGTGTGTGTGTGTGTGTGTGTGTATGTGTGTGGCGAGAGAGGAAGGCAGTTTTTGGAAGAGAGCCTTTAAAATATCATTTCTCTCTATCCAATCAAGTTCTTTTTAAAAATCAACATTCAACATGCACAATGGGATTTTATATTCTCTACATCTTTCAGCCTATTATTTGATGATAAAAATGCGGCCTAACACATTCTTGTGAAAGCCTATTCATTACTTAATAAAATCATTACTAATATCCCCTTTCTGTGTGTACTTGATCTTAATGAAAATTGTAGGTAGATGGAAGAGTAAGCACATAAATCAGTACGTGATGTTTTCTCAGTCACTTTTTTATAACAATAGTCCAATATTTGCCCCTATCTTTGCTATTTTATCCTCCTTGGATAATTTTTGTATTGCTTTGTCAACATCATCAATAATGTATCATCTCCAAAATATATCTATCTCCTCCATATGAATTTGGTCTAATGCAAATGCTTTCTCCAACTTTATTCTTGTTACAGATATTTCTCTCTCTTCTAAAAACACAACATAGTGTTAGAATTAAATTGTCCTAGTTCTAATTTCCTTAAGGAATCCCCTACCCCCCAAATTGCTGTAAATTAAAAAAAAAACTCTGTAGATTTTTTTTCTTTCTTTCCCTGGTGTGTGTGTTGGGGTGGGGTGGGGGCTTCTTTTTTTATATACACAAATGACCTTGGGATAACTTTGCTCCAGTCTCTTCTACTCAAATATCTTAAGAAAAAGAAAAGAAATTATCCAAGTAAATAGAAACAGCTATTGGGATAAAGAATGTGTGAAGTTACTAGGTAGAACGTAAGTTCCTCGAGAACATTGGCGTTTGTTTTAAACTAGGAACAACACTTTAAACACAATAGGTGTTAGAAATGCTTTTCTCTTTGAAGAATCTACTACATACCATATCTTAAATCTACTGCTCTCAGAATCAGGACTAAATTTTATAGTAACCCAAATGATTTTCAGAGAGGGAGAGAAGTAGAAGAAGGTGAAAAGAAAAGAAGGGAAGAAGTGAAGAGGAGAGAAGAGAACAAAGAAGGAGAAGACAGAGAACCAGTATATACAAGCAGTTCTTGACCTGAGGACTGTGAGCTTTTTTTTAATGTGTTTTGTTTGTTTGCTTGTTAATTAGTGTTTTTATTTCATCATAATTGGTTTTCTCTGTAATCTTATTCATTTTATTTTATGAATTTAAAACATTATTCTGAAAAGGACCCATTGCCTTCATCAGAGTTCTTAATGACTCAAAAACACACTTGCATGGAAACACACACTAGGTTAAGAACCCCTATATGTAGTGGGAAACTTCAGAAAAATTTGTAGAAGCATTGGTTTTTTTCAGCAAAAATTTATTAGTCTGTCAGTAAGTTATCAAACATTTATTAAGCAGCTACTGTGTGTAAAATACCATGCTAAACATTGGGTATACAAAGAAAGGCAAAATGGAATCCTTATTTTTAAGAAGCCCACAATCTAATGGGGGAGATAGCAAGAACATACATACTATGTATTATAAAATTATATATACACACACACATATATATACATATATATATTATATATTAGTACATATTATGTTTTATATAACAAATTGGAGATATACATATATATATGCACACACATACAGAGAGATAATAAATTTGATATATAAAATAAATTGGAGATAATCAACAGAATGGTGGCATTAATATTAAGACGTGTATCAGTAAGGCGATAATAACAATGTAGACGATAACTGTCAAAATGCCTATGTGGTTCTGTATCACAAAGTATACAGGACTCTCCACATAGAAGGTGGAAGAAGTAAGTCATTTATTCAGACACCAGAGAACCATATCCCATAAGCCACCTACCTAATCCATCATAGCAGTGAAGCATTCTATACATAATATCACAACATGGAGTCTTGCCATCCCAAAACTTCTCCAACCCCCTGCTGGGGTCTTCCCAAAAACAAACTCAGAGTATAGGTCTCACAGTCTGTTCAGCTATCAGAGGTTGACTTTCATTAACCTCAGCTCTAACAGTCACAACGGCCATTAACAGCCATAACAGCGCTCTCTCTCTCTCTCTCTCTCTCTCTCTCTCTCCCCCCACATTTCCTGCAACATAACTTCCTTTTCCTCTCAGGAAGCTCCTCCTGCCACATGTGACTCATGCTTCCTGTGATATAATCAGGTCACACGCCCTATTAATGGGTGGGAAAGATCTTCAAATCTAAATTGCTATTACAAGGGGGATTGGAAAAGATTCTTGTAAAATGTTGGCTAATGCCGAGACTTGAAAGAAGCCAGAGATAAGGAAAATTGTTGGCCTGAGGAACAGGAGATGAAAATTCCTAGAGTCTGGAGATGAACTGTCTTGTTCAAGTAATAGCAAGGAGGCCAATATCACTGCATCACAGTGTACATGGGGGTAAGTGAGGTGAAGGAAGACTGGACAGGTAGGAGGAAGTTAGTTTATGAAGGTATTGAAATGTCAAAGAGAGGATTTTATATTTGAAACCAGAGGTTATAGCATCTACCACCCTCCAGGAACTGTTCTAAATGCTGGAAATATTAAACCTGAAACAGTCCCTATACTCAATAAGTTCACATTATTTTGGAAGGAGAATGTGGTAGAGAATCAAATAAACATTTGTCAAATTAACTATAATGGATTTAAAATGTCATATTATTCCTTATCTGCATAAAGATACCCTAAAACTAAATATTCATTCCACAACCTTCTAAGGCAGATGATTAGAATAAGATAGCTGTGCACTAGGGCAAAAGAGGTATTAAAAATCTATTTCAAAGTTTTTGGCCTTTAAAAGCCAGTAAATGGTTTGCTGGATGGATTGTTGTTGTTCGTCCTTCATTCTTGAAGAGGACCATGACATAAGGAATATGATGTCATGACTTGCAACTGAATTGGATTTAAGTGAGGGAGGGCTGAGCAAGGTCACCAGCCTCACTTTCTCCTCCAGAGCCATCTGGGTGCAGTGGCAAGATAAAGATCAGGATAACTGGAGGTGGCCACTGCTGGGTGCATTACAACTGAGAACAAGGTCATATTTCAGCATTCTCTGACAATAAAGGAAATGCCTATACTGAATAACAAAACAGCTACATTGGTTCTAAACAAAATTGAAAAGGAAAAATCCCTTCTTGTGTTATGCTCCCTCATTTTGTGTGCACTTCAGCACCTCTGCTTTACCTAGGGGAACCATAACCCAAAGTTTTTCTTGTTTGTTAATGGCCTCCCATAGCACATCTTCCCCAGAGGCATCTTTTCTGACTCCACGGTCCAGACCTTCCTCAAACTTCATCAAATTCACATCTCATGGACCATTACACTAGTGTTTTACTCTTATGTTAGGTAATAAACATTATAATGACTAAATAATCCATGTACTGAATTGATGCATAGAAAGAGTACTAGCAAACACAGACCATTCTTCTAAAAGGAAATATCTCGAAAGACAAAAAATAGATATACATACATAATTGTACAGTTAAAAATAACACCTGTTATAGATTGCATACAGGTTTTCAGGAATGTGGTTTATAATCATCCCAAACAGTTTTTTTTAATTTCCTTTCCTAGGTATTTGCATTTTAACAGAGACTGTCTAGATACAATATCTTAATCCAGTGGTATATATTGGTTGGAGGAAATTTCTGCTCACATTTTTATTCCAAAAAAAGAGACGTTTATTTTATTTATTGCTTGGTGAATTTGTTGGTTTTGATTATTTTACGAGAGGAGCAGGGCATTTGATAGGATGTGGGCAACTATTTGCTGTGTCAATGTGTAGGACCATCTACAACCACTTTGAAATGGACCCCCCCTTTAGCATATTGCACAAATGCTGTTTAACATCAATTGCTAAATTATCAGTTGATAAACACAGCAACACAAGGATGTATCTCCATCAAGTAATAAGCAGGCTAGGATGTTGGAGACAGCTCCTATTGGAATTGAAGTCAGAAGACATGATTTCAAATCCTGACACAGTTATAACCTGCATGTTAACTTGAAAAAATCGCTTCCCTTGGGCTTCAGTGTTAGTGAATTTTAAATATCTTTTCCCTCTTAATTCTGAACATGGAAAAACTCAACAACTGTGGCATCAATTTTCTATCCTGCTCAAAATGATGATTTGGTGATTAAATTGTCTCTTAATTAACTTTGCATAATTAGCTATAGCATTTGTTAGTCACCATTCTTTTTGTTATATGTTCTTCAATATTTTAAAGATAATGTTTATTGTATATTTATAATATGGTTTTGGCATCTACATAATAATCAGAAGATAATTTCAACTTTCCCCATAAACTTGTTCCCTCGCTGAAGAGGGAATAATGTCATAAATGGAGGCCATATCAGAACCAACATGGTATCATTAGCAAACTAACTTTGTAATTGTCAGGCACCACTTATCAAAGGAGTATGATTAAACTAAGGCATTTCAATAAATATAGGAAGTTAGGCAGCTTCCAGAGATTTTATTTTCAAAGCATGTACAATAAAGGATTAATGTTATCCTTTAGAAGAGTGGTATCAAACTCAACTAGAAGTGGGACCACTAAACTATACATAAGTATCCCTCCAGGCTGCGTATGATTTAGAAAACCACATGCTAATGTCATCTACCTATCATCTATACATCCATTATTATCACTTAAGCTTTTACTTTGAATGTTCAAGATCATTGCCGGGAGGAAAAAGTACATCAGAAAGTGTGTTAGTTGCCCTAAATAGTTTCCTTTTTCATTATTAATGAAGCAATCATTAGTGTTTATTTGCCAATATTCTGTTTAAATGTAAACTGTTAAATGATAAAATAAATTGCTAGGAAAATTAAATTGAAAAAACTTGTATTACAATTATAGGTATTAACCTATGAAAGTCTATTTTAATTTTGTAATACTTTTTATATGTCAGTATCTCAGAGTATTAAAATGTTAGTTAACTGTTTTTAAAATTTTGAATTTTTATTTATTTTGTTAAATATTTCTGATTGCATTTTAATCTAGTCCTGACTGCACTCAGGAATGTTGTGGGTAACTGGTGTTTGATATCTCTGCTTGAGAGGATGGTGAGACTTTGCCAGTTGTGTGGACAATTTATTGTTATTAAAGGTAACCTGAATATCTATTTCTAGGGTGCTGGGAGGAAACCAGGGCAAATCACTTCTGCATGTAGTGCTCTGTTTCTATTTTCCCACTTTCAAACCTCATATTCTTTTCAATCTCTGTAATGTATAGCATCATGCTTTCTCTTCCTTTTACTAGTAAGCCCTTAGAGGTGTATCAGGGATGTAGGGATTCCTGTTATGTTGACCTGGGCTTTAAAAATCTAACTTACCATGGGAGGAATCTGAGTAGAATGAGATTTTTCAGTAGGAGATCTTGGCACACTGTGTTTAATGTAGTTCAGTTATAAAATAAATTTTATTTTTTAAGTAATACACTTCTATATAGCATCATGATGCCTCTAGGTCAATTCTTTAAGGAAATAAGTAGTAGCTATTGCTTACCGTAACTGAGGGAGTGATGTTCATAGAAGTAGAAATATGTATTAAAGCCCTGATATGGGCAGTCTCTAGCTGTGCATTTTAAAGGCTTGGCAACTCACTATCTGAAAAGCACAAATTAGCATCATTCTCTGATCTAGTTGACAAGCTTTGGGCATTTGGTGTAATCAGTCATATTTTCTATTGATTTGTCCTTTGTCAACTGATGAAACATTAGGGAATCATCCTTGCCTTGTGCCATGACCTTCCCCTTTCTATGGTGAACATTTTCTTTTTATGCTTCCATGCATTTTGTACTTCATACTATAGGTTCTCGGTCTAGAAAAAGAAATATGGTCTGGCTTTCAACACTGAAAACTCGCCATTTAGGTACTTTAGATGCTTGGATTCTTGGAGTTGAAAACTGCTCAGAGGCAGAACTAGGGACTTTTTTACCCTTTTACTTCTTTCCAAAGAAGGGATAAGATGAGATAAGGGTAGTAAAATTGATTCTTTATTTCTTTGTTTTAATTTAGTCCTATAAATTACTGATTTTGTGGAACCTGGTTTGGATTTGGGGGTGTTCCCTTGGAAGATATCTTGAGGCTTATGTGGGGACTGTTTTGTCATACAGCTGACTTGAGAAATTTCAGGCCACATCCTTAATACCGACAATTCCTAGTGCTTCTAATTTAGATCAGCTCACGTTTATACAGAGTATCCGAAAGCTTGAATTGCTTAAAAATGCACTAAGACTTAGGAATATCCTGTACAGAGTTTTATGGATTACAAATACATTTCCCTAACTCTCCTGTGCATTTAGTTATGCCTGAATATATTCTCTTCTTATCTACTTTGACCTCATAGAATCCCCAGCTTCCTTCAAAGATCAGTTTAAGTGCCACCATCTGCAGGAAGCCTTTCTTGATCGTTCCAGATGTTAATGTCATCTCCCTGGAAATTACTCTCTATATAGTTTATTTAACTTTCTATGCTAATGCTTTAACCCAATAGAAAGCAAGCTCCTTGAGGGCAGAGTCCTTTTCACTTTTTCATTTCTCACCTAGCACAGTGCTGGCAACATGCTTGAATTCAGTTGAAATAAAAGAAATGTAATTGAATTGAACCTTATGAGGGCTCTCTGGGTATTATTATCCCCATTATACAAATAAAGAAATGAGGACTCGGAGACTTGACGTAACTTAATCAGGGTCATACAAAATGCGGAAAAGTTGGATTAAGTCCTTTTAAATTCCCGTGACTCTGCTTGTTACTTTTTATTCACTTTTTAAAAAATGTTTATTGCTTCATGGGTTAATTCAGAAAAGCTTCTTATAGGACATAGACAAGTATGTCACAGGATACCTAGGTATGCATGGGTTGCAGTTTTAATTTTTAGAGGAAACTTCTAATGTGAGCTCATATATAATTTTGAGTATTTGAGTAATTATACTGATATCCTCTGTTTTTTTTTTCCAAAAAACAATTATTTCTGAATATATTCCTCCTTAACTCCATCACCTCCCAAAAAGCCATCCTTTATAATAAGGAATATGATTTTTAAGGCAAAATGCATTAACTGAATCTGAAAACATATTTAATATTCCACATCTGGCACCCTTTCTACTATGCTATTTTACTATAGCATGGTTAGGGATTAGTTGAGCATGACATACTCAGACCTATGTTTTAGTAAAATCCTTTTGGCTGCTGTATGGATGATGGATTAGGAAAGCAATAATTTCTTCTCCACTTAATGATATTTTGTTTTTATTTCTGATTACATGTAAAAGTAGTTTTATAAATTTACTTTTATAAGATTGTGAGTTCCACCTGTTTTTTTCTCCCTCTCTTCCTCCTCTCCCCCCTCCCCAAGACAGCATGGAATCTGATATAGGCTATACATGTACAATCATATCAAACATATTTCCATATTAGTCATGTTGTGAAAGAAGAATCAGAACAAAAGGGAAGAAAACACAAGAAAGAAAGAACAAAAAGAGAGAGGAAATAGTATGCTTCAATCTACATTCGAGTCTTTTTGAATTGTCTTAGATCACTGTATTGCTGAGAAGAGCTAAGTCTATCAAAGTTGATCATTGCACAATGTTGCTGTTACTGTGTACAGTGTTCTGCTTCTGCTTGATTCAGTCAGCATCAGTTCATGTGAGTCTTTCCAGGTTTTTCTGAAATCTATCTGCTCATCTCTTCTTACAGCACAATTGCACTCCATTACAATCATATATCACAACTTATTCAGCCATTCCACAATTGATAGGCATCCCCTCAATTTCTAATTCTTGGCCACCACAAAAGAGCTGCTAGAAATACTTTTGTACACGTGGGCCCTTTTCCCTTTTTATGATCTCTTTGGGATAAAGGCCTAGTAGTGGTATTGCTGGATCAAAGGGTATACACATTTTTGTAGCCCTTTGGGCATAGTGCCAAATTGTTCTCTAGAATGGTTGGATCATTTTACAATTCCACCAACAATGCATTGGTGTTCCAATTTTCCCACATCTTTTCCAAAATTTATTATTTTCCTCTTTGTCATATTAGCCACCATGATAGGTATGAGGTGGTAGCTCCAAATTGTTTTAATATGCATTTCTCTAATCAATAGTGATTTAGAGCATTTTTTCATATAACTATATATAGCTTTAATTTTTCACCTGAAAACTACCTGTTTATATCCTTTGACCATTTATCAATTGAAGAATGACTTTTATTCTTATAAATTTGACTCAATTATCTATATATTTTAGAAATGAGGCTGTTATCAGCAACACTGGCTAGAAATTTTTTTTCCCAGCTTTCTAATTTCCTTCTAATCTTGCTTACATTGCCTTCGAGCAAAAACTTCTTAATTTAATGTATTCAAAATTATACATTTTGCATTTCATAATATTATCTATCTCTTGTTTGGTCATAAATTTTCTATAGACCTGATAGGTAAACTATTTCTTGCTCTCCTAATTTGCTTATGATATCACCCTTTATGTCTAAATCATGTACTAACTTTGAAAATCTTATGTTGGTGTACAATGTAAAATATTGGTCTATGCCTACTTTCTGCCATACCATTTCCCAGTTTTC
This sequence comes from Trichosurus vulpecula, assembly GCF_011100635.1. Lineage (NCBI taxonomy): Eukaryota > Metazoa > Chordata > Mammalia > Diprotodontia > Phalangeridae > Trichosurus > Trichosurus vulpecula. The sequence goes on from NC_050574.1 coordinate 392,237,518, forward strand.
CCAGCAGTTTTTGTCAAATAGTTAGTTCTTATCCCAGAAGCTGGAGTCTTTGAGTTAATCAAATAGTAGATTACTATAGTCACTGGCTACTATGTCTTGTGTACATAATCTATTCCACTGATCCACCACTTTATTTCTTAGCCAGCACCAGATAATTCTGATGATTACTGCTTTATAATATAGTTTTAGATTTGGTGTGGCTAAGCCACCTTCCCTTTCATTTATTTTAATTAATTCCCTTGATATTCTTGATCTTTGGTTCTTCCATATGAAAGCAAAAATTTAAAGTAAATAATCCATGACCTTCCATTCAGCTGTACATCTCATGAGGCTAGGAGTGGTGAGAATTAAATAGATGTGAGGATGTTTAGTAAGTAGATTCTGTTAAGAACTGGCAACTACTTGGAAATGTTGCATCAGGGAGAATGAGAAATTGTGGATATATCTAAGGCAGTGTACCTGGGTAGCTAGAAGGATGAGCATGCTCTTGGCATAAACTGGGAATTTCAAAAGATATTTCATATTAGTCTGTCAAAAGGCAATGATTAATAAAGGCTTGTTGATTTATGTATGAGGTTTTCTTTTGACATCTTGAGATTGAAATGCTTGTCAATCCAGTTCATAATATCTAATGAGCATTTGGTGATACAGAAATGGAGCTCAGAAGAGAGTCTAGGCAAGATCTCTGGATGTGGGAGTCATCTTTGCACAAGTCATAACTGAATCCATGGAAGGTGAAGGCTTATGAATTCACTAAGAGAGTAGAGAGAGACAAGAAAATAAGAAGAAGGATAGTACTTGGGATAGAACCACAGTTAGAGGAAATGCTATGGATGACAATTCCTATGAAACTCTACGGGGGTTAGGAATAGCTAAGTAGGGGATTAAAAAAGAGACTAGTGTCATGAAAACAAAGATATAATAATATCTAGGAAGGAGGATCGTCAATACAGGCAGATGCTCTATAGAAATCAAGAAGGACGAGGATCAAAAAAGTGCATTAGATATGTCAATTAAGCAGTCATTGATAACTTAGTAGGGACAAATTCAGGTGAGTAAATTTTCCAGATTGCAAAGTATTGAGAAGGAACTGGAGAGGAGTAGAGGCTGTGAAAGGGAGAAGAGATATATGATACCTTTAAGAGAGAGCTGGTTCAAGTGAGTGTTGGATTTTTGTTTTGTTTTGGGTTTTTTGTTTGGTTTTGGTGGGCATGTAAGAGATTTACTTCTTTGGCCTCCTATCTAGCATGTCCACAGTACATACACTTTCCTTGACTAGGCTTAGCACACTGTGCACAGTGGCTGCTATATCTTCTGTGGGTTGCTTCATCTCTAAGCAGATATGAGTAGAGCCTCAGAACCTTGTGATTCATTGCATAGCCCTACCTCACTCAAATCAAAGTCAACTGCGAGTCGTGTCATCACCTCCCTGATGTCGTGGTGCTCTTCAAGAATGAAGGACAAACACATGGACACACACACACACACACACACACACACACACACACACACGATAAGTAAGGACTGACCCAAGAGTCAATACTTATCATTGAGTACTGGTGTCTTATTCAGCCTCAGTCTTAGCTCTGATTCCTTTGAGCACATCACAAATACACTGAGTATGGAGTGTCCCAGAAGGAAGCTCCATCCTCATGGTTACTCAGATAGGCCATATCAATAGCTTGGGAATGGACTGAGCATATTCCATATGTAACACCAGACTTATGGGGATAATGTATTAGATGTTTCAGGGGCCATATTCCTCCACAATTTAGACTCTGTATTCACACTAATATATTCAAATCTTACTACGAAGAAAATACGTGCCACCTAAAACTTGGATTCAGATATAATGTCTTGTGTGTCAATTAGTGGGCATGAAAGAGGCCTTCTATTTGGGAAAGATGAAAAGAGAAGGAGCAGAAAAAGCAGAGAAAATTAACTAGTAAATACAAAGGTGACTCAACATGTATAAAAGCAGTATGGTATAATCCAAAGTATGTCAGAGTGAGAGTCAAAATGCATGAATTCAAGCCCTGCCTCTGGAATTTACAAGCTCTCTTAACTTTGGGCAAGTCACCTCTCTACTCTCTCCACTCCATCCATCTGTACAATGGGAAGAATAGTATCAATTCTGCCTAATTCACTTGGTTGTTTGGAGGAAGAGAAGAATTAGTGTATCAGATTTACATTTTGTAAACTGTAAAGCACTGGACAAATAGTATTTCTGATTGTTATTATTGGGAAAGAATAACTGTTAAAACTTAAAGATATCAGAACAAATATATCCTTTAACCTGATAAATATATCATAATAAATGTAGATCAATTGGTAGATAGATGATAGGATGGATAGATAGATGATAGGTAGATAGATAGATAGATAGACAGACAGACAGACAAGCTTTTGCTGCCAGAAAATGGCCCATATAACCATAAAGGGGACTTCACTCTCACTTGAAAAGTAAGTTGCATCTAAATGCTTCTATTCTTGAATATAGATCTAATTGGAAAATTTCTGATTCTCCTGATTTACATGATTTCTTGTGACTAAATTGCTTTCATAATACAAGACATGCATTTCACTAAAGGCAACCTTTTAGGAGATGAGATGACACCAAGATCTTTCATAGGACATTGAAAATTCTTCTCTGGGATATTTTGATATTCCATGAATAGGGTTACCTCATTTGGACTGTAGCCAAAGTTGTAATTCTGGCTACTATCAGTCAGTTTCCACATTACACAAAAATATTTGGTACTGTGATTATCCTAGCTTCTGTCCCTGTTATCCCTGTATTTCACTCTCTAAATATCTGGCAATAGGATGTTAAAATTAAATGTGGTGACATTTTGAGTAAAAGATTATGGGTATAGATTATGTCATTTGACTTTGTTGCGATTCTGGCAGATGTGGACATGGAGTTTGAATTTGTTATATATAGAAAATGGACGTCTTTGCATTGGTTACTTTAGAAGCTTAAGACTCATTCTCAATTTCTGGCATATAGTGACAGATATCTAATTCTAAAGCTAACCTCTACAAGATTTTAGCCTTTGGAAATAAAAATATATTTAATATAAAATTCTTTTAAATATTTAAGTGAGGCTAAGAATCACAAATTTTATTTATCATTTGAGTGAGGTATAAATATGCTTCAATTTAATAAGAAAAGAATTATTCACATTTAACTGTGTTTTCAGCCCCTAAGACTTCTGTGGCAGTACAGTCTCCTCACTATCAGACCATTTAAGCTGTGATTCTACAAGTACAATTTGCCTATAAAAGCCTGAGAACTTTTTGAAAAGGAAGAAAGGAATGGGTTTGAGGGGTATATGTTGCTGTCATTACTAAGGACTACCTGATGTGTGTGTGTCTGTTTGGGGATTAATTGAATCAAAAATTAACTTAATTTAGTGGAGTTTATTTTTCACTAAGAAATAGAGGATCCCTTGCACCTAGCTTTGAACTGGTGAATAAATAATATAAAGCACTATTTAATAAATAAAAAAAACTAAAATTGATTACAATTGCACAACAATAATTATTAAGTAGAAATAAAAGTATGGAACAGAAGAGCAAGGAGAGAGCCTATCATCTCAATGGTTACTAAAAATAAAAGGTGAAGATGCAATTCATTTATTGATACTGGTTTATATTTTCTTTTGTTTGGAGGCTTAAAGCACACATAGACACTCATATAAACTTGTTAGGTGCTTTTAAAATACACACATATATACATACACACATATGTTTATACACATATATGGATATACAGATATACATACACATATGTGTATTACATATACACATGTGTATATATGCATATATGTGTGTATATGTGTGTATACACACATATATTTATATGTGTGTATATATCTATATATATATATACATACATACATATATATATATATATATATATATATATATATATATATATATATATATATATATATATGAACTTTGTTTAAAAATGATCTAATTCATTCCTAAACTCGGTGCTATTCCTTGATCTTTCATGGCAATTGCTGTTGGCTAGTGAGCAACAAAGTAAACAAAGGGCCCTGAGTCACAGAATTGTCAGGAAGTTAGCTTGAAATGGAAAGAAGAGGAATGTGAGTAAAAAGACTGAAGAATGAAGGATACAACAGTATTCAACCAACCCAAGCCACAGTACCGTAGAGCTAACCAGAGGAACTCATTGGCTAACTAGTCTAACTTACACCTGAACAAGAATCCCATGTATAGTTTGCTTGATGAGTAGTCATCCAGCCTTTCTTTGATGGATGTCTTCCAGTGAGGTGGAACCCATTACCATCTGAGATGCCTCATTCCACTTTAGGATAGTTGTAATTGTTATAAAGTCCCCTCTTCCCTTACATCAAATCAAAATTTGTTTCTTTGCAACTTCCACTCATTCTGTCCTCTGGGAAGAAGTAGAATGGATCTAATGCCTCTTTCATTTGAAAGTCCTTCAAATACTTGAATTTAGTCATAATATTCATATGCCTTTTTGGAGTCATCTCTCCTCCTTATCCCCAGTTTATTCAAAGGATTCTCATATGACATCATTGTGGTTTTCCTTCTCTGGGGGCTCTCCAGCCAATCAATGTCATTCTTAAAATGTGGTGCTTAGAACTGAATGTGATATTTCGTATGGCATATGATAGTGTCAAAGGACAGCTGCACTGTAACTTTCCTTGTTATGGAGACTATGCGAAGTATACCATTCCTCTAAAGTGATTTTAGCAGCCAATATTAGATTAACTTTTCTAGATATAATATCACATCATTGAATCATATCGAGCATGCAAAGACTGACATTTTAAATTTTTTTAGATGGGTTACAACTTAACTCTCCCTCTTCCATCTTGTACTAAGAAAGTCAATTTTTTGTAACAGAAATGTAGAAGTTAGCATTTATCCTTATTAAATTTTATCATATTTATTTGGGTTCCTCTTTCATTGGGAAATAGACATTTAATAGAGAAGGAAGAAAGTAGGAGTAGCAGACTAGACCAGAAGCATTGATCAATTAGGCAACTGAAGGTCTTTGAAACAGAGATTTAATTTAAGTTATAACAAGGCCAGAGTAAATTCCATGGGGTGTATAAGTAGCGAATTATTATTTTTATGCTTTAGGACTGCTGGGAACCACAGGCTTTCAAGCATTCCACATCTATACCATGGTAACAGGCATTAGATGACACCAACACCTTGAAGTATGGACATTATTGAAATCCTATTTTTCCTCTCTTTCTTTTCATTAGAAATTAACACTCATTTCATGCTGAGTAAAACTGAGAACTATCACTTTATTATGACAGTACTTTGCTTCAAGATATTTAAATTTATGTTGAAATTTTACAAAGCGAGACTTCCATAAAGGCAGTATAGTTTAGAGGATGAAAGTTCTGCCTCAGATACACACTTGCTACTAGATATAGGACCCTGGATAAGTCACTTTGCACCACCTCAGACAACTATTTAAGATGAAAATTGTAGAACAGCTGCCTAATTGCATTGGAAGATTTTCTTTAGCAGTAGTTCCCTACTCTAAAAAAGTAGAGATTCAAAGAGTATAAAAGTTTTCTAAATTTAGAAGAAATAAAATGGTACGGATATAGAGAGTTGCGGGGGGTGGACAAGGGAGGTGGATTTAGAGGGGAGAATAAAGGAATAGGTAAAAGGGGGGTATAGAAGTGTGTTTAGATTTATGGGAATGGGAGAAATAGGGAGGCATCCTTAGAGGGGAATAGGCAAGTAATAGGACGGCAAGGTAGTCAGAAGTAAAGTAGAGGAATCAGGAGGAATAAGAAACAAGATATATGCACAAATATAAAAACAAAGATCAGGAGTAGAGTATGTTTGGGAAAGTATATGTCTATATAAGTATGGATATATCTATAGCTATAGAGAAACATCTCTAAACATTATTGTAGCCTTTCGGGTGGGGTGGGGTGAGCAAAAAAAGAGCAAAGTAAAAAAGTGCACAGCAGAGAACAAAGGGAAACACACAAGAAAGAAAAGATAGACAATTCTCAACACAACATGTATTATTTATCATATAGGCTTTGTTGAAATGAAAATTTATTGTTATATATTTTTGTATCAGTAATCAAGGAGGGACTTTCTTTTACTGTTTTCTCTTTTAGCATTTATTTAATCATCTGCCCTTTAAGAGTCTGGTCTTCATTTCTTTGATTGGATTAGGAGCCTTTGATGACCTCCTTGCCACAAGGGAAAGCCTGGTTTGCATTGGTTTTGAGTCACAGGTTTTTGACACCAGAGGCTTTTAGGACACATGGGTTTGAGTGGAATGCTGTGACACCCTTTGACAATGAAGAAGATATATAAACCCTGGAAGCTGGAGGTTTTCCTTTGGGCTCTCAGTCACTGAAAGAGTGGTTTGGGACTCTGGACAGCCATTTTGAGAGCCCCCTGTCTTGTAAACCCATATGTTGATGCTTTCCTGGTAACTATGAATTGTGATTTGGTCTGTTTATATAATGTATGTTTGTATTTGCTCAGAATCTCAGGTTGCTGGCTTTTCCTCCTGAACTAGGTGAATGATATTTGTATGTTGGAGTGAAGTAAGATTGTTAACTCTTTAATGTTACTTTCCTTAGTAAAGCAGATCAAAGAATCTGTGCTGGCAGCTCTTGTTGCTTGTCTTGCTGGGTCTTACACCACACAATAGCTGCTAGCAAAATTGTTGTTACAATTTTGAATCTTCTCTTACGTTCTTCTATGAACATGACATGTCTTTTTTCTTTCTTACTTTGATTTTAAGTTTCAATATTTAAGTTTATGATATATTTTGTTCCTTTTCTCTATTCTGTATTTTTGTTCTGGCCCTTGAGTCTAAAATTAAATTAAATTTTAAAAAAGCAGAGATTTATTAAAACAAAGGATACATACTCACACACACATATGTGTGTGTGTATATACGTGTATAATTACATGGTGATTTTATATATACATATATGTATGTGTATAATTGTACATATATACACATATGTATATATACATAATGTATATATGTATGTGTGTGTATATATGTGTGTGTATATATGTATATATATACATATATATATATATATATATATATATATATATATATATATATATATATATATATATATATATATATATATATATATATACACACATGGTGATTTTCCCCCAAATCTGCCTATTTATCAGTGAAATCCAAAAGACAAAATAAAAAAATGCATCCCCAACACCAAGGACAATGACAATACTCATTCTTTCAGTCATACAAATGCTGGTCATCTATAATCTGGTTAATGGATCACTCAGGAAAAACCCTCTAAGTGTGATCATGAAGAGTAATGAGGTTTAATCGCTATAGCCAACAGTTGTACCAGGATGATGGTATGAGTCATGGGCATGGAACACAGGAAAAAATAGTTAGCATCTTAGTAATGATGTAACTCAGATGGACTCTCATTAGCTAACACTTCTTCTCATGTAACTTAATAAGCCTAACGTATTAATCAATAGCGAGATATTCCTAACACTGATGATTTTGTTCTACTTTCTTTAGTTTAGCAGAGATAGGTTAGTGTACTGCGAGATAATATTGAATTTTACATATACTGCTAAGACCATGCCAGACTGTTTGATCTAGAGAACTCCTGCTCCACACTGGGAGATTCTGTCCTATTGTTCAGTTGTTTCTGGGTTCCTAAGAACTTGTTTTCAATTTAAAAAAATAAATGAAGCTTGTTGCATTGCTGGCGGAGTTGCCAGATGATCCAGCCATTTTGGAGAGCAGTTTGAAACTATGCCCAAAGGGCTATAGATATATTCATACCCTTTGACCCAGCAATTCCACTTCTAGGGTTGTATCCCACAGAAATCACACAAGCAGGAAAAGGACCCATATGTACAAGGATATTTATAGCAGCTCTTTTTGTGGTAGCCAAGAACAAGCTGTGGTATATGAAGGTGATGGAATACTATTGTGCCATAAGAAATGGGGATGATGCAGACCTCGTAACAACCTGGAAAAACCTACACGACATAATGCTGAGTGAGCGGAGCAGAGCCAGGAGAACGTTGTGCACAGCCACAGATATATGGATTCCATGAGGACCAACCCTGACATACTGCGCTCTTCTCAGCAACACAAGGTGCAAGGACAACTCCAGGGGACTCACGATGGAGAATGCTATCTTCATCCAGAGAAAGAACTGTGTAGTTTGAATACAGATCTAGGCACACTACATGCTCACCTTTTTTGCTTCTCTTTTGTTTTTGTTTTTGGGTTGTTTTTTTGTTTTTGGTTCTGTTTCTTCTTTCTCATTATTCATTCCATTGGTCAAAATTCTTCTCCACAACTTCACTAGTGCATAAATTAATTCAATGCGAAGTTATACATGACAGTTATATGAGATTCCATGCCGTCTTGGGGAGGGAGGGGGGAGGGAGGGGAGAAAATCTGGAACTCAAAACTATGTAGAACTGTGTGTGGTAAACTAAAAATAAATAAATAAATTAAAATTAAAAAGCTGAAAAATAAATAAATAAATAAATAAATGAAGCTGTCTTGCCCATTCTCATAAGAAACAATATCCTTGGAGAAATGTCCTTGGAATTGTCTTGAAATTGACCAAGTCACATAGGTATTTTGACTGTTGGCTCTTTATATTCATTGATACCTTTTCTAAAAACTCTGAGTGTATTCTATAATTTTGCTATCATGGAAGTTAAGCTTACTGATATACAGTTTTCAGAACATGCTTTCCATTTTTAATTTACAAAAATGAAAAATTGTACTTCTCCAATCAGTAGCACTTTCCCTATTCTCCAAGGTTACTTGGACCTCTATTTCAGGAACTGCTACAATTTACACAGTCTATTGGCTACCTTGTGGTCATAATTTCATAGTCAACTTGACCTACATTTTCAGTCACTTTGTTATTAAGTATTTCTTTCCCAGCATAGAATATCCAGAATGGGAATTTCAGTATTTTGGGGTATTTGAAGGTGTGAGTTTTAATGAAACATCCAAGTAATCTTCCAATATTCTCTAAACATGGAATAATTTGGTGAGTGAAAGCAATATGATATATATTACAGAATATAAGCATAACATGGCTTAATGGATAGAAAACCAATCTGGAAGACAGAAATCCTTGGACTCAAATCCAGTCACAAACGCATACTGAGTACATGACCACAGGCAAGTTACTTAACCTCTCAGTGCTCTGGGCAACACTTAGTTTTTTTTTCCTAATTCTAAATCACATTAATGAACATTTCCACATACAAAGTAGAACAAAGATTATATGTGAAACCTATTTCATAGAATTTGTCTTTAAAAAAGATATATGATAAATTCAGCATGACACTTCCAAAACTATCTTGCTAGTCTGTGTTTCTTTTTGAACTTTTTTCTATTCTATTCAGTTGATTTAAAAAGATGCTTCCATGAACTTTTCTTTTTTTTGCTTTTGTTCAGGATAATACCATTGCTAAATCTTCAGCTCAACCTCAAATTAAAAAAAAATTTAAAACACAGTCCTTTTAATAAATAAGTATAGTTATGGAAAACAAGTCCACACATTTACTGTGTCCAAAAGGCTATGGTTTATTTTGTATCTTGGGTCCATCACCTGTCTGTCAGAAAATGAGCAGCATGCTTCATCACTGATTCTCTAGAGTTCAGTCTTTTTAAAAAACAGTTTTTTCAATTTTTATTGACTTTTAAAACTGTTTTTTTTCTTTTCGTTTTAAAATTATTATTGTTACTGAATAAAATGTTCTCCTGGTTTTTCTCATTTCATTTTTAACCAGTTCATACAAATCTTTCTAGTTTTCTCTGGAACTATCTCTTTCATCATTTTATGAGGCAGTCCTATGGAACAATGGATACAGTGTTGGGATTGGAGTTAGGAAGACCTCAGTTCAAATTCTGCTTCATTCACTAGCTGTGTGACCTTAACAAAACACTTAAGCTTTCTCAGCTCCAGTAATGTCAACTACCTTACAGGGTTATTGTGATGATCAAATCAAATAATGAATGTAAAGTGTTTAGCAAATATTAAAGTGCCATCTAAATGTGAATTTGCTACCTTAGAACCCATTAATAATCCATTACCATCATTTACCATAATTTCTTCAGTCATTCCTCTATTGATGAGGATCACATTTATTTCTAGTTCTTCTTAAATTAAAAAAAAGTTTCTATAAAATTTTAGTGTGTATCATAACTCCTTATTTCATGCCCCTTCTAACTTCTATCAGACAGAAAAATAGAAAGTGTCATACCAAATACAACTCTGATTACATAGCCCCTTTTTTCAGTAGTATAGGATGGGCCCCAATCACTATGAGATTTAATTGACAATCACAGGCATGAAATCTCCAAACACACTCAATGATTTTCCACCAGCTCATGTCTTTTGATCTGACTAAGGAAACTATTATCCAAGGTGTTTGATATAGTTATTTCCAGTAGACATTGCATTTGATATTTTAGTTATTTTATTTCTTTACTCTTAAATTACATTTGTTTATTCTTTATTGCTCTATATTCCCTCCAAAATTACAAAACTTTTCCTTTCTCTCATCTGTACAGTAAGTATTTTTTGAATGTCTACCTTGAAAAAAGTACCATATTTGACATTCTGAGAGATGCAAAAAATCAAAATATATATGGAGTTAATGATCTTGCTGAGAATATAAGAGGGATAAAATAGCTACAGTACAAGGTAATAGAGGACATAGGTTCCATTATGACAAAAGAACATGAAAAGGGAGGATCTGGAATATCTTGAAACATCTTAGACATGTAAAGTAGGGAACTTGTCACATAAACCTATAAGGCCGTTAGACCATCAGGTTTATAACTATTTAAAGAAATAATATTTTTGGAAAACATTTAAGAATCTCCTTGATTACAAGGAGAGCGCAATGTCTTACCAAGACTATTTTCATTCTTTACTGACAAGAAACTCAAATTCCATTGCCTGGCTACCACATCTGTTTGATATGGGAAGCATATGTGGCCTTAGCTTCTAATAATTTAGCTCCCATCAAAGGAAAGAATAAGTTGATGAGCAATTTACATATAGAGCTTATGTAGAGATAAGGTGATTTAAATTCAGCACTGATATGCTATGCCACAGCTAAGAGCTAAGTTTCCTGAACCCAGTGATACATTAATCTCATCTCCTTTGGTCACTCATCCAAGCTATAACAAACTCCAAGAAGAATAATATGAAACGAATGACAATGTCTTGCCAAGATTATTCCAGATTTTTTTCCTGTTGCCATCCAGTCTATGAGAAGGACAATCCTGTGCTTAATATTTGAATTCCTCTCCCCTTCATCTATGGAAATTGTCATACTGTTAACAAACATGTAAATGAAGTTTGCTATGCTTTTCTAGAGCAGATGAGGTGCCTCTGATAACCAAATGATCAAAGTGATACAACATTCATCTTGTTTCTACATTATCTGTTGGGCTAATTTGGGAATTAAACCTATAAGGAAGATTGGTATTTATGGTTATGCTCCACCCAATACTAAGACACTGTTGGTGCTCAGTGGTGCTGAAAATAAGAACTTGGACTAGCAACAGATCTCTCTCCTGGGTTGCTTAAACCATATGTATTTTCACAATATGAGGCAGGTATTATGTTCATGATTTTAGCATACAAGGAAAGTGAAGCGCATAAGCAGAGAATGACATCACATAGTGGGTCAGAGACAGAGCAAAATTTGGAATAAAAAAATCTCCTTCCTAACTCTTTTATTATTATTCATTTCTACAATTTACTCTGTGCTTATATATATGCTCTTCTTCATAAATCAATTCATTCATCAAGTATTTCTTGAGCAATTTGCATGTTCAAGGCAATTGATGCTGTAAGGGTGATTCAAAGTAACATTAGTGCGTGGTAGCTGCCTTCAAAGAGTTTAAAAGTTAGGGAATTCAAAGCAACAGCATAAGAAATATCATAAACTGTCACATAAATAAATACTACAAGGAATGGCAAGAATAACCAATGAGTGTTATTATATTACTTTATTCATTAATTTATTCAATAAATTCTTATTGAGAATCAATTATGTGTAAGGTTCTGTATTATATATTAGGGGCACAAAGATGCAAACAATATAATCCATGACCTCACTGAGCATATGATTGATTGGGTGCATTTCATGTGTATAGCAAGACATAAATATACAAGAGTATGAAAAGAGCTAAGAAGAGATCTAGATAAAGTACTTTCATAAATTTTGAGGTAGGATTGGGAAAGACTATGGAGAAAAATGGCATCTTATCTGATACCCAGGTACACAGTGTGTAGAGTGTTCAATAATCTGGGGTCTAGAAGACTGAATTTAAATCAGTATCTCAGACACTTACTATCTCTGTGACCCTGGGTAAGTCACTCGACATCTGTTTGCCTCCATTTCCATATTTGTAAAAGGGGATAACAATAGCATGTAGCTCCCAAGATGGGGGGGATATGTTATAATAGTTGTAACGTGCTTTGCAAACCATAAAATGTTATATTAATATTAGTCATTATTATCAAACGAGGGAAGAATTTCAATAGGTGGAATGAGGAGAGTGCATTACATTAATAAGAACAAGGATGGTTTATTAAATATACCAAGAAGGGAGATAATAGGCTAACAAAAGGGAAAAGCTAGGAGTCTAATTTGGCTGGAATTTAACGTCTCTTAAAAAGGCATAATATTAAATAAATTGAGAAAGATAAGGTTAGAGACAAACAGTGGAGGGTTTTACATGTCAGGTTAAGGATTTGGTAACTCACTCAATAGATACTAAGGAAAAAGGTTAGCTTTTGTAATGTAAGGAAGTCACATGTCCAGATGTATACATTAAGAAATTCAAGCTGGAAGCTTGGTGATAGATGGACTGGAGGCAGAAAGACCAGTTAGAGGCTATTTTTTTTAAATTAAGATTTTTTATTTTTAGTTTACAACACTCAGTTCTGAATGTTTTAGACTTCCAGATTTTCTTCCCCTCTCTCTCCTCACCCATCAGCCCCAAGATGGCATGGAATCTAATATATCTTCTAGATATACCTTCACATTAAACTTATTTACACAATAGTCAAGTTGTAAAGAAGAATTATGATCAATGGAATGAATCATGAGAAAGAAGAAACAAAACCTAAAAAGAAAAAAGAAAAAGAAAGATAAAGAAAAAAAGAGAGCAAATGGTTTACTTCAATCTGCATTCAGACTGCATAGTTCTTTTTCTGGATGTAGATAGCTCTTTCCACCATGAGTACTTTGGAGTTGTCTTTCAACCTTGTATTGCTGAGAAGAAACAAGTCTGTTGAAGTTAGTCATTACAGAATCAATACATCTGTAGTTGTGTATAATGTTCTCCTGGTTCTGCTCAGCTCACTCAGCATCAGATCATGTAGGTCTTTGCAGGTTATTATGAAGTCCATATCTTCCCCATTTCTTATAGCACAATAGTATTCCATTACATTCATATACCACAATTTTTTAAGCCATTCCCCAATTGACCAGCATGCCCTTGATTTCCAATTCTTTGCCACCACAAAAAGAACTGCTATGAATACTTTGTACATACTGGTCCCTTTCCTACTTGTGTGATCTCTTTTGGATACAGCCCTAGAAATTGTATTGCTGGGTCAAAGGGTATAAACATTTTTTTTAACCCTTTGGGCATAGTTCCAAATTGCTCTCCAGAATGGCTGGATCAGTTCACAACTGCACCAACAATGTAAGTGTTCCAATTTTCCCATATCCTGTCTAGCATTTGTGATTTTCCTGTTTTGTCCTGTTAGCCAATCTGACAGGAGAAATGTGTTACTGAAGAGGTGTTTTGCTTTACATTTCTCTAATCAATAAGGATTTAGAGCAGTTTTTCATATGCCTATAGATATTTTTAATTTCTTCCTCTGAAAACTGTTCATATCCTTTGACCATTTCTCAATTGAGGAATGACTTGTATTCTTATAAATTTAGTCCAGTTCCCTGTATATTTTAGAGATGAGGCCTTTGTCAGAGAAACTAGTTGTAAAGATTTTCTTCCTATTTTCTGCTTCCCACCTAATCTTTGTTGCATTGACTTTTTTTTAATACAAAAACTTTTCAATTTAACATAACAAAATTATCCATTTTGCGTTTTGTAATGCTATCACTTGTTGTCCCATAAATTCTTTCCTTTCCCATAAATCTGATAGGTAAACCATTCCTTGGTCTCCAAAATTGCTTATAGTATCAGCCTTTATTCCTACATCATGAACCCATTTGACTTTATTTTGGTATATGGTGTAAGATATTGGTCTATGTCCAGTTTCTGCCCTACCATTTTCCAATTTTCCCAGCAGTTTTTGTGAAATAGTGAATTCTTAGCCCAGATGTTGGATTCTTTGGGTTTATCAAAGAGTAGATTGCTATAGTCATTGACTACTGTATCTTATGTACCTAACCTATTCCACTGATCCACCATTCTGTTTCTTAGCCAGTACCAGGTAGTTTTAATGACAGCTGCTTTCTAGTATAGTTTAATATCTGCTATGTCTAGGCCACCTTCCCTAGCATTTCTTTTCATTAATTCCCTAGATATTCTGGTCCTCTTGTTCTTCCAGACAAATTATATTATTATTTTTTCCTGCTCTGTAAAATAATTTTTGGTAGTTTGTTTGGTATGGTACTAAATTAGTAAATTAATTTAGGTAAAATTGTGATTTTTATTATATTAGCTCAGCCTAAACAGGAGCAACTGTTTTTTTTTTCATTTATTTAGGTCTGACTTTATCTGTGTGAAGAGTGTTTCATAACTATGTTCATATAGGCTCTGAATTTGTCTTGACAGGTAGACTCCCAAATATTTTGTAGTGCCTACAGTAACTTTAAGTAGAATTTCTCTTTCTATCTCTTGCTGTTGGGCTTTGTTAGTAATATACCAGAATGCCGAGGATTTATGTGGGCTTATTTCATATCCTGTGACTTTGCTAAAGTTGTTTATTTGCTTCAAGTAGTTTTTCACTTGATTCTCTAGGATTCTCTAAGTAAATCATCATATCATCTGCAAAAGTGATAATTTAGTTTCTTCTTTGCCTATTCTAATTCCTTCAATTTCTTTTTCTTCTCTGAATGCTAAAGCTAACATTTCTAGTACCAAATTGAATAATAGGAGTGATGATGGACATCCTTGTTTCACCCCTGATCTTACTGGGAATGCATCTAACTTATCCCATTACATATAATGCTTGCTGATGGTTTTAGGAATATGCTATTTATAATTTTAAGAAAGGCTCCATTTATTCCCATGATTTCTAGTATTTTTAATAGGAAAGGGTGTTGTATTTTGTCAAAAGCTTTTTCTGCATCTATTGAGATGATCATATTGCTTTTGCTAGTTTTGTTGTTGATATAATCAATTATGCTGCTAATTTTCCTAATATTGAAGCAGCCTTACATTCCTGGAATAAATCCTACCTGGCCATAGTGTATTATTCTCCTGATAACTTGCTGCAATCTTTTTCATAATAATATATTTAAAATTTTTCATCAATATTCATTAGGGAAATTGGTCTATAATTTTTCTTCTCTGTTTTGACTCTTCCTGGTTTGGGTATTAGTACCATATTTGTGTCATAAAAAGAATTTGGTAGAACTCCTTCTTCACCTATTTTCCTGAATAGTTTATAAAGTATAGGAATTAATTGTTCTCTAAGTGTTTGATAGAATTCACATGTAAAACCATCGCCTGGAGATTCTTTCCTAAGGAGGTCATTAATGGTTTGCTCAATTTCTTTTTCTGAGATGGGGTCATTTAGGTATTTTACTTCCTTTTCTGTTAACCAGGGCAATTTATATTTTTGTAAATATGCATCCATTTCCCTAAGGTTGTCAAATTTATGGGCATGTAATTGGGCAAAATAATTCCTAATTATTGGTTTAATTTCCTCATCATTGGAGGAGAATTCAGCCTTTTCATTTTTGATACTGGTAATTTGGTTTTCTTTTTTTTAATCAAATTGACCAAATGTTCATCAATTTTGTTGGTTTTTTTAAAAATTCTACCACTCTATAATTCAGCAGGTCCTGAAAGAAAGATCAGGCTTATGAAATGGATAAAAAAGAAACTACCAAGATATATCAGAGTCCCAAATATCATGCATGACACCACACTCTGTCTATGAGGGTAGAAAAATCACATCCCATTTACTGCCAACCTATCCTCTGCTCTACTACCTACCTAGTCTGAATGGGGTATAATTTCCTTGTACATCCACCTTAGCAAAGGAGATAGCTGGTTGTTCTTGGTCTAGAAGGTAACAGAGTAGGAATAGGGTATTTTGATCTTGCAATTTAAAACTGCATTGGACATCAGATATTTGGCTTGGTATACCCTGGACATTCCTTAGATTGAAAGGGTAGGTAGGTTTGAGTTTGTGTATTGTCAAAAGAATCGTAAGGAAGGCAAGAGAGGGGTGGGATGCCAAGCTTCCTCTCTGGAATCAGATATCACAGTGCCACCTGAATGCCAGCAGTAATCCCATATGTTCAGTACCATTAAGGTGTACATGAAACCGAAAAAGCTTGGGAAATAGTGTCTGAGCTCCTTGAAAGCAAGGACTCCTTCATTTCCCTAGGACTTTGCATATTATGTAGCACACTTCATAAATGTTCATTAATTCATTTATTGATTCATTTCTAGAATATAAATAGGTTAGAGATGTGAGTAGAAGTGCAGCATATTGTGGTTGAAAGAACACAAGACTTTGATCCAGGATACCTAGGCTCACATTCTGGCTGTAGCATTTGTTAGTTGCATGCCCTGATCAGGGTGTTTAAGCTGTTTGTGCTACAGTTTTCTCATCTTACAAAAAGGACCATACCATTTACACTACCTATTTCAGAATGGTTGAGTGGTAAATTTTAAAAGCAGCATATGTGTGCATTATTGTTATTATTTGTATTGTTAATGGTAGTAGGAACAGCATCACATGGAAGCAGAGACAGGTGACAGACATCTTGAATTGAAAAGATGAGAGATGGTAGCAGTAGTAGTTGGTACTATAGTTAATGTAGTTAATCGAGCTGAATTAGCCAAAGGCTATATAGGGGAAGTGGAAGACCAGTCAAAATAAGGATCTGTCTTCCAGGTGACAACTTTTCAAATTCTTGAAGTCAGGTGTTATGTTCCTGGAGTCTTATGGTCTCCATGTTAGAGACCCTTAGGTCATAGAACCTTAGATCTGAATATAGAAGTAACTACAGAGGTTATTTCATCCATTCCCCATCCCCTCATTTCTTAAAGATGGAAAACAAAATAAACACAAAAAAAACAACAACTAAGGCCCATAAAAGCTAAAAGACTTGCCCTGGGTTTATATAGGTAAATAAGTACCAGAGGCTGAATTGGAACCCAGACCCTCTAGCTAATGCTCTTTCCACTGTACCACACTGCTTCCCTATGAGCACATACACTGCACCAGAACCTGCCATTTCTCTGAATCTCCTTCATTTGTAGAACTATCTTGGCCTTCATTATCTCCCATAGCAACTATTGACACTTCAGAGAGGTGAACATGAAGTTCTATAGTACGTTGAGTAGGTCATCTATAGGGGATCTATCAAAAACGTGGCCAAGGCTTACCAGTATGGCGAGGTCGCCATCTATATTTTAAAGGAATCAGACCCAGCAAAGTATTAAACTCTTATGCACAAAACACCAACTAGATCCACTCAGCTCTTCATTGGCTGGGATTTCTCCATCTCTTCAGCAATAGCCTTGCTCCCACACTAGTAAATTCTCCCCTCAACTTTTTGAGCTTCTTCAGGGTAGGTGCTGTCTTTTGAAATCATATTTGTTTTCCCAGTATTTAGGACACTATCTGGCACATAATAACTAGTTAATGAATACTTGCAGCTAGGTGGTGCAGCAGTTAGAATGTTGGACTGGATTCAGGAAGACCTGAGTGGGCTGGCAAAGGAAAGGGCAAACCATTGCATTATCTCTACCAAGAAAATATTGGTGAGGTCATGAGTCAGATATGACTGAAAAATGACAGACCAATAAAAATACTTTGTCTATTTTCTAGGTTAGGAATTCTTAATCCTTTTTTTAGATTATGGATGCTTTGGGAAGTTCAATGAAGCCTATGGACCCCTTTTCAGAACAAAGTTTTTAAATGCACAAAAACATGCAGAGGATTACAAAAGAAATCAATTCATTGGTTCCATGAAATGTATTTGTGGATCCCCTCTGCTCTACGTTTGGGGGTGTATACAAGGATCTCTGCCATGTGGTCTCTGCTTTCATGAATGTTATAGATGGGAAGAGAAAATAAGACCCCAGCACAAGCATACAAGTCTCCAGAATAACTATAAAGGATAGTAGAATATGAAAGGATAAAGAGTGTTATGTGATGTCTGAAAAAAGGGACAAAATTTTCTGTCTGGAGGAGGAGCAAGTAAAGGTCACTGGGCTAGGGATAATGGCTGAAATATTTAAAGTGGGCTTTGAATGATGGTGAGAATTTCCAAAAATAAATGAGGTGGCTGCAGGGTTGGGGGAATAGGTGTCAGTTTCCAGGAACAAGTATATGAATACATGGAATTTAGCATATTCAGGAACAGTACCCAATGAGTCCATCAGGTAATGAATATCTTTGGCCAGAGCAACCTCTTCCCCTCATTCCCTACTCTAGAATTTAAGTTCTTTGACAGTAGGAAACATTTCAGTTTTGTTTTTGTATCCATGGCAACAAGGGCAGCTGGATGATGTAGTTTATAGCCAGATGCAGAAGTCAGTATGACCTATGTTCACATTTGAGTAGCTGTGTGACTTTGGCCTAGTCATTTAACCCTGTTTGCCTCAGTTCCTCATCTGTAAAAATGAGTTGGGGAAGGAAGTGATGAACCACTACACTATCTTTGCCAAAAAAACCCTAAATGGAGGCACAGAGAGTCTGATACAACTGAAATTACTGAGCAATAACAAATCCCTGGCCACCTAGCAGAGTACCAGGAATATTGGTGGTACTTAAATGCTGGCTGAATTGAAATAAACTGAAGGCCATTTGCCAAAGTGTGGGGCAGTTGTCAAAATACCCTAACCAATGAGATGATGATGAGGAGGATGATGATGATGATTACATGAAGAAGAAAGAGGAGGAAGAGAAGGAGGAGGAGAAGGTAAAGGAGAAGAAGAAGAGGAGGAAGAAGAAGCACTTACATAGTACTTTAAGTTTGCAAAAGAGGTTTACAAATATTATTTCATATTATCCTTCCAACAATCCTGGGAGGTAGGTGGAATTATCATTCCCATTGGACACATGGGGAAACTGAGGCAGACTGTTTTTTTGTTCCCCTTCCAAAATTAAGGATGGGGAACACCAACAAGTGATTTAACCAGTTTGCAAGTGTCTGAGGGTAGATTTGAGGTCAATTCTTCCTCATCCCAGGTCCAGGTCTACCTCCTGTACCACCTTATTGCTACTCAGGATTAGAAGTAAAATCACTCACATCTAAATGACTAAAAACAAGTAATCTACAGCTTTATCTTAAAAAAAAAGCTGTTTGCAATTTTCTTTTGGAAGAGATGCTCTAATACTGCTTTAACAATGAGTATCTTAGCTTTTAGCCCTAGAAGTAACCTCGGAGGTCATCTAAACCAGTGGTGCAAAACTCAATCCTGATGGGTGCATATTGAGAAAGAATACCACAAATTAACATCATCTACATTATATTATATTAAAAACTTTCCTAATTATATATTGATCTAGTTCTGGCTGCCCTGGGAGTTTTGCAGTAACAAGGAGTTTAGGTCTTCAAGTCTGACACCTTTGATCTAAACTAACCCTCATTTTACAGATTAAAAAAAAATCTGAGATCTTGAGATGAGTAATCACTTACTCAGGTTCATGCTAAGAGTTATTGGTGGTGCTATATTTTAACCTAGGCTTTATGGTTTCAAATCAAGTGCATTTTCTAATATAGCAGAATATGTTGCCTAAGGAATATTTTTTTAAGAATAATGACAAATTCAGTTCATATTAAATTACAGTCATCTTAAAGTTTTATCTTAAAGATATTTAACCAATGCTGGTAGTGATTCAGGAAGCCAGGTCACTTATAAATGACAAATTCCTGAGTCAATTTGGCTGAGTCATTTGGTCAGTCTGAGATGGAAGTTGGGAGATTAATTGGAACTGCTGGGCCCGATATCACCATGGATGTCCAGTGTAGTAAAGGACAGAATGAGCCTAAGAAGATTCATAAGATTTAGAGTGGGAGGGATAATTGATTCCAATACCCTCACGTTATGGCTGAGGAAACTATGACCCAGAGATAGGAAGTGACTAACCAGAAGTCACAAAGTTAATCAGTAATGGAGTTAAGATTTAAACCAGTCCTGTACAACATACAGTCAGCTGGCTGCCAGAGGATTTCAGGAGGTTTGCAAAAATGTAGGTTTACCAGCATGCACTCTCCTGTTTGTCATGAGACCCATAGCAACCACTCATCATCAGTCTGTCTCTATGCTAACCTGTTCTCTACCTAAAGAAGCTTAGCCTATTTTAATTTTGGTCTCTACCTAGTGCCAAGTTGTATGGATCTGATTCAGACCAATGGCTTCTGATTCTAAATCTACTGCCTCTTCCACTCCATCGTGTTTCCAGTTGTTTGTGTGTTTCAAAAGTGAAGTTATTTCAGTCAGTTTTAGAAGTAAGGTTGTTTTGGGATGTTTCAAGAGGAAAAACAGTAAAGAAAACAAGGGAGGAAAGTAACTATTCTAAGAACTAGCAAAAAATGAGACCAGCTGAAATGAAATTAGTGTTGTTTGGAATAATTTAATGAGGTTTACTATAATGTCAATCTGACTTAACTCTGAAAATTTTGTTTAAATTGTTGAGAAGTGGCTGAGACAGGTACCAAGACAGAGTTAACCTATTAACATTTGGTAGATTATTCATACATACATACATATATGTAAATATATACATACATGTGTTTATATATATACATACATATATATCTATATCTTATCTATCTATATAGTATTTTAGAGATTTGTATTTTTAAGGTCATTACTTGTCTTCCTTAACAAAGTTCTATTCTTGTGTATTATCCTGGCATGGAGATGAGGGCTATGAAAGTACAGTGTAAGCTCTAGCAGTATATACCAAGTTGGAAAAAATTTCAAGAAGGGATAAAGAAAGTCACTTAATACTTCCATGTCTCAGGCAGCTGCTTAGGTCTTATCTACTAAATCATAGGCTATTTTTAATGTATATCGGTGAAGGGAGTTTCTGTACTAGGAATTCTCTATCCTGATGAAACTTTATTCACATTTCAAATATATCACTGAAAAAGAGAAAATATATGATACAGTAAAACTAAAAAATAAAACAAAAGATAATGAGTGGAAGTAGCTTTGGAGGCAGAAGTTCTTCAGTAGTTTCAGCCATGTCTGATCCTTCATGATCCTGTTTGGGATTTTCTTGACCAAGATACTGGTTTGCTATTTTCTTCTCCTGTTCATTTGACAGATGAGGAACCTGAAACAGACAGGGTTAAGTGACTTGCCCAAGGTCACACAACTATTAGGTGTCTGAGTCCAAATTTGAACTCAGGTCTTCCTGACTCCAGTCCCAGCACCCTGTCCACTGTGCCATCTAGCTGCCCTCTGTAGTTAGAAGACTTCACTTCAAATCCTGCCTCTGATATTTTAATACCTAGATGACCTTGGACAATTCACTTATCCTTTTTATGCCTCAATTTCCTCATTTGGAAAATGAAGGAGTAGGTCTAGATGACTTCTAAGGTGTCTTCCAGATAGATACCTATGAATTCATTGTGTGCAATTAGAAACTCATTCTGGCTGAATGAAATAAAGCATTGACACTCAAAAATCAGAAGTGGCTAAAGGTAAAGTTATTTACTATAATTATCACAATTTATTTTAAATATTTTCTCAATTATCAAGCAATTTTTCACCCTCCAACCTCTACCCTCCTCACATATACATACATTGAAAAAGAAAAAAAAATCTTTAAACAAATACACCTAGTCAAAGAAGAAAATTCCTATATTGGCCATTTCCAAAACTGTATGTCTCATATAGCGCATCATCTTTCTGTCAAGTAGTTGGGGTATACTTCATAATTGGTTCTCTGGACATGGTTGATCTGAGCTCTTAAAACCTTCAAACTTATTTCTTTTGTAAGGTTGTTGTTATAGTAAAAATTGTTCTGGCTTTACCTCAATCTGCATCAGTTCCTACAAATCTTTCCAGATTCCGCTGAAAACTTATCTTTCATGATTTCTTAAGGCAAATAGTATTTGATTATGCTTACTATTATTTGTTCAGCTATTCCTCAATTGACGGGTAACCCCTTAGTTTCTAGGTTTTTATGCTTCTATAAAAAGAGTGATTATAAATACTTTAGTCCACATAAGACTTTTTTCTCTTTCTTTGATCTCACCAAGACATTAGGTGTGTAGTGATATTCTTGGATCAAGTGTATGTATACTTTAGTAACTTTTGTGATGCGATTCCAAGCTGTTTTCAATTAGGAATATTCACAGCTTCACCAGCAATGTACCTCACTGTTGCTTAAGTTTAACTAATAGCAAAGAATTGGTTCAAAATGTTGACCAAAATATTGAAAACTGCTTAATTCTCTACCTCAAAAGGGGAAACTTTGAAATTCTAGAAATGATGAGAGGATGTTGGCAACTACAAAACTACATAAATACTAAATCATATTTGATCCCAGTATCATTAGTGTATTTTAAATGCATAGCATCATTTTTAGAAAGAGTACAGTATACAAAGAAGCTTATCCCTAAAGAAGAAATATGAGAAGATGTGCCCACTCATTCCTTTGTAGAGATGAGGGAGGATGGTCAGTTGTTATGCGAATGGCATGTATTGTAAGGGGATTTTTTAATGTGTTGATTAATTTTGTTTATTTTTCTCTTTTTCTTTAAAAATTATTAGAAGAGAAAGCCATCAAGGGGATGATGGGGAAGAATATCTTAGGTGATACAAAGAAAAAATGTCAATATTAATTTGTTTTTTAAAGGGCATAGGAATATGAGTCACAACTCTGCTACTTACTGGATTTATGACCTACACAAATAACATAACTTCTCTGAGCTTTAATTTGCTCTTCTCTAAAATTAGAAAAATACTTCTGCCCTAGCAATATCATCTTGTTCTACTTTTTGACTCCTATAAAAACTTTGTGAAAATATCTGTATGCTCATCCACTCTGCTTTTGATGAAAGTATGAGGAAGAAACTGTAGGCTGGGGACAGCTAGGTAGCACAGCAAGTAGAACACCAGCCCTGGAGTCAGGAGGACCTGAGTTCAAATCTGGCCTCAGACACTTGACACACTTACTAGCTGCGGGCAAGTCATTTAACCCCAATTGCCATGCCTTCCCCCCTCCAAAAAAAAGAAACTATAGTTTTCCACACTAAATTTTCTATGGTAAGCTCTGTCTTCAGTCAAAAAACCAACTGAAAGGTGTAACATGTATGGCATTCCACTGTATTTATTATTTGTTGACCACAAAAACCTCTGCACTCAATTTATGTTACAAATGTATTTGTTTTAGGTCTATTGAGAGAAAAACAGATAAAAATAGAGATAGAACTTTTACTTGAACTGGATGGCTTGATGGTAACTGAAAAATAGAAAGAAGACTGCTGCTTATTTTTTTTAGTTCTGTTTTTTTTTTATGAAAAGGAGAATGACCTTCTCCCAAGAAATAATAGAACAAAAATAGCTCACCCAACTTGATACTCTAGATTAGTTAGAAGAACAAAGACAGCACTTAACTGCCCTTAATAAATTTATGACCTTGACCCAGCTGAACTACACTCTGAGGTCCTGAAAGAACTGGTAGGTGTTCCTACTGAACCACAGAAGCACTGTCAGTAATATTTGAAAGGTCATGGAAAAATATAAGCAGTAATATAAATTGTAAAAGGGCAGTGTTTTCACATTTTAGAAAAATGATTCTGCAAGCTATAGGTCAGTGAATTTGATTTCAATTAATAGGAAAAGTTATCAAAGGGATCATTAAAAGACAGCTAGTAAACATCTATGATGGGAACCAGTGATTACAAAGAATCAGCCCGATTTTATCAAGAACACCCTAACCTCTTTCGTTTTGGGGTCAAGATTATTAAGCTAATAGATGAGGTGAATGCTGTGGTAGAGTCTATCTAGATTTTACCAAAGCTTCTGATAAAAAAAAAAAAAATCTCAGCATTATTATATAAGAGATGAGAGGTACAGAATAGATAATTCTATTACTGTAGATTCAAAACTGATTAAATGGCCAGATTAAAAGATTAATTGTAAATGTAAAATATAACAGGAAATCTGTAGTCTCATACTCTGGGGATATGTTCTTGGTTCTATACTATTTAGCATTTTGATCAATGCCTTGGATAAAGTCATGAAGAATATGTTCATAAAATTTTCTGAAGATGCAAAGCTGAGATCTAAGACATTGGATGATAGAGATGGGGTTCCAAAAGTTTGACAGGATAGAACCACCTTTCTCAAAATGTGATCCAGTCATTCTCTGATCCCCCCAAGATTCTTTCAGGGATTACAGGAGAACAAAACTATTTTCATAATGATACTGAGATGTTTTAATTCCTAATGTGGTAAATATCAATAGATATAATTTGTATGTTTGTATGTATATATGTAAATATATACACATATACATATATACTCACACACATACACACATATACATACACACACATATATACAGAGAGAGAGAGAGAGAGAGAGAGAGAGAGAGAGAGAGAGAGAGAGAGAGAGAGAGAGAGAGGGAGTGAGGGAGTGAGAGAGAGAGAGAGAGAGAGAGAGATGCTTAGACAGAACTCAGAAAGATTGGGTCTTTTTCTGGAATGCAGTCTCAATATGAATCAATAATGTAATGTGGTATCAGACAAACAAAGAAAAAAAACTAATCTGATCTTGGACTGCATTAAGAGAGGCATCGGTTCTTAGAACAATGAGGTGAAAGTCCTATTGTATCCTTTCTTTGAATGACTTAATCTTGAGTATTGTGTACAGTTCTTGGTGCGTATTTAAGGAGGACATGGATGATCTGCAGAGTGTCCAGAGAAAGGCATCCAAGATGGTGAATGACTTTGAGTCCATGGCATATGAGAATTATTTGAAGAAACCGGTCATGATTATCTAGAAGAGAAGACACAGGGAGAACCTGCTAGTTCTTTTCAGCTCTTTGAAGGACTACAATGTAGTAAAAAGATCAAATTTGTTCTTTTTCATATAGAAATGGAGAACCAGGAATAATGGGAAAAGGTTCCAAAGAGGATTTTTTTTTATACTTGATCTCAATAAAAATAATTCTCAACAATAAGAGCTATCCAAAAGTGGAATGGCCTACCTAGAAGTGGTTGTGTATTCTCACTCCTTTGAGACCTTCAAGCAGAGCTTGTCTGACCACTTCTTCTGTCTTTTATAATGGCATACCTTTCCTATATAGGTTAAATTTGATCAACATTGATGTCCCATCTAACTCTAAAATTCTGTGATTCTGGTAAATAAAAAAGGAGTCTTATGTGTTGTCCTCCAAAGAGGTGCTTCTGATGTATGTATTAGCATCCTGTAAGTTTCTCTGACAGCTCTGACATAAGAAGCACTTTTATAAAGAATCATTTGATTGTAAACCTCAAATGACCCATAAAACAAAGACATGCATTTGCCAAAGGTTCTCCCCACTGTCCTGGTGATGTTTGCACAGGGAATTCCCCAATCTAAAGGGAATTTTTTATTGATATTATCAAGTTCCAGAACAATGTCAGGCCTGCTCAGTGAGATCTATAGCTTTTGAAAGGAAAGCAGTTTAACAATAGGGGAAAAAAGATGCCAATAACTATAACATGCAATCTTTGATAGGAAGGAAAGAAGCATTTGTTAAGCGCATACTATGTATTAGGCCCTGTGCTAAGTGATTTACAAATATTATCTCATTTTATCCTTTTACAACACCCCTGTGAGGTATGTGCTTTATTATTATCCTAATTGTACAATGGAGAAAACTGAGACATACAGGTTTAGTGACTTACCTAGGGTTACAAAGCTAGTAAAATATGGAGGACACATTTGAACTCAGATATTCCTGTCTCCAGGCCCAGAGCTCTATCTACTATACCACCAAACTGTCCATGACTTTGATAGTCAACGCATAAATATTAAACAGGCACATCAGATGGAAAATGATTGTGACCACTATTGTACAAGAAGAATTTGGACTGAATCATGTGGTGGAAATTTTACAGCACTTTCAATGATCCTAAGTGTCTCTCTGATATAAATATTAATCTTTTTAGCATTCTTTTCCTCCCAGTGATGCCATATGTTTATTCACATTGGATCACCCCAATCTAAAAACCTATAAATTGAACAAATTGACAAAGGTTGACTTTATTAGAGATTTACTTGGGAAAAGGAGTATCAATAAAGCTGTCATCCAACAAGTATATGATTAGAAAAGATAAAGAGATGGAAAGCCCAATGTGTTGAGTAAATCTTTTAGAAAGGATTTATGGAAGGATAAGGACCAGAATTTTAAAAGGATGAGAAGTCATGTGTGGTACATAACCTGTGCCACTAGATTTGTGCGACTTTAAATTTCACAACTGTAGAGCATACATGCATCAGTGAAATCAAAAATCCATTGAAGAATTCTTTTTTTTTATTTTTTTTTCTTTTAGTAGAGTTTGGACATATTTTATTGGTATACAGTCTTTCTGGAGGGATATCTTGATTTCTATCTCCATATGCATGTACACAGACAAACAGACACATATATGTATAGATGTACCTGTATTTATATTTATTTTATGCATTATTGTGTTTCCATGTATATCTGCACAGATACCTAATGCATACAAAATATGTACATATACACACATATAAAAACACAAAACAAACAAAAACAACCTTCTCTACCAATGCAAATCTATATCACAAACATTAGTCCCCAAAAGTTACGTAGAATACTAGGTAAGACATTAAGTGGCTTGTCACATAGCCAACATATCTCACAGATGGAATTTGAAGCTAGCTTGTCTTGACTCCAAGGCTAGCTTGCTCTAAGCACCATACCCTGCCAGCTCTTGTTGCTTCATTTACATATTGTTACTTTATAAATGAAATAACTAATTATATTTTGCTGTAATAAAATGTGTTGATGTAATATAAAAACTGGTGTGGTATTTCCCTGACTTTCTTAATTGTCTACTCATAAATCCATTCAAAACTAAATATTTTTCTCATATGTTAACAAAACAATAAATATCTCATTCCTTGGGTGAAGGTCACTTATGGAGATTATTAAGGTCTAGAGTAGGAAATTAAAAAAATGAAATAAAAATAAATCTCTTAATATACACATTCTAAATTCTTACATTGATGAAAACATAACCCACTTGCAGATTCATCTACCATGGAATATAAAACATCTCTATTTGTGATTTTGATTAGGTATAGTGTTTTGCGCTTCTAGCCAAGTTCATTAACACTCAAATATTCATCTCAGGTGCCAAAAATTTACCAAGTTAGAAAACATATGACTTTAATATTGCATTATTTATATCTTAGCACATGGCTAAAATTTATTCTTTATATATTATAGCATGTTTTTATCTTTTCTATTTGCTCTCCAAACTCATCTAATTTTCAAGAAAGTATGGCATCATAGTGGAAGAATCAAGGATTAGGAATGCCTCTGCTACCACTTATTAGCCTTGTGACTTTAGGCAAATCACTGATCCTCCCTGAACCTCAGTTTCTTCTTCTGTATAACTGGAATAATAGTCCCTCTCTTCTTGTCTCACATAGTTTTTCTGTAAACAAGATAATGAATGTTAAAGTGCATTTTCAACTATAAAGTCACATAAACATATACTTCATTACCTTGCCAGGGGCCTTGTGAAGTCAGCATGGCAATTAGGATTATCTCCTACAGAATATCTTAACCTGC
Organism: Trichosurus vulpecula; assembly: GCF_011100635.1. Taxonomy (NCBI): domain Eukaryota; kingdom Metazoa; phylum Chordata; class Mammalia; order Diprotodontia; family Phalangeridae; genus Trichosurus; species Trichosurus vulpecula. Next base: position 392,265,576 of record NC_050574.1, read on the forward strand.
ATGTTTGTACTTAGGTTGTAGATTTTTAAAATCTAAATATTATACAGTTATGAGTGTTTGCATGCATGTATGTATTGGGAGTGAATTTATAAGCTGTTGACATCTGGCAAATGTTTATAAATTGACATTGAATACCTGTAAGAAGGGGTGGATTTAAAATCACTCTAAGAGCTTAGGATGAGATTTCTAAAATGCTCTCCAGTGCTTTTTTCACTAGCAAGAGGTGTTCCATTCTTTTGTGACCCATACCCCTTAATTGCTGTCAAACATAATTATTCCACAGTGAGCATGACAGTTAATTCAATCAGTGATGTTACAAATAGTGGCCTGAGGTGATATGCATTTTGGGGGTTCTTGGGTGGCTCACCAAATAACCTTGGGCAATTATTGCTTTACAATTGTGTGCTGTTTGTTCAGAATTTCACAGCTCTTTCTAAATCTCTGTTTGTTTCAATGGGAACTATAACTCTTATACTCTCTTAAGATTCTTATGCTCTCTTTTCTATCTTCAATGTGTGTAAAGTATAGCTTTGTATGTAAACATTCCATACATAGAAATAAATATAATCCTGGATTTTTGTGGTAGCTCTAGATACCTATGGCCCTAAGCAAACCGTGATGAAAAGACCTTTTGTGAAGAGATATCAAGGAGAAATGATATCACTAGGGGAGAAAAACCTCTACCAAATAGGCTCAGTTTTCACAATACTGACATACTGGGCAAGGTTTCTATGGGACAAGGTCAATACTATTCTCTCTTCTGCTCATTGGCATTCCATGAGCTAAGCTGGTACATGTAGACATAACTAACAGTAGAGGAAAGAAATTACAGGCATATAGGTCATAGGGGGAGCTATTTCAGCAGTCCAGATATGAAGGGAGTAAGTGTTATTGCAGTGTTCCAGATATGAAGGATTATGTTTGAGTGAATGGGTCAATAAAATATTTATTGAGTACTAAACACAAAGTATTGTACAAAATGTTGGAGATGCAGATAGAAAAATAAAATAGTCCCTAGTGTCAGTGAATATGAAAAGGAAGGGATGGATGGAAGGAGTCTCTTGACTTGATGACTGGGTATCTGGGAGCAAAGAGGAGTCAAAGATGCTAATAGAAGTTATGAGCCTTGGTGACTGGGACAATGGTAATACTATTGTAGGAATTAGAGAAATCCATTTGAGATGGGTACATAGTAGGTACTTAGTAAATGTGTCAGGTACAGAGGAGGCACTTAATAAATATTGATTGATTGAGGTAGAATAAATTCATTTCAGGACATGTTGAGATTGCGGTATTGGTAGGCAATCTAGGTAGTATTGAGGGACAGATAGTAGTTGAATATGTGAGACTGATATTTGGAATTAAGATGAGACAGAGAGATAAGGAAACAGACAGAGAGAGAAGTACAGTGAGAAACACAGACAGAAAGAAGGGAGAAAGATGAAGTTATATGCATAGAGAGGGTTACTGGAGAGAATGTAGAGTGAGAAATTATGTGGTGCTGAATAAAAAAAAAATCTTGATAGGCACATCTGGATTTAGGAAACATGAAGTGAAAAGAAGCCAAGGATAACAGTGAGAAGATTATTTGGTTTGGGAATCAGAGCACTTAGTAATAATGTTTATATAATGCTTTCAGGTTTGCAAAGCATTGTACATATGTTACCTCATTGGAGCTAATCCTACATCTATACCTTACTGCTTACTTGCTTTAAGCGAAACCTTTCACTTTCATGGACTCAGTTTTTTCTCTGGTAGAATTCTGTGGTTAGACTCAATGACCTATAAGGACCTTTCATTAGGAGGGTCATGTTATCCCTTGAGATTCAAGGGAAGAAGAACTGCATAGGTGTATATGTACGTGTGTGTACATATGTATGTATCACATATAGATACATACAAACATACATATATATATATACACATACAAGGAGAGGGAGGGAGGAAGGGAGAGAGAGAGAGAGAGAGAGAGAGAGAGAGAGAGAGAGAGAGAGAGAGAGAGAGAGAGAGAAAGAGAGAGAGAGATGAGAGATGAAAGGCAATGGCGACAAGCATCTCAATGAAGTAGAAGGCAAAGTTGCCTGCCAAAAGGGATTGAATTGCATGCTCAGGGGAGATATGATTGTAGGACTTTGCAATAAAAGGAGTGAAGTAAAACAAGAACAAGTGCTAACTGGGAGAATAGATGAAGATGAAGGGAACAGAGGTAACAATGAGGTTGAAGAGCACGTTCAAATGGAGCAAGAAGGAAGATCAAGCACATGTGGTAAGAGAAGGGAATTCCAGTCCCAGGTATTTTTGAAGTCAGGTATGACGGTTTTCTGTGATGATAGGACATAAGTTTTCATGACCTCTAAGGGTAGTGGGCATAAAGAAGAAGGGCCTGGGAAGTGAGGAGATTGGCTCCCCTGTCCAAAGGAAGGAAAAGAGTATTGGACTGGTAATTAAGAGATCTAAATTTCAACCCCAGATCCAACACTTGCTAGCTCTTTCACTTTAAGCAAGTCACTGAAATATCATGTTCATTTTCCTCAAGTATGCATGAGGTTGTTATGAAACAAGTGCTTTGAAAAGTTAAGTAGATAAATGTGAGCTGTTATGAACTGAGGACCAGATTGTGCTAGAAGTGTCACCATTTTGAATTTCAAAGTAACCAAGTGTAGTGTGAGGTTATTCATTCAACAACATCCAACATACACAATGAAATGTCTACTACTATAGTCAGGGCAATGTGGTACAGACTGGGGAATATATAAACAGATAAAACATAGAAATTCCCTATACTGAGAAGAGTTACACTATTAGCTTAGGGCAATTAGGTGGCAAAATGGATAAAGTGTCAGTCCTGGAGTCAGGAATACTGGTCTTCCTGAGTTCAAATCTAGCCTCAGACACTTACTGTGTGTTCCTAGGCAAATCATTTAATCCTATTTGCTTCATCTTCCTCATCTGTAAAATGATCTGGAGAAGGGAATGGCAAACCACACCAGTATCTCTGCCAAAACAACAACAACAATCAAGTGGGGTCATGAAGAGTCAGACATAATGGAAAAACAACTGAACAACAATAGACTTGGTGCTAGTCATTGAGAAAAGTAGGATAATATTGTGGAGGCCAGTATATTACAGCAGCAGGGATCTGGAAAGGATAGCATAATTGGATGATGTTACCTTCAAAAGAGGAGAGGTCATGTATGGAGTAGAGGTGAAACAAGAGTCTGGTAATGGCAGTGGCAGTTAGGATGAAGGAGCATGCCGACTTCATCTTTGAGTTCAGTGTGTCAAGGAGTATAAGAGATGACTGGCCAGCGTTAGAGGTGGTGCTCAGAAATATGTTCTTTTCAATTCTCAGATGATGTCAGATGTCAAGGCAACAGTGTCTAAACTGCAAAAAAGGTTTCACTTCATCCTAAAAAATTTCTGCTTACCAAGAAAAGACTAAATTATCTTTTCTGTTCCAAAGAGTAGACCACTTCAGGGCTATCTTCTTTTCCTTGTGTGTGTAGAATCTCAATGGGCTTGGAAAAGACTTTGTGAGAACACAAAAGAAAAAGAAAATACTCCTGAAAAAGAAAACTGAGATTCACAGATCTGAAACCTTTATTTCAGATGAAATGAAAAAGAGTGATGAACAACTTGAGAGGAGACTTTGAATACTGTTATAAACTAGCAGAAGACTTATTAATTATGGGGCTGAAATGAAACTCACATACTAAATTATACTATAAATATTTATTTTGATAATTTCATAGTTGAACCCTGAGATTTAGTCCAAATGGAAAAATAGTGTAGTCCTGTTCCTGGAGATCTGAAGATCACAATTATAAAGATATGAGATGGGACATGGTGTAATAGAGAGAAAGCTGGTCTCAAGAGTTAGGAATCTTTTTGTTCAATACTATCTCTGACTGATAGGTACTCTGGAACTATGGGCAAGTCATTTAACCTGATAGACAGTTCTCTGATACTTGAAGTCACAGAGTAGGTGCTGAACTATATTGGTAAAAAGAGTTTCCTTATTTTCTCACTGTACCAGTGACATCTTAGGATATATTTACAAACATCACTTACATTCGTATATACCATCTATGTATTGGATATATATGTTTATATGTATATATATATGTGTATATATATATAGTCTGTGTATATCACACATATTTATTATATATGCCATATATACCACAAAATACTTTATATTATAGATATTGTATTATGTAGTGGTCTAAATTACATTTCCCTCATAAAGATTATTTATGAATTATGAATTATTTATTATTATAAATTATTACAAAATAGACCCTAAAACATTGGTGTTTTCTATTCTCTCTTTAAAACATTTTAAGTCGTAAAACTTTAGTAAAATTCACCTCTGTTCTAATACCTGAAACTACCTTGACATGAAAAATGAATATCCATGGTTTATTTACTACTATCAAACATATAAATCCCTTCTCAGGGGTTTCATCAAGTTACCACAATGATCCCATATTCTTTAAGGCCACCCCAGCAGGTATAACCAAGCTGGAAGCTTCTACCAACATAGATAGACTTTAAAGAATGAAAGCATCATTTGATTCTAACAGAAGCAACCACAGCAACAACAACAAAGATATTAGTAATAATAATGGTTAGCATTTATATAGATTTTTAAGGTTTACAAAGTACTTTACACATATTCTCTAGTAGCAGCTCTATGAGGTAGGTGCTATTATAATCCTCCTTTCTATAATTTAGGAGACATGAGCCAAGCTTAGATCTGAAATACATCAACAGACGATTTGAGTCATGTATGCCTTTGGAAGATTATTGTGGTATATTCTGTTGGTCTAAAATAAGTTCTGCCATACTGTTTTGAGAAGTCCCATTAGTTTTTGCGGATTTGAGAGTCCTGTGCCAGTGATTAGCATCCTTGCTTTTATGGAACCTGGGGATATCATAATCAGTTTTGTAAGGATCTGGATTACTTAGACTTTTCCAAGTACCAATTTACTGTGTACTTAGGAAGGTCTGCATAAACTAGAGTTATAATTATATTAACAATATAGAAACTTTTACAATATAGAAATGCTCATTTTATTTGGTATTTAATTTCAAATTTTTTTTTAAATGCAATTTATTTATTTAACATATTTGGTTTTCAGCATTGATTTTCACAACAGTTTGAATTACAAATTTTCTCCCCATTTCTGCCCTCCCCCCCACTCCAAGATGGCGTATATTCTGGTTGCCCTGTTCCCCAGTCAGCCCTCCCCTCTATCACCCCCCTCCCCTCTCATCCCCTTTTCCTTTCCTTTCTTGTAGGGCAAGATAAATTTCTATGCCCCATTGCCTGTGTATCTTATTTTTTAGTTGCATACAAAAAGTTTTTTTGTTTTTGAACATCTGATTTTAAAACTTTGAGTTCCAAATTCCCTTCCCTCTTCCCTTCCCACCCACCCTCCCTAAGAAGTTGAGCAATTCAACCTAGGCCACACATGTATTATTATGTATAACCCTTCCACAATACTCATGTTGTGAAAGGCTAACTACATTTTGCTCCTTCCCAACCCATCCCGCTTTATTGAATTTTCTCCCTTGACCCTGTCCCCTTTCCAAAGTGTTTGTTTTGATTACCTCCACCCCCATCTGCCCTCCACTCCATCATCCCCCCGCCTTTTATTTTTTTTTTTTATCTTCCTCCCTCTTCTTTCCTGCGGGGTAAGATACCCAACTGAGTATGTATGGTATTCCCCCTCAGGCCAAATCTGATGAGAGCAAGGTTCACTCATTCCCCCCTCACCTGCCCTCTCCCCTCCTCCCATAGAACTGCTTCCTCTTGCCACCTTTATGGGAGATAATCCACCCCATTCTATCTCTCCCTATCTCCCTCTCTCAGTATGTTACTCTCTCATCCCTTAATTTCATTTTATTTCTTTTAGATATCTTCTCTTCATCCTCAACTCACCCTGTGTCTGCTCTCTCTCTTTTACATATATATATATATATATACACATACATACATATACACATAGATACATACATACATTCACATTCACTTATATATATACTTAAACATATATATATATATATGCATATATATATATGCATATTCCCTTCAACTACCCTAATACTGAGGTCTCATGAATCATACTCATCATCTTTCCATGTAGGAATGTAAACAAAACACTTCAACTTTAGTAAGTCCCTTGCAATTTCCGTTTCTTGATTACCTTTTCATGCTTCTCTTGATTCTTGTGTTTGAAAGTCAAATTTTCCATTCAGTTCTGGTCTTTTCACTGAGAAAGCTTGAAAGTCCTCTATTTTATTGAAAGTCCATATTTTGCCTTGGAACATGATACTCAGTTTTGCTGGGTAGGTGATTCTAGGTTTTAATCCTAGCTCCATTGACCTCCGGAATATCGCATTCCAAGCCCTTCGATCTCTTAATGTAGAAGCTGCCAGATCTTGGGTTATTCTGTTTGGGTTTCCACAATACTCAAATTGTTTCTTTCTGGCTGCTTGCAGTATTTTCTCCTTGATCTGGGAGCTCTGGAATTTGGCAACAATATTCCTAGGAGATTTCTTTTTGGGATCTATTTGCGGAGGCGATCGATGGATTCTTTCAATTTCTATTTTGCCCTGTGGCTCTAGAATATCAGGGCAGTTCTCCTTGATAATTTCCTGAAAGATGGTATCTAGGCTCTTTTTTTGATCATGGCTTTCAGGTAGTCCAATAATTTTTAAATTATTTCTCCTGGATCTATTTTCCAGGTCAGTGGTTTTTCCAAGGAGATATTTCACATTGTCTTCCATTTTTTCATTCCTCTGGTTCTGTTTTATAATATCCTGATTTCTCATAAAGTCACTAGCTTCCACTTGCTCCAATCTAATTTTTAAAGTAGTATTTTCTTCAGTGGTCTTTTGGACCTCCTTTTCCATTTGGCTAATTCTGCCTTTCAAGGAATTCTTCTCCTCATTGGCTTTTTGGAGCTCTTTTGCCATTTGAGTTAGTCTATTTTTTAAGGTGTTGTTTTCTTCAGTGTATTTTTCAGTATTTTTTTGGGTCTCCTTTAGCAAGTCATTGACTTGTTTTTCATGGTTTTCTCGCATCCTTCTTATTTCTCTTCCCAATTTTTCCTCTACTTCTCTAACTTGCTTTTCCAAATCCTTTTTGAGTTCTTCTATGGCCTGGGGCCAGTTCATGTTTTTCTTGGAGGCTTTGGTTGTAGGCTCTATGACTTTTTTGTCTTCTTTAGGCTGTATGTTTTGGTCTTCTTTGTCACCAAAGAAAGAATCCAAAGTCTGAGACTGAATCTGGGCACGTTTTCGCTGCCTGGCCATATTCCCAACCAACTAACTTGACCCTTGAGTTTTTCAGTGGGGTATGACTGCTTGTAGATTACAGAGTTCTATGTTCTACGTTTGGGGGGGAGGTGCCAGCTCTATCAGAGCCGCACTCCTCCTTCCCCAAGGACCCCCAGTCCAGACTGGGCTCAGATCTTTGGCAGGCTGTGCACCCCTGCTGTGATCCGCCACTTAATTCCTCCCACCAGGTGGGCCTGGAGCTGGAAGTAACAACAGCTGTAGCTGCCCCACCTCCGCTGCCCCCGGGGCTGGAAGCCGAACCTTGAACTCCTTCCACTCCCGCAGCTTTTCCCACTAACCTTCTCCGCAGTCTTTGGTGTTTGTGGGTCGGGGGGTCTGGTAACTGCTCACGTATTCAGGGCGCTAGGGCCCCCTCCGCCCGGCTTCCGGTCTGGATCGTCCAGGCCGCTCAGGCTGGGCTCTGCTCCACTCCGTTCCCAGCTCCCAGCTCCCAGCTCCCAGCTCCGTGTGGAATAGAGCTCACCCAGAGACCATCCGGGCTGTCCTGGGCTGGAGCCCTGCTTCCCTCTGCTGTTCTGTGGGTTCTGCCGTTCTAGAATTGGTTCAGAGCCATTTTTATAGGTTTTTGGAGGGACTTGGGTACGAGCTCACTGTAGTCCGTGCTTACCAGCCGCCATCTTGGCTCCGCCCCCCTTAATTTCAAAATTTAAAACATAATTATTAATATTCAAGAAATCCATTAGCCTAGGTGTGTCTGGTAGATCTTTTGTGCTTATTGGTAAGGAATTCAAAAAGGAAATGAAACAATTTTCTTTTAAGTTTTAATGAAAGATATATTAGAGAATGAAGTGTAACCTATTAAGAGACATTTCTTAAGTTATTTATATGATGCAAGGACAAAATTTTCCCCCTAATTCCTAAATTAGGATTTTTAAAAAATCTCTTCTTAATCATGCATTTAGCAGTGGAAAAATAGCTGCAAACTTCATAAGAGTTGACCTTTCTAGAATCTCTGTGAGATAGTTTACAGGCCAAGAAATTCTCATTCCATAGCTTGGGAAAACAAATACAAACGTAAAGATAGAGCACTGGGCTTGGAATCAGGAAGACTCATCTTCATGAGTTCAAATTTGACCTCAGACACTTACTAGCTATGTGACCTTGAGCAAGTCACTTAATCCTGTTTGCTTCAATTCCTTATTTGTAAAATGAGCTGGAGAATAAAAATGGCAAACCATTTCAGTATTCTCGCCAAGAAAACCGCAAATGGGGTCATGAAGAGTCAGACCCAACTGACAAAACTGAGCAATAAAAATACATGTATTGTGTGTTATTTTTGTGTATGTGTATAGTGTTTCACAAATTTTAAATGCTAGCTTTTATTATGTGAGCAGCTATTTAAGTGGTGTTTGGTGATGCTATTTGGATTTCTTATTTGGATTTCTTAGTAATGTTTTAAAACACAGAAATGTTGGGTTCTTAAACAGCACTTAACCAGGTATGTAAAAGGGGTGAGTAAAAACATACTTCACTGGAGTTTTGTGATCAAGAGATTTGTAAAGGGAAAAGGCAGGAGAAAGAAGATAACTACCTTCATATATCTGCTGAACCAAATAACACTGACAGCAGTACCTACAGCGCAGGAAGAGCAATAGCAGGGAAGGGTGATAATAATTCACTCAGGACAAAATTCAAAGGGGGAGTCAGCAATAAAGCCATGACCTCCAATATCTAGTCACATTTATATGACAGATAGGTAGCTCATGAGGTGAAGCGGATTTCCAGATTCCAGGAGACCTAATTAACAGATACATATTATTCAAAATGAGAGATATAATTGTGCCGCTGTATTCTACCATAATATACAGCAGGCAGAGTATGATTTTCTGGTTTTTAGTAAGAGCGTGGATAAGCAACAGAGGTTCAAAGAAAGAGGACTGGACTGTCCTAATGAATATCTGCTTCTATTCAAATATTTTCAAAACCATTTTTCTTCACTCTTACCAAAATAAAATGGCATCAAGGTTTCTGACTAACCATATATTCCAACTTGTTTTTAAAATATGTTAAGACTATGCATTTAAATGTCTACTAGAGGGGGACAAAAGGCTCTTCCAAAGTTTTCATCTGATGCCTCATCTAGGCATGGACTAAATTTATACCCTTGTTTCTTAAAAGACAGAAAAGTATATAACCTCTGAGATATCCAAACAAGTTGTAAAGGCCACAATATTGGTCCTTAAGCATCTGAGTCAGCAGTAGCCATACTAGAATATTTAAATGTAGATTGCCTAAAGGGTAAAAACATGGATTCATGGTAGAGTTTAAATCAGGGCCTACCACCAAGGAGTCAGACTAGGGAAGCACAGGAGTGACAGGAAGCATTGCCAAAATGTCCATTGTTCAACTTAGCTAAATTTGGAGGTTTCCTGAAAGATGATGATTTTTTTTTGGCTGCAGAAATTATCACAGGACATCTACTATGTTATAGCACTGTTTTGATCTGATTTATTGATGAATTTCCCAAATAATTAATTACAAATCCCTGAAGTAATACTGAAATAGTTGAGTGATGACCATCCATAGAATTTTTAGGGCATGTCATAGAACATCAGAATCATGCAATCTTACATATTTGAAAGGAACTCAAAGTCCATCTAATTTAACATAAACCTACACAAAAATCCTCTCTCCAACATTCCCCAATAGTTGCCATCCAGACTTTTATTGACAACATTTAGTTTTGAGGAACTCATTACCTTTTAAGACATTTCAATTAAGTGTAACAAATATTTATTGTGGCAAATGTTTGTAAAGGTGCCCATTCCATTCCTGATAGCTTTAACTGTTAGGGAGTTTTTCCTTACATGTTGGTGAAATCTGTCTCTCTTTAATATCTATCCATAGAGCCTAGTTCACTTACTTTGTCCTGAGCAACAAAACAGAACAGAACAAGGAAAAAGAAGAAAAAACACCACTTTAAAATGTCCAACTTTAGGGAAGGCAGGTTGTATCACACTAACAAGAAATTAGCCCTTGAGCTTTGCTAATTTGTGAAGCAGTCATGAGCCAGACCTTGAGAGTTTGTGATGATGTCTCTTGTTCAACTTAGCTAAATTTGGAGGTTGGCTGAAAGATGATGTGCTTGCATGTCCCGGGAGAGCAGGGCAACAATCCTAGTGTCAGAAAAGAGAGATAGTATCATTATGGAGTTACAGGACCACATGGAAGCCGAAAGACTATTAGTTCTTGTGGGTCTCCGTTGCCAAACCAGAGTTTTAATGATGTTAGAATTTCCTTCCAGTTACATCCTAAAGAAAGCAACATAATATTATATTACTATTCCTGCAGTCTAAATCCACAGCCTCATGGGAATATTTGATTCAGGTGAGGATATATCCTCACCTGACACTACCTGGACCATGACCACACTACTACATCACAGTAGTGAATGGGCAAGGGAGAAAAGCTATCTCTGGGAAAGGCCAAATTTGGAGGAGCCAGGTTGTTACAGATCAACAGACTTTTTAGTACTCTTCCTTCACAGACAGTGCTGTTTTACAAGCTGTACCTTGGCCTTTCACTTTCTGTCCCCAATCTTGGGCTCTTCACCTTTGGCATGAGTTGAATGGCAATCTTTCTTAACCTGACTAGTTCTTGAGTTTTTGTCCATTTGGATCCATGCTGTTTTCCTAAACTCCAGAAATTTCACTAGTAACCAGCTTCTGTCCAGCTTCTCTCCAGAGAAGTGACAACTGAGTTATCTTTTATTAAGGAAAGAGCTCAGTAATAACTATTTCTAAGCAAAATAATAATAATAATAAACATACAGTATTCATGTTTCTCCTTTATTTTAGTTCCTATCCTACCTGTATGAAGCACAGGTTAATTTCTTTTTGAATAGGCTCTTCATTAGTATCTGAGTGGCATATAAAGCACTGACTTTTTCTCTTAAGGTCTGTGCTAATGACCACTTTCCCTCCAGGCACAATTTGAGGTAAGGTCTGGTTGCCTGGGAGATTCTCTTCCTGGCAAAGGCCAAAGCAAGTGATGCCAAACCATAATGCCCAGGTCTTTAGGTTTCAATTGGAGATTTGTAGAGACTGGACTGAGTTCCCATGTGAGTTTTCTAACCTTTAGGCCGAGGCCTCTTTCCCCTCATCTACACTCATTAGTCTTTGTGTGTTGGTGAAAATATTCTTCCTGCCACTGGCCAGCTGGTTGTGTGACAATTGGAAACTACTTCTATCTTTCTGGACCCACTCATGCCTTCCCATCTTGTGCAATTCTCCTCTGTACCCTCCCATCAGTCTTCCATACAGGATATACACAATACATTAACATACTTCTAGACCTTTCAATGTTATATGGGTCAGTACTTTGGAAAATCTATCTAGTATCCCTCATCTTCCTTTCGCGACCAAAGATGAATATTCTTTTTCCAAGATACATCTTTTTGCCATTTGTCTTGTGCAAGTCATCATGGTCAATCTTGTTTCCACTTATAAATCTCTCCATTTCTTTTTGCATCTTCTGCCTTTTTGAGTCTTTAGAAATTGTAGTGCTCCATGATTCATAGCCAATATAGTATCTATCATTTGATTAGTGGTGTTTAAAGTATGAGGTTTTGTGCCAGGGAAGCTTATGATTGTTGGAAGCATTGGACAATTTTTCAAATGTAATCCAGCCAGTTTTTTCTTTCTCCTATCCCAATCTGGACCTGGCTCATTGTCTTTCTGGTTTGTCTATTCTAACTATATGCTGATGTACTAACTCAGTTGGACTGTCAGTGAACTATACATCATCTATGGACAATAGGACATTTTTTATCCTTTTGTTCTTCCCGCTTGGACCAGACATATCAGATAAACAAAGAGGACACCTATTCTGCAGATCATAACATTTTGAAAGCATGGGGAAATCAGTTATCAAGATATTTAAAAGGTGACAATATGTTAATTTTAGTAATATCTCCATCTGTCTGCTTGTCTGTCTGTTTCTGTCTCTCTTGCTTTCTAAGTGATATAAACAGGCTTTGGGGCATTCTTGACAAAATAAAAGTAAGATAAGAACAGGCAAGCTTTCATAAATAATTTTCTACAACAGTTCATATCTTTATAGTCACACAATTGACTGAATTTTGTATAGAATGCCAGTTCCTGCTGGGTTCATTCTTTATTGTATAGAAATAGAGATGGAAACAGAAAGAGAGATAGATATATATATACACACACTTACACACATATACACGTGCACACACAAATATAAATGATGCCTTGATGATAGGAAGCCTTCAAGTCTGTGTTTTGCTTTCTTTATTTTAAAATTATGTATATTTATATACATATGCTTATGTACACACCTACATGTACATACATACATGGAATGATAAAGCATGTATATAAAATATATGTACATATACACATATAGAATTATTAACATGTATATGAGATGTGTATATACATATATAGAATTATATAGCATATATGTGTGCATATATAAACAAATATTTATACATATGCACACACACATGGATATATTTTTTAAAATAAGTTCAAATGAAAAGAGGGAATTGTATACTTAAAAGCTACCAGTCATCAAGATGTTGTGCATTAGTATGTTGAGACTATATAAGTGTCCTTGATAAATACAAGGGCAGAAATAACTTTTATGATCCTCAGATTATCACTATTAGAATAGTGATTAAATAGGGAGATATATGTTTGTTTGTCATCGGTTTCTGAAACTGCCATGCAGAATCCAAAGATGGAGGAGGCATTACCTATGGATGTTGAAGACTACCAGTTTACAGTTGACATTGTGCTAATTGCGTCAAATGCCGAAATGTTACAGGCTCTCGATCTCTCTCTCTCTCTCTCCGTCTCTCTGTATACACACGCACACATACACATATATGTGTGAACATAAATATATATATATGTGTGTGTGTGTGTGTGTGTGTGTGTGTGTGTGTGTAATTGAAATAGATTGGTCTAACAATTCATACAGATAAAAGGAATTATGAATACAAAATACATAGGATTTTCCCTCACATTACTTCCACGAAATATAGGAAAATGACATCATACTTGACCACTAAACCATCTATATAATAGTACTTGCTTTTTAGGATATGGATATTTGAACATCCAACAGATGTGAAAATTAGGTAAATTTGATTGGCCTAGCTAATGGTGGTGCAATGGAAAATAAAATGGTCTAAGAATTAGAGAACTAAGTCCCAATTTTTCTAATTACTCCCTGTGTGACCCTGGGTACATCACCGTGCTTGGTTCTGTCTCAGTTCCCTTATCTACAAAATACAGAGTTTGAATTTTCTGATATCTAGGTTTATTCCAGATTTAATTTTCAGGGAATTCACTATCACTTGCATGTCATCTGTTACTTCCCTTTCAGACTACATGATAAATTTTACATACAGCAATTTTTTTCAGGTCAGTGGCCTAAGTTCAAAACCTGAATCTTCAGGGGGGAAAAGTTTTGAAAGAGACCATTTAATTGCAAACTATGTCGTAAGAGCAGGCTGAATCTTTTGTTGTTTCTTTCAGTGCTTAGCGCTGATATATAGAATGATGCAATGAGGAATTGAAAAAGTAATAATGCATATTAATAGAGAACATCAATATTCGCAAATGTTTTTCTCACAATATCCTGCAAAGTATTTTATGCAAGTGTTACTCTGACAACCTATTTTTTATAGTTTAATGTAATTGTTCATCAATAACTCACAAAGTATAATCATCTGTGATCACTTTAACTCCAGAATTTGCCTGAACTTATTCCTTATGCTTTATCTTGACAGTTTATAGGTAAGGAGAGAGAGGAACAGAGAGGTTGTGACTTGCCCAAGTCACATATCAAGCTCCTTCTGGATCTTAATGCCTTATCCTCCTTCCTATAAGTTACAAATTCCCCTGATGTCCAACTAAAGACATTCTCCCCATTGTCTCTACCATAAGTCCCATTTCTTTATGACCGTTTTGTGTAACAGTTGCTGCTTGGACAATGATGATGCCTGTGGTAGAGAATTTTGTTAGCATTTCAAAGGCTTGAGTTTTGACTGCTGCTCTTGTACACTGAATGAAATCAGTACATAGCATGTTAGAGTTCATTGGAAAGGAACACTAGGCAGAACCATGTTGACTTTGTTTTATGGCCAAAACCTATCCAAAAGTACAATATATGGTATTTACTAACTAATGATGTTTTAACTTATGATTGTTTATAAATTTTATGTAGTTTTTCAATATGACTCTTCTTGAGGTTTATCAGAGCTTTGTCAAGTAAGGGAATAGTAGCACCCTCTTAAATTAGAAAGCAAAGTTAAAATCTGTTGCACCTCTCCAATACTAATGTGATTTGTAGGAGAGAAGCGTGTGTGTGTGTGTGTGTGCGCGCGCATACACGCATGTGTGTGTGCATCCTTTTCACTATATTACCACTCTTAGAGTCATAAGATACTGAAGAGAAATGCTTAATGACTAAAAGAACTAAAGACTGAAGCCACAGAATTGGGGATCAACTCTATCTTGCACTTTTATGGAATGGGGCAAGTCATTTGGTCTTACTCTACTAATTTGTAAAATATGGACCGCGTGTCACTGTGAGGGTGAATGAAATATATCCATCAACATGTAGCCAGGTAAGTAAATACCAAGCCTAAAATCCATCAGTGCAAATCTTAGTAGAATGAGGTAGTGGACCTGATGTTAGTTATGCCATGGTTCCTTTCTCGGTTTTTTTGAAGTTTGAAAACATATTTCCATGCATATAAGGCAAACCAGTAAGAATATACTGTATTAGGAAGGCAGAATTTATAATTTCAAAGAGGATCATATATATGTCTGAAAGGTTCAGAACCGTGAGATATACGGAATCTTCAAAGTAGGAGGCAGAAGAATCAAAGCATATATTTGGGCTCCACAGTAACCAACGCACAAACCAGCATCCCCATTTTGATATATTGATCAAAAGCTTCCAGGCCCAATAAGTCCGCCTCACAAGAGTAACCAGGAGGCCAGAGAGAAGCATGATGGTGTAAAGTAAAATCATATACATGCTTCCCCTCTATGGTAAAAAGATTACCCACTGGCCTCAAGTCCTTGTTCAGCGTCCTCCCGCAGGTCAGCTCTGCTACCGGCAGCTCCTGCTTCAGCTTCGGCTGTAGCTGTAGCAGCCTCTGGCTCCAATGGAAGCTGTTTTTAACCATCCGGCTTCTGCGGGGGTGTAAGGTACGCCAGGGAAAGCACAGGTTCTTTCGATCAGCTTAAGCAAGGGAAGCTAGGTGAAGGGGCCGACAAGCTTACTCCAATCCAACATATAAACAGCATTCAGTTAGTTCAGGGGAAAAAGCCAAACTATTCAAGGGCACTTGTTGACTAAGTGCTAAGGAGCCCGTTTTTGGTTACCAACACATATACTGAGTACCTACTATGTGCAATCCACTGTCTGTGAATTGTTTTCAATGAGAGATTTAAGTTAAATAACTGAAGCATAAAATTTTAGTTATCCGTTTTTCCTTAATTAGTGTTTTAGAGAAGTAACTGACAAAGAATGGGGCTCTAATTTAATTCAATTTATTGAGAATATATATATTGTCTGAACAAGTTGTGGCATATGATTTTGATGGAATACTACTGTGCTATAAGAAATTATGAGCTCAAAGATCTTAGAAAAACATGGAAAGACTTGCGTGAAATAATGAAGAGTGAAAGGAGCAGAACCAAGAAAATGTTGTATACAGTGACAGAAATATTGTTTTAAGAATGACTGAGTGAATGAGTTATTTTGTCTATTATAAATAGCCAAATTAAACATACAGGACATATACAGAAAGATCCTATCTATATCCAGAGAAAGAACTGATAAATAGAAATGCACATGGAATGATTTTACATTTATTTATACCTATTTGTGTCTAATGGTAGGGAAGAAAAAAGAAATTTGTATGATAATTTTGTTATATATTTGAAGGGAATAGCACGTTGTGCATAACAGATTTGCAGTTTCATGTACAATCATCTTTTTAAATTGTACTATGTTGTGGAAATGCTTGTTTTATTCTGAAAATTTCAAAGGAAAAAAGAAAAGAACATACTTATAAGAACTTAGCATTACAAATCACTCTGCTAGGTGAAGATGTGGAGGGTTATAAACATGAATCAAATTTAATCCCCAACCTTAAGGATTTGCCTGTGATAGAGTATATTGTGGTTAGCAGATTGTAGTGTGGTATACAGCCGTGTGGGAGAGAGTTGCTGTAATCCCTTTGTCATTCCCCTTAGGGATATCTGTTATCTGTGTTCAATTCCACATCTCCCTAGTCTTCCTGTCCAACAGCTGATAAAGAACTTCTATGATGGGTGAGCAGGTATAATTAACTCAATGATGATAGCATGCAATAACTTCCCTATTGGGGTTGAGACCTTCTAGAAATTCCCATAAGCAACAATACGAGCTTGTCAATTTATAAAGGAGCCACAGTCAATCAGTGCTGCCAAGATAAGGCAGAAGGGATAGGATCAGGCAATTTCTTGAGTTAGAGCCTTCACAGCTGAATACAATTTATGCTTTCCCTGATAAATGCTTGGATTAACCTATCAGGAATTAGGCTGCCAGAGTCAACATGAGACAAAACTTGGTCAGAAAGTAGCGATTATGTGCTAGAAGCTAATGTTCCCAGAGATTTCAAAGAGAAGGAGACACCCTGTAGCGAGTGTTATTGACTCATTAAATCTCTCCAATCAGCACTGAAGTCAGTCAAACACAGATCAGTGTTGACATATGCTTTACGTTCACTATCTAAATGAGGTAGCAGCTTGGAAATGATTTGATGTATTTGGTATAGAAATGAATGGTTTGAAAAGGAGAAGCAGCCTGTTGTAGTTGGAAAGAGAGTTGTTTTTGGAGTTGGGGAGATCTGGGCTGAAATCTTGCTTCTGATGTGTATCAGCTGTGTCACCATAGGCAAGATATTTAACTAATTATGCTCCCAGTGGGCACTCTAACACTTTAAATTATATATATATATATATATATATATATATATATATATATATATATACTTTACATTAAAGAAAGGAGTATCCACACTGGAAGTTCCCTACTCTAATGAAATCATGTCAATGGATTAAAAATTGTTGTTTACTTTTATAATATATTATTAACTGGAAACTAATCTAGTGAAAATCTTTAATAAAATAATAGCTCATTTGCTATACACAAATCTGTTGCTGCCTGCTTTCCAAGAGAATATTTGGAATATGGTATTTCATGTTTCCAAAGCTTAGTTTTGAATTAGTCCACATAGACTTTTATCAACTGTCAAAAAGGTGTGGTTATATGTATATGTTATTACATATATGTATATACACACAGTGTTCCAAAAGTCTTAGTGCAGATAAATTGCACTGAGACTTCTGAGACACTCTGTAGTTATCTTCTTCCAAATTGCATAAGCATAAATTTGAACCTAAACATAAATTTTGAAAGCAATTTTTTCTTCCACTCCTCTTTTATATCCTCTAACCCTGCCCCGACCACCAAAAAAAGAAGAACTTAAAACCTCAAAACAGGCAAGCTTATTTTTCATTTAGCAATGTGTTTTCATGGATCTCCATCCCAACAAAAAACGATTGAATCTATGAATTCTCCAAAGGTTTATAAATGATATAATGAGAGGTAATGACCTTCATCATTAAGAATTTGGCAGCTGGGGCACCTAGGTGGTGAAGT
Source organism: Trichosurus vulpecula (assembly GCF_011100635.1). Taxonomy (NCBI): domain Eukaryota; kingdom Metazoa; phylum Chordata; class Mammalia; order Diprotodontia; family Phalangeridae; genus Trichosurus; species Trichosurus vulpecula. The sequence continues at coordinate 392,283,639 of NC_050574.1, forward strand.
AAGTAGAGCACTGGCCCTGCAGTCAGGAGGACCTGATTTCAAAACTGGCCTCAGACATTTGACACACTTACTAGCTGTGTGACCTTGGGGAAGTTGCCCTGCCTTCCCTCCTCAAAAAAACAAAGAAAAAAAAAGAATTTGGCAGCTACATGAAGAAATCAAGAGCCATTATTTTTAAAATAAGGCAAAGCTTTTTTGTGTTTGGTGAGGGTGATCTTTCCCTTGCCCAGTGGCACTGGATTTTGAAGATGCTTCCAACACCTGCTATATTTCAGTAGTAATGAATTGACTTTAACAACTAGATAGCAAAGAACATTTAAGATCACATACTGGGGTTACTGTCTTGCCTCCTTCTCCTAGTACAACATAGTATTGATGGTTCTGGGTTTTTGTCTTCACTCCAGAGGGTGTTGTCCTCTTCCCTCCATCACTCACCAAGAGCACCATTATGATGGCATTTGCCATAGCTATCCCAGCTGCCAAAATTCCTAGTAATACCTCTCAGTTCATTGATGGTTCAGGCTTTGGTCACTCCTGTCCACCTTTTGGCTATTTCTTTACTTGTTACTACTTCCAGCAGAAGTTGAATCAAGGAAGACCTGGGAAAAGAAATTCACATCAGTCAGTTTCTGTTCTTGTCAGGATCACTTCCAAATAGTTTTTCAGTTGAAGATCTAGAAGTATGAAAATGTTCTTAGCGGGAGACTATGTTTAGAGAAAACTGCCTGTGCAAAACAACTCCAGAAATGTGATGCTTTATAAATAATTTACCACAAAGCTAGTTTGAGGGGGAAAAATGAATAATATAAAATGAAGAGATCACTTAGGTGGGAGACTTTCCTTAAGTAAGAATATGGGAGATTCTATTTATCCCAGCTGATGAAAAAACTTCCTGTTTAGCCTAATACAAACTGTAAAACAGTTATTTCTTTCTGTATACCCTCATGGCACAAAGTACAAATCTTGTTCATAGTAGATGCTTAATAAAAGGGTTTATTTTTTTTCTGGAGGACAGAAGGAAATGAATGAGTGTTGGGGTATATAAATGGTGGCTGTATCTTTTATTTGATTAGCATGGACAACTCCGATATGTAGAGTCCTTTACACTTAAGGGTTTTATATATCGCCTCCTGCTACCCCTCCAAAAATTTATCTATTGAGGTCTGGACTTGGCTGTTGTAGAAACAAACACCTCCACCTAAGCAGATTAGCAGCTCAATGCTCAAAGAACCACCTCAGTCACTGAAAAGTTAAGTGACTTGGACACTTTTATTATGTGAAATTCATGACTTGAATGCAGCTCGCTCTGACTCCAAGGCTTGAGCTATATCAATGCTACATTTCTTCTCTAATAAGTATATATTGAATTAAAATTAAATTAAAATTATTTCTATGGTCTTATAACTCTTTTCCGTTCCCACAGGCTTTGGGCCTAATCCTTCCTTTCCATCTTACAAATTCACGTTTTTGGTCATCTCAGGGACTAGGATGAATGGATAAGTAGGAAGCAAGACAGAAGGAAGTTAATTAAAGCAGTTACAACCAGCAGGTGTTTAGGCCTTACTGGCCTACTAATTCACGTGTACTAATTTATCAACTGAGAGACAACAGTGAGGTATAGTGAAGAGTTGGTTTCCGAAAAGTGGACAAACTTAGATAACATAATATCTTTGAAAACACAAATTATGTGACTGTAGGCAGTTCACTTAAATTTTTAGGAGTCTGAGCAAGTCCCTTGGGCATTAATTTATTAATCTGTTTTAGTAGTTTCAACATCAGGAGTTACCTATACAGGTTCAGACCAGAATCACAAATCAATGGGTTAAGAGTTTTTTTTTAGTAAATATCTAAAGAAAATTTTACTCTATGCTTAAATATTTGAACCAAAGGTCTCATGAATAAGGTGCTTCTATTGGGGAGTTGTGAACTGTTCCACCCATTCTGTAGAACAATTTGGAAATATGACCAAAGGGCTATAAAACTGTGCATACCTTTTGACCCAGCAATACTGCTACTAGGTACATACCCCCAAAAAATCAAAGAAAAAGAAGTACCCATATGTACAAAAACATTTGTAGTAGCTATTGTGGTGGCAAAGAATTGGAAATTGAAGGGATGCTCATCAACTAGGGAATGGCTGATTAAATCATGGTGATTATGATAGAATATTATCATACTGTAAGACATGACAAGGAGGAGGGTTTCAAAAAAATGGAGAGACATATTAACTGATGCAAAGTGAAATGAGTAGAACCAGAAGAACATGATACACAGTAACAAAAATAATTTAATGATAATCAACTATGTTATTCTGGTTAATACAGTGATCTTCCACAATTCCAAAGGAATTATGTTGAAAAACCAAAGAAGGAGAGACCTGATGAACTTTGAGTGCAGCTTGAAGCAAATTATAAGCAACATGACAAATAAAGAAATATGTTTTGCAAGACTCACCCATATAATGGGTATTGTATTGCTTGTCTTCTCAGTGGGTAGGGTAGTGGCTAGAGGGAGGGAAAGAATTGGAACCGATTTTTTTAAAATGTAAAATTAAAATACACACATAAATGAATAAAGTGCTTGTTTCATGCAGGGTAATCAGCACCAGCTTTGGATTCAGAGGATCTATGTTAGAGTCCCATTTCTGACAATACTTGTTTGAACTTAAGCAGTCATTTCACTTTGCTGGCTCTAAGTTTTCTCATCTGTAACATGAAATGGATTAAACTAAGCTGTCTAGCTAAAAGCTGCTGAGTCTAATGAAAGCTAATTGTTAAATTTTTTAGTGTGAACATCTGAACATTTGGAAATCTAAAAATGTTATGAACCAAGGCTTGATTTTTAAAAAAAAATATATATTTATTTATTTCTAGTTTTCAACACCCACTTCCATAAGATTTTGAGTTCCAAATTTCCCCTCCCCTCCCCTTCCCAAAGATAGAGTGTGGTCTGATATAGGCTTTACATATACATTCATATGAAACATACTTTCACATTAGTAATATTATAAAGAAGAATTAGAACCAATGGGAGAAACTATGAGAAAGAAGAAGAAGAAGACAAAGACGAAGAAGAAGAAGAAGATGAAGAGGAGGAGGAGGAGAACAAGAACAAGAGAGGTAGAGAGGTAGGGAGGGAGGGAGTGAGGGAGAGAGAGAGAGAGAGAGAGAGAGAGAGAGAGAGAGAGAGAGAGCATATAGTATACTTCAATCTGCACTCAGACTCCATAGTTCTTTCTCTGGATATAGACAGCATTTTCCTTCATTAGTCTTTTGAAGTTGTCTTTGGTCCTTGAATTGCTAAGAAGAGGTAAATCTATCAAAATTAGTCATTTCATAATGTTGCTATTATTCTGTATAATGTTCTTCTGGTTCTCCTTACTTCAGTCAGCATCAGTTGGTATAAGTCTTTCCAGGTTTTTCTGAAGTCCACCTGCTCATCATTACTTATGGAACAATAGCAGTCCATTACATTCATATACCACACCTTGTTCAGCCACTCCTCAGTTGATGGACATCCCCTCAATTCCCAATTCTTGGCCACACCAAAAAGAGCTGCTATAAATATTTTTGTAAGTATATGATTTTCCCATTTTTATGACCTCTTTGGGATACAGACCAGAAGTGGATTTCTGGGTCAAAGGGTATGGACACTGTTATAACCTTTTGGGCATAGTTCCAAATTGCTCTACAGAATGGTTGGATCAGTTTACAACTTCACCAACAAAGTACTAGTATTCCAATTTTCTGAAATCATCTCCAACATTTGTCATTTTCCTGTTTTGTCATGTTAGCCAATCTGATGGGTATAATGTGGCACCTCAGAGTTGTTTCAATTTGCATTTAAATTTCTTGTTTTATTGATTACCTAGTATCAGGGGTGAGGAATCTGTGACCTTAAGCCCACATGTGGCATTAATGTTGCAGGTTCCTCACTCCTGGGCCCCAGGCTTAATAAAGTGATGGAGAAATGCTAACAAAGACTATATTTAAAAGTATGTTGAGTGTACTTTATTTTTTCAGAGTGAGTTTTTTAATATTTATCAGCAAACCTTTAGAACTAGGAAAAGTCTAATTTCACTAAAAGCTCAATATCTCTGAACCTATAGTTCCTCATAGTTATGAGTCAAGAATAATCATTATATGTGCTGAATTTGCTCAGTCATTTCAGTTGTGTTTGACTCTGTGTGACCCCATTTGAGGTTTTCTTGGCAAAAATACTGGAGTACTTCAACATTTCATTTTCCAGCTCATTTTCTGAATGAAGAAACTGAGGAAAGTAGGGTTAAATAATTTGCCCAGGGTTACAGAGCTAGTAAGTATCTAAGACTGGATTTGAACTCAGGAAGTTAAATCTTCCTGATCTTAGGGTGGGCATTCTATCCATTGCTCCACCTAAATGCCTTATATGTGTTGAATAAAATAGAAAAATCCAATAAAAGGTTATGCCAAAAATACCATACTTTCTTTCAGGGCTAAAGTATTATCACATGAGATAAAGCAGTAATAAAATGTTGAAATGCTTTTATCCCTGGACCAAAGCAGTGTTGTAATTAGAAATACATAATCACTTTCTGAAGGCCACAAATTATAACAGTGAAAAAGAAAAAAAAACACCACCACCACCACCAACAGCAACAACAGAAATGTTTGTTCAATGCAATGCTTCAGTGCATTTATCAATTTTCTTGACATTTTTTGGAATACAAAGTCATCTTAATCAATTTGGTTTGATAATCAGACTTGTCGACCCATGTTCTTATTTACATTCTTCTGAAATTCACTGATGCTGATCTTAACAGTCCAGGGCTCCATTGTCATTTATTAGTTTTGTAGCATTAGGAAGAGCAGATGTGGATTGTAATGAGGATGCCATTACTTAATGAGTTTTTCATTCACATACTGATTTTGGCCTTTCCTTCCTTCTTTTCTGAGGATTTTTTGTGTTTTTACCGAAATCCTTTCCTTCAAAAATTGTTGATTCTCAGTCATCTTTATCAATAGGGATGAACCTGGGATTTCGTTTATATCTCGAATTCCCAAGTAAGGAAACTCCCTGGACCAATGCTACATCTTCTCTGATATTTGTATTTTAGATAGTTGCCTAGAATATTAATTGGTTAAGTAACTTGCCCAGTGTTACCCAGCCACTATGCCTCAGAGGCAGACAAGAACACATATCATCTTTGCCTGCCAGTGAGGCTGAGCCCTCTATCCACTATGTCCCACAGATTCTATGTGAATAATATTTTAAAATACAACCAGAGAAACACAAACATCAGTTTGATCAGAATATATGGGCAATTTCTAAATGTAATTAGAGAAGGTATGGTTTAGCTCTTTCAGGGATCCTCAATTTTACTCAAGTGGCTTGTGTCTTATCATATGCCCTTAGATTTTGTTGGCATTGTCTATGGAAATTTATTGTTCTCCTATCTTTTTTTTTATCTTTCTGAGGACTTTTTTAGGAATAGAAGAAACGTTCTGACCTTAGAATATGGGCCTTGAGAAAAGAAAAGATTCTTATGAAAGATGATGAAATTTAAAAAAAATTGCTAGTTTCATTTTTCTCTTTTATGAACAGAATCCTGCAAGAATTGTTTCATGTATCCAGTTATAAAACTTCATATAGTAAATGTTTTCTTTATATAAAATTAAGCCAAGAATACCGAACTGATGTTCACATATTGATTATCCTTAAATACACAATATTCACATGACAGATAGCTTTGTATAGTGGTTAAAGGACTGTCATTTAAGTCAAGATGAACCACTGATAAAAAACTTTTTGCAGACTTGGTCAAATCACTTACCTTCTAGGCAACTCCATAAGAATATAAATCACAGAACATTGTCACATCTGAATAGGTAGAGGGATTTCCTCACCATGAATCTCTCTACTAATGATATCACAGGTGTGGGTAAAAAAATCTTAAATGTATTTTTTCTTTTTAAATATATATCTTTTAGAATTCTGAAATGTGTCCTTTTAGCTTAGTCTGGTTATTCATTGATTGTGCTATCAAATGATTACTTTTCTTGTAGAAATATTTCTTCTAGAAATATCACTTTAAAAACAAATGTTAAATTTTCCATTTAACTGGGGAAAAGTAAATCCTAAATCAATACAAAAAAAAGAAATATCACTTTATTTTATCTGCAACTGGAACTAGTCCACTGTGGTGTGAAGGAAATGTGATAGTGACTTCCTATCGACCACTGAAGAACCCCAAGACACTTACAATCATGCACTGGATTCCTTGGGAGGCACACAAAAATTCTGAGACAGCCTATTAAGTCATTCAGCCTCTGATGATTACTGAGCAGGGCAAATGCTCTACCTCTTAAGGAAGGCAATTGATTCCACTTTTGGACTGTTTAAAATGTTAAAAACTATTTTATCCTGGGATCAAGCCTAAAATTGTCTTTTTTTTACTTCCACCCATTTGTACTGATGTTGCCCTCTGATGCTAAATAGAACAAGTTTGACCTCTCCTCAATATGGCAGAAATTCAAATGCTTGAACATACCTATTGTGTTTCTTTTGATTCCAGAACACCATAAAATGATTTTATGTGTGTCATCTCAGTAAATTGAAGCCTTTTGAATACTTAAATGTGCACATATTAAGAAAAGAAAATAGCTGACAGGAGAGATCCCTCATGTTCTCTTCTATAGCTCTTTGTTTAATGTTGCCAGCATTCTTGAGATTGACCAGGAAGTGAAACTAGACTAATAATCAGCATAAAGCAGAGATCATGTCTTAATGATACCATCGGCCATTTTATGTATAAAACATCTTCAGGATTTTGTGAACTACAAGCCCAGTGTATGTTAACAATGTTACATGGTAGTTTAAAAAATGAAGGTGATAGGTTTGCTGAATTCTGGTTCAGGAAGATGATATTTGGATTCTTGTGTTTGGCTTTGTTGACACAATTAGGAAGGATATTGACAAACAAGTATTCTAGACAAGGACAACCAGTCTAATAAGGGACTAGACAATATGTCATTTAAGTAGTGGTTTAAGGAGATAGGAATGTATATCCTGGAAAAAAGAAAACTGACATTTTGAAGCCATTAATATTTGAAGGTCTGTAATATAGAAGAGCAGAGTTGTCCTGCCTGGCCCCATTAGTCAGAACCATGAACAATGAGAGGAAATTGCAAAGGAGCCGATTTTGGCTCCATGTAAGGAAACTTCCCAAAACTTAGAGTAGAAATGGATGCCTTGGCAAATAGTGAATTCCCTATCAAGAGAGCTTTGCAAATGGAGTCTATATATAACATCAAGAATGTTATAAAGTCAAGGCTTGAACCTGGCTTCTATGGACCCCAAAGGGTTGTACAGAAAGATTTCAGGCAGTCTGTGAACTTGGATGGGAAATAAACATATCTTGATTTTTTTACTACCTTTTGGCTTTCTTTGTAATTCTATGATTTTTTTTTTGTTATACGTTAAAAAGTATTCTGAAAAGGGACTCAGGCTTCACCAGATGGGCAAAGGAGTCCAAGACAAATAGAAAAAAAGTTAAGGAACCCTGTTATAGACAGTGTTCTTTTTCTAGTATGGGATTTGATGAGGTGGCCTCTGGGGTCCTATGCAATTTTGTGCTGATATGATTCTGTTATCAGTGTGTCATGGTACATATAGTAAGGAGGTGAAATTTAAAAGATCGACAACTCTTGTATTTCATCAGTTTTATTTCCCAACCTTCTCCCTCTCTAAGATCCCTGCAGTGTAACAATGAATTAAAAATGATTTTAAAAAGTAGTTCAACAAAACTAGCCAACATATCAATCAAGGTAGATATTATATGCAGTGTTTGTTCCACAACCATAGTCACCTTCCTTTGAAAATAAGGAAGGAGTGCATTCTCACATCTCCTTTTAGAGTTAGGCTTAGTCACAGTAATTTTACAATATTCAGTTCCACTTGCTTAATTATTATTGAACTTTCCACTTATGTTATTGTAGTAATTACTTTTTTTTCTCTATATCAGCTTAATTTTACTTTGCTTCAGTTTGGATGTCTTTTGGTGCATCTCTTTGTTCATCAAATTTATCTATAGCCCTGTAGTCATTTTCCCTTATATTAATATGCCATGAGATACTTAGCCATTACCCAATCAGTGAGCTTCTTTTGCTTTCTTTTTCTTGTCTGCTATAAAAACAGTTACTTTAGATAGTTTGATATATATGAGACATTTCTCATTATCATCAACTGAAGTGGTTAAGCTTGACTTAAGCTTTGAAGTCTGTGTAGTATTTGGATGTGCACAAGGGAAAAGGATTGGCGTTTCAAGTGAGGGATGGCACATACTAGAGGCAAGGAAGAACATGCTGTGTTCATGACATAGTTAATCAATCACATTTTCAAATGGTATCTGCCATACTGTGTCACATTTTTAGAAGAGAAAGAAGATAGACAGGTGTTCAAGACACCTAAACCATTTCCAAAATGTTTACCTGAGGTCAATGTGAGTCTATTGCTTTGCTGAACTTTGTATACAACATAGATTTCTCACATTGGGAAGTCTGGTGGGGGCAGGGAGAATAACACTAGACCCTGACTTTCCACTGGGTTCCAACTGTTCTCTTCAGCCCATTAATCTCCGGTTTGAAAGCAATGGTGAGCACCTGGATGCACATATCAGCAAAATGCTGGCCGGTGGTAGAGCTTGTTTTGTCATTAGTGACTTTGACATTCATGTGCCTGGCAGGAGCAGAACTGTTTTCCTGGAAGGTTTAATATCCTTCCAGCATGGATGTCATTTGTGACAGCAGGTGTTATGCTTTGATTGTTCGCTTTCTTTTATTTGCTATTTATCTTGATAACTGACATTTCTGGGCCACTTGGTTAAGTAGTCTCTTAATCAGCTTTGTTGTTCTTATCCAACCCTTTATCTTATAAATAAAATTTTTTCTTTGAAAAACCCCAACAAATTTTGTATCTATCTTTTGTATATCTTACAAAAAATAATCTCAGCTTCTAAGTGGTGAATGGTAGTCACCTAACCAGATGTATGGCATGTTTTTTTCCTCCTATTCCCATTCTTCTCCCCTCAACCCCCAAATGCAAATTGGCAAGCTCTCTTGTGAAGTTTTCTTGAATAATTTATCACATCCTGTGTTTGGTGTCTCTAATGTTAATACAATTTGAAGATCTTCCCCACCCCTTAATAGGCCTATGTGGGCTGCTTTGAACCTGAGTCACATGAACCTGGGTCACAAGGGTTGTGATGCCCTCTGGCCCTGAAGAAGTGTATATATACTCTGAAGTTATCATTTTGCTTCAGGGCTCACTCATTGGAAGAGTGTTCATGTGACTTAGCCACATAAGACTCTGAGTAGCTGGTAAGGAGCCTTCCAGCTTTGAAAACTTGGATGTTCCTGCTTCTCTCTCTGGTTGTCTTTCATTTTTGAAGAGGACCATGACACCAGGGAAATGATGACATGACTTGCAGTTGACTTTGATTTGAGTGAAGGAGGGCGGTGTCAGGTCACTAGCCTCACTTTCTCCTACAGAGCCATCCATGTCCAGTGACCTGATATTCATTAGGATGACTGGAAATTACCCAACATGCATTGGGAGACCTTGAGCCTTTTAGGCTGAGGCCTTTTCATATACTGACTTAGAGTGTATTGCTTTCGGTCAGAGAGTTGGAAGCCCTGTGTGTTGGTCTTTGCTGTTTGTATTTTCCTTGATTATATAATTTCTTCTCATGTTTTCTCTGAAGTTCAGAGTGCTGACTTTTCCTCTGAACTGACTTTTATATATACATATACATACACATATATGTATATGTATTTGTATATATGTGTGTGCATGCATATATGTATATATGTATGTATATGTATATGCATGTATGTATATATGTGTGTATGTATGTATATGTGTAATTATGTGTGTGTGTATATAGACAGATAGATAGATATAGATATATAAAATGTATATGTGTGTGTGTGTTTAAGATTGTTGACCCTTTTAAAGTTGCTTTCCTTTAGAAAAACAGATCAAAGAACCTGTGCTAGTACACCTCTTGTGTGCTGGTGTTATTGGTCTTACACCCCCACAGCAGACATTGTTGTTACCGTGTCCCTGTAGAGTTAAGATATACCAGGCAGAAATATTTGTTCTGCTTGATATTCTGATGTGAAGCATCCAGGATGGCCATGGTGGAACTAGAATTGATTGTGCCCTCCAGTCTTTGGATGCTTGTATGTGTAATAACTGTGTTTCAATCACATTAAATAGATACAACCAGATCTTGAAATGCTTTTTAAACTTAATTCTCTCCCACCTTAAGTGATATATGCGTCGTATATGTACATATACACAACACATATATACACATGTATACACACATGTAAATATATATTTATGTGTATGGGTATATATGCATATATAATATATAGTATGACTATATATGCATATAGATATATACATGCATAGATATATATTCATAAGTATTCCACTATATCTTTATAAAATACCTAGTATTTAATTACTTCATATTTATCATTTTTATATTTATTCTGTTTATGCTCATGTGTGCAATTCCTCCATCCCTTAAAATGTGAGCTTCTTTAGATCAAATATTTATTCATTCTTTCCGTATGCATCCTTCACTAGAGAATATTAGGCACTTAAAATGCTTATCGATTATTTGATTAATTGAAATAAGTATCCTATAATAAAAGGAGAGGTGAGAACAAAGGGAAAATCCAGAGAAGTTCTCTAGGAAAATGAATTGGGAACAAGTGTTTTCAGTGAAGAATAAGGCAAAAGAAGAATAGATGATGGAGGGATTCATTGATGTGTCACCTGATCTGGACTTGGAGGGAGACAATGATTGCAAGAATAAGAGATGGGAAGAGAAGCAGTGAAGTCCAGTGCAGAAATCACTGAATCAGGCAAACTAGTTCAAATCCCAGCTCTAGCACTTAACCACCTGATCAAATCACTTAACCATTTTGGGCCTCTTTCTCCTCATCTGTAAATTAAGAGGGTTGGACTATGTGATCTCTGAAGTCCTTGTCATCTCTACGTATCCACTTCTGATAGAGAGAAGGAAGGAGAAGAAAGATGTTATGATACTGCTGACAGTTAAATTTGGCTAAACAGTGTATGAAAGGGAAAAAATATGAGGTTGGGCCGGAAACTTGTCATGCTATATTGTGTAGAGCATTATGTGATAGGATTAGGAGTTTATCTTTTTATCCAATAGGTAATGGGGAGCCACCAAAAGTCTTCTTAGATGGGAATGAAATAACCAGCAGACCTATGGATTGGGAAGATTACTTTGACATCTGCATTGAAGCATGAATTAGAGCCAGAAGGTGTCAGGGATGGAGAGATAATCTAGCTCCTTTTTAGTCCAGATGAGAAATTTGATTCCATTTTCGTCCTATGTTCTTCATAAGACACGTATAGAACAAAGGTTTTACCTTTTAAAGTGTAATTCCATTCAAAATTGCATTTATGTTTGAGAAATTTGAGAATGTTATGTGACCTTCTCAGAAATCCAGGATTACTCTTGAGTACAGGAAAATTAAACCTGGTACTCATTGATCCTACATGCTCCAAAGGTTATGATTGCCTGCCTAGAGACAATGTTTAAGCTTCTCACCTTTAAGGTAAAAACAAAAACAAAACAAGAAAAATCTACCATATTTCTTGGATATGTTTGAATCTCAAATATGCCCTTTCATTGATTTTTTTTAAAAAAATTCATATCTTGGGAAAACACAATTTATATCTTGCCTTCTGAGCCTTTCTGGTCTGTATCTGCAAGCAAGCACATGGAAAAAGACTAATCATTTGGAGGTTGTCATTCAGTGCCCTATACATTATTTTCAACAAAAACCCTCTTTGACAGAAGCCTAAGCTGTTCAGTGGCCTAGATAGACCCATCATGTGAGTCATCATTGTTATTATTTCTGGTATCTTTAACAGATGTACACTTGGTACCCAAGGCAACTGCAATGGCTGTCAATTCAAATTCTTTATTCTCTACAAAGGCTTAGGAAGAGAGCTTACTGTAACTACTTATGGTGCATTTTAGAAGAGACTGACTATTGTTGGGCTTGGGTAAACAAGTGATGCGTGAGTTTCCCAAAGAACCTGTAAAGCTGGGGGTTTTGAATGTCACTGATCCTCTGAAAATTTCTTCAGGACATGAGATTTTTATGACTCTACAAAGGATTTCACACATTTTTTGGATGGATATCCCTGCTAATTTCTCTCACTCTCTTCCTTTCTTCCTTCCTTCCATGTGCATGTGTGGTTTTATGTGTGTATATGTATATATGTAATACATTATATATATATATATATATATATATATATATATATTTATATTATGGTGTTTTTAATTCTATACTGAGTGAGAACTATCTTACTAGACTTTTACAAAATAACAGGGTTAGAAGAGAGTTTAGTGGTAATCTTATTCATTGTGAGTAAAGTGAGATCCTGAGGAGTGAAGCAACCTGTATAGATAAATTCATGTAGGTAGATAGTTATAAACCTGTTCTTGAATATAGGTCCCCAGTTCTCCACTCCAGGAATCTCTCTTATCGATAATACTGTCAGATTCTGGCAGCTGCTGGCTAAGTGGATAGAGTGTTGGTCCTGGATTCAGGAAGACCCGAGTTCAAATTTGACCTCAGATATGTGCTAGCTGTGTGACCATGGGCAAGTCATAACTTTTGTTTGCTCCAGTTACTTTTATTGTAAAAGAGGTTATGTAATAGCACATCACAGGGTTGTTGGGAAAATTAAATATATAATATTCGCAAAACTCTTAGCACAGTGCTGGGCACATAGTAGGTACTATATAAATGTTTATTCCCATTCCCTTATTCTTTTACCACCACCCCCATAGCACCTAGCACAGTGGTTTGGACATAGTATATTCTCAGTATGTTGGATGAATTGAATTAAACAAGGACCAGAAAAAATGATATCTATTTGCTTGTATTTCCTTATACTCCTATTATAGTAAGGCATTATGATTATAGTTGAGAAAACATGTCTGGGAGCAGGGTGGGGAGGTGGGATGGGGAATTGGGAACATAAAAGAAGCAATTAGAAAGAAAACTATTAATGTTTTGGTAGGGGTAGGGGTTAAAACTAAGGAAGTAACTGTTACCTTCTTTTATAAAGGTCAATTCTGGATATTCATTAGTTGAAGAATACAAGATAGGTATACATACAACCATACAATCCTTCCAGGTCCTAGGATTCCAAAACTTTGGAATGCCCAATAGCACAGATATTTGAGCATTCATCTAACCTGAAGTACTAGGTACAATTCAGGACTGACTGTTCAAGCTCAGGTAATTCAAGGACAGGACTATTTGTACATGCTTTTATAATTGTGAATAACAAGATTTAACATGAATCACATCTTTAACCAGTTAATGGTACTAAAAATTACCTCAGTGGGGAATTGAACATTGCAAAGTAACCAGTTCCTGGGAAGAA